>NC_072790.1:238294896-238919896 GCF_028583425.1 Eublepharis macularius
CTTAATTGATTAATTTTACCAGAGTTTGCCACCCAGGACAACAGGACGTGACTGAGAAAACAGATGCAAAATGTATTTACGGGAGAGACTTTGGATTTCCTGGAGCTGCAGTACTGAGAAGGCATTTTTGATCCTTTTTTCCTGCAGCTGGGAGAGCAACTCAGGAGAGGGGGATTTGGGCAAAACAGCAAGGGAGGAAAGGGTTTGAGTAGGGTTGCCAACTTCAGATGGAGAAATTCCTGGAGATTTAGGTGCCTGCGTAGTTTGGGGTAGGGAGGGACCTCATTAGGGGTGTAATGCCATAGTGTCTGTTCTCCAAAATATATATATATTAAAAAATACAAAAATGGAGGTTTGCAGGAAGCCAAATTCTCCAGCTTTCCGTGGCTCCCACTGAACTGCTACACACTTGTCATCACCCTCATCATTCAGTCTGTGTCAACAGGACAGCTCTGGCAGGTGAGCTGTCCTCATGCTGGAGTCCAAGACAGGGATTTGCAGTGGCTCATGGTAAACAGTACACCTAATGCATCACCCGAACGCAGATTCTGCCGTGTCACTTCTCACGTAGAGAAAGTTTGCAATTGTATACAGCTTCACTGTGGCAGCAAGGAGTAGAGATCCGCCGCGTGGGAACTGTGAATAAATTCGTCCATTGGAATCACCTCATTGGTTGTTGTGGGTTTTCCGGGCTGTGTCGCCGTGGTCTTGGCACTGTAGTTCCTGACGTTTCGTCAGCAGCTATGGCTGGCATCTTCAGAGGTGTAGCACCGAAAGACAGAGATCTCTCAGTGTCACAGTGTGGAAAAGATGTTGGCAGGTCATTTGTATCTACTCAGGAGGGGTGGGGTTGAGCTGAGTCATCCTGTAAGAGTTTCCCAGGGTGTGGAATGCTAATGGAGGGAGGCTTCACTGTATCCTGAGGAGGTTCTTTTGCATATGGATTGGGGCTTGATGTGCTAATCTTCTCTGCAGGGCTATTGTCAGGTATAGCCTGGTGTTTTTCAGAACTGGAAACCATGCTCTGTTCATTCTTAAGGTTTCTTCTTTCCTGTTGAAGTTTTGCTTATGCTTGTGAATTTCAATGGCTTCCCTGTGCAGTCTGACAAAGTAGTTTTTTTGCCATATATCAAAGGAATTACTGACCAGATGGGAAAGCTTATGAAAAAGCATAACCTTCAAGCAGCATTCAGACCCACCCGAAAAATACAACAGATGCTACAATCAGCAAAAGACAGTACAGACCCCCTCACCTCTGCAGGAGTATACCGTATACCCTGCAGCTGTGGACAAGTCTACATTGGGACCACAAAGTGTAGCATCCAGACAAGAATAAAAGAGCATGAAAGACACTGCAGACTTGGACAACCTGAAAAATCAGCAGTGGCTGACACAGCCTAACTCAAACAGGGCACAGTATCTTATTCCAAGACACCAAAATACTGGACAACACTTCCAACTACTTTGTCAGACTGCACAGGGAAGCCATTGAAATTCACAAGCATAAGCAAAACTTCAACAGGAAAGAAGAAACCTTAAGAATGAACAGAGCATGGTTTCCGGTTCTGAAAAACACCAGGCTAACAAAACACTCTATACCCGACAATAGCCCTGCAGAGAAGATTAGCACATCAAGCCCCAATCCATATGCAAAAGAACCTCCTCAGGATACAGTGAAGCCTCCCGCCATTAGCATTCCACACCCTGGGAAACTCTTACAGGATGACTCAGCCCAACCCCACCCCTCCTGAGTAGATATAAATGACCTGCCAACATCTTTTCCACACTGTGACACTGAGAGATCTCTGTCTTTTGGTGCTACACCTCTGAAGATGCCAGCCACAGCTGCTGGCGAAACGTCAGGAACTACAATGCCAAGACCACGGCAATACAGCCCGGAAAACCCACAACAACCATCGTTCTCCAGCCGTGAAAGCCTTCAACAATACATCGATCACCTCATTGGGCCAGACCCCTAAGTCAAAGTGATCAGGAGGAGGAAACATCTAATAAGCAATGTACTACGACTAGTACATTCAGGTCAGGTGGCACTGGCAACCTGAAGACCATAGTTAGCACATGTGTAGCTTAGCAGTTCAGTGGTTGGGCTGCAAGCCTGCTGGTTCAAATCTCACTACTGCGATGAGTTCAGCAGATGGCCTTGGGGAAGCCATGTTTCTCAGCCCAGCTGTATTGTGGGGATAATAACAGTGACTTTGTTCACCACCAATAATCTGTCCAGAAGAGTGGTATATAAGCACACTGTTGTTGTTGTTGTTGTTGTTGTTGTTGTTGTTGTTGTTGTTGTTGTTGTTGTTGTTGTTGTTGTTCAGGAGGCGACGGTCCTTCAGATATGTGGGCTCCAAGCCATGAAGGTCTTTAAAGATCATAGCCAGAACCGTGAGTTGAACTTGGAACCAAACTGGCAGCCAATATAGCTACTTTAAGAGGGGCAAAATATATTCCCATCGGCTGGCCCATGACAATAAGAGTCTCTCCACATGAGACAACCTCAATGCGAGTTCATCAAGTGTAGGCAGACACAATGTTACCCAGGAAGCATAGTTTAAAAAGACAGAGAGGCGGAGATTGTTCCTCAGAGGGTTTGTTAACTTCATCTTCGCCTCCCAGAAAGCTCTGCCAGTATCACCTCTCCAGTCTAAAACTGTGTGGGATGGCAACCAGAGAGCAGCGAGGAAGGGAAATGGGCTGGAGCTGCCTTCCAGAGCCGGGCTTGGACCTGGAGAGGTTATAATGGGCTGAAGTTTCCCTTCTGGCATTTCACAGCCCCTTCACGCAGCTCTTTGCCCTGCATCCGGCTCTGTCTTTTTAAACTACCCTTCCTGACTAACGTTGCATCTCCCGACACATGTTCTTCATGAGTCAGATGTCTTGTGTAGAGAGACTCTAACTGGGCCACCACATTCGGGGCCAGCTTATAGTTTCCAGGTTGTATTTCAGGACAGCCCAATGCAGAGCACATAGTAATTGAACCACAAGGTCACAGGAGCCTGGATAAGCATGACCAGATGGGCTGCGTCTCCGTAAGAAGAGAGTTGGCAAACAAGCACAGAATATACAGGATGCAAGTAAAGTGTTGAGAGAACTTAGAGTAATGCTTAAATACAATGAAATTGGAGATTAGAGGGGTTTTAGCCTCTTTTCTGAGACTGAAACACCTTTCCCTCTGCCCCAAACACTTGACTTCTTGTATTTGAGCTTCTCCGTGGCTCCCCGAACCGAAAGCAAAGCCCCTGAAGTGGAAAGACGGCCAGGAAAGGACGAGTGCCTTTCTCAAGCAAACATACCCTTCAGGGTGTATGTTTCCTGATGATCGCCTCCTGGCCAGCCCTGTGGGGTGTGGCCTCCTCCCTCCCACTTTACCTGTACCCAGGTGCTTCAGTTAAAAGCCAGATCTCACAAGGCTAACTGCCAGTACTGGATCCCTGGAGCTGTGTGTGTACCTTGGGAGTTTACGGAGGCTGAGCACGGAGTATCGGGCATCCGCCAACCACAAATCCTTGGCATGGGGCAGAAGATCCTACAAAAGACAGCCCTGGCATGGGCCCTGCTGGTTTTAGCCATAGGTGAGGAGTTGGAGGAGTGTATGCTACGTGGAGCTGAGGGGAGGGGGAGATCAGCGATACTGAAGTTGGGAGAATGTGGGGCGGAGAGGATCAAGGTGCCAATCTCTCCTGCTTTCCCCAGTTGTTTGAAGAGGCAGATGGGCTCTGTTGCTTGCCCAGCTGTGCCAAAGGAGGGATTTCAGCAAAGGCAGCTTCTCGCACCTCTGAAGGAGAAGCCACATCTACCCAAAACCTTTCTTGCACAAAACTTTCTGGTTCATCGGCTTTTCAGATGGGGAGGTCTGTCTCCAAAGGGCAGCTATGGTGGGGGCTCTGTCCCTTTGTCTTTAGGCTTCTTATGAACCATCTTGTTGCAATGAATTTGGCAAGTTTTTGTTGGAAAAGGCAGGCATTGGTCTCCTTTGTGTCGGGTAGCTCTACTTATTTGGGGAGGGGAACCATCCGCTGCTGCACCCCCCCTCCCAGTTTTTGAGTTAACCATCTGGCCAAGTTTCATTTGCAATTACGCTGCCCACTTGGCACACTCAGATTTGGTTTTGTGATGTCTGCCTTTCATCTGGATTCCAGGGTCCGGGCCAGAGTGATAACAAATGAGCGGGAGATGAAAGCAATTCAGTCCTAGGCGTGGGACACTTTGTTCCTGGGGAGGGGGGAGTTACTCGGCTGGGAAAGCAAGATCAGACTCCCTCCTATATCCTGGGTGACTAATCTGAGGCATTTCTTGCCCCGATGCTTCAATCCAATGTGCCACTAATCGAGTGCAATCGGTGACGCTTGTTCCCATTGTGGTAAGAGCGGCCCGGGCACCACCCAAGCCCATGTGAGTATCCCCACCCTAGGGACTCATTGGCATTGGGGCAGTGCCGTGGGGCTGGAAAGGAAATGACACATGGATCTCGTTTTTTACTATTTTCAAAGGGGGTGCCCCCAGCCCCACAGGTCTGCCGAAGTGAAGGGGCCAGTCTGAAGGCATAGATTCTGGGGGAGGCAAGCAGAAAGGCTGGCAAAACAATAATAATCAAGGAGTTTAAGCCTGTCAACAGTCCCCAGCTGTGCTAGCTAAATGGAATCCCCATTTAGAGGGAGTTTACCTTTGAATATCAGAAATCAACAGCAGCCCATACACGGGCTTTCTCTGTGGTGGCCCCTAACCTATGGAACAGCCTGCCTGAGGAGGTCAGGAGAGCCCCCATGCTCCTGGCTTTCCGCAAACAATGCAAAACTGAATGATTCAAAAAGGCCTTTTTCTCAGCTAAGAGGGCGGTATTGTAGGAAGGGGGTCCCAGATGTTTTGCTAATGAGTTAGAAACCATAGATTTCACCATTATGTTGCCTTACACGTAGGGTTGCCAGCCTCCAGGTAGTGGCTGGAGATCTCCCAGAATTACAACTGGGCCGTTTCCAGACGGCTTACCTGCCTCCGGAATGTCGCACTATCTTGCGGGGAAAACGCGAAATATCACGTTTTCTCGCGCGAGTTTTGCGCGACGTCTCCAGGCCACAGAGATCAGTTCCCCTAGAGAAAGTGGCTACTTTTGGGGGTGGACTCTATGGAATTATGCCATGCCAAGGTCCTTTCCCTCCCCAAACCCCACTTTCTCCAGGTTTCTCCCAGTTTCACCCCCCAGATCTCCAGGAATTTCCCACCTTAGAGCTGGCAACCCTACTTACACATTATCTGTTGCTTAAAATATGTACTCCTATAGACAACCTGAGCTTTATGTTGTTTAATGTCAGTCCTAGAGTTGATGATGTTCTATCTCAGCAATTCCTCAACCCCATACTGGATCCTTGCAAATACTTTGCAAACTTATATTCCTTTACCCCATGACATTGTTTATGGAAATGTTCTCGACACTGTATGGAAATGCCTGCCCTTGTCCTTGCCATTAATTGTACTAATCTCACACTATGTAATCCATCTTGAGTCTCAGTGAGAAAGTTGGAATGTAAATAAATGTTTGATGAGCTGCTGCTGCCACATGCTGCCCATTGGCTTTGCAGAGGCATTTGGCTGGAGACAGGATGCCATATTAGATGGTCTGATACAGGCACAACCAGCCTCTTCTTATGCTTTTAGGAGAAACAGGGAATGTCGTCAGGGCATGTCTGCACCCAGTCCGTCGCTCTCCATCACGCCTGTATGTGCCAGCCATCATCACTGTTTGCATCTACTCCCCCCTCCCCTCTCCACCTATATATCTGACCAGTTTCTTCTTACCCTCCATGCATCTGACGAAGAGAGCTGTGGTTCTCGAAAGCTGATGCATCTGACGAAGAGAGCTGTGGTTCTCGAAAGCTTATGCTACAGTAAAGTTGGTTAGTCTTAAAGATTCTACTGGACTCTTTTCGATTTTGCTACTACAGACTAACACGGCTAATGCCTCTGGATCTATCGTCATGCCTGTATGTGCCAGCTATAGTGTTCTGGCTGGCGCCTTGCTCAAGGCCTGGTTGGTGTGTATTAGAGCCCGTTCCTTCTCTTCCCACCTTGTGGAAGAGGCTTTCTGTGATGGTATGGAGGGCACTGGTTAAGGGGAGTTGTCAAGCTTTTTTATTGGTGAGGGCTTTTAACAGCGTTGAAGCTGCAGGCATTTTCTTGGGGAGGAGGCTAAATAGGGTTTGACAGCATTTGGTATGCTTTTTGATTTTTGGAACTGTAAACTGCCTTGGAGAACAAGGGAAAGGTTGGGTATAATAAATAAAGAAGCATGCAGCGGAACTGGGGTTGCCAGCTCCAAGTTGAGAAATTCCTGGAGATCTGGGGGATGAAACCTGGAGAAAGTGGAGTTTGGAGAGGGAAAGGACCTTGGCATGGCATAATTCCATACAGTCCACCCCCCAAAGTAGCCATTTTCTCCAGGGGAACTGATCTCTGTGGCCTGGAGACCAGTTGTAATTCCGGGAGATCTCCAGCCACTACCTGGAGGCTGGCAACCCTAAGCGGAACCAACAAAAGGGACTCCCTGAGGAACAGTATTGGGGGCCTCTGGATAACATCCTTCCTAACCTAGTCACAAAACCAGCAGGAGGACCCACTCCAAGTGGTCGCAGAATCATTCAAGGGTGGACAGTTTGGGATTAGCTAGGCCATTCGCACATCCTAACCTCACCAGTTCGAATCTCTCATGGCTGTGGGCAAACGCCTCCAATATGGCGCTGAGTGCAAGCATCAGACACAAGTTAAAAAACTTGTGTCTGATGCTTGCACTCAGCGCCATATTGGAGGCGTTTGCTCCAGGTTGGCACCATCTATATCCCACATTTCAGGTGCCATCTTGTGCCACCTTTCGGAGGCAACTCTCCTTTGATCCTCCCAGTTTCAGTATTTCAAAACCAGTTGCAGACCACTCAAGGCAATGCCCCTCCTCCTCCCTCTATGCTACACAGTCCCCGTGCCCTTGAAGTTTTTTTGCAATACCGACTAGCTCTGGCTCCACGTGCTAAGTCATCTGTTAGCCTTTGACATTTTCCTGGGCTGCCGTGCTCCAGTCTTGTTGACAAAGGAACAGTTGCAGTTCTCTCAAGGCCCTTCTAAGCAACCCAGCAGTGACAGTGGAGCGGGAGCGTTCTTTTCCTCAAGCAAATAGTTGAAAATCATGACCTCAGCAATTGAGAACCTCCGTGAGAATCATAGATGACTGTCCTTCCTCTAAGGGGTATTTAGCATCAGGGCTTTTTTTCTGGGGAAAGAGGTGGTTCACTTCGGGTCAGCTGGAACAAGGGGGGAGTTTTTTAAAGTTTAAATCACCCTTGGCAAAAATGGTCACATGGTCAGTGGCCCCGCCCCCTGATCTCCAGACAGAGGGGAGTTTAGATTGCCCTCCGTGTCACTGCGCAGAGGGCAATCTCAACTCCCCTCTGTCTGGAGATCAGGGGGCGGGGCCACCGGCCATGTGACCATTTTCAAGAGGTGCCGGAACTCCGTCCCACCGCGTTCCTGCTGAAAAAAAGCCCTGTTTAGCATTAAGGTTTATCTTGCCTACTAGGGACACAGATCATAGACTGGGGGAAACAGACCCTTTCCTGCTGGGAGGGAGACGGAATCCACAGAATATTTGTAGCAGAAGGAGATAAAAGGGGCTGACTAAGGCTGCATCGATTGGGACTCAAGGTGGCAGCTCTGTTTTTTTTACTGATACCATTACGCCAATTATACCATTAATATCATGCTGTATTATCATATCAAAAAAGTTTACCAAAGAAAGATTGTTTTAAATTGTTTTCTTCAAAACAATCAAAATGTCTCTTCTAAATTACCAATACCACCTTCAGATCGAAGAAACCTTCTTTGCTAGCTGTCATTTTATAAAGGAAACGCTTCCACCTTCTAATGGCAGACTTCCCTTTATAAAATGTGAAAAGTGGTGAAGATTTTCCTTCCTCTTCCAGAAGGTGATTCTCAAGCGAGGGCCAAGAACTCATGATACAGCTCCTCAGAAACCCAGGCCAAAGTTGCCAACCTCCAGGTAGGGGGGCTAGAGTTCTCTCAGGATTACAACAAATTTCTAGACAGCTGATATAAATTCCTCAGGAGGGAGTGGCATTTTTGGAAGGTGGACTCTGGCATCACATCTCTGCTGAGTCCTTCCCCTCCTCAGGTTTTGTCCCCTGTTATCGTGGAAGACAGCATCTTCTCATGTGATTTCGCGCAATAACAGCATCTTCCTAGCGCGATTTCGCGCGCAAAGACGCTGTTTTCCGGAAGAAGGTAAGCCGTGTGGAAATGGGCCAAGTGTATTCCACCATAGGCATCGGTGAATCAGAGCTCACTTTGTCAGATCCTTGTGCGTGTAAAGTGCCATCAATTATTTATTTATTTATTTATATATATATTTATGTCATTTATAGTCTGCCTTTCTCACTGAAACTCAAGGTGGATTACACTGTGAGATTAATACGTCAATTTCAAGGACATTTCTATAAACAACGCCATAGGGTAAATAAGTACAAGTTTACAAAGACATAGCATCAGCAAGAATCCAGTACCGATTCGAAGAAATGTGGGTACAGAACATAAGCAATTCAAGGGCTGACATAGGAGCACGTATTTAAAGCAACAAACAGCACGTAAGGCAACATAGTGGTGAAGTCTACAGTCCCTAACTCATTAGCGAAGCATCTGAGAGCCCGTTCCTACAATACAAAAGCCTTTTTAAATAATTTGGTTTTGCATTTTTTGCAGAAAGCTAGGAGAGCAGGGGCCTCACCTCCTCAGGCAGGCTGTTCCACAGGGTAGAATCCACCACAGAGAAAGCCTGCGTACGGGCTGCTGTTGATTTCGCCCTTGTGCAGGGTGGCAACTGCAGGAGACTCTGGACGAATGAAGCTACTATGGAGGAACATAGGAAGGGAGGCGGTCCTGTAGGTATGTCGGACCAAGGTCCTGAAGAGCTTTGTAGGTGATAACCAATCCCTTGAACTGAGCAGGGTAACCGATAGGTAGCCAAGTCACAGCTGATTTATGGTGACTTTTTGTTACGGGGCGGTTTGCCATTGCCTTCCCCAGTCATCTACAGTTTACCCCCAGGAACCTGGGTACTCATTTTACTGACCTCGGAAGGATGGAAGGCTGAGTCAACCTTGAGCTGGTTACATGAATCTGGCTTCCGCCAGGATTGAACTCAGGACTCATGAGCAGAACTTGGGCTGCAGTACTGCCGCTTACCAGTCTGCACCATGGGGCTCCTCACTGTTAACCCATATTCCAAGGCACACCTCGGCAGGAGGGAGTTTCTTTTTGTCCAGTCAAAAAGTGGGGTGCTCTTTCAAACTTCCCACCGAGATTTCTCCAAGACAAAATTCACCAAGACATTGTACAGATGGCTTGGGTGATATCTGTGTACCCATATCCAGGATACTTCTGTGCATTGCTTATCTCTGTTATCATGAAGTTTTCCCAAAATGTAAGGGTAAGCCTTAACAAGTCCCCACCATTGCACATTTGAAGATTTTGGTGTGCCAGCACCTTGCAGCCTGCCAATCAGGCACTCTTATTCTAAAGTATAACCTTTTTCTCAACTGATCATTCTCTGTCTTACTATATAATTGAGTAAGTGTATTTCAGACAACTCACTTTATACCCTGATGCTCCACCAGAGGGCGCTGCCAAGGAGGAAAACGTAGGCAAGGCACCATGCCCCTCCAGAAAACATGCCATGGTGGGAAGCGCAGGCCGGGAGCAGGATGGGAGCAGGTGGCAATGCCCATCTCCCGCCTTCACCTACGTGTTATTAGGCACAGCCAAGAATAGAGGGGTGCGTCAGTCTGCCGCTTGGGACTGCTTAAGTGGCAGCATTGCCTTGGAAATGTATGGGGAGGAGGTCTGTTGACCCCTGGTGCAGTTTGGAAACAAGTGTTATCAATAACCAGTTCCTTGTCCGGTCTTCAGTCCTTCAAGTTGTGTCATCTCCTTGTTTCATCTGTCAAGACAAAGTAAAATGACAACAACAACTTAAATATCCACAATAGAAACAGTGGTTTTCCAAGTTTTTCCATGCCTTAGTGTTGGCTTTATTGGCATCTCCCTATTGAACTTCCAAGCACCTTCGCTGGAGTAAAAAGAAATTCCTACAGCTGGCCGGAATTTGTGTCGTGTTATCCTGTGAATTCTTTGTGAATTTAACATAGAATTGTATACATCTATTTATTGTTATATATGCACTGCACCACTTTATAATTCAAAATTTTAAAAAATATTCCCCTTGATATACTTTTGATAAGATTCTTTGGTGGTACATTGTTTTGTAACCCTTAGATATGATTATCCACTCTGTTAATTGCGTGGTATTAGGGGCAGAGTAGGTGGCAATGCCCACCCCCTCGGCCTTAACCCAACTGGTATTAGGAGCAGAGCAGGTGGCAATGCCCACCCGCCTTTGTACCAGTTGGGATCAGGAGAGAACAGTTGGCAATGCCCACCTCTGGCCTTAACCCAGCTGGTATTAGGAGTGGAGCAGGTGGCAATGACCACTCCCTGTCTTAACCCAGCTGGTAGTAGGAGCAGAGCAGGTGTCAATGCTCACCCTCGCCTTAACTCAGTTGGTATTAGGAGCAGAGAAGGTGGCAATGCCCACCCCCCATCAGCCAGCAGAGATCAGGTGTGGAGCAGGTGGCAATGCCCTCTCCCCACCTTAACACAGCTGGTAATAGGAGCGGAGCAGATGGCAATGTCCACCCCCTGTCTTAACCCAGGAGGTATTAGGAGTGGAGCAGGTGGCAATGCCCACTCCCTAACTTAAGTAAGCTGGTATTAGGAGCAGAGCAGGTGGCAATGCCCACCCCCCTTAAGCCAGTTGGGATCAGGAGTGGAGCAGGTGGCAATGCTTATTCCCTGCCTTAACCCAGATGGTATTAGTGGTGGAGCAGGTGGTAATGCCCACCGCCCACCTTAACCCAGCTGGTATAAGGAGTGGAATAGGTGGCAATACCCTCCCCCTGCCTTAATACAGCTGGAATTAGGAGCAGAACAGATGGCAATGCCCACTGCCCGCCTTAACTCGGCTGGAATTAGGAGCAGAGCAGGTGGCAATGCCCACCACCTGCCTTAACCCAGCTGGTATTAGAAGCAGAGCAGGTGGAATTTCCCCTCCCACCTTAACACAGCTGTTATTAGGAACAGATCAAGTGGCAATGTCACTCCCAACCTTAACCCAGCTGGCATTAGGAGCAGAGCATTTGGCTATGCCCACCCCGCTACATCCAGCTGGGATCAGAATCAGAGCAGGTGGCTTTGCTCACCCACTGCCTTAACCCAGCAGGTATTAGGAGTGGAGCACGTGGCAATGCCCTTCCCCACCTTAACCGAGCTGGTATTAGGAGTGGTGCAGGTGGCAATGCCCTCCTTTGCCTTAACCCAGCTGGTATTACTGGCAGAGAAGGTGGCAATGCCCACACCCCACCATCACCCTTTTGGGATCAGGAGTGGAGTGGGTGGCAATGTCCACCTCACATCTTCACCTGGCTAGGATCAGGTGCAGAGCAGGCGGCAGTGCCCTTCTTCCCTTCATCCAGCCAGGATCAATAGCAGAGCAGGTAGCAATGCCCGCCCTCTTCAACCTACTGGAATAAGCCACTGAGCAGGTGGCAATGCCCACCCTGTCTTCACCCTGCTGGAGTCAGAAGCCAAGCATGCAGCAATGCCTGCCCCCCTTCAACCTGCCAGAATCAGGAGCAGAGCAGGTGGCAATGCCCGCACCCCCTTCACCCAGGAGGAGCAGAGCAGGTAGTAAAACCCGCTGCCCACCTTTACCTATCAGGATCAGGTGCAGAGCAGGATGCAATGCCTGTTTCTCCCTTCACCCAGCAGGGAGAAGGTGGCAATGCCCACCCCTCTTCACCCAGCTGGGATCAGGCTCAGAGCAGGCGACAATGCCTGCCCCCCTTCACCCAGCTGTAGTCAAGTGCAGAACAGAAGGCAATGCCCCCCTTTACCCAGCATGTATCAGGCATGGAGCAGTTAGCAAAGCCCACCACCCCTTCATATGGCTGAGATCAGGCAGATCAGGCATGGAGCAGATGGCAATGCCCTCCCCACTCCTTCACCAGCTTTAATCAGTGACAGAGGAGGAGCAAATGCCTGCCTGCCTGCCCTCCCCTTTCTAGAGCCTATTGTACTTTTTCCCCATAATGGTATTTGTTGTTAGTCATACTCATAATTGTTCCACGCGTTCCATAACTGAGCATAAAGTCAGGAATTACGACTGAGCCCTAATTCCAGCTATGCTTCAAGTCCACAACTAAGAAAGGAACTGTAAGTCGAAACCTCTCCCTAGTTAGCCAGGATTCTGTCAGGCATCCCTGGATAACATTCCTAACCAGATTCTTTGACAGGCTCCACCACCAGCCCGGAGACAACTGCCACGGCGGGCTCCCCCACCAGCCTGGAGACAACCACCATGGCGGGCTCCCTCACCAGCCCGGAGACAACCACCACAGCGGGCTCCCCCACCAGCCCGGAGACAACCGCCACGGCGGGCTCCCCCACCAGCCTGGAGACAACCGCCACGGCGGGCTCCCCCACCAGCCTGGAGACAACCGCCATGGCGGGCTCCCCCACCAGCTCGGAGACAACCGCCACGGCGGGCTCCCCTGCCAGCCCGGAGACAACCACCACGGCGGGCTCCCCCGCCAGCCCGGAGACAACCGCCACGGCGGGCTCCCCTGCCAGCCCGGAGGCAACCACCATGGCAGGCTCCCCCGCCAGCCCGGAGACAACCGCCACGGCGGGCTCCCCCGCCAGCCCGGAGACAACTGCCACGGCGGGCTCCCCCGCCAGCCTAGAGACAACCGCCATGGCGGGCTCCCCCGCCAGCCCGGAGACAACCGCCACGGCGGGCTCCCCCACCAGCTCGGAGACAACCACCACGGCGGGCTCCCCTGCCAGCCCGGAGACAACCGCCACGGCGGGCTCCCCCGCCAGCCCGGAGACAACCGCCACGGCGGGCTCCCCTGCCAGCCCGGAGACAACCACCACGGCAGGCTCCCCCGCCAGCCCGGAGACAACCGCCACGGCGGGCTCCATCACCAGCCCCCAAACAGCCACTGTAATGGACTCCACTACTAGCATTGACACAACCCACTCACCAGGCTCCACTGCCAGCTCCAAGATAAACACAGCCAGCACCAAGACAACCACCACAGTGGGCACTGCCACAGTGGGCTCCACCGCCAGCCCGGAGACAGCTGCCACGGCAGGCTCCACCGCCAGCCCTGCCACGGCAGGCTCCACTGCCAGCACCAAGACCACTGCCACGGCGGGCTCCTCCGCTAGCCTGGAGACAGCCGCCACGGCAGGCTCCACCGCCAGCCCGGAGACAGCTGCCACAGCAGGCTCCACTGCCAGCACCAAGACCGCCGCCACGGTGGGCTCCTCCGCTAGCCCAGAGACTCCACCACCAGGCTCCACCACCAGCACCAAGTCAGCCGCCACGGCGGGCTCCACAGCCAGCCCCGAGATAGCTGCCACAGTGAGCTCCACCACCAGTGCTTCCAATGTGACCTCCTCAATGACCACAAGCACCACAGGGACAACTGTGCCAGTTCAGGATTTCTATCTCACGTATCACATCACAAACTGGGACTACAGCACCCTCTTGTCGGACCCAAACTCTGACTACTACAAGAAGATGAACCAAGCTATTGGGCAGATGGTAAGTGCTTTGGGGAGGAAGTGTTGTAGGTGTCCGGGGTCTGAGGCACAGCCCCTGGCCTCGACAGGAGGAAGCAGGGGGAGGCAGCCGGGAGACAGCAGTCCTGCCAGCTCAGCCAGCAGCCAGGGCCAGAACCTGCCTACACCAGGGGAGGAGGGCAAAGGGCCAAGGCCCCAGAGAGCTAGAGGAGGCAGGGAGAGGCAAGCTAGTCCCACCCTCCAGGGAGAGGATAGAGGGCTGAACAGGACAGAGGGAGAGGGCAAAGGCAGGAAGAATAGGGACCCAGCAGCAGCCCAAACAGAGCCCTTACAAGCCAAGGAGGAGAAGCAGCCACAGCAGCTCAGAGCCACGCCCCAGCCTCCACCTCAGCTTGAAGACAGCAGCCTGGCTCAGGAGATGCTCAGAACTCAGCCCCTCCAGGTGGAGCTGCTGAAGGCGTTCTGTGGGAAGAGCTGGGCAGCCAGCCAAGGGGCCAGAGTTGGGCCTACCTTCAGTAATCAGCTCAGCCAGAGAGGCCCAGCAGCCAGCCAACGTGATGCAGCTGTTACTGATCCAGACAGCCCAGACAGCTACCCCTGCTGCAACAGCTTGAGAGAGCCCAGGTCAATGCTGGGAGGCCAGAGAGGGGCATGGCCTGGCAGGCTGGACCTGAAAGGAGGGCGGTGTAGTGAGAGATGGCCCTATAAAAGCTGGCTGGGAAGAGCTGTGAGGTGGTGGGTGTGAGTAAGGAGTGATGGTGTGGAGTGAAAGCAGTGCAAGAGTGGAGGCTTGGAGGAGAGTTCTGGGAGGCGGAGATGATGGAGGACGCAGAGGGTGAGCAGGCCAGGTTGAGCAGGCCAGCAAGTGGACTGAGAGGGAGCCTGGGTGATGTATACCGCCCCTCCTTCCACAGAGCAGGGCCCTGCAGCATCCCTGGTGCCCCTCTGACATCAGGGCCGGCCCAGCTGGGGCCCCACCCAGTGGGGGCAGCGACAGGCCCTGACAGTAGGTAATGGGCAAGGGGGCATGGATGCAAAGTGGTCAATCACAAATGGCACTGCTTGATCTCCCTCCTACTTCTACCCAAGGCCTCAAGCCCAGGGCTGATTTTCTAGAAGCATGTGAACTAATGTCTCTGAGTGTGTGTGGGGTGGAACATCTGTCATTCATGCTCTTTAGGGCAAAGCTAGGGGACAATGATAGCAACCAAGTCTCAGGGATGGAGCAAGTGTTTCCTGGCCTGGCCCCATGCCATCTAAGTTTGCCACTACTCCCAGCAATAGAATTCCTATGTATGTATCCTTTTGCCTTCTCTAAAAGCTGCATTTTAAAAATGTTTATTCCTGTCCCTCCAAACACTCCATCAGCATGTAAGGGGAAACTTCACACGCTTGTAGGTTGACAACCCTGTGGCAGCCATTTTGTGGTTGCACCCACCATTCTGTGTTGGAATTCCAAAGGTATCCAAGGCTCAAATTGGTTGGGAATTCCAATCTATCCCCTCCTAAATGTGTAAAAGGATTCTTTATTCTGATTCTTAGATTTTTATCCTGCTGTTCCTCCAAGAACCTTATGGGGGTGTACAATGTTCCCTCTCTTTATCCTCACAACAACCCTGTAAAGTAGGTAATGCTGAATGTTAGTGACCCCTGTGAGCCAGAGAACCTTTCTCTCACACACAGATCCCCCCAGAGTGTTTTCATGGAAATATGGGGATTTGAACCCAGGTCTCTTCAGTTTATCTGATACTCTAATCATTGCACAACATAGCCATGCTGACTAGGTCTATAAGAAAGTACCCTGGGGAAGACAAGACGAAGGCCATTTCCTCACGTCCTTAAAGGGACTGCCCACTCACCAAATACTGGCTGCTTTTCCCCTTCATGCCTGACATCTCTGCTTTCAAAATGGTTGCAGGATGTTTGGCTTCCGTTTTTTTGGTGCCTTTTCCGGGAACGCATTCTCTCGCGGTCTCCAAAAAGGCGCCAACAGAACTGAAGCCAAGTAGTCTGCAAATATTTTGAAAATGGAGACTTCTGTACTGAAGGAAAAAAGCCGCCAGTGTTCAGTGAGGGGGCCGTCCCTCTAAGGATGTGCGTAAACGGCCATAATGTGAAAATCCCCAGTAAAGTGGAGAATATATTGCCGAAGGCTTTCACAGTCGGAGAACGATGGTTGTGGATTTTCCAGGCTGTATTGCCGCGGTCTTGGCATTGTAGCTCCTGACGTTTTGCCAGCAGCTGTGACTGGCATCTTCAGAGGTGTAGCACCGAAAGACCGAGATCTCTCAGTGTCAAACTGTGGAGAAGATGTTAGCAGGTTAGCAGAAGATGTTAGCACCTGCTAACATCTTCTCCACAGTTTGACACTGAGAGAGCTCGGTCTTTCGGTGCTACACCTCTGAAGATGCCAGTCACAGCTGCTGGCGAAACGTCAGGAGCTACAATGCCAAGACCGCGGCGACACAGCCCGGAAAATCCACAACAACCATCTAAAGTAGAGAAGTTGACATATACACCCAGGCTTGGCTTCCTTCGTAAATCTTCCTTGGTAAATCTCATTTTCATCAGCAGAACTGGGCTCCCTTCTGCCCCCTTTCCTGCTGCATCCTAAAACAACCTCCAAAACTCTGCTCTTGTGGGACAAGAGATGCTCCCAGGAGCAGCAAGAGGAGCCAACTGGAGGCCTGCAGCAGGGGGAGGGATTCTAGAAATCTCCCCTTCCATTACTGGAAATTTACTGTGGGTTTAATGAGGGATCCACTCTCCCACCCCAGTCTCCTTAGTCCTTAATTAATAATTAAATTGCAGTCAAGTCACAATCAACGCATGGTAACATCCTCATGGTGTTTTCAAGGTAAGAGAAGAATAGAGATGGTTGCGATTGCTTGCCTCTGCTTAAGAGTTAAGCGGTTGGGCTGCGAACTCGCTCTCTGCTTGCTTGACTCCCGCTACTGCCATAAGCTCAGCAGGTGACCTTGGGTCAGCCCCAGCTCCCAAGCTGTACTATGGGGATAATAATAAAGGTAAAGGTAGTCCCCTGTGCAAGCACTGAGTCATTACTGACCCATGGGAGGATGTAGCATCACAACATTTTCTTGGCAGACTTTTTTTATGGGGTGGTTTGCCATTGCCTTCCCCAGTCATCTACTTCCTGTGGCACAGCCCTGTAGCGCAGAGTGGTAAGCTGCAGTACTGCAGCCCAAGCTCTGCTCATGACCTGAGTTCGATCCCGGCGGAAGCCGGGTTCAGGTAGCTGGCTCAAGGTTGACTCAGCCTTCCATCCTTCCGAGGTCGGTAAAATGAGTACCCAGTTTCCTGGGGGTAAAGTGTAGATGACTGAGGATAATAATAACACTGACTTTATTCACCACTGTGATCGGGGCACTAATGTATCTAGAAGAGTAGTATATTTGTTGTTATTATTATTATCATCTTCTTTGGTAGTAACCATGACTGACCCTGCTTAGCTTCCAAGCTCTGATGAGCTCTGGCTAGTCAGGGCTATTTGGGCTGCTCCTTGATCCTTGGGGATGGCTAAATTAGAGTCTGGATGCTGTATGGTAAGAATTTGAGCACCTCTCCCCAAATCTACCTTGGAAAAACTGAATGGATTTGGGGGATGCGGTCACCAGATACAAAGAAAGCCCCCGGCACTTTTAAAAGTTATGCAAAATGGGGTTTCTGGCAGGGGGGCTTGTCATGCAAAGGGGCCCCCGCCAACATTCCTCCACTTTTCAGAATTAATAAAAGTACAGGACTCCCAATCACCCTCCCTGATGAAAACATCTCCTTTCTACTTGGCCACTCAGATCAAATTTATGCTATAAATTTAATCAATGTTATGACTTTCTCTATCAGCTTGAGTTTTATGTACGGCATTACTCTGTCGAAACACCGAAAATACACAAAATGTGAGGGGTGGGTGCGAGCTTCCAGAGAATGTCAGCTTTCATTTGAAATCTGCTCTGAGATCCGCTCTGAGCCCACTTGTTGGGAGAGCGGGCTACGAAAGGAAGGAAGGAAGGAAGGAAGGAAGGAAGGAAGGAAGGAAGGAAGGAAGGAAGGAAGGAAGGAAGGAAGGAAGGAAGGAAGTTTCTAGTCTTATTGTTGTGGGGATGTGTTTGAGAGAGTGTGGGCGACACCTACTGAAATCTCAGAAAGCAATGGTGGCTCTATAAGATTTTCAGGGATAGTTCAAAGTTCAAAGGATAGTTCAAAGCCTGTGTAGCCCCCTCCTTATGACCAGTGGAAATGCAATCCATTTATGCAAAGATAAGAACTGGCAAGGGAGAGAAGGCGCCCGATCTCATCAGATCTTGGAAGCTAAGCAGGGCCAGTACTCGGATGGGCAACCACCAAGGAAGCCTACAGAGGAAGGCACTAGCAAACCACTTGTGCTTCTCACTTGCTTTGAAAGCCCCAGCAGGGGTTGCCATAAGTCAGTTCTGACTTGACGGCACTTTATACACAAACTCTAGCAGAATAGATTATGCAAGGCGTTATGCTAATGAGTTTAATTTGCATACTGTATTTACAGGTTGTGGGATACAGCATTCCTTCTTGCAGAAACTTTGATTCTTCAGGGTGCAGAATTTGGATTTTGCCTTCATTATTCTGGGAATGAAGGGGGGGCAGGAAATCACTTAGTAGCAGGAAGTAAGGAGGAGGCTGTAAAACATGGCTCCCCCCCCCCATGTTTTGGGTTCCAGTGAATCCACTATTAGAATCTAACACACAGTTCTTGCCCTTCCTCTTCACAGTATCAGAACATCTACAACTGTTCTACATGTCCTCGTCGCGATAGTTACCAAGGATACTACATACTTGAATTCAGGTACGGAGTGGGGACTATCTATAAACACCTCTGATGACTGAGGGATGGGGCAACTCAGCTGTTATCACTAACGGGATGATGGACAAGGTAAAGCCGGAGGTTGGGATACTCATGTCTTCAACTTTGCCCGCATAGCAACTGCATCAAATTTTAAAGGTCATGATTGGAGTCTCATTTCTGTTCACAGTAGCACAGCGAAGTATAGCGTTCAGCAGAGTCTGTTCAATGCACTTCAAACCTCTTTAGTGCTGTGCAATTAATTCTAAGGCACTCAGCTCATACACATGAACAAATACACATGGAAGCCAGGGAAACCAGCTGGTGAGCCACATTAATGACTATAACACTAGGGTAAAGGGTAAACGTCTCTCCCAGTATGTGTCCCAGAGAGCGCTTTGTTCAGCGGGTAAGAACTTACTGGTGATCCCTAGCCCTAGGGAGGCTCGTTTGGCCTCGACCAGGGCCAGGGCCTTTTCGGTCCTGGCCCCAACCTGGTGGAACTCTCTATCTGAAGACACCCAGGTCCACCAGGATCTTGTATCATTTCGGCGGGCCTGTAAGACAGAGATGTTCCACCAGGCATATGACTGAGGCCAGCACTGGATCCATCTAATTAGCCTCCCATAGGTCTCCGGTATTCGAGTACAGCTTGTCTGTCTGTCTACCTCTTTGTATGCTGGGGGCAGGAATGTGTAGCCAACCATCTGAGGTTTTTGTATATATATATATGATTTTAATTGCTGAATTTTACTGTAAAATTTGCTATGCAATTGTATTTTATGATTGTTGTACCCCATCCTGAGCCCGCTTGTGGGGAGGGCGGGTTGACACCGAATAAACTAAACTAAACTAAACTAAACTAAACTAAACTAAACTAAACTAAACTAAACTAAACTAAACTAAACTAAACTAAACTAAACTAAACTAAAAGGTGTGCTGCAGATGAAGGGTGATCTAGAACAGAAGAGCGGGGAATCCACCTATGGTTGCTTGCACTGGATGGCACATTTGACTTTAGCTCCAATGCACAAAAAGAGAGTTCTGGGGCATGGTTAGAGGACACCTGATGCAGCCACCTTGCTGAAGATCAGCAGGGCTAGGTCTGTTCAGTGTCCAGGTGGGAGACTCTTAGGACTCCATGAGAAGAAAGGTGGGATAGGCAGGCAATCAGTCAATCTATAACCTATCAATACAACCCCCCAATTATTTCTGCCACAGGACTTACAAAACGTAATCAGACCCAGTGTATGTGTGTGCAATTTCAGACCAGACTGTGGGCATCTAAACCCAGAAAAAAATCTGGTCTGAAAGTTCCCATTTTGCCCTTCAAGTCGAGCATTTGAAAATCCAACTTCACATTTTAAATTGAGAGGTTTTACGTCCAGGTTGGAGTGCATTCATTTAATTTA
Organism: Eublepharis macularius; assembly: GCF_028583425.1. Classification (NCBI taxonomy): domain Eukaryota; kingdom Metazoa; phylum Chordata; class Lepidosauria; order Squamata; family Eublepharidae; genus Eublepharis; species Eublepharis macularius. The sequence continues at coordinate 238,314,859 of NC_072790.1, forward strand.
ATTTAATTTAATTTCTAATTAGATGCATAAGCATCAGGTATCAGACCTGCAGTTTCATAAACTACTGTTTGTCCAACACTAAAATATTGCTGTCACAGCTATCCAATGCACTTCAAACACCAGCGCATATCATTCTATGTTCCCCAAGATCCTGTTTTTTACAGGAGATGCCAAGGATCAAACCTGGCACCTTGTGCATACCTCCTCAACCACATAACCAGTGTTCCAGAATGGGTATTTCCCATTCTTTAATATTTCCTTTTCTTCTCTCTTTTGTAGGCAGGGCTCAATTCAAGTATCATCACTGTTGTTTTTCCGGACAGCAGAAAACAGTGACGAGCTTGCAAAGAGTTTGCAGCAAACTTTCGAAAATGCAGATGATGCCAAACGCGAGCAGTTACAGCTGACTAAAATCCAAGGTGAGGGGGGAACTATTTTAGAGCGGTGTGTATGTGCTGCAGAACAGCCCAGGATGTGGCATTACACACCAAATCCAGTTTTTGAAAAAATCTCTGTTTTAAAAAGAAGCTTGTTTTTCCTAACTGGAAGTATATATATTGGAGAAGTTGTGGATAATACCTTCGGAAATCTCACATCTGCAGCTGTGGTCAGACTTTCAGGATCACAAATCCAGTGGTGGGGGGGGGGCAAGGGTGGGACTACATTGCCCTGCAGACTTCTTTGTCCCTCCCCTTGAACTGCAAAGCAAGAATAAATTATGCTAATCAGCAAACGTAGTGGAACAGGTTGTGCAAAACAAGCCCAACTGCCTTGGTTGCAGAATTCGCCATTTCTCATCTCGGAATTCCCATTACCTGAATGCAGAATTTTAAAGTACAAAGTACATAAACCAGGCGGCTTGAGGCTTTTCTTGAGAAAATAATAATCTCCGCCCCTGCAGTCCTACTTCTGTATCCACAATGCCGATGGAAAGAGGCAACAGGCTCATCCTCACAGTTGGTTGTACTTTGAATACGGGACTGTCTTGCGCTTGCCTGGCGCTAGATTGCTGTCGCAAGAGAGGGAACATGACCTCTGGGGTGCCCACTTCTTACGGTGCTGAATGTCCACCCCCTCAGCCCTGCTTATGCTCAGCTGGGCCGCTGACATCTCCTCTTCTCTTCGCAGGAAGCCCCACCCCAATTGCAATTTCCGAGAATACCCCTGTCCCAGGCTGGGGCATTGCTCTGCTCGTGCTGGTCTGCGTCCTTCTGCTGCTAGCCATCATTGCCTTCCTCATTCTGGTGAGTATCTTCTCTCTTTCGAATGCATTTTTATCTCAAACTGTGTCCAAGTGGCGTGGATGGCTCTCCCTGCCCTGTTGTTTTCTCACTCACCCAGAGAGGGAGGATTGAGCCATTGACCAGCCCAAGATCATCCAGTTAAATTCATGGCGGAAAGGCAATTCGGGCCTTTTCCACGGGGCAATGTTTTCCTGTGGGAGCCTTGTTGTCTCTGTGGGCTTCCCCGTATTTTCCCTGCCCCAGTCCCCATAGTGCTATTGCACCCAACCCACACCGCCGGAGGTGCAGTGGGAGGTTTTTCCCAAGATTTTAAGTCAGTAATTGGCATGCCCTGACCTGGACAGCCCAGGTGAGCCTGATCTTGTCAGATCTCAGAAGCTAAGCAGGGTCGGCCTTGGTTAGTAATTGGATGGGAGACCTTCAACGAAGACCAGGCAGGCAATGGCAAACCACCTCTGTTAGTCTCTTGCCTTGAAAACCCCAGTCAGGTAGAAATTGATGTACAGGGGACAAAAACATTGGTGGTGGGTCTTTACGCTCCAAATGAGAATAAAACTGGATTTTATTTAAAAAATTGGGGATTGTTTAACAGATCTAGCATATGAAAACTAAATTGAGTGTTGTTGTTGTTGTTGTTATGTTATTTTTGGTAACTTTAATTTACCCACCCACCCCCATTTTTGCAGTCCATGGCAAAACCAAGATTGCAAAAATTTGGCAAATCATGGGTTGTGCAGATTTGAGCTGGGGTTGAATGTGAGCGTTTTTGCTGAGCATCTCTGAATTCTCACTATTCAAGGTGGCGAGAACGTGATCAAATGTATGCAATTTATTCTCTCATACAGTAGTCACCTTGGAGCAGTGACAAGAATTCATCCTTTTAGTTCCTCTGAAAGACTCACAGATCAATTAGGACCCACTTGTTCACTGACAAAAGCCTGCTTCATCAGATTTTTAAAAAATTATGAATAGGGTGGAAAGAGGAAGAAGTTCTCCCTCCCTTAGAGGGGCCGGCAATTATAACCATCAGTGGGAAGTTAAGGACTGTCAAAATGAAAGGACGCCTCCCACTTACCTAATTCTTTTCAAGATGTCCTTGTGGAAATCCCTTCTTTACCGCGCTATGAAGGGTCAGGCGAAGCCTCACCCTGGTTTGCCTGTAGTAACTGTGCATTCTGCAGTTCTAGTCGGCAACTAGATTTCCTGAAGGGCCTTTCTAAGAATCAACGGCAGGATACAGGGCCTTTATTTCAGCCTTTTGCTTTCATCCATTCAAAGTGGATCAATTACTACAGATTTGATTTGGCCAACATGTCTTTTAGCCTCAGTTGCCAGCTGAGGGGGAGTTGGGCAGATTTGGCCCAGAGAGGAGCAGCAGAACTGATCCTTTTAAGAATTTAAGTGTTCCCTTCCATTTTTGTCTCCTCCACCTCTGCTCTCCCAGGACCAAACAGCTCTGACCTTCCTCTTGTTCTTTAATCCCTCCCAGATTATCTACCGTTGTCGGCGAAGCCATCGCGGCCACCTGGATCTGCTCTCTAGCCGAGACTCCTACCATCCCATGGCCGAGTATCCAACGTACCACACACATGGGAGATACGTTGCTCCGGGCAACAAACCAAACCCTTACAGTGAAGTGAGTGAAATCCCTACCTAGTCCGGGAGAAATTAGGGTTGCCAGTTCCAGGCTGGGAAATTCCTGGAGATTTGGGGTGGGTGGGCTGGGGTTAGTGGAGTTTGTGTGCAGAGAGACCCCAGCAGGGTATAATGCTATACAATCCACCCCCCAAAGCAGCCATTTTCTCCAGGGGAACTGATCTCTATGGCCTGTAGATCAGTTGTAATTGGAGGCTGGCAACCCTAGGAGAAATGAAAACCCTTCATGCCAATGGTTGCCAAGCAAATGAGGGCTGGCTAGTATACCTGCGCTTTTGAAACAAAGTCAGACTACTAATCTGTCCAGTATTGTCTACTGTGACTGGTAACAGCTACTCCAGGCAGAGAACCAAGATCGTGGGATCTTCTGAGATTTGCATGAAAAGCCTGGGTGACGCTGCTACCAAACCCAGACAATTGATGCTTCTCACCCCTCTTAGGGTTGCTAATTCTGGGCAGTAGAGGGGTAATTGAAAAAAAAATACACAGAAAGAGGAGTGAAAGAGAGTAAGAGCAATCCCTCCACCAAAATAATGTCATTTTAATCTGTACAGCCAATCAAGATTTTCAGTGGCCCATCAGAAGTCCTGCTGGGCAAGACCCCTACTTGGTTGGGTTGCCATCCTCCAGGACTAGGTGGGAGGTGAAGATCTTCTAAAACTACAACTGATCTCCAGATGTCAGAGATCAGTGCCCTGGAAGAAAATGGCTGCTTTGAAAAGTGGACTATATGGCATTATACCTAGAGTTGCCAGGTCCCCTGTCCTCTCAGCAGGAGGTGGGGGCCCCAGCACCTACCTGGTCTGTTGCTTGTCATGTACGTGCTCCTGGGCCTGCATAATGATGTCACTTCCAGGATGTGCTGTCATTACACGGTCTGCAGCCTCCCTCAGGAGCACTCCCATGCTCGGGGAGGGGGCAATTTGGGCTGGATTCAAGCCGGATTCAAGCTGAATTGGGCCACTGTGGCGCACGAGAGCACTCCTGTGCTCTGCAGCAGCCTGATCCGGGCCAATTCAGGCCCAATCTAGGCCAATCTGGGCCCTATTTGGGCTGAAGTGGGCCCAGATTGGGCCAGCAGGAGCGCACCACACCGCCCGGGAGTGCGTCCCCAGGAGGCCCATGTCTTCCCTGCCAACCAGGTAAGCATGGACGGGGAGTGGAAGGTGGGAGCGGGGGATTCCCCACCCCCAGCGGGGGACTAGCAATCCTAATTATACCCCACTGAGGTCCTTCTCCTCCTCAAACCATGACCTCCTCCGACTCCAATCCCAAATCTCCGGGAATTTCCTAACCTAGGATTGGCAACCCTACCACCTGGTTCTGCCCACTTTCAAAAAACACTTGGTGGGCATCAGAAAAGGTGTCAGGGCAGGGGGCCACCTTGGGGACCCCTGGTCCACCCGAACGAGCAGCAGGCAAAGTCGGTGCTCTTCCAAGGGGTCCTTGGCCCCCTGAACCAGAGATCTGAAATCCAGCAAGAAGCTGAATGCTTCTGGGGCAGCTGGAATGATCCCACGCTAAACTACATTGTTGAGAGGAATTTTCCTGGACCTAAGTCTCAGCCAGCTATGGTACAGAGGACAGGGCAAAGCCGCAAGCTCTGGCATCCCCCCTCCCCCCATGCAGCTGCTTCATTAGGCTCACAGCCGCTGTCCTTGACCTGGCCAGAGGCCGCCTGTCCTTCCCCGCTACACAGTTAATCTCTAACTGCCAGGTGAAAAGAGCCACTCAGGCCAGCTGCCACTTCCTGTCCCTCTGTTCTAGGGCTGTCAACCTCCAGATGAGGCCCAGAGATCCCCCAGAATTACAACTGAAATCCAGGCTTTGGAGATGGGTTCCCCTTATGGTTGCCAGCCTCCAGGTGGTAGCTGGAGATCTCCTGGAATTATAACTGATCTCCGGGTGAAAGAGATCAGTTTCCCTGGAGAAAATGGCTGCTTTGGAGGTGGACTCTAATGCATTATACCCTGCTGTGCCCCCTCCCTCCTCTCCAAACCCCACCCTCTCCAGGCTCCACCCTCAAAATCTCCAGGAATTTCCCAACCTGGACCTGGCAAGAGGGCACATTTTATGGTACGCTATGGACTGTAGGTGAAATCTCTCCCCAAATTCGCCCCTCTACAGGTGCCACCCCACCAAATCTCCAGGAATTTCACCAGCTGGAGTTGGCAACCCAGCTCTTAAGATGCTCCCCCCCCCATTGCATTTCATGGCAGTTTGGCAAATGAAAGAGTGATTGGCACAGAAAGCTCCTCCTCACAGGCCCCAGAGGAGCAACATGGTCAGGGTTACCGTTATGCCTGACCAGGCCAGTTGCCTAGGCAACCTGGGGCTGGGCCCGGCTAAGGCCTGTTCTATATTTGTGTGTGTGTTAGGGGGGAGATCTCATTCCATGCTGGGCCCACAGCAGGGCGAGGCCCGGTAAATGTCACTTAGGAGCTTGCCTGACCCCATCTGTTCCCTTCGAGGACGTTACTGCTGAGCAAACACAAGAGCCCTTGAGCAAACAGACATCTCAGCAGCTGTGGGATTCTGAAATGTGGGGGACAGGAAGGAATGATCCTGGAATCACAGAGCCCTGTGGGGCTGCACCCTTTCCTCTTCTTGCCAAAGAAGTCCTGCCGTCCCCCAGTGAGCCCAAAGTCCCCATTTGGGACTGAACCCATTTGCCCTTTCTGGCTGCTGCATTAGACCGCTCCCTTCCTCATGACCAGGCAGTGTTTACACATGACATTGAACGGCTTGTGATGTTGCTGGCAGCCACCCAGAGTCTCTCTGTGGAGCAGCTGGCTGTTCCCAGAGTTTAACCCATGAGTTCTGGGCACCCCATGGGTTAGCTGTGCAACCGCCGCAATGGGTTGGTAGGTGCAGACTCCCAAATGCTGAGCTGTCTGCTCTCTTGCTCTCTCTCTCTCTCTCTCTTATTTCCCTTTAAAAAATGAACAAAAACAAAGAAACAAGATTCTAGTCCTCATTCTTACAAGTGAAAATTTGGAAACGCCGCCAGACCTTCGTGCCTCTCCCATTCCCCACCACCACTGCTACTCATTTAAACACCCCAAGATGCTTAGGCACTTTTCTATAGTCCAACTCTTCTTTGCTTATGGAATTATGTGATCTCAGTTGGGTGGGGTTTTTGAATGGCATCCTTTTTCCAATAATAGCCAGACCGGAGCGTTGATAAAGCTAATGGTGCCTGAATCTCCTTTGGACTGAGGCAACAGACTATGTTATATAGATATATAACTCCATCCTATTGCTTAGGTAGCTTATAACAAGAAAAAAATTATCTTGGTAAATGTCAATAAATGTTCCCAGGAAAACACACAGTGCGCATGCGTGGCACCATCTTGGAAAAGTTATCCTACTTCCAAAGAAAGATGAAATTTGCTATGTGGAGTTAGGAATGAGAGAAACCTGACAGGAACATTTCCTGCCTTTCCCCGCCTCCCAGGGTTGCCAACTGCCAGGCGGGGTCTGGAGATCTCCCACAATTCAGACTACGGAGATCAATTCCCCTGAAGGAAATGACCACATATGAGGGTAGACCAGGGCTTTTTTCCTGGGAAAAGAAGTGGTGGAACTCAGTGGGTTGCCCTCGGAGAAAATGGTCACATGGCTAGTGGCCCCGCCCCCTGATCTCCAGACAGAGGGGAGTTTAGATTGCCCTCCGTGCCACAGCGCAGAGGGCAATCTAAACTCCCCTCTGTCTGGAGATCAGGGGGCAGGGCCACCAGCCATGTGACCATTTTCAAGAGGTTCCGGAACTCCGTTCCACTGTGTTCCAGCTGAAAAAAAGCCCTGGGGTAGACTCTGCGGAAGTGCTAGAGTGATGGCACGTCGCTGCTTAGCTCCCTCTCCACCCCAACATCTGCCCTTCTCCATGTACCACTCCCAAATCTCTTGAGAACTTCCAAAACTAGAGTAGGTGGCCCTACCTCCTCCAAAGACCTCCGGATAATACACGTCACTCTCCTTCCCCATTCTGTCTTCACAACACCTGTAAGGATGATTCGTATGTTACAATAAAGTCATCATAAGCTGCCATGAGCACTTTGGAATCAGAAATGGTTCCCAAACGAACACAGCCCTGATTTGAATCAAGATGGCGGTGTACAGGAAGAGAGCCTTCCGCATGTGCTATTTTCCTAACCAGAAACAATTCCCAGGGAGCCACCCGTGGAGGAAATTTAGACGTACTGATGGCCACATGTACATTTCCCCAAGAGGTTATATAGGTCCTGATAACAGCTCTTCTTCCCTCTGTGCCATGCTCTTGATATAAATCAGGCCCGTGAACTTCTGGGAAGCATAGAACTCCCAAAATATGTCTGTATGATCTCAAGTTTTCATGAACTTGGTAACATAATAATAATAACTGCACTTATATACCGCTCTTCTAGACAGATTAGTGCCTCATCCAGAGCGGTGAACAAGTTAGTGTTGTTATTATCCCCACAATACAGCTGGGGCTGAGAGGAGTGGCTTCCCCAAGGCCACCTACTGAGCGCATGGCAGTAGTGGGATTCGAACCAGTAGAGTGCTGATTCGCAGCCCAGCCACTTAACCACTGTGCTGCTGAGTTGGTAGGTGCTGAGACAGTGACTGGCCCAATGTCATCCAGGAAGCTTCATGTTAGAGCAGAGACCTGAACTCTAGTCTCCCAGATCCTACTCCAGTATGCTAACCACTACACCACCCTGCCTCTCACTATGAGGGCAGATTTGGACAGGTGGCTTTGTCCAAAATTGGCCACTCAAGGTAGGGCTTTCACTCCACTGCATGGACGAGTTCTAGGGTTGCCAGCTTCCAGATGGGACCTGGAGATCTGGAATTAAACTGATCTCCAGACTAAAGATATCAGTTTTCCTGGAGAAAACGTTTCCTTTGGAGGGTGGATCCTATTGCATTAAACCCCACTGAGGTCCCACCTCTCTCCAAACCCTGCTCTTCCCTGGCTCCACCCCTAAATCTCCAGGTATTTCTTAACCCAGAGTTGGGAGCCCTATCTAACCCACCTCCATGCATAACCTTTGAGCTTTAGATCAAATTATATACAATGGTTGTTGTGGATTTTCCGGGCTGTATCGCCGTGGTCTTGGCATTGTAGTTCCTGACGTTTCGCCAGCAGCTGTGACTAGCATCTTCAGAGGTGTAGCACCGAAAGACAGAGCTCTCTCAGTGTCAAACAGCGTCGGTGCTACACCTCTGAAGATGCCAGTCACAGCTGCTGGCAACACGTCAGGAACTACAATGCCAAGACCACGGCGATACAGCCCGGAAAATCCACAACAACCATTGTTCTCCGGCCGTGAAAGCCTTTGACAATATATCAAATTATATACAATTAGATTTCCCAGTGTATTTTTTTAAAATGTTAAAAAGCGGCCACACTGAGAAGAAGAGAATCCAAGTTTGGAGAAGGGCTGGAGGAAGTCAGTTCAAGATTTTTTTCTTGTTCCAGTTTCCCAGTGGACAGCTCCCCCCTCCCACACACACACACACACACACACCCTCATCTCCCCAAGGAGGGAAATAAACAGAAGTCCAACTGTTACGTGACCAAGCATCTTCTTGGGAACAAGAGGCATAGCCCTCCTTTGACAGGGCTGGGTGGCTGGCACACCTTACGAAAGAATGTTGGAAACCTTAACGTCCTAACGCACACTTCCTTATCACCTAAAAAGCCCTCCTTCTTTAGAGGGGGGCCTACCACAAGCTGATATGGCTCTCAGCATGCTTGCTGGCATGGCTTTTTTTCAGGGGGAACGCGGGGGAACGGAGTTCCGGAACCTCTTGAAAATGGTCACGTGGCCGGTGGCCCCGCCCCCTGATCTCCAGACAGAGGGGAGTTGAGATCGCCCTCCGCACCGCTCAGCAGCGCGGAGGGCAATCTAAACTCCTTTCTGTCTGGAGATCAGGGGGCGGGGCCACCAGCCATGTGACCATTTTCGCCAAGGGCAACCCACAGAGTTCCACCACCTCTTTTCCCAGAAAAAAAGCCCTGCTCGCTGGCATGCCCTCACCAAATAGTTTAATTGTTGGCATTGCAAAAAAATTCAGGACCAATGGAGGAAGGGCAATCCTTTTGCCTATTTAGACAGAATGTGTCAAAGCTTGGGTCCTGAAGCGCACTTCCATTGGTTTAGCAACAGCAACTTTGATGGAACAGCTCTTCCATCTACAGAGGAAGGGAAGGCAAGTTTTCCCCCTAAAGAGTAAAATTTACCTTTCCCATGTGGTTCCATAGGGCCCGTTGGCCTACAGGAGCACAATTTTAGGGGGAGACAGAAGGCTTAATGGAGAGGGAGGGTCCTGCCTTCCCCTAGAGTAACTCATCACACACTGCTTACGCTCCAAGATTACATTTTTATCCCATAATCCAAGAAGATCAGGGCAGTATACGTGGTTTTCGCCGCCCCTGTTGTATCCTCACAACAACCCTGAGAGGAAGGTGAGGTTGAGAGAGAGTGACTAGACTCAAAGAGCTTTGTGGCCAGGGGGGGATTTGAACCCAGTCCTCCTGCTTTGATGCTCTAACCACTACACAACAGCTGCCCTTAGTTTGAACTGAAGCAAAAACCTGCAGCTGTGCCTAAGCCACTCTCCCCACCACGAGCCTATGGAATAGGTGGGATCTGAACTGAAGTCCTCCAGAGTGGGCCCATCCCCAGCACAGAGGGAGGAGCTGTGAGCCCATGAATGGATTTGCCAACGTTTTTGCCAGCCTTCCTGATAAATAAATTGTATGTTGGCCCCAGAAACCTAATTAAAGGATTCCATGTTTGGGTCATTAGCAGAGTTTATAATTTAGCAGAGGAAGCATGATTATCTGTGGTTGTTAGCTGGTTCTGCTGGCTGGTGTGTGTGCGTGCGCAGGAGAGAAGATAACAAAGCATACACCTGCTTATATTTAGAAAAGGACATAAGAGTTCTTTATTGTAGGAACCCCATACTCTGATAGGAAAGGAAGGACAGATCCTAACTACCTATCTAGTCTAAGGAAGGGGAATGAATACTAGGACAAGTCCTGCACCCATGCTTCCAAGATGGAGGGAGGAGAAGGAGAGAGATGGAACAAAGCTAGGAAGAGAAGTGAGAGGGAGGAATTCAGGAGGAGGAAATCCTGAGAATAGCAATCTATATATCAAAGGATGGTCAGAGCAGTAAACAGAGTGCCCTGACCTCTCTTATCTTTCTAACTCTTTGGTTTGTCCCCCTCTGAAGCCTGAGGAAAGGGACCGTGCTGAATCCTCCTCTTCCAACACTGCCTGCTGGTCCTTTAGCATCTGCCTGGCACAATGAAACTCAGCAGATGAAGACTTTTCTGACACAGAGAAGGGAAAAGCTGCATTGTGCCTGCTTAGTTTCAGCATGTTGGGCTGCTGTTAGAGGCATAGCAGCAAAACCAGGCAAAGAAAAAAATGCATAACTTCAGTGCTGAATAACTTTTGCCATGCTTAGTGAAAGTAATGAGGACTAGCAACATCTGGAAACAGCCTGTTGGCAAAGCTGGCTGTGTCCCTGAAGCACAGGAAGTTGGGGCCCCCAATCCAAACTGATGGCCTCCTGTGATCTTACCTGATCAGACCTTGCCCTAACTGCTCGTATCTCCTGTTTTTCTACAGATACCACCCACGAACGGCACCAGCCCCTTCTCCTACACCAACCCTGCAATGGCCAATGACAACTTTTAGGGGAGGGTGCTGGACTCTGGGGGGGTGGGAGTGGCAGGCTGAACCTGGCTGGGCCAGGCTGATCCAAAGGAAAGGTGTTGATGGGAGAATTGCTGAGCTCTGATGGGAAAAGACTTGCCTTGGAAGCTTCAAAATAGCCACTCGCCTAGGGCGAGTAAACAATTACATCTAGGTGAGCAAACACCGAAGTTGTTTTCAGTTGGAAGAGATGATTTCTTTTTGAGAGAATTTCTTTTTTGGTGATGCACATTAATAGGTTAAGGACAGCCAAGCTAATCAAAAGGGATAAGGCTTTGTTGGCAAGATTAGCTTCGCTGCTGAAGCATGGGACGTTACTAGCCAGCGGAATTCACTGTGATCATCTCACCTGGTTTCAAAAGATTGGAAAAAGGAATCTGCAACATGGGACGATTTAACCAGGAAGAGGCAGAAGAGGGGAAATCTCCTTGGAGTGACTTTCCTAGCTGCTGAAGTCCGAATATTTATAGCTTGGGACCATTTCTGCAAACACTGCCACAGAAGCAAACATGGACTTTCCTTGTGAACACTGAGTACAGGCGCTTTTTTTCTGTTAACTATGCTTATTAATGTTAAACTATAAAATGTAAAATGTACATATACTGTTGCTTGAGGAGATACGCCTGATTTCGAATACCGAGTCCCGGGACACCACCAGCAATCTAGATAAGAGTGAGCACAACCCTCAAAATTACAACACTCAAGATCCTTTCCCCCACGTACCCTCCTCCCATGCTTGGAGGCATGCTTTGTGCACGGCCCTGATCCTCTAGGAGAGCGCCTTGAGGCAGAAATCCTTCCAGGGCTGATTCCGCACACGTTGGATAATGCACTTTATCAATGGTTTGAGGTGGATTTTTTGTTCCGCACACAAAAAAATCCATTTTGAATGATCTATAAAGAGGATTGGAAGTGCATTATCCAACGTGTGCAGAATCCTTCCTGAGCATCAGGACTGTAGAGTTACGGAGATCAGAAAGGGGCCTCCGAGGGCATCTACCAGAAGATCAGTGCCAGACTCCCAAAGTCAGAGCATCCTTGACAGGTGGCTGTCCAGCCACGGCTTCCCAACCTCTAGCAAGGAAGCTCCTACTAGAGAGAAAAAGTTATGTTGCTTGCCCGCACCCCTGCCCCATGAAGTTCCAGAAGAGCCCAAGTTGGACGCATGAAGGAACTGAACGCTTACAAAATTAATTTAATATGAGGATGGATGCCACCTCTCTGCAAACCAGCAGGCCCTGCTTAACCACAAGTCTAAAACTTTGAAGGCAAGTGTTGTCCATTAAGCAACATTTTACTGGTGGGTAAACAATAGGGACTGGAAGTCCCATTTTGGCCAGGCTCCACCCACACCTCCTTCTGACAGCAACCACTACTGGGGTTCCCAGCCTAATACTGGTTTGATCTGCAGCATATACTGGGTGATCATGCCAGGAAAAGTTTTGCCTGCCCATTTCCACACGTTAAAGGGACAGGATGTGTTTTCTCCAGGCCCGCTGGTAACCCTACCTGCCGCGCACCACCTCCTGTTCTCTCTCTTCCTCTTTCTCCTGGGGGATCTCCAAAGAGAGGGGAGGTTTGCGCAGCTGGGAGCTCTAATATTCATCCACGGGACATTATATTGGGCTAATGTTTTTGGAGGGGGGGGATACAGAAAAGGGTGAGGAGAGAGAGGGCTGCTGTCTTAACAAAGGATGTATTTATCTCCATTCACAATAAAGAGGAACTGTGTCGATATCGTGTGTCCGCTGTGCTTTGTGGGAGGACGGAGGAGGGAAGGCATCTCGAACACAGGACCTCACCCCTCTTTGTCTCGGTCTCAGTAAGCAAACATTTCTGGCCTCGCAGCCTGACATAGAGAAATAGAGAAGATGAACCAAAGTCAGTGATTCAACACCAGTTATCCTTGCATTTCAGTGATATCGAGAAGGCTCTAGGGCACTGCTATGTTTTTCCCCGAAGACTTCTTGGCATCTTATGCCTTTCGAAGCTGTGTGACAAGTACAGATTCAACAAAGAAAGTTTCCCTCCGTCTTCACTAAATTGCCACACCGGAAGACCATCATCTAATTAATCTCTTCCTAAAGGCAAAAGAGAAATGTGGCAGTTCGACTTCTGTAGAATGATCACAGGAGTCTATTGAGCGAACGTTCCCTTAGCCTAAGCAATATTGTTCTCAGGGCCGGCGCACCCATTGAGGTCGGGCTGGCAGCCGCCTTGAGTGTTAAGGCGCCGAGGGGGCGCTGGCAGCGGGGAGGCGTGCCACCAAGCTCAATTGCCCCATGCTGCTGCGCCTGGCCAGGAGCTCTGAGCTGCTGCTGCCACCGCCACCGGCACACAGCTGCGGGCCAGGCATGGCAGGCGGCCAGGGCGGCATGCAGAGCAACTGAGCCAGAGGGAGGATGCATGCGCACCACCCCAGCCATCTGCCACGCCTGGCCCGCATCTGCTGCGCCTGGCCAGGGGTTCATGCTGGTGGCAGCAGTGTGGGGCAGCCAAGTGGGCAGCCTCCCAGCCCTCGCACTCAGTTGCTCTGTGCCGCTGCCACCACCGCCAGCACACAGCTGCGGGCCAGGCACAGCAGGCGGCCAGGGCAGCGTGGGGCAACTGAACGGGAGGGCTGGGAGGCCACCCATGCGCCGCCCCTGCCTTGCGTGATGACATCACACACAGTGACATCATCATGCAGTCTGGATGCGCGTGCGTGCGTGCGCACCAACACCCCTGAAGCTGCCTCAGGCACCAGAAACGCTGGCGCCAGCCCTGATTGTTCTGCAGCATTACCCAGAAAACCACTAAGAAATGCAGTATCAATGGTTGTTGTGGGTTTTCCGGGCTGTATTGCCTTGGTCTTGGCATTGTAGTTCCTGACGTTTCGCCAGCAGCTGTGGCTGGCATCTTCAGAGATGGATTGGGGCTTGATGTGCTAATCTTCTCTGCAGGGCTATTGTCGGGTGTAGAGTGTTTTGTTAGCCTGGTGTTTTTCAGAACTGGAAACCATGCTCTGTTAGCACATCAAGCCCCAATCCATATGCAAAAGAACCTCCTCAGGATACGGTGAAGCCTCCCGCCATTAGCATTCCACACCCTGGGAAACTCTTACAGGATGACTCAGCTCAACCCCACCCCTCCTGAGTAGATATAAATGACCTGCCAACATCTTCTCCACACTGTGACACTGAGAGATCTCTGTCTTTTGGTGCTACACCTCTGAAGATGCCAGCCACAGCTGCTGGCGAAACGTCAGGAACTACAATGCCAAGACCACGGCAATACAGCCCGGAAAACCCACAACAACCATCGTTCTCCGGCCGTGAAAGCCTTCGACAATAAATGCAGTATCCTTACATTCCCACAATGCATTGTGTTCAAACGTCGGTCAGAAAACTACCGTCTTGGATTTATGCAGTAATTCTATGTATCTGCCTCGTAAGCTTTTATCCTACACATGAAGCTGCCTTGTACGGAATCAGCCCATCGGTCCATCAAAGTCAATATTGCCTACTCAGATCGGCAGCTGCTCTCCAGGGTCTGGGGTTGAGGCTTTTCACATCACCTCCTGCCAGATACTTTAAGTGGAGATGCCACTGACTGAACCTGGAACCTTCTGCGTGCTGGCTCTCCTTTCATCTTTTTCCCTCACAACCAGCGCCGGATCTAGGCACCCAGGCGCCCGAGGCAAACCTTGCCCGGGTGCTGCGCACATGCTCCCGGTGCTGTGTGATGATGTCACTTTTGTGACATCATCATGCAGGCGGGAGCCATGCCCGCCTGCGCGGCAAGCTGGCCGCTCCAGCGCCTGGTGAGCCGTGGAACTGGCAGCGGCACGGGCGTGCGCTGGGACGGCTGGCTTGCTGCACTGGTGGCTGAGCGCAGGGCTGGGAGGTCCTGCGCGCGTAGCAAGCCAGCCAGCCGCCCCATCGGCGGGGCTGGCGAGGGTCTCCCAACCCTACACTCAGCCTCCCGGGCAGCTGGCAGCCACGCCCGGCGCCCCTTCTTTGGCGGCACTGGGGGCAGGGTACCTCCCCTGCCCCCCCTCGATCTGGCCCTGCTCACAACAACCCTATGAGATGTTAGGTTGAGAGAGAATTACTAGCCAAGGGTCACCCGGCAAACTACAGGGCAGAATGGAGATTCAAACCTGGCTCTCAGATCCTAGGCTAACCATTATACGACACCAGCTATCTGGCCTTCTGTGGTGGTGTTTTCATTCTGTCTCCTGCAATTTCTTGTGCAATAGGTGTCGAATTGCCAGTAATAAGACTATAAACTGATTATAGTGCTTTGAACCTATAAATACCTGTGAACAGCAGTTACAGCTTGAAATATAGCTGACTCCTAGTTTACTTCCTCTGAGACTGCCTGCCAGCTGTCCAGGAAATGGCATCCAGACAGATTCCACAGTCACATGGAATATACATGAAACAAATGTGTACACTTGTGAATATCTCCCTCTTTCTTGCACTCAGAGTCTCTCTGCACGAGGCATCTGAGACGTGAAGGACACGAGTCGGGAGATGCAATGTTAGCCGGGGTGGGTAGTTTAAAAAGACAGAACCGGTGGCAGGGCAAAGGCTTTGTTGTACACTGGAGTTGCGTGAAGGGGCTGTGAAATGCCAGAAGGGAAAACTTCAGCCCATTATAACTTCTCCAGGTCCAAACCCAGCTCTGGAAGGCAACTCCAGCTCATTTCCATTCATCCCTGCCCTCTGGTTGTGATCCCAAACAGTTTTAGACTGGAGAGGTGAAATTGACAGATTATGGGGAGATGTGAAATTAACAAACCCTCTGAAGAGCGATCTCCACGGCTCTGTCTTTTTAAACTACACTTCCCAGCTAACATTGTGTCTCTCTACACTTGAAGAACATGCGTTGAGGCATCTTGTATAGAGAACCTTAGCCCAAAATCTGAGCCAAGCAGAACTAGATCCATCAAATGGTCCCATTATGCTAAGATAGCTCATTTGCATCACATTGCTTCATTTGCATAATTTATTCTATCTAGTGGGCCTGAGGAGTAGGGGAAGGAGTAGCCACACACAAAAGCCGCCACCTCCCCCGCCCCCCCAAATTAATTCTTACTGGGATTCTGAGAATTCACTAAACATTACACACGTACTTTCCAAGCCTGTCTCCACTGGGACCAGAAACTTGCTTTTAAAAAAGAGAGAGGGAGAAATATGATGATACTTCAGATGCCGGATTCCGCTTTCAGTCCTGAGTAAAGCTGAACCTGTTGAGTTTCTGACTGTTACTCAGCTGTCATGGGCAGAAGAACCCCATCCACAATTTAAAAAAAGCACTAGGGTGTCAAATATTCTGTGAGCTCCTTAGTGCAGTGGGGGCGGGGGGAGGTATCTAATATGTGATGCCCAAAGCAAACAATTCGTTGCCTTTAAAATCGAACACCCCACCTTATGCAATGATAGACCATCTTAGGAAATTCCAAACACGTTTTGTTTAAAAGCCCAGAGCAGGCAGCTCATTCAATGAGACTCCAGAGGGGCTTAAAAAGGGGGGGGGAGGGGAAGCCTTCCTTCTGAATACCACTGCCAGTTTGTTTCACTTGAAATTGTGCATGTTACAACAACCCTGTGTGTCTGTGTGTGTGTGTTATGTGCCATCAAGCTGCTTCCAATTTATGGTGACTCTATGAATTCATGACCTCCGAAATATCCCATCATTAACAGCCTTGCTTGGATTTTGCATACTGGAAGACACGGCCTTCTTTGTTGAGTCCAGCCACCTCGTTTTAGGTCTTCCTCTTTTCCTGCTGCCTTCCACTTTTCCTAGCATTATTGACTTTTCCAGAGAATCTTGTCTTCTCATGATGTGACCAAAGTACGATAGCCTCAGTTTTGTCTTTTTAGCTTCTAGGGAGAATTCAGGCTTGATCTGATCTAGAACCCACTTATTTGTCTTTTTGGCTGTCTGTGGTATCTGCAAAACTCTCCTCCAGCACCACATTTCAAATGAATCAGTTTTCCTCCTGTCAGCTTTCTTCATTGCCCAACTTTCATACCCACACAGAGTAATGGAGAATATGAACGATCTTGATCTCAGACCCCAGTAACACATCCTTATCCATAAGGATCTTTTCTATTTCCTTCACAACTGCCTTTCCAAGTCTCAATCTCCTTCCTATTTCTTGGTTGCAGTCTCCCTTTTGGTGATGATTGATCCAAGGGCTAGAAAATCTTCAACCATTTCAATTTCCTCATTGTCAGCTTTAAAACTGTGTAATTCCTCAGTAGTCGTGACTTTTGTCTTCTTGATGCTCAGTTGTAATCCTGCTTTGGCGCTTTCCCCTTTAACCTTCATCAGTAGTCGTTTCAAGTCTTCACTATTTTCTGCCAGTAACGTGGTGTCATCTGCATATCTCAAATTGTTAATGTTCCTTCTACCAATTTTCACGCCACCTTCTTCTAGATCTAATCCAGCTTTCCTTATGATATACTCTGCATAGAGGTTGAACAGGTAGGGAGATAATATGCGTCCTTGTTTGATACCTTTGTCAATGGGAAAGCATTCTGTTTTGCCATATTCTGTCCTAACAGTAGAGATGGGCACGAACAGCAATACAAACTAAAAAAAAGCCACAAACAGCCCAATCTGCTGTTTGCAAACAAGCTGTTTGTGAGGCCCCATCCTAAACGAACAGGTGGTCGTTGCAAGCCTCGTTCATTGTTCATTGCTGTTCATCAAGCCAGACAGTCTGGCACCTGCAACCAATTCCCTTGGCAACTGGAGGCAGGGACTGCCTGAGCTCTGTCTGAACTCCTGCTGTTGCCCTGGAAACCCCAATCTAAGCCCAATTTAGCTTGATAGGCAGGTCTTCCTTTCAAGTGTGGAGCTCCAAATTTGTTACAAGGGAGCAAAGAGCAGGGGGGAGGGGGGCTCCCAGCTCTGGTTTTGCAGACAGTGAGGGAGAGACAGTTGCTGTTGGCATTTTGAGAGAGAGACAGGGAGAGCGCTTTGGAGCTTGAATTTTCTTTGTGTGTGGTGGGATAGGGATCTACCTCTTCAAGTTCCAGGGCTGCTGCCAGGCTCTGGGCCAAGCTACTATTTATTACTGGTACCTTTCCTGCTGCCTGCTCAGGTAGGGTTTCTGGGAGTGGCGTGGTAGGGATCTTGATGGCTGGAGGAGAGCCTGCTGGCCCCCATGAACAACAAACATGTTCGTGATCAGGTCATGTTCGTTGTTCGTTGTTCATGGATGGCGACGAACAACAAACACCATGTCTGGGGTTTTTTTCTGTTCGTGCCCATGTCTACCTAACAGTAGCCTCTTGTCTGAAATACAGATTTAAGAATTGTGATGTAGATTGAGCATTTTCAGCCTTTGGGCTAGACTGACATATTCTTGTTAAGAATTTGATGGACCCCATTTCTGTAGCTTGAAATAGCTCTTCTTCTCCAAATGATTTGTTTCTCCCAATTGCTTTGAGTGCAGTTTTCACTTCACTTTCTAAAACTGCAGGTTCTTCATCAACAGATTTGTTTTTGAAGGAATCTGCCATCCCTTCATCTCTTCTATATAGCACTGTGGCAGGCAGAAATTCCACTAGCTCAGCCAACAAAGCAAGGGAAAGCTTTATTGGTTGAATTCATGCCTGATGTGCAAATATTTTAAAGAACTGGGGAGTCTGATGGAAAGCAGAATGAAAATTCTGGCCTCCTCAACACTCCCCTAAAATGTTAGATTTTTTTATTACGTCTATTCTTCTATGGTTCCAGACACTCACAGCAAGAGTAACAAGGTGGGTGGGGAGAGAGAAAGGTATCCTGTACTTTCAAATATAAAAGGGGGAAGTTTGGGTTCTCACGATACACCTGGATGAAGCTAAGGCCGATTCCAGATGGGCACAAATAGAGCAAGCGCTTTTGCTTTTTCAGCGACCTCACTCGTAAAAACCCGCAATTTCCCGTCCCGGCTTACCTGTGGTCCATGGCGTTCAGTTGCGCTCTATAAGCGGATGGTATAAACGTGGTATTGCAGGTTTGCACACTTCTGGCCGCTTCGTCGCCACGGAGAGGCCCTCCCCTTTCCCTCCTTACTTTGCCGGCCGGCCGGCAACAATATTCCCTTATTTATTTTTTTTAAACCGGGCGACATTTGCACAGTCGCACGTTTGCGCACATCGAACTGCGCAAATGCGCACAAATGCACAAATGCACAAAAGCACACAAAACTCGACGCTGCATATTCGCATACCTGCACGTTTGTGCATTTGCGCAAAACACGTAAAAAATTTTTTTTAAAAAAACCAAAATGCGAACCAATGAAGGCCCCCGACGTCAACTGTGATGGGGAGGAAACAACCAATCCCGGGTACCTTAGTTGGCCGTGCGAACATCCGGAAGCAGGATGGCACGGCACGCTGCGAGACAAAGCGGATGGAGACTAAAGTGAACGCGTGGCCGGTAAGCGATTATTTTCGCAGAAAAACCACAATTTCTGGCCATCTGGAATCGGCCTAAGAAAAATTTTATTATAAACAAACAAACAAGAGGTATTCCTTGGGAAGGAAACAGTAGAAAAGAAACAAGGTCCCAGGAATGAAAATCAAGTCACTTAAAACTAAAGCACCAGTACTAGGTATAGAACCAAAACAAGATATAGTTTTTTCTAATCAGTAATCTTCTTATTTACAATCAAAATGACAATACAACAAATGTGACCACATGAAATGCAGTCGGTATTTCCAACAATCAATATCACAAGTGGTCTATTAATTTTTGAAAAGAAAAATGAATCCTCCAGTGAAAGAATGGAAAGAAACTCTCCTTTCTTGTGTAAAGGTGCTTTCTTTTTTCTTCTTTTTCAGGTGGAATAACAAATGGAAGCTCCCGAGGGGCTCCCCTGAGTTGCCCTCCTTCCACGAGTATCAGGATTGAGAGGGGCAGAAAAGTTCAAGGTGCATAAATTTACAATTAAGAATCTTTTTAATTATTGGTTAAAAAGGAGGAAGAAACTCATTATGTTGCATTGTTATTTATTGATAGCAAGTTCATTGCTCCGGACTTTCTGGCCCCTGAAGAAATGAATATTGTACGAAACAAGCAGATCATTTGTTGCTGGCCGCTTGTAGGGCAAGTTTTTGGAGCCCCTTGGGAGCTTCCCATATTCTTCACAACCCACCTGAAAGAGAAGAAAAGAGAAAGCAACTTTACACTAAAGCATTTTTTGGAACAATTAACCTATGAAGATTACTGATAAGAAAAGTTTTATTGGCAGAACATCTCAATTCCCCCCCTTTGGCAGAGTTGTGTTCTTTTAACAGCAGCCCGACAGGCAGAAATTAAACCAGTGAAGCTTATACAGAAATTCACCTGCTGAATTTCTGTGGCTTGCCATATGCCACAGAACTTGTGTTCACTCTCTGCCTTTTAAGCACTGTCTTTCGTCCTTTTAAAATACTTTTAGAAACCGGCTTCTCTAGCACGGCGCTGCCTTCTAGAAACTCTTCATCTGGCTTGTTTGTGTCCCAGATATCCCCACCCTCTTTTCCTTTCTGAAGACCAAACCGTGTTACCTGTTTCCACGCTCCCCGAAGTCAGAGATGGTGTCACAACGTGTTGCACAAGGCTCAAGAAGTCTGGGTTTAAATTTCCGATGATCACTGGGTGATTTCAGTTGTTGTTGTTGTTGTTGTTACTATTATTATTATTCAAATTACACACAACACAATCAATAATAAATAAAGATCGATGTTATCATTGATTGGCCTTGCTAAACTGATACAAGTTTCCACCAGAGACCTAAGTATTAGCCAGGTATTAGTGTAGTATGTACGCTGTTCCAAGTAATGCTGTCTTTTACAGCTCTGTAGGTGTTATATCAGAAAGCTGCAGTTTTTCCATCTAAGTTGCGAAGTTTTTCAAAATAGTTCCCAGTGCCCCAATGACAATGGGGACTACTGTTGTATTTTTCATCCATTGTTGGGTGGTTTCTATTGCGAGATCTCTATATTTAATTATTTTTTCTCAAGGTGTTAATCAGTTTGTATTCTAAAATCCCACAAGATCTTGACTTGATCATTTTCTAGCACCTTTTCCACCTGATGTTCCTATGAATTCTTCGATACTGGCAGATTATACTTTTTACTCAATGACCAATGAATCAGCTTTGCGACCCTGTCATGTCTAGCTTTGTAATCTATCTGTGCAATTTTGCTGCATTCACAAATATGGTGGGACACAGTTTCATCTTTTTCCTGGCAAAGTTGACATTTTGGATTTTCAGCGATTTTCTGAATTTTGGCTTTCATAACATTCGTTTGCTATTATTATAGTGGGGCTCATTTGGAGGGGGGACGCACCGGAACGTCGTTCTGGCAGTTCCCCCAAAAGGTCACTGTCAGGTGCCCTCGCCGACATGACTTTTGGCCATTTGGGGCCATTTCGGCCTCGATTGGGGCCGAAATGGCCTAGACCAGGTCGGTACCAGGCCCAGCACAGACCCGATCCCAGCAGTTTCAGCCCCAATCCGGGCCCAAAACGGCCCAAAACGGCCATTTTTGGCCATTTGGGGCCCATTTCCGCTGGGATTGGGGCCAGAATGGCCGGGATCCAGTCAGTGCCGGGTGGGGGAACCCTCCCCTGCCTGACACCAACCCGATCTGGGCCCTGATCCAGGCCCAAAAGGGCCCAAGATGGCCACTTTTGGCCATTTTGGGCCCATTTCTGCTGGGATTGGGACCGAAACCACCAGGATTGGGTTGGTGCCTGGTGGAGTCCCCCTCCCCTGCCTAGTACCAACCTGATCTGGGCCATTTTGGTCCCGATCCAGGCCCAAACGGGCCCAAAATGGCCATTTTGCACCATTTGGGGCCCGTTTAGGCATGGATTGGGACCAAAACAGCCCTGGTTGGGCCACTGCCAGGTGCGGGAACACTCCCCCATCTGGCAGCAGCCAAATCCCAGCCATTTTCGGCCTGATCAAATCAATTATGCTAATGACACTTCCGGTGATGTCAAGGAGTATGGCAGATGCTAATGAGTTCCTGCAGCTCTTTTTCTACGAAATGACCCTGATGATGATGATGATGATGATGATGATAATGATGATGATGATGATGATGATGATGATGATGATATTTATTGTCCACCTTTCTCACTGAGACTCAGGGTGGATTACATAGCGTGAGATTAGTACAATCAGTGGCAAGGACAAGGGCAGGCATTTCCATACAGTGTCAAGGACATTTCCATAAACAATTTCATGGAGTAAATAAATACAAGTCAGACAGAGACATGATCCAGTCTCGTGTGGATTTGGGATTTTTTTGGTTGTGATTGTTTAATTATTTCACTCTGTGATTTGAAAGCATTTTTATTTATAAAAGATGAAAGTGAACGGCAGACAAAGTTGGTTTGGCCGCTTGCCATGAAAAGCTTCACTTTGTGATTTTGAAGATCAAACCTCTGTTACAGATTTGGGAGCAAGCCAAGCGGGGCGGGTGGGTGGGTACTGCAGCCAGATGACAACACCGTCTATGCTACATTTTATCCTCTTTGCTGAACTTGTGACTAAGCTAAAAAAAATTGGATACAAATCCATATGATAATACAGAAAATCGTGAAGATTAATATACAATTTAAACCAGAAGTTTTTTTTGTTGGGATTAATGGATAGAGAGCTAGAAAGTAGACATGGTATTTTATTTTTGTATATTGCAACGGTGGCGAGGCTATTATATGCTCAAAAATGGAAGAGTCCGATATTGCCTACAATAGAGGAGAGGATTTGTGACGGAGTTAGCTGAGATGGCTACACTTACCGCTTTGATTAGAGAAAAGACACTACCTACATTTGTAACAAACTGGAAACCCCTTATTGACTTTGTGCATGAAACTGGAAAAAGTGAACTGACGGTCTGTGGCTCTGAAGTGTAAAGGGAGGAGTATAGAAAAATGAGAAGCTTTATTCCGATTACAAGAGTACAAGGCTGATTCCGCACACGTTGGATAATGCACTTTCAATGCACTTTATCAATCGTCTGAAGTGGATTTTTTGTTCCGCACACAAAAAAATCTGTTCCAAATGATCTATAAAGAGGATTGGAAGTGCATTATCCAACGTGGGCGGAATCAGCACAAGTGTGAATTCTGTAATTATGCTGATATTTTTTGTAGTGAAAATTGAATGTTCTTTCTTTCTTTCTTTCTTTCTTTCTTTCTTTTTGGTTCTTTCTTTCTTATTGTTTTGAAACCTGTGTCTGTTTTTTAAAACTTTTCAATGAAATTTATGTCTCTGCTGAAGGGATTCGAATGTTCCGAAAGCACGTCATAGATTTTGTTTGCAAGTGCTTTCAAGAGCTCTTCTCTTGAAGCCAACGCAGGGCTGCTCTGCCCCACAACTCTTCCAGGCAGACTTCTCCAGATTGTGTTGGATAAACACTAAGCCTAAGACAAGGAAACAATTCTGAATATTTGAACAGTCAAATAAAAGAGATGGATGGCATTTAAAAAATAGAACAGGGGTGACGTGCCTTTCCGAGCTTAAAGAGAGCTGGTGAAAGAGCAGATGGGTGGAGGAGGGAGTGACCTTGATCTTACCCAAGTTTCGATTTTCCCAGTCCCCTATCATGGTTACTGTTGGGTTATAATTATAATTATGATAATATTTTAGGCAGAGTAGAGCATTGCACAGCAGATAAAGAATCACAGAGACGTGTGTTCAGCTTCTAAAATAATGTTTACTACATAAAGGATAAAATAATAAGGGTTACATTGGTGATAAAATAAAGCATGTAGAAGCAGGCTGCGTTCAAACCAGAGTTCAGTCTGGGAGCTGGTTTTTAAATAAACAGCCTGCAATGAGTGGAACAATAACTGCAAAGGTGTCTCTGGACATGTGCAGAGGAACTTTCACGAACTACCAAGTAACAACAGCAAAGAGCGTGCGGCGGAGTTCCACAGAGGCCTAAGAGCTAGTATCTTTTTAAAAAATTAACCAACTGGTAAAAAAAATCCATTTTTTTGTTGAGTAAACATTGGTGGCGGCAGTTAATTGTTCCTTGCAATGTGATTTCCCAGTTATGACCTTGCAAAGCAAAAAAATGGCTTTTGTGTAGCTGGGTCGCCAAAGCCATGTTGGATCAGGCCAGTGGCCCATCCAGTCCAACATTCTGTCACACACAGTGGCTAGAAATCCAGTGCCATCTAAAGGACTGTCAGTGAGGCCAGGACACCAGAAGCCCTCCCACTGCCTTCCTTCCAGCACAACTACAATGCCAAGACCACGGCTATACAGCCCGGAAAATCCGCAACTAAAATAATGTTTACTACATAAAGGATAAAATAATAAGGGTTACATTGGTGATAAAATAAAGAAGAGCTAACTAGCTTCTACGTCCTTACGTGCTGGAGATAACGGTGGAACTGACTTAGAGAGTAATGGCGTCCTGGACAAAGGAAAGAATGTTAATTTGCCCCCAATAAACCTGGTCAGCCAATAATCAATCCTACATTTGTTCATTAGGCATGCAACTCCCCTTTGCCCTGGCGGGAAGAGTTACTCGACTTCTAACTGGCCTCAAGCTAACTAATTATGCCTAGCTAAAACACAAACAGATTAACCCTTTCATGACAGAAGAGAATGACACTTGTAAAATCCCAACAGTTACCAACCTCCCAATGGATCCCTGCGATTGTGCCTTCAACAGGGGCTTGAACCTGAGACCTTCTGCATTCCAAGGAGAAACTGTACCACTGAGCCATTACCCTCTCCCTATAGCTGTGGCTCATGGTCAGCAGATGCCAAGAAAAGTTCAGCTGCGGATTTTTACAACTCATCCCACTGCAAAAGGCATAGGAGCAGACAGGGATGTGGCTTTTTTCCTAGTCAGTTGGCAGCCCTGCTGGATGGAGCAGTCAGAGTGGCACATCTGGGGACGGCTGGGGCATGTAGAAGCAGGCTGCGTTCAAACCAGAGCTCAGTCTGGGAGCTGGTTTTTAAATAAACGGCCTGCAACGAGTGAAACAATAACTGCAAAGGTGTCTCTGGACATGTGCAGAGGAACTTTCACAAACTACCAAGTAACAACAGCAAAGAGCGTGCGGCGGAGTTCCACAGAGGCCTAAGAGCTAGTATCTTTTTAAAAAATTAACCAACTGGTAAAAAAATCCATTTTTTTGTTGAGTAAACATTGATGGCGGCAGTTAATTGTTCCTTGCAATGTGATTTCCCAGTTATGACCTTGCAAAGCAAAAAAATGACTTTTGTGAAGCTGGGTCGGTTGTTTGTTTTTTTTAATACTAAAATCCGTTAATAAATACATACATCAAAATGAATAAACACATAACATGTCATAATAAGTAACAATTGAATGCATATTAAAGCAGTTTAGAGGGTTATATCTGAGCATATATCTGAACAAATATAAGGAGAAAGTACTTGTAAATTCTAACATATTAAATTGACAGATTACTTATATATTTGCATATGTAGGAAAGAATTTAAGACCAGGTAAGGAACTATTATTTTCGAGGTATTCAAATAAAGGAAACCATTTCTCAATAAAGTTGGTTGTTCCTGGAAAATT
The DNA here is from genome assembly GCF_028583425.1 of Eublepharis macularius. Classification (NCBI taxonomy): domain Eukaryota; kingdom Metazoa; phylum Chordata; class Lepidosauria; order Squamata; family Eublepharidae; genus Eublepharis; species Eublepharis macularius. The sequence continues at coordinate 238,340,026 of NC_072790.1, forward strand.
TTCTACATGGTAAATTTTATCATATAACTTTTCTGATATATAATGGTCCCAGGTTTTTTTGTGCCGGTTATCAATTGAGGGTGTAGTCTTAGATTCCCAAAAGGTAGCTATTGCATTCTTTGTGGCTACTAGTAGGGTGGCTATTAGGTCTCTTCTTACTGTTGAAATTTGGTCTTGGTATTTGTCCCATTGGTCCAATAGAATAATTTCTGGCATCCGGGGGATTTCATATCCTGTTATTTTCCGAAATTCCTTTAGCACTGCTTTCCAAAATGATTCAATACGTTTACACTTCCACCAACAATGGGCAGAGTTCCCTTCCTCCCCACAATTTTTCCAGCAGTTAGGTGGAGATGTGGAAGAAATCTGGGAAAGTGTCTTTGGTGTTAGATAGACCATCTGTTAATTAATTTAATCTATCGCTTGCTTTGATAGCTGGCGGCTACCAGCTACCAAAATATGAATGTACCACATCTGCTTCGTCAGAAACTAAAATACAGCCTTTGAAGGGAGCCACTAAATTTTGGCACTGGCCTTGCAAGGGGGGGGGTCTTCCTGGGAGGTGCTCCAAGGACACATTGTGGGTTTTGGGGGGAACTGCTGCTTTCAAGACCAACACTGCCTGCTTGTCATTACTCCCCCCGCCCCCCATCCAGCTCCAGTACTATGTCCCAGAAAACTGCATTAAATGGGAGGCTCTTCTAGACAGTCCGGGGAAATTAGCAGCACAGATTGTTATGATTCTTGGTTTCTCCAGCTCCAGTTCAAAACCAATCGACGGTCAGCTGTGTGAGCAGGGCTGTCAAAGATCAAGAAGTGCAGAGATCAAGAGGGCTTTGGGCCAAGTGGAGAGCAAGTGAATGGCAAGTGAACAGGGAGGAATACACGTGAGTCTGTTCACTTGCCAGGCAAGTGTCATTCATCACTTGTAGCTTGGCTCTTTGAAGCATCTCAGTGCTTGCAAATCCAGGCCCCATATCCTTGCCAATCACATTCTACCAGTGCTCTGTTCAGGTTTTTGGTGGAACTGATGGCAGGCTAGGTACAGGAAACAGGAAATGCCAAGATTCTCAGCAGCGCCCCTCTGAACTCACAGGCATCCAAGCGAGATGGGCCACAAAGGGAACAGCAGGAATTAGGGTGGAGTGGAGTGATGAAATTTGAAAAGGAGAACGGCAAAGAATCAAGTCACTCCGATACGCTCTGATGGTCTCCATTTACCAGGGATGGACTTTAGTTTCGGGTAACCGCATCTTGCAAAAGAATGCCCACATTTGCCTTGCGGAAGAAAGGTGTCGAGACAAACAGGCCTCCTACAATTACAGCCATAGCCAGGGTGGGGCTGAAGAGGGCGCCCCACATACATACCTTTTCTGCCCCACCTAAGAATCTCTTTCAGCAAACCATTTTTGAAATGTTTTGACATTTGAAAGTTTAGATCTGAACGCACTAGCAGCCAGTGGCATCTTTCCCGGGGGGAATCCAGCTCTGCTCCTCCCACACTTAGGGTTGCCAGCTCCAAGTTGGGAAATTCCTGGAGATCTGGGGGGTGAAACCTGGAGAAACCTGGAGAAAGTGGGGTTTGGGGAGGGAAAGGACCTTGGCACGGCATAATTCCATAGACTCCACCCCCCAAAGTAGCCATTTTCTCCAGGTGAACTGATCTCTGTGGCCTGGAGACCAGTTGTAATTCCAGGAGATCTCCAGCCACTACCTGGGGGCTGGCAACCCTTCTCACACCCCAAGATTTTCCTTGCTCTGGGTGGACTTTTCAAGACACTGACGGATGGATTCACAGCAGAAAGTGTTCGAGAGAATAATGAGTAACTAACTTCAGAACCTTCTTGATATAAGGGAGGCGTTCCTTACAAGTGGGAATACGTTTCTGAACTTCAAAATATTCTTATGCAGCGCATGCCCTTACAACACTGGCAATCCATCGGTGCTAAAATACACAGAGACGTTGGGCTCGGCCCCAGTTATGGAGTTTTTTCTGTGGGTTATAAGGTTATAAGGAAATGATTTTCCATTCCTTTAAGCCCCTCCTGGAAATGGGGCAGCCCCATCAAGGGAGGAAGAATGACTACAAGCCCGGACGAAGTCCACACCCCAAGCCACAAAAAGTTAAATTCAGGTGGAAGGTGTCTTGATGTTGCTGTCCTCTCTATGCACTCACACAAATATTTCTAGTTTTCTGCAGAACTGCCTAATCCAGAAAGTCATATTGCTAGCTGGGCTTGCGTCGCACCTCCTCCTTAAGACGAGAAACCTGATCTGTTCCACTGATCCTTCTCATTTAAAATGAAAAACCAACAGGAAACTCTTACAGTCAGTTTCTGAAAAGACCATTTCCGTTTGGAACCGGCCAAATTCAGCAGGTGCCTCTGCCAAGAAAAAGAAGCTTTGCTCACTGGTTTTGCAGAAACGACATAAACCCAAGCAGGGCTTTTTTTCTGGGAAAAGAGGTAATGGAACTCAGTGGTGGAACTCAAGACCGCACAATGACATCACTTTGGGTCAGCTGGAACAAGGGAGGAGTTTTTAAAAGTTTAAATCGCCCTAGGTGAAAATGGTCACATGGCTGGTGGCCCCACCTCCTGATCTCCAGACAGAGGGGAGTTTAGATTGCCCTCCTCGGAGGGCAATCTAAACTCCCCTCTGTCTGGAGATCAGGGGGCGGGGCCACCGGCCATGTGACCATTTTTAAGAGGTGCCGGAACTCCATTCCACCGCGTTCCCGCTGAAAAAAAGCCCTGAACCCAAGCGTGGAAAAACCACACCGGAGGCTTGGGAATGAAACATTTCCCAACAATGTATATCAATACGTTATTATTTTTCCTTCTTTTTTTTTTACTTTGGATATATGTGAATAAAGTGCAAAGTAAGAAATAATGAATAGCAATATTAAATATATGGCATCCGTAAAAAGCATTGGCCATCCAACCCCTGCCCTCCAGACATAGGGTCCTTACCTATAGAGAGAACATAAACATCTTAGTGAACATACAAGTTTTTCACTCGCCTGGATTTGTGGAATGGATACCACTGGGGTGCTCTACAACACACTGGAAAAAGAAAAGAACAAGAAAAATAGCTCCTATGCTCCGAGTCCCATGAACATTTATCTATTTATGGACAGCCAATGCTTTTGACAGAAATCCAGACTTGCTGGAAATGGATGCCAAAACTGCAGGATTGGAGTCCGGGGGCACCTTGGAGCCCAACAATATTTTCAGGGTATATAAGCTTTCGAGAGTCAAAGCTCCCTTCATCAGAAATTGTGGCAGGGAACTTTAACTCTTGAAAAGCTTATACCCTGAAAATCTTGTTGGTCTTTAATGTGCCACTGGACTCAAATACTGCTGTCCTAGGCCGATTCCAGACGGCCCCCCGCCTCGCGAAACGTCGCGCGACGATGCGCAATGTCGCGCAAAACTCGCGTGAGAAAACGCGATATTTCGCGTTTTCTGCGCGACGACGCGTGACGTTTCGCGAGGCGGGGGGCCATCTGGAATCGGCCCTACTGCTGACTAACTTGGCTACTCACCTGGATGCCAAAGCTGTTTCAGGCCATAATGCAGGGCTTTTTCTCTGTGGCTCAGGCAGGAAACTGCACCCTACAAATTGATCACGGACCAGAAAATAGCCGCTGTCCCAGAAATTCTGAGTGAATTGTGGTAAAGGAGGGTTGCCAACTGGCTGGGAAATTTTCAGCCTGGCCTATCCCTTTCTGCAAAATCAAAAGCAAAAAGTCTGCCCCGGTACCGACAGCACAAACCCAAGAGTGGAAAAACCACACTAGAGGCTTGGAAATTAAGAATTTCCCAACAATGTATATCAATATATTATTTTTCTTATTTTTTGTTAGACTTTGGATGTATGTGCAAAGGGATGAATAATAAATAACAATATTAAATATATCACATCCATAAAATTCATACAAAAGGCAATTCATTTCATAAACGGTATTCCAACAAGCTTCCATAAATACTGTGGTTGTTGTGGGTTTTCCGGGCTGTATTGCCATGGTCTTGGCATTGCAGTTCCTGACGTTTTGCCAGCAGCTGTGGCTGGCATCTTCAGAGGTGTAGCACCAAAAGACAGAGATCTCTCTGTCTTTTGGTGCTACACCTCTGAAGATGCCAGCCACAGCTGCTGGCGAAACGTCAGGAACTGCAATGCCAAGACCACGGCAATATAGCCCGGAAAACCCACAACAACCATCGTTCTCCGGCAGTGAAAGCCTTCGACAATACTTCCATAAATACTATTCTCCCATTTTTTAAATTTAACAACAACTAGCCTGTTGAAAAGTTCTGGAGAACTCCATAGCTTGCACACTTTGGTATTATATAGCTTTTTTCCCACATGGACCCATGTAGCTATCTGCAATTCCTAAATGTGAGGAATACCAAATTTAGCCATTCAAGAGAGTCAGTCTTCAGCTAGAGGAAGGTAGAGTGTATTGTCGAAGGCTTTCACGGCCGGAGAACGATGGTTGTTGCGGATTTTCCAGGCTGTATACCCGTGGTCTTGGGAGGAACTACAATGCCAAGACCACGGCTATGCAGCCCGGAAAATCCGCAACAACCATCGAAGGTAGAGTGTGTTTCTGAAGTGTTTCTCTCCCGCCCTCTAGGTCCTATTACCAATTTGGCTTCGATTGACTTATTTATGCAGTGCATCAGCTAAATTATCCTCCCGTTTTGTTGATATATGGTCCACCCCAATTCGCTGCTGTGGTTCTGTTTAGTGCTAGGGAGACGTTCAATTGGTTCCTAAGGTTTTCTATTTTCAGCTGCCCTTTTTCTTTCTTCTTCACAGAAGCTGAAACGTGCAGTGATACCAGCTTTACTGACTCACTCCACCTAATCTATTCAAATCTGCCTGGTACATTCTACACAGGATGCAGATAAGAGGCCTTAAGATCAAGGCCTGCCCCTTCTCCCCTTTTACTTTTCGGTGTGTAGCCTAATGAAGAATTCTGTAAAACTCAAAAATACTATTTTGCAGTATTATGGTTGGTCCTCCTAACCCAATGGATTGTGGTACATCTTTTTACACATGCATGTGCACGCGCACACAGACATACACACATCTCTCTTCTGAGCTTTGCATTTTGAGGAGGCCATGATAGTTTAGATTTACTGGTGTTGTATTGTTATTTCCCAGAGTTCAGTTGGCTTAATTGTCCAGGTAAATCCCTGAACACAGAATGGACTGTTTGGGAGATATTTTAATTAAAAAAAAAAAAACCACTGAACAAAGTTTAATAGACTGCTTAATCTCACAAACAGATGTGTTCAATACGATAGTATAACCTATCATGCAGCATTTTCTTCTGGCACATGTGATTGTAGGTAGCATTGGAGGAATGGAAGGGCAGCAGCGCTGTGCTGGATGTTGCGCCCATGTGCTAGACGAGCAGGTACATCAGTAAGCATGCACCAGAGAAAGAACTCAGGTATGGCTGCCAAGTTCCTGGTGAATCCTGGAATTCTCCGGCAATTACAACTGTAGACTTCAGAGATCATTTCTCCTGGAGGGAATGACAGCTTTGGGTGGCAGAACCATAGATTCGTGGTGAAATCCCTCCCCAAGCACCCCTTCCGCAGGCACCGCCCCCAGATCTCCATTCATTTCCCAGGCTGGAGTTGGCAACCCTATAGCCACCAACAACATTCTAGCAAGGTGTCCTTCTATGACAAAACAGGGACCAGGAGCAGAAATTGGGGACCGTTCTATGAGGACAGTGTTCAGTGGCTTCATACTGAGGAAGGAGATGATCAGTGTTGGAAGAGGAGGATTCAGCGCTGTTCCTTTCCTCAGGTTTCAGAGTCCTGCTATCCATGTCCATCCTTAGACTAGATAGGTAGCTAGGATCTGACTCTCCTCCTTCCCTATCAAAGTATGGAGTTCCTACAATGAAGAACTCTTATTTCTTTTCTAAATATAAGCAAGAGTATACGTTTATTATTTTCTCTCCTACACACACACCAGCCCGCAGAACGAGCTCACAACCACCTATAATCACGCTTCCTATGCCAAACAATAGGCTCTGCTAATGGCCCAAACATGGTATCCTTTAATTAGGTTTCTGGGGCCTACATAACGATTTATTTATCAATCAGGAAACAATTTTCCCCAGGCCAGTTTGGAGAGGGATCCTGGAGTTGTTTTGCCATCTTCTGAGCATGGAGTAGGGGTCACTGGGTGTGTGTGGGGGGGAGAGTAGTTGTGAATTTCCTGCATTGTGCAGGGGGTTGGACTAGATGACCCTGGAGGTCCCAACCCTATGATTCTATGATCCTAGATAGCAAGGGATGTTCAGGGTTAAATGCTATTGCAGAGAAAGCAGCATTAGCATATGTTAGTCTTTGTACAATTTCTATGAGTGAGTCCTGGGGAAATTTGCTTTGTTGGATTAGAGGAAAAAACCCCGCATCCCACTTCCAGCAGCGGCTAGCCAGGTGCACACTTGAAGTCCATAAGCAAGGGATGGCTGTAAAAAGCCTCCTTTGTCGTTCGTCCCTAGCTTCTGGTTTCAGGGTAGGTTGTCCCTGCATATGGAGGTTCCACTGCAAAGCTGATAGACCCATCCTTTGTCAATTGTTCAGACCCTCTTTTAAAGCCAGCTTGCAGTGATGGTTAGCAGAAGAAAAGAGCAAGAGTCCAGTAGCCCCTATAAGTCTAACATGTGGTCGGGTATGAGCTTTTGTGAACCACAGCTCACTTCTTCAGATACAGCTAGAATGTGAGACCATCTAGAGAGTGGAGCGATTACAGAAGCCGAATGACAATAGCAGGTGAATGACAATAGCAGGTGAATGACAATAGCAGGTGTGATTGGATAGGGTGGGGTATGCAGAGGGCTAGTAGGTGTGGAGAAATCCTCATTGGTAATGAGACAGGAAGCCCAGGTCTCGATTCAGTCCAGGTGGATGTATCGTCTTGAGCATCATTATCTAGTTTTATCGGTGCTCCTGGATTCTTGCTCTTTTCTACTGCTGCTGACAGACTAGCACGGCTACCTATCTTGAGTCAGTAGAATGGATGAGAAACCAAGCTGAAAAGGCTGGCGGTGGACCAAGGGGATGTTTTTTGTTTTGTGGAGGAGTTACCCTGGACAACGCTGAAAGTAAACATTCCTATTCCAAAGGACTGGGGAATGATTTGTCAGAATTGTGTGCGTAGGGGTGTGTGTGTGTTGTGGTGCAATAAGCCATGCAAAAGGACGGTTAGTGTTGTTGTTATTCCTGGCAGGGCACTCACTGGTGCTTTTAATGGACGGGCAGTTAATTTCGAAGAGAGAGACCAAAGGAAAAGCACTTTTTTCATGCAATGCATAATTAACTTCTGGAATTTGCCGCCACAAGTTCTGCAGCGCTGGCTTGGCCCGCTTTCAAGGGGGTTAGACAACTCCAGGGAAGAAGAGAGGCTTATCCGGGGCTGTGGAAGCTTAGCAGAACATCCACATTTAGGGTCAGTGTGTACCTCTGAACAGGGGTCATTCCGTAGAAAAAGAACTGCAGGAACTCATTAGCATAACTCATTAGCATATGCCACACCCCTTGATGGGGCCAAAATGGCCAGGATTCGGCTGCTGCTAGACGGGGGAGTGTTCCCCCACCTGGCAGTGGCCTGATCTGAGTCATGTTGGCCCCAATCCAGGCCGAAACGGCCCCAAATGGCCAACAATGGCCATTTTCAGCCCGTTTCGGATCAGATTGGGGCCAAAACGGCTGGGATCGGGTCAGTGCTGGGCAGGGGAGGCTCCCCTCGCCCAGCACTGACCTGATCCAGGCTGTTTTGGCCCCGATCAGGGCCGAAACAGCCCCAAATGGCCAACAATGGCCATTTTCAGCCCGGATTGGGGCTGAAACGGCGGGGATTGGGTCGGTGCCCGGGCAGGGGATGCTTCCACCACCTGGCACCAACCCAATCCGGGCCGTTTTGGCCCTGATTGTGGCTGTTTTGGCCCCAATCGAGGCCTAAATGGCCCAAAATGTTTTAAGGTCAGGTGGGTGGGGCCGGTGTTCCGGTGCGTTCCCCCTCGAAATGAGCCCTGCCTCTGAACACAATTTGCCAAAAGGCAAACTGCAGAGGAGAAGATATGGCCTCTCTCAAGGTATAGCCTTGCTAGAGCTGCTGTAGCACAGTGGTTAAGTGGTTTGGCTGCAAATCAGCACTCTGCTGGTTCGAATCCCACTACTGCCATGAGCTCAGCAGGTGGCCTTGGGGAAGCCTCTCAGCCCCAGCTCCCCAGCTGTATTGTGGGGATAATCATAACACTACCTTGTCCACCACTTTGGGTAAGGCACTAATCTGACTAGAAGAGCAGTATATAAGTGCAGTTATTATTATCATTATATGGTCTTGCTGGTATGGTCTGAATAATAATAACAATAATAACATTTCATTTATATACTGCCATTCAGGACAACTTAACACCCACTCAGAGCAGTTTACAAAGTATGTTATTATTATCCTCACGACAATCACTCTGTTAAGTGGGTGGGGCTGAGAGAGCTCTAGAAGAGTTGTGACTGACCCAAGGTGACCTAGCTGGCTTGAATTGGAGTGGGGTTTGAAACCTGGTTCTCCAGATTAGAGTCCTGCTGCTCTTAACCGCTACACCAAACTAGCTCTCTCAATGGTTTACAAAATGTGTTATTATTATCCTCACAACAATCACCCTGTGAGTTGGGTGGGGCTGAGAGAGCTCCAAGAGAGCTGTGACTGACCCAAGGTCACCCAGCTGGCTTCAAGCGGAGGAGTGGGGAATCAAACCTGGCTCTCCAGATTAGAGTCCTGCTGCTCTTAACCACTACAGCAAACTGGCTCTGAGTGTGTTGGCTGTGAAAGAACTGGGCTAACTGTGTTTGAATTTCCAGTTAGCCATGAAAGATCAACATGTGACATTGGGCTAAGCGGTCTGTCAGCCTAACCTACCTCACAAGATTGCTGAGAAGATAAATGAGGACGGGAGAGCCACATCTTGCACCCTGAGCCCCTTAGAGGAAGGGATGGGCAACAATGTGATACATCGGTCTATCTAGCTCCTCTTCAAAGCAGGATGTTGGAACTCGCTGGTAACTCGCTAGAAGGTTATTGTTCAGTTTAATAGCTGCATAGCAGGGAGAAATGTCCATAGGAACCTTTTCCACGCCAGAAAAGGTTTTATTTGCTGAATACCTAACTGTTATGTAACTTGTTTGGGCAGGATTGTGACGTAATGCATATAACGTCTCCTCTGTAAATAATGCCATAAAATGTTGTAATTATGTGCATAGCTCTGGACATGGGCTTCAAAAGGAATGGGGGGGGGTGGCTGGGAGGGAGGAAAGTATGTGCATGTGAAGTGCAGTGACTTTGAGTGACTGAATGATGATTTGCCAACCTCCAGGCGAGGCCTGGAGATCTGGAATTACCACTGATCTCCAGGCCATAGAGATCAGTTCCCCCTGGAGAAAATGGCCGCTTTTGAGGGTGGAGCCTATGGCATTATACACTGCTGCAGTCCCTCCCCTCCTGAAACCCCGCCCTCCACAGGCTCCACCCCTAAATGTCCAGGAATTTCCCAACCTGGAGTTAGGAAACCACTTTAAGATGTTGTATTTATTATGCCTTTATATTTTGTATTCTTGATAGATCCCCCTGATGAAGCTGTTGCGAAATGCACCGGGGTTATATAAATATTAAAGACTCTTTCCACGCACCAACTGCTCTCCAGGCCACAGAGATTGGTTCCCCTGGAGAAAATGGCTGCTTTTGAGGGCGGAGTCTATGACATTAGATGGTGCTGAAATGCCTTCTTAAACTCCACACACGCGCGCACACACACACACACCCCACATCTTCAGGAATTTCCCAACCTGGAGCTGGCAGCTGTAAAAGAGCCCAGCCTGTTAAAAATGCGAAGAGAGATGGGAGCTCTCGGCTAAGAGCACTTGTAGTATTGAGAGGGAATGTGCTGTGGCTGCCAAAAGTACTGAAAGTAGCTTGCTGAGGGGAAGCCCGGCTGCTCCTAGGCCCGCTGAAGAGACCCAGAAGTTGGACGGAAAAGCTTTTGGGCTCCTACAGCTTTGCTGTTCAGCCTCACCTCAGATGACTGTCAAGATGGCCGATTTCTGGCCCCAGTCCAATGCCCTAAATAACAACTAGTCCGAAGGAATGGATAGCAGCCAGCAGCATGTGGGAGTTCATGGCTACTCGGTCTCTCCAGAAAACCCAGGCTGGCCTAGGACCTGGAAGTCCTGGGTTCAAATCCTGACTCTGCCATGGAATCTCACTGGGTGACCTTGGGCCAATCACTTCCTGTCGGCCTAACCTACCTCACAGGGCTGTTGTAAGAACACATCAAGGGAGAAAAGAACAGTCGACGGCCCTGAGTTCTTTGGTGGAAGGGTGGGATTAAAATATATTGATCTTTAGGTACCTACATGCCATCAAGTGGCAACTGACTTATGGCGGCTCCAGCAAGGGGCTCTCAAAGCAAGTGAGAAGCAGAGGTGGCTGGCCAGTGCCTTCCTCTGCAGAGTCTCCCACCCAAGTACTCCTATCCTACTTAGCTTTCAAGATCTGACAGAAACAGGCTATAATATGTGTGTGCTACATGCTGTCAAGTCACCTCCGACCTATGGCGACCCTACGCATGAAAGACCTCCAAAACATCCTCTCATTAACAGACTTGCTCAGATCCTGCAAACTGGAGGATGTGGCTTATTTTACTGAGCCCAGCCATCTCATTTTGAGTCTTTCCAGGGCTTTTTTTCTTGGGAAAGAGGTGGTGGAACTCAGGACCGCACAATGACGTCACTTTGGGTCAGCTGGAACAAGGGGGGATTTTTTTTTTTAAGTTTAAATTGCCCGCGGCAAAAATGGTTGCATGACCAGTGGCCCCGCCCCTGATCTCCAGACAGAGAGGAGTTTAGATTGCCCTCCATGCTGCTGGCCATGTGACCATTTTCAGGAGATGCCGGAACTCCGTTCGACCGCGTTCCCGCTGAAAAAAAGCCCTGGGTTTTCCTCTTTTCCTACTGCCTTCCACTTTTCCTAGCCTTATTGACTTTTCCGGAGAATCTTGTCTTCTCATGATGTGACCAAAGTACAACATCCCTCCCATATCGATCTTTATAAATACAGAATTAACTACCCCAGCTTTGGTCACCCAAAGGCCATGAGGAAAGCAGGTTCACCTGCCGCCAGAAAAATAAACTAAGAATCTTGTGGTGTGATTTATCAGGACAGAAGCGATTGTGGCTTAGAACCCGTCCGTATTGCTTAATAATCTGATCAGTCCCTTTTGATAATGTATAATTTCAAAACTGTTATTATCTCAGACATACTTAACATGCAGTAATATCATACTGTAATAATCTATAATCATTTACAAAGCTGAGCAACGCTTGAGCGTGACTTTATTGGTGCAGTGATACAAGATTACAGCTGAAGAGCAAGAGCCAGATCCAATGGCATCTTAAAGACCAACTAGGTTTCCAGGGTATGAGCTTTTGAGAGTCGATGCTCCATTGGTCAGATTCATAGAGTGGGAAAAGGTAGGCATCTTTATGGACTCCTACCAGGTAGGGTGGAAGGGATATTATAAATTAGAGCATCAGGAAGCTAGCTATAATATGCAGGGGTCATTTCGTAGAAAAAGAGCTGGAGGAACTCATTAGCATAACCTATTAGCATAATTCATTAGCGTATGCCACGCCCCTTGACATCGCCGGACGTGTCATTGGCATAACTGATTTGCATATGCCACACCCCCTGACATCACCTATCCTGGCTGCTTTGGACCCAATCCTAGCCATTCAGGGCCGAAATTGGGCCCCAAGTGGCAAAAGGGCTGAAAATGGCTGAAAATTTATTTATTTTACCACATTTCTAGACCGCCCTCCCCATCAGACGGGCTCAGGACTGTTTAACAACAGTTTAAAACAGTAAAAACATTATAAAAACATTAAAACATTATATCATAAACAATTAAAATTGGTGGGTATAAAATATTAAATATTTAATATTAAAAATTTAAAATATTAAAATGGTCATGATCAGGCCGCTGCTGAGTGGGAGAGTGATCCACCACCCGTCAGAGGCCCAATCTGGGCCATGTTGGCCCCAATCCAGGCCAAAACAGGCCAAAATGGCCAAGAGTCAGGTGGGCGGGGCCACCTGTCATGTGACCTCTTTGGGGAACTGCCGGAACTGTGTTCCGGCGCGTTCCCCCTCCAAATGAGCCCTGATAGTATGTGTGTTATGTGCCGTCAAATTGCCTCTGACCTATGGCAGCCCTATGAATCAAAGACCACCAAAACATCCTATCATTAACAGATTTGCTCAGATCCTGCAAACTGGAGGACGTGGCTTCTTTTATTGAGTCAAGTCATCTCATTTTAGGTCTTCTTCTTTTCCTAGCATTATTGACTTTTCCAGAGAGTCTTGTCTTCTCATGATGTGACCAAAATACGATAACCCCAGTCTTGTCATTTTAGCTTCTAGGGAGAATTCAGGCTTGATTTGATCTAGAACCCACTTATTTGTCTTTTTGGTTGTCCATGGTATCCGCTATAATACATGTTATAATTAGCTTGATAGAGATTATAGCTGCTATCCTAGCACATGGTTGCTAGGGAGTAATTCCCATTGAACTCAGTGGCATTTGCTTCTGAGTATACCTGAGAAGGTTTGCATAGGATCTTTTCAAGGCTTTTACACACTGTCCAATAATGGACTAGTATTTGTATTGTGGCTCTGGATAATTCAGCTCCAAAATGCAGTCGTAAGAAGGGGCATTTTGCACGAAGTCTGCATCAAATGGGGAAAAGGGGTTAATACTTTTTCCATACTCCCCCCTCAATTGAAAATGACCCCCTGAGAGCAGCTAAAGACAAAGTTTTCGGGGGGGGGGTGTTGATGGAGAAAATTGCAGTATATTTGTCTATTTTCCTTGCTGGGGCTTAAAGCAGGCGAAGGGACGGGGCATGCTTGATAAAAACAGCACAAGGGAAGCAGTCATCCCCCCCCCTTTCCTCAGCAACCACAACCCTAAACCAAACCAACCCAGCCACCCTTTTTTATTTTTTGCACTTCAATTATTCATCAAGGAACCTGAATACAGATCTCCAACTTTTTATCTTTGGAACTCCCTGCCCCTGGAATTACATTTTGCCCCCTTCACTGACAAGCTTTCTAACATCAGAGAAAGAGTCTATAATTTCCAGAGACCTATTCAAATTGACTTCTTCCGGTTTTAAATACAATGTAAAAAAATATTTCTATTCTTCATGCTTTCGGGATGTTACTGTTCTACTTATATTTGCATTTTACTAATTGGCAAACCGCCTTAAGTATTTCTCTTGATACTTTGGGTTTGATTCCCCACTCCTCCACTTGAAGCCAGCTGGGTGACCTGGAGTCAGTTTCGGAGCTTTCTCAGTCCCACCCACCTCACAGGGTGATTGTTGTGAGGATAATAATAACGCACTTTGTAAGTCACTCCGAGAGGGTGTTAAGTTGTCTTGTAGGGCAGTATATAAATCAAACGTTGTTGTTATTGTTGTTATTCTGTCCATGGCCTTGATAGAGAAATAAGTATGTCGTTTCACCCCATAATCATAATTATAAGAAGAAAAGAAGGAGCAACTTCGTCAACTGTATGAAGTGTTACCATCCATTGACACACGCTACCATCAAGTCATAACCGACTTCTGTTGGTCCCAGCAAGGGCTATCGAGGCAAGTGAGATGTAGAGATGGTTCGCCTCTGCCTTCCTCTGCAGTCTGTCTTGGTGGTTTCCCACTCATGTATCTGAGCCTGTTTAGCTTCCAAGATCGGGCTATACCATGCCACCTTTCCTCCCTACACATGCAGGCAGGGTAGGGATGCCAGACCCCCAGTGGGAGCGGGGGATCCCACGCCCCCCAGACCCCACCCCCACTTACCTGGCCAGCGGGGGGGGGGGGCATGCACCTTCTGTGCGTGCTCCCCTGCAGTGCTGCGTGTTCCTGTGCACAGCAACCACCAGGATCGGGCCCATTTTGGCCTGGATCAGGGCCACTGTGGAGCATGGGAGCGCTCCTGTGCTCCACAGTGGCCCAAAACGGGTCCAGTCCGCACCAAAACGGGTGTGGATCGGGCCCGTTTTTGCATGGATTGGGCCCATTTTGGGCCACTGCGGAGTGCAGGAGTGCTCCCACACTCTACAGCAGCTCAAAACAAGCCTGATCCGTGCCAAAATGGGCCCGTTTCAGGTGCTGCGGAGCACGGGAGCACTCCTGCGCTTTGTGCGCATGCTCTCCTCCTGCTCAAAGGTAAGAGCCAGGCCCCAGGCCCCCACTGGGAGATTGAGGGGGCCTGGCAACCCTATGACAGGTGGAAGAGAGAGACACAGAGGTGCAGCGAAAGATTGCTGGCAGGGTATGGATGACAGGCTATGGCAGACAGATCCCTGTACCATCGCAGCAAGAAATCCAGGCTCTTGGTTAAATGGCTTTATTCAGAAACCAGATCATTTCCAGAGATATGTCCATAGGATTACTCAGAAGCAAGGTAAGCATCTAAGCAGTGAGAGCAGAATTGTCAGGAATAAGGACCTGTGGGGAAATCCTTCCTCTTAACACACACGTTTGCTCCTTCCCCCTCCCGACAGTAAAACAGGACATTTGGCGCGAACTCGTCCTGAGAACATCTCGCATATTTGTACTGTCAAGGCGAGACACTGAGAAAGCAAGAGATCGAAGCTGAGACATAGCAGTACATGGGAGTGAGCAGAATACAAGGTCAGAAGCACTGAAAGTTTCTACAGCCTGTTAGATAAGGCACCTGGAGCTTCAATAAGCCTGTGAAAGGAAACAGTTATGGCATTGGCAATGCGACATCAAGTTATAGCATGAAACATTGGTTCAGAAACAACAGGTCAGCAATAAGTAGTGGCATGGATGGGGCACAGACATGACAACTGCCAACACCATTTGGACTGCGACAACTCCAGTCTTCACCACATCTTTATCAAGGAGGGTATGCTTCTGGTTCATGCACCCGGCTCAGCCAGCTTCCGGAAGCTCTTACGCCCATCAGCTTTAAGACGCCAAAGTTTCTTTTTACTGGAAAAGCTGGTTTTCTCAACCACCCACTGCATCGTTAAGCACTTGGAGCCACGACAGCCGGACGGTCTGGCAGATTTTAATTCGTTTTCACAGCAACGACTCTGGAAAGTGGTTTTTTTATAAGAAGAAAATCCATGCAAAATTAGACCTGTCCTCTTGCATCACGCAAGACCAACAAGGCTTTGCAGGACAGGGCATTCTGGAAACAGACTCACCTCCTCGAGTCATTTAGAGCAAACCAGCGCATTTTGAGAGTTCTTTTGGTATTCAAAAAGTTTTGCACATGTTATCTTATTGTTAGCATCCTCCCAACGACCCTAAAGGGTAGTCCAGTGTTATGACAATTTCCATGATTTACAGAGGGCTGGGTGCCAGTGGCTTGAGTTAAGTTAACTACGACTGGCCCCCTCTCCTGTGCTTTTTACAGTGGCCTGATGCTGAGAAATAAATGATGCGCTTTCCTGGGGAGAAGCACATGGCATCTTTGCTAGATCCCAGGGTGTCAGACTCCTAGACATATTTCCCCGAACAGCGGTGAGGTGGGGGGAAGAACTGAAAAATAATTTTGGCGTTTCAGTCCCTGGGAACCATGCAGTAGCATCCCCTTAAGGGCTGCTTTGCAGGATGAGACCTCTGCTTACCTAGCAATCACAGCAAATGGCCATTGACAAACCTAGGGATCTGGGAACATGCTGCAAGAAATATGTTCAGCTCATATTCAAAGGCCCAAAGTAACCAGCACCAGGGGCATCTCCGCATGAGTCTGTGTTCTGAGGCATGGCTCTTTCCATTCAGCCTCTGCAGGGGAGATAATTGTGCCACATTTCCACTCTGGGTACAATTGGATCAACCCCTCCCTCTGCAGAGTCAATGGGATGGCTTGACCTAAAAGGCCATACATTGTGTCTCTGCATGAGTCCCTGCTCTGGATCTGCCTTCTTCCAGTCAGAAACCTCGCCTGCGTGAGATAGCAGGGAGAGGTCGGGCCAGTTTGGTGTAGTGGTTAAGAGTGGCAGGACTGTAACCTGGAGAACCGGGTTTGTTTCCCCGCTCTTTTGCTTGAAGCCAGCAGGGTGACCTTGGGTCAGTCACAGCTCTTTCAGAGCTCTCTCAGCCCCACCTACCTCACAGGGTGTCTGTTGTGGGGATAACAATAACACACTTTGTAAACCGCTCTGAGTGGGTATTAAGTTGTCCTGAATGGCGTTATATAAATTGAATGTTGTTATTATCTGCAAGGAAATAATTATGTCATCAAGATATTCTAAAAGGAAGCTTTCTTTAATGGGAAGCGCTCTTCTCATTTTAATTCAGGGGAAACAAACAGGCTTTCCCAGCCCTCAGATGTGGGTTTTTTTTCCCCATTTGGTTCTGCTAAATCCTTTCAACAAGAACTTAGCCTGGCCACTCCTCCCTCCTTTCTCATGTCCACCCCCCCCCCCCACCTTAGCAAGCTAAATATAAACTGGCAAGTGATAAAAGCATGAGCCACACCTAATGAGTTTGCACACAGAGCGATAAGGGGTCCGGGACAATCATTTCTTCTGAATCAGCAGCCAGGAATGGGAACAGGTGGACTGCCACACCATCCCCGACAGGTGCTCCACCCGGTATTGTCTACTTAGGGCCTTTCTACGAGAAGATGAGCTCAACTGTTTCTTTGTTAACCACAAAAACGATTTCCGCTAAAGGCAAGATTCTCTGACAGCAAGACAAGTTTCACAGAGGACAGGCCCCTCGGCACTGACTGACTCAGGAGAAAAGAAGGACGTGCATATTTTAGATAAATCAAATAAAATGGAACCTCCATGTTTAGAGGCAGTATACCTCAGGATGCCCCTTGCTGGGGGCAGCGGCAATAGGGTTCCCAGCCTCCAGGTGGAAGCTGGAGATCTCCCGGAATTACAACTGATCTCCTGGCAACAGAGACAAGTTCCCTTGGAGAAAATGGCTGCTCTGAAGGGTAAACTCTATGGCATTATACCCCACGGAGGCCCCAACCCTCCCCAAACCCCGCCCTCTCCAGGCTCTACCCCCCCAAATCTCCAGGAATTTCCCAATGAGAGGCTTTGGCCTCTGTAAGCCAACCTTGTGTTCATTTTAGGGTTGGGGGGGGGAAACACATGCTAGAAATATTTTTAAAATAAATGTGTGTAGTCCCCTCACACACACAGACACACACACACACACACACACACACACACTATGTGCCTTCCAGAACATCCGGTTGGGGGAAAGCAGAGGCTAAATCCCTAGCCTGATCTACGAGCCCCCCCACCCCTCCCCGCTGCTCGATTGCATTTGGTGGCTACTAGCTACACAATGCACAAGACCAGCCTGGGTGGAAGGCAGTGATCAGTGATCTGTTTTGTGTACATGGTTGGAAAGATACTTTTTTTTTTACAAGTTGCAATGGAATCATTTTGTCCAGTTCTCCCCTGCTCCGTTTGCATATTTAAGGAGAAACAAATCCTTATAAAAACATTTTATGTACTCTTGCAGTCTCTCTGTACAAAAGGTTACGACTTGGCAATTCCTTCCTGCTTGAACTGGAGAGCAAGATTTGAGTCCAGTACTTCTTTAGAGACCAACAAGATTTCCAGGGTATACGCTTTCAAGTCAAAGCTCCATTCACCAGTTATATCATAAGGGAGATTTGCCTCTCAAATGCTATACCATAGATATCTGGTTGGTCTTTAAGGTGCTTCTGGAATCAAATCTTGCTCTTCTATTGCCACAGACCAACATGGCTACCCACTTGAAACTATGGACTAGGATTATACTGTCGTTGTTACAAGGACTGTAGTGCCCTCTTGTGGCTCCTGCAATTATGACACACCTTATTGAATGGAGAGCGGTAGAAAAGAGCAAGAGTCCAGTAGCATCTATAAAACGAACAAAATTTGTGGTAGGGTACATGAGTCCCAGTTCACAGAAGCTCATTCAGATACCTGAAGAAGTGAGCTGTGACTCACAAAAGCGCATACCCTACCACGAATTTTGTTATTCTTATAGGTGCTACTGGACTTTTGCTCCTTTCTACTGCTACAGATCGACCAACACGGCTACCCATCTTGATCTATTGGAATGAACTCCAGGATTTATTTATTTATTGTTCTTTTAACCCAGTTTTCTTCACTCAACTGCAGACTCAACACAGCTTACATTATTACTCACCCCTAAAAACACATACAGATACAACGGGAAAATAAAAACATGTTAAATGCATGTTAACAATAAATGCATGTTAACAAATATCGCCTCTGCAGGAAATACTTCTACACTCGAGTAATTAGACTGTGGGATTCATTGTCAGGGAAGGCGGCAATAGTCACGAGCGCAGATGGCTTTAAAATGGGGTTAGGCAGATTTATGGAGACGAGGTCCATCAACACGGCGACTAAAGGGAACTTCTGCATTCGGAGGCAGCCAACCTCTCAATACTGGTGCTAGGAGACAACATCAGGGGAAAGCTTTGGCCTTTGTTCCTTGTTTTTTTTGCTATCCAGGGAGAGCCAGTTTGGTGTAGTGGTTAAGAGCAGCAGGACTCTAATCTGGAGAGCCAGGTTCGATTCCCCACTCCTTCACATAAAGCCAGCTGGGTGACCTTGGGTCAGTCACAGCTCTCTCAGCGCTCTCTCAGCTCCACCCACCTCACAGGGTGTTTGTTGTTGTGGGGATAATACTTCGTAAACCGCTCTGAGTGGGCAATAAGTTGTCCTGAAGGGCAATATATAAATCGAATGTTGTTGTTGCTGTTGTTGTTATTAAACTGGTTGGCCGCTGTGTAAAACAAGATGCTGGCCTACATGGACCACTGGTCTGATCCAACAGAGCTCTTGTTATGTTTTTATGCACATGGAAGCAATTTCTCATTTCCCTTGCACTCTTCCAGTTGCAGATGCCGTTACAGGCAGTTGAGCCTACATTAGGGTTACCGGTTGTCTCCCCACCCAAAAGGATAGGGGTCCTGGCACATACCTCTTTGTATATGCCTCCATTAGGGTTCCCATCCCCCCGCTCAGGGCTGGGGATCTCCCGATACCCCCCTCCCCCCTGCACCCACTTACCTGGCTGGTAGGGGCGGGTGCACTCCCTGGGGTGCCCCCTCCCCAGGTGGCGTGGCGCACCCCTGGGTACGGGGTGAGCTCCAGCGGTGCAAGAGCAGGCAGTGGCAGAGAGAAAGCAGGCCGCGGTTGTAAGAGCATGCCACTCTCGTTTGGGGGGGGGACAAATAGGTGAAACTATATACTGAAGTTTTATTGTTCTTTGTCACAGTTACTCAGAGTCTCTCTCTCTCTCTCTCTCTCTGTCAGTCTTAAGATACTTTTTTAGCAAGATGTAGTCAGTCTAGCAATTTTATTTTCATCCAATGTAACCCTATTTTTATCGATGGCTGTTGTGGGTTTTCCGGGCTGTATTGCCGTGGTCTTGGCATTGTAGTTCCTGACGTTTCGCCAGCAGCTGTGGCTGGCATCTTCAGAGGTGTAGCACCAAAAGACAGAGATCTCTCAGTGTCACAGTGTGGAAAAGATGTAGGTCATTTGTATCTACTCAGGAGGGGTGGGGTTGAGCTGAGTCATCCTGTAAGAGTTTCCCAGGGTGTGGAATGCTAATGGCGGGAGGCTTCACTGTATCCTGAGGAGGTTCTTTTGCATATGGATTGGGGGTTGATGTGCTAATCTTCTCTGCAGGGCTATTGTCGGGGATAGAATGTTTTGTTAGCCTGGTGTTTTTCAGAACTGGAAACCATGCTCTGTTCATTCTTAAAGTTTCTTCTTTCCTGTTGAAGTTTTGCTTATGCTTGTGAATTTCAATGGCTTCCCTGTGCAGTCTGACAAAGTAGTTGGAAGTGTTGTCCAGTATTTTGGTGTACTGGAATAAGATACTGTGCCCTGTTTGAGTTAGGCTATGTTCAGCCACTGCTGATTTTTCAGGTTGTCCAAGTCTGCAGTGTCTTTCATGTTCTTTTATTCTTGTCTGGATGTTACGCTTTGTGGTCCCGATGTAAACTTGTCCACAGCTGCAGGGTATATGGTATACTCCTGCAGAGGTGAGGGGGTCTCTACTGTCTTTTGCTGATCGTAGCATCTGTTGTATTTTTCGGGTGGGTCTGAATACTGCTTGAAGGTTATGCTTTTTCATAAGCTTTCCAATCTGATCAGTAATTCCTTTGATATATGGCAAAAACACTTTTCCTGTAGGAGACTGTTTTTCCTTGGTTGTTTGATTCATCCTGGGTTTGATTGCTCTTCGGATTTCATTTCTGGAGTAGCCATTTGCCTGAAGTGCGTGGTTTAGATGATTAATTTCCTCATTGAGAAAGTGCGGCTCACATATCCGTCTTGCACGATCCACTAATGTTTTCATTATGCCTCTTTTCTGTCGGGGGTGGTGATTGGAGTTTTTGTGTAAGTACCGATCAGTGTGAGTTGGTTTCCTGTAGACCCTGTGACCTAACTGAAAGTTTGCTTTGCAGATGACCAAGGTATCCAGGAATGGGAGTTTTCCCTTGATTTCTTTCTCCATTGTGAATTGTATGTTCAGGTGGATGTTGTTGAG
Source organism: Eublepharis macularius (assembly GCF_028583425.1). Classification (NCBI taxonomy): domain Eukaryota; kingdom Metazoa; phylum Chordata; class Lepidosauria; order Squamata; family Eublepharidae; genus Eublepharis; species Eublepharis macularius. Next base: position 238,360,701 of record NC_072790.1, read on the forward strand.
ATGATTCAAAAACCCCATCAATTCTTCCTCCCCATGGCTCCAAATGATAAATGTATCATCCACAAACCGGAACCATACACTAGGTTTGTGCGGTGCTGATTCTAGAGCTGTTTTTTTTTCAAAACGTTCCATGTAGAAGTTTGCTTTAACTGGGCTGAGTGGGCTCCCCATGGCCACCCCATCCATCTGTTCATAGAATTCGTTGTCCCATTGGAAGTAACTGGTTGTCAGACAATGGTGGAATAAGGCTGTTACATCCTCTGGAAAAATCTGATTAATAAGTGCAATTGTGTCTTTTACTGGAACCTTGGTAAACAGGGATACAACATCAAAACTGACAAGTATGTCTTGTGGATTGAGTTTCAGAGAACTGATTTTGTTGATGAAATCTGCTGAATCTTTGATGTAAAACTAAAACGAGATCCCACTTGCAAAATCACCAGGCTAACAAATGCGCTGATCAAGAATTCCTCACTACATCCCGACACGCACAGAAAACTATGCAAGACTGAAGCACAGCCACCTAGACTATATGGACTCCCCAAAATACATAAGGATTCAGTCCCACTCTGACCCATTGTGAGTGCCATTGGTTCACCGACATATGAATTAGCTAGACATCTGGCCGATCTCCTGCAGGACCACATCGGGAAAACCTCGTCTTACATCAAAGATTCAGCAGATTTCATCAACAAAATCAGTTCTCTGACTGACTTGGACAACCTGAAAAATCAGCAGTGGCTGAACATAGCCTAACTCAAACAGGGCACAGTATCTTATTCCAGGACACCAAAATACTGGACAACACTTCCAACTACTTTGTCAGACTGCACAGGGAAGCCATTGAAATTCACAAGCATAAGCAAAACTTCAACAGGAAAGAAGAAACCTTAAGAATGAACAGAGCATGGTTTCCAGTTCTGAAAAACACCAGGCTAACAAAACACTCTATACCCGACAATAGCCCTGCAGGGAAGATTAGCACATCAATCCCCAATCCATATGCAAAAGAACCTCCTCAGGATACAGTGAAGCCTCCCGCCATTAGCATTCCACACCCTGGGAAACTCTTACAGGATGACTCAGCTCAACCCCACCCCTCCTGAGTAGATACAAATGACCTACATCTTTTCCACACTGTGACACTGAGAGATCTCTGTCTTTCGGTGCTACACCTCTGAAGATGCCAGCCACAGCTGCTGGAGAAACGTCAGGAACTACAATGCCAAGACCACGGCAATACAGCCCGGAAAACCCACAACAGCCATCGATAAAAATAGGGTTACATTGGATGAAAATAAAATTGCTAGACTGACTACATCTTGCTAAAAAAGTATCTTAAGACTGACAGAGAGAGAGAGAGAGAGAGACTCTGAGTAACTGTGACAAAGAACAATAAAACTTCAGTATATAGTTTCACCTATTTGCCCCCCCCCCTAAACAGGTTGCCCAATAGAAAACCCAAATTCTACTTCATTAAGACTACTGACTCCCCTTTCCTTGGCGGGAATCCTTATTCGAGGCCTAAGTGGTTTCATGCAAATAAGTTTACTAAGTAACACAAACAGTCTAACTCTTCCATGACTGAAACGAAAACACTTGCTAAATCCTGACAGTGCACCCACACTCCCGGGAGTGCATGAGACCCTGCGCAATGATGTCACTTTCCAGAAGCAATTGCGCACTTTGCACACGCGAAGAGAGCAGCAAAGGTGAGTGCCAGGTCTCCTGCCTCCCGCCTGGAGGGTGAGGGAACCTGGCACCGTAACACACACACACACTCGTGTGCTGTTGGCTAGGAAGTCCAGATATACTCCCTGGGGCAAGCTGACGTCTTTGCCCCCAAAACAATGACTGAATGGGTTGTCCGGACGCGGATAATGGTTGGGTGAGGCTTAATGGGTCTACCTAAGGTGGACCTTAGGTGTAAATGGTGCTTGAAGACCCTGTAAGTACCAAATGAGAAAAGCTAATTAGGGTGAATGAGTGAGGGGAAGCGAGCCAAGCAGTGACGGGATGAGTCAAGAGTTTCCTGAGTGCCTCATTGACTGAGGTTATGCATCTCTCCGGGGCATGGAGTGGATGTTTAGTCAGACAGCTGCTCTGATTCTCTTTTTAAAATATTTTCCCAGGCTCTTACCTGGCTGGCATCCATCCTACTATATAAAAGGCTAAGCGTATTCAAGACAACTCACTTCCTACCCTGGTACACCTCCAGAGGGCGCTGCTGTGGAGGGAAGCCCAGATGAGGCAGCCAGACCACCAGAGAGCTATACCATGCTGGATGAGAGACCTCCAGTGAAAACCAAGGATGCAGAGACACAATCTTCACAACAACCCTATGAGGTAGGCTGGGGGGAATTATGGTGCCTGGGTCAAGGTCATCCTGCGACCTTCATGGCCAAATGGAACCTGGGCCTCTCAGATCTTAGTTCAATGTGCTAACTGCTGCACCACACTGCCCCACCTGACCGAAAAGCGCCATGACTCAAAACAAACCCGCCCTGACGTGGCATCAGGTTGGTCTCTCCATCTTTCACCCCGCCACCCTCCATGCGGCCTGAAATCAGTTCACTTTACTTCCTGGTCAAGACATCTCTCGGCGGCAGATCAGCCATCTGCTCAATGGGACTCGGAAAGTCTGCGATTTCCTTCCGCAAGGACAGTCAAAAGAGGCCCCGGCTTTGCAATTTTATTATAGGAAATGCCAGAAAGGCATGAATGTATGGTACAGGACCCATGAGGGTGTCAGAGAACCTGAGCCCCGCTCCCACTCGCTGTTCCAGAAAGGAGACATGGGTGGACATAGACGATGTGTCCAACACAAACACACCTCTGCATGTGGTTGTAGGGAAAAGAGTGTACACAATGCCAAGTGTGTGAACAGCAGGAGAGAGGTGGCTTTGGACAGGCCATGGCATTGCCATAACTGAGTGTTTCTTGACAGCGTGCACAAAGGTGCCTGCCTGCCAGAGAAACTGCCTCACTCCTTCCCTTCACCTCTAGGAAAGGGGACTCAGTCTCAGTATTACTGCAGCTGGGAGCAAGGAAGAAATCTGTTTCAAAATGAAATACTACATCATCGTGTCTTCTGTGCAGTCCCACATGGGAACTGCACATGCGCAGGCCAGCTTGCGCATATGCAGTTCCCATGTGAGCTTGCTCAGGAGAACACTCGATAAGCTACATGCAACCCTGTTTTATCTCATCACCAGCAAATCAATATTCACCGTACAGCTAGAGTTGCCAGATGTTTTCTCTGCCTGGGCTCCTGGGCTTTTATTTATTCATGTATACCCCACCTTTCTCCCTAATAGTAACCCAACCATCTTGTTAGCTTGTGCAGTTTTACCTTCAATTGCTCTCGGGATAAATCTGCACCCCAAAGGGATCTTTGAATCCTGTGTGGGAAAATGTTGCTTCTAGGCAAAAGGAACTGGACACCCAATTATAATCTACTCGTCCAGGAGAATGTTTTCATGACAGGAGCGCCGGAAGGCCCGGCGATGCCAAGATGACAGTTAATGCAAAATGCTCTCAATTTAGTAAAGAAAGTACAAGATCGTACAAAGAAACGGGGGACAATTATCTGAAAAATGCCGCCAGAATGTAGATGTGTTGTGTGGATCAGGCCTAATCGCAGACACGTGTATGAATTTCTTGGAAACCTTGTATGGTGCTGGTGGGTAGATCAGCAAATCAGTCTCCTTACAAGGGACACGGGTATACCATTTCCTCTGCATCAGGATTAATATTGGCTTATGTTGTTCTTGAAAAAAGGCACACAGATGATAGACATCTGTGCCTTTTGCGGGCATCTTGTGTGCATCTTGTATAGCTCCAGAGGAATGGAGTTATACAAGATGTCTACATCAAAAACATGGTCAGATGAAATTAATTTTTAAAATGGGGAAGTTGTAGAACAATGCGCAGGCAGGGAGATTTTACAGCCACATTCCTATACGGCAGCATTCCAAAGATGCATGTTCAATGTTCCAACAGTCCCACCTCCCCTGGTGTCAGGAACAAATGCAAACACCAAGTGAATGTGTGCCCCTCCCTGAGGCTGAAGAAATGGCGGGGGGACACCTTTGCCTGTTAAAATGTTTGCCTCTTAGACAGCTGTTTAAGGAAGAGGAGCAAGGAAAAGAAAACCACAGCAACTCCATCCCTGCCTCTTCTTTGAACTTTAAAATGAGATACATGCGATGCCTTGGCATGTGTTCATCAAATGTAGGGAGACACAATGTTAGCCGGGAAGCGTAGTTTAAAAAGACAGAGCTGGTGGAGATCGCTCCTCAGAGGGTTTGTTAATTTCATCTTCGCATCCCCAGGGTCTGTCAATTTCACCTCTCCAGTCTAAAACTGTGCAGGATCACAACCAGAGGGCAGCAAAAAATGGAAATGGGCTGGAGCTGCCTTCCAGAGCCAGGCTTGGACCTGGAGAGGTTATAATGAGCCCCTTCTCACAGCTCCAGTGTATAGCAAAGCCTTTGCCCTGCACCGGCTCTGTCTTTTTAAACTACCCTTCCCGGCTACCATTGCATCTCCCGACACGTGTTCTTTACGTGTCAGATGTCTCATGTAGAGAGATTCACAGGAGTGTTGTAAAATGAGAGACAATCCGGGGGCATTACTGCTGGAAATTAAATATATTATTTCGGGGGGGGGACGCAAGGCTGGTTCCAGGTTTTGGGGGACCCTGGGAAGAGAGTGCTCAGGGCCCCCCTTATGCCCACTGCTAGGCTCCCCTTATTGCCTTCCCCCCCACATCCCCCCAATTGCCACTGCATCTTCCCTTTGCTCACTTGCAAGTTCTTCCACCACCTGCAGTTAAAACGGTCCACACTGGCGGCACGCCTTTTCCCCAGTGTTGGTGGGTGCGGCTAGGAGCGCCACTGCCAGGATTTCCGATGCTTTGTGTGCCACCCACATGCCCTTCTCAGCAACACCAGGCAGCCTATGCAGCTGGGAGCAGAGGTGACAAAACACGCACAAGCAGGCAGCAGAAGGGTGTGAGCGTAGTTGTCATAGGAGAGGTGTGAGCAAGGAGACAGCAGCAGTGGGTCACGCCAGAAGCCACGGGTCCTGGCAGGTGCCCCATCTTGCCATGTGCTGATGCCGGCCCAGCGGGGAGGGGCAGCTATGCTTCCAAAGAGGTCTGGGGTGTAAACGAAGAAATGGACTCACAGGAGCCAGAAGGAAGTATCAGGTGGCTAGCTGTACTGGTTTGCAGGACAACCGCAAGACTTGAGTCCAGTGGCACCTTAAAGACTTAAAGCTGCCTTCACCAGATACCAGAAGCCAGAAGGGTCAGTGGTACAGGGCCATCCGCAGAAAGAATATCCTGTTTTAAGAAAAGATTGTCCCCCCCACCAAGAGTCAAGTGCCCCTTATAACGAGCCAGAGAAAGGGACACAATTCATTGTTAATTTAATGAGCATCACAACAATCTAAAAGTCAGCAATCGCGTCTACAGTACAAAATTCATACTCGCCTAAAAACAGTATACACGGCCATGGCTTTCCCCTACCCCACCACCAGGAATGCTGGGAAATGTAGTTTGGTTACTCCGCTCTCAAAACTGACAAGTCCTCTGTTGGGAGCACAGACTGTTGGAACAGCTGTAAGGTGTAGAAGATTTGGTGTGGCGGATAGCCAGCTTCAGAAGAATTGGAGTGCGGGGATTGCAGAGGGATAATTTTTGTAAAAAACTTCGTTCGAATCTGGTCATAGTCGAGACAGTGGAAAGGTGGATGTCGATCATCCCCCGGGGGCGGGGTCAGTGGAAGAGGGAGGGGGAGCTGTGATGGAATCACACAGTTTAAAAAGGAAAGGACATTAAAATATTTCAGACCCGCCCCCTGCCCCCATGCACCCCATCAGTCCCCCCTCCCTTCCCCCAAACACATCAAGACCTTGACCCTATATCTTTCAATGAGTCACCAGGACATATCCCCAATTGGAGAGAAAGAGGGGCTCCCCCAAGGCACAAGGGAAAATGTGTGCCCCACAACAGGGTTTCTGTGGGGGCCACACTGCACTCAGCCCCCCCCCCTTTTACAGCAACCTTCAAAGAAACGCAATAAGCCTTGGGGGGGCTCCGTCTGTGCCCCCCTTCCAGAGGCAGAGTTTGTCTCTCTTTCTCTCCTGGAAGCACGATCAGTCCATTGGGGGGCACCAAGGGAAACTTTTGGCGCTCCCGCTCCACAGTGGAGGGGCAGGCCCTTTGCAGGCTCCAAGCACCACGCCTCTGCCTCTTGCTCCCCAAATCCCGTTGCAATGTGCCCTCGAGGGGGACTGTCTTGTTAACCTCCTTGGTAACCTTTCTGGCCTCAGGGGCCGTCTCGCGCAAGATGCCAAGCCCCACCAGGGCTCGCTCAGTCCAGCTTGGAGAACCCGCCGATGGTAACTTTCCGCTCCTGGCGGTTGGCCACCAGCTCTTGGAGATGAAGGGCGCCGCCACCGATGAAGCAAAAGGCCGGGCAGACGGGGCCCGAGCAGTCGATACCGCACTCCCACAGGCTGCGGAAAGACACGGCGTCGTAGAACGTCACCTTGCTGCGCTCGTAGTCCAGGCAGATGCCCACCCGAGGAGGCAACGGCACAGTGCAGTTGCCAGGGTCCCGTGAAGTTAGTGCCACACCGTGCGACAAGAGGATTTTGCCCATGCCGATGGTTAGGAAGGCGAAGGGCGGCGCCGTGTCCAAGGTGGTGTCCTCAGCCCCGCTGTCATGACCACTGTCAGGGTCATATCTGAGCCAAAAGAGGGGAAGACAGAAAGCATTAGGCTTCACCTGCAACACAGACACACATCCCAATATCTACTCTGGATGACAGCAGCTCTCTGTGGCTGAAGAAACAAGGCCTCTCTCTGCTACCCGAAAAACTCTTTTCAACAGAGATGATGGAAATGGGACGGTGTGCATGAAAACCATATATTCTACCAGCAAGCGACACATTCTTACAAAAGGAAAAGCCACCTTCCTGTTAGATCGATGTAGCTCAGCAAAGTCTAGTTGAATTTTTTTTTATTTACATTATTTATAGTCCATCTTTTTTTATCCAAGACTCAAGGCAGATTAATCAGTGTTAAGTCAATACAATCATCAGCTGGGACATTCAATAAGCAATACGATAGGGTGTGGATTGCAGAAATTCGAAAAAGCACGCTGAAATCCGATACAGAGCTGAAGCATTGCTGAAAAAAACGTAAGCAATTGAACGTGACATATTAAACAATGCAGAAACTAATGGGAGCATATTACAGCACAGACAGTACACAGTAGTAGAGGGGTGCACCCCAAAAAATCGGGTTTCCGGTTTTTAAACAATTCAGGTGTTAAAATGCTTCGGTATGCTCTGTGAAGATTTGGGAATCTTTATGGAGCACACCAAAGCTCAAAGCAGTACTTTTCTTGCCGTTTGCAAATGGCAAGAAAAGTGTTGCTTTCATACGCCCACCGCTCTTCAGCTGATGGGAGCAGAACCCCCCATCAGCTGAAAAAAGCTGCTGGCGTTTGAAAGTAGCAACACTTTTCTTGCACGGCCGGACCCCCTCCCCCCTCCCCTCAGCTGAAAAAAGCTGCAGAAGTTTTAAAGCAGCTTTCTTCAGCTGATGGAGAGGGGGATCCCCTTCCCATCAGCTGAAAATTCCAAATCCCAAATCTTTCCACATTGAGCCAATTCAGGTTAAAAACCCAAATCGGAAACCCGAAGCGCACACCCCTACACAGTAGTCTAGTCTACAGTCCCTATCCCTTTACCAAAGCATCTTTCTGATCCATTTCCCTACAGCACAGCCCTACCTGTAAGGAAAGTCCTCTTGAATAATTCAGTTTTGCATGGTGTGCAGAAAACCAGGAGAGTGGGAGCTTTTCTGACCTCTTTAGGTAGGCCACTCCATAATTAGCAGCACCACAAGGCATCTTTTGGTGGCTCCTCCCACTCTCCAGGATGTGGGCATGCCTTCCAATTGGCCCTTGGTGGTCTCGAACCCTTGCTCTCTGAATTCCTTTGCATTGTGCTCATTGGAAGGAATTTCTCAACTTCTGCCTTGTCTGCTCCTGTATAAGCATGCTCGACAAGCTAAGCATTTGAGGCCCTGTCTGGGTGTGCCCCCCACTTCTGGCGGGGACATACTTCTGAAAGTAAGGGAAGCGATGACCAAAGATGGGTCCTTCTCTATAATATTACGATCCTTTCTTTCTCTGAGGTAGATTTTGCCTTTAATCTTTCTCTTACACCCTCTGGGTAGATTGCTGCGCCAGGAATATTATATTCCAAGATATTTTATTTAAATTTCCCCTTTGGTAACGTGCCCAAGCGTCAGGCTCCTTCTTGGTACTATGTGGCCCCAAGGATAGGAATGGGATATAGGAATGACAGATACTCTGGGATATAAAAATAAATAAATAAACTTTTATTTTTATAAGAAGCGTATCGGTTTCCTATTATTTCTTAAGCTTGATGGTTTCAAGGAGTGTTATTGGTTCTTAAAGTTTCCTTTTACAGACACAGTCACACAGATCTTCTCTCAGGCGCACACACAGTTTGCCCGCTTCGAATAGAATGAATATATCGTCTCACAGACACACACGGTTCAGGCTTCCCACACAGGTTGCCTTTCTCTCAGAAATACATGAATTCCCTCAGGCCGCACACAGCTTGCCTGCTAAAACTAGACTCGATATTTTTCTCAGAAATGCTTAAACATGCTAAGGCTGCACACAGCTTGCCTCTCTTGCCCTGACTGAATCTTTTCTCTCCCTCAGTAACTGAAAACTGCATTCACTCTGCCCACACTCTCAGGGCCAAGCTACACATGACGAATGACACTTGAACGGCAAGTGTATTTCTCCCTGTTCACTTGCCCTCCACTCAATCCACTTGCCGTTCAAGTGTCATTCGTCATGTGTAGCTTGGCCCTCAGTCATCCGCCAATCATATCACTCACTTATCCCTCCCCCCCCACTTCGTCTGTACTACACCAAGCATTTAAAGACACACACACTTCTTCTTACTACTACTACTACTACTACTACTATTAATGATGATGATGATGATGATGATGATGATGATGATGATGATGATGATGATGATGATGATGATGATGATATCCCACCCTTCCCACAAGCGGGCTCAAGGCAGGTTACAACAGAAGATAAAATATACAAGATAAAATCACAATAAATTAACACAGCTTTCTAACCAAACACCTGCTCACTGTATAAAAACCATATAACATCTGACGGAGGTGGAACTGTGGCTTAACCATGCGTGGTCGCTCATATACAGCGGGTAGATCGTCAATACCCCCTACAGACATAGAGGAGACTCGGAGAGAGGCTCATTTGGTGGAAACCCCGATGGCCTCAACCATACACCTGGCAGAACATCTCCGTCTTACAGGCCCACCTGAAGGAGACAAGATCTTGGTGGGCCCGGGTGTCCTCAGACAGAGAGTTCCACCAGGTCGGGGCCAGGACCGAAAAGGCCCTGGCCCTAGTCGAGGCCAATCGAGCCTCCCTGGGGCCAGGGACCACCAGTAGGTGCTTACCGGCTGATCTCAGCACCCTCCGGGGAGTATATTGGAAGAGATGGTCCCTCAGGTATGACTTAAAATCATTACAGTCACCCCAACTGGAGATCACCACCCATTATCAGTGGTTCATCTGGCATCTCATGTCTTACATTTTCAGCATGGGATGAAAACTTATTTGCTCAGGGTTTTCAGTGGAGATACATGGTGGCGCTGTTTTCTAATCCTATTGCTTTTATAACTATCATAAGTTGTGATCTACTGGGAACATTTCTAACACAGTTCTCAGAAAATTTGATCAGTTTAGAGTTGGCCACGGACACCTGTCTTGTGAGAAAGCCTGGCTGTTTCGAGCATTTTATGCGTATTTCAAACACATCATCGCCTTCCGATTTTTCCTCCCGGTGAAACTCAAGGTGTTAATTGAAACTCCTAATTGGCTTAGAATCAGAGCACTCGAGGGTAACTTTCCCTGGGAGGAAGCTACATGCACACTCTTTATACTCGATCACCATCTGAAGTTTGGCGGGCAGGCATTTACAAGCGGGGTCTTCACAACAGTGCTGCCGGGAAGGAGTATGCATCAAAACATTTTTTGGTAAATATGATTTTTTAACCAAATCTGTAAAAAACTTCAGAATCCAGTGAATTCTGAATTGATTCTCTAATTTGGTTCTGCTATGTCCGAAAAACTTGGCTATTATTTTCTATGGGAAAATCACTCTGGGCTATCAGGTGGGCTGGCAGGGTGTTATTTTTCAACCGAACTTCACCAAATTTGCAAGGGAACTACTCCTGACTCTCCTCTAAAGAACCTCTACGTTTCAGAAAGTTTGCCCCTGAACAAGTACCCCAGCCACTCCATTGTTTCCTATGGGGAAAAAAAACTGTCTTCCACTGCAGAAACACACTGGGGCAAGGCTGCCATGGCCAAGGCACACTCCCAAATGCAAGCAGGGCTCATCCCAGAGAAAGCCCAAAAGAACCAAACTGAAGCAAAGGAACCAACATCACACGAGAGAATCACATCCATTCCACCCAAACCAAACTGAAGCAAGGGTCCCCTGCAAATTTGGTGGAGTTTGCTTGAGAAATGCCGGGCCCTAGCCCAGTGGATAGCCTTCAGATATTTTTCCACACAGAGAATAATTGAGAGTGGGTGAGGGCACCTTCTTTGGGGGCCCATAAAATTGCCCCTCAAAGTCTAGTCTTCATAAGAACAGTCATGAGTATGTTCCCTCCAAATCTGGTGAAGTTTGGTTGAACAATGACCCCCAGAGCCCACTAGATAGCCCCCCGATTGATTTTCCCATAGAAAACAATGGCTGAATTTTACCGAATGTTTACTGAAAATTCGGTAAAAATTCGGAATACCTGGTTTTTGATTTGGAATACCCAAATTTTACCAAATCAGCCAAAATTCAGTATTTTAATCCAGATTTTGAACCGAACTGCATACACTCAGTGCTGGGATTATCAGGATTTGGTTTGGGGGGTCACAAAAAAACAGTTCTCTTGAAATGAGCATGTGGTTTGTGATGTTGGTTTAGAGGGCAGGGTTGGCTTTGGTTGAATTATTTGATGTTAGATCAGGATATACAGTTTTGCTTATAAATTTACCAGTTACCCCACACTAGACTGTATTCACCCTGAAACAATTCTCGACACCAAGCAGCAGAGGCAAGCAACTTGGGTGCTGTCTCACCTGGGGCTCACCACGTCCTGTGGCACCTGGAACCACTCCTGCAGCTTGCTTTCCAGGCCCACGCCCACCTTGACCAGGTATGAGCTGGGGTCCACGCAGCAGGCCCAGTAGCTACGCCCCTGGGTGACAGCCACGTCTCCAATCACCAGGTCGATAGACAGGTGACAGCTGGTCATGAGCCGCTCGGCAGCAAAGAGCATGGGAAGCCCTGGGACACTGCGCACGGCCCGCTGGTCCTTGCTGATAGCCAGGCGCTCACGGTTGAAACCCCACCGATTGTCCAGGAAAAAATTCAGCACTGAAGAGGGAGGGGAGGTAAAAAACTGGAATCAGGAAGATAGAACTTGGAGTCAGACTGAACTAAAAAGAAGTCATGTGTGAAGAAGAGGAAGCTTAACTAACAAATCAAGGGAGAGGTGAGCTAATCAAAACATACACACATATAGTGCAGTTATTAGCATCAAATGAGGGGAAAGACAGGCACCCATCTGTTGTCTGCCCTTTTATGTGCTGGATGGAGTTTGGTTCAGATAGCAAAAGCCTGTTTGAGCCAGTATGGTGTAGTGGTTAACAGCGGCAGGACTCTAATCTGGAGAACTGGGTTTGATTCCCCACTCCTCCACTTGAAGCCAGCTGGGTGACCTTGGGCTAGTCACGGATCTCTGGAGCTCTCTCAGCCCCACCCACCTCACAGGGTGTTTTGTTGTGGGGATAATAATAACATAGTTTATATACAGCTCTGAGTGGGTGTTAGGTTGCCCTGAAGGGCAGTACATAAATCAAATGTTGTTATTATTATTATTATTATTAAAACCAGCATGGGTGGAAAGATTAAGCTGCCTCCCACCCAGATCTGAATCGGGGGCTGGGGGGCGTGAATTATAATTTGGCTTTAAAAATTACCAGGAAGTTCTGATTATAGGTCTCCAATTTTTGTCTGTTATGACCTTTAGCTAGCCCTCCCATATCTAGCAGTGAATTTGGTAATGGAGAATGCTGTCAAGTCAAGAATTAAGATGATGGGGTTTTCAAGGCAAGAGACTAACAGAGGTGGCTTGCCATAGCCTGTCTCTGCCTCCTTGGTTTTCGCTGGAGGTCTCTCATCCAATTACTAACCAGGGTCGACCTTGCTTAGCTTCTGAGATCTGACAAGACTGCGTTTGCCTGGGCTCTTCAGGTCAGGGCAGCAGTAAATTTACTAATTTAGAAAAAATATATCCTGCTTTTTGGCTTTAAGGAATTCTAAAACACCCTGTCCGTTTCACACATGCTTCTTCTATAGTTGCCTTTTTACCTGGCGCTGGTGGCGTATGCAAGTAGATGTCCTCGCTGTAGTCCCCAAAACCAGCCTTATTGTAACCTTTGACACGCAATACGTAGACGCAGTCGGTGTCGAGGTACTCGACGACGGCACTGGTGCCACGCACCTCCTCCCGCCGCTGCCACAGCTTAAGGGCCTTGCCTTTGGGCTCAGCCCGCCGGAATTCCACCGTGTAGTGCCAAGCGGGTGGGGAATGCTGCGGTAGGCGCCAGCACAGGAAGATCTGGTCGTAGGCATAGGTGCGCTGCGTGTCGATCACGGGGGCCTCGGGAGCTGTGGTAGGGGTACGAGAAAGAGAAGGAGGAAAGGGAGGAGATGCGTCGTGGTCAGGCAGTGGTTTTAGGCAAGCTCTGGGCATTCGGGACTGACCAACACACAACCAGCTACAGGCTAAGGGTTTCCAAAAGGCAAAAGGCAAAAAAGAAAAAGAAAATGGCGCATGGCCACTGGAAAGAGCAGCAGGAGGAAGGGAGGACGGAATCGGGAGGAACAGAGCGAGCTGCTGAGAGACTTCAGGGGGCAAAGAGAGGCTGAGTGCGAGTGGGGGAGAGGGGTGGGAAGGGAAGGGAAGAGGGACTGACGGAGAGAAAGAGAGAGCAGGCGACCATGGGGGTGGAGAGAGAAGAACGGGATGAAGGAAGGATGGTGGAACCAGGGCTTAGGTGGAAGACAGTGGTCAAAAGGGAAGAGGAACGGACACGCAGGAAGGCCACAAAAAGGCCAAAGTGGAAAGTGGTTCGAGATCCCACAGGACTGACTGCCCCAAAGAAGCAAAATGTTTGTTTTTTAATGTTCAGGACACCTGGCAATTTTTTTGTCCCTTGATGTCCCCCACCCATTTCTTGCATTTTATCGTAATAGCTGAGCATCAACAACATAATCCTCACAATGCTACAAAGCTTGCCAGGTGACAGCTGAGCCTGTCCCTCTTACTCCTGGCCTGTCCTACCTCACAAGATTGTTGTGAGGAAGCAATGGTGGATGGAGGACCATGAGTTCTGCTCTAAGCTATGCGGAGTAAGGGCTGGATAGAAACGACCTCAACGGATAAAATTATATCCCTCCACTATGCCTGGATCCAGCCTCAGCCGAGAACTACTCCTTCTTCCTGGCTATCCACAGCCATCAGCAAGGTTGGAAGTAGAAGCAGCCAAGCACCCGCTCACGCTCAGCCTGAGAATTCCCTCCTTGAAAACTTTTTGTGATTATATGTGTAACTGATATCTGTATTTTTATTTCAAATTGCTGCAAACTGCTTTGAGAGCCATGTCCCGGCTCCAATCCCAAGGTGAGGGTTGAAAAGACAGCAAAAACACACGAAAGCCCACAATAAAATGGTCAAAAGTTAGTTTGGGTATCTGTCTTTTATTTTCATTTTTTTAAAATGCCTGCTAGCTTTACTCTCTCCTTTATACCCTCCAGACTATTCTCTGAGCAGCCAGCAGAGAGTGCACAGCTCTTGATTCGGTCCATCTGTAGGGCAAGGGTCACAAGGCAGCCAATGGGCATGCTGAGACGCCTCTCTGCATTTTCTCCCAAAGAGAAAGCAGAGACTCTCCTTCTCCAAGATATTTATCAGAACAACACGGGCACTCCTAGACTTTCAGCCCCTGATGACACTGCCTAGTTCAGGGTTTTTTTTAATGTAATGTCTAGGGGTGTGCATGCCAGAAAGATTCAGTTTTCCCACTTCAAAATTTCCAAAGCAGGAAAAAGAGTCAGAAATAAGCGATTTCCAAAGCAGCAAGCTTACCGACCCGCTTCGGTATGCTCTGTGAAGATTCAGAGCACAATGAAACTCCCCCCCCTTATTTCACCCAATGTGGGGGGAGGAGGGAGTTCCCTCCTCCTTCCATCGGGTGAAATAAGCAGGGGCAGTTCAAAGCAGCATGGAAACCAGCGCTTTCCCGCACTTCAGCTGGGAGGGGAGGAATCCCCTGCCTCTCAGCTGAAGTTTAAAGCCCCTTTCAGTTGCTTTAAATTCAAACCTTGAGGCTGGCTCCAGGTAACCAGTGGAGGAGGGAGCTCCCTAGTCAGCTGTAGCCAGCCACAGGGTTTGAAAGGGCCCAAAGCTTTCCTAAGTAACCCAAATCATTTCGGAAAGCTTTGATTCAGCATTTCTGAATCAGGGCCAGCATGCTGGATTCGGAAATCTCGAATCTTTACTAATCGGGTTCAATCGGAAACCCGAATTGCACACCCCTGGTAATGTCCTTAATCTTGCTGGGTGACCTTGGGTCAATTACATTCTCCCTCCCAGCCTAACCTACCTTGTAGGGTTGTTGTGAAAATAAAATGAAGACCAGAGAACTAAACACACTGCTCTGAGCTCCTTGGAAGAAGAGTGGAATATGAATGTCCTGGGCAGAAAAGGGAAGGAAGGCAGCATGGTATAGCCCAATCTCATCAGATCTCGGAAGCTAAGCAGGGTCAGTACTTGGAGGGGAGAACACCAAGGAAGACTTTGCAGAGGAAGGCAATGGGAAATGACCTCTGCTTCTCATTGCCTTGAAAATCCGTTGCTGGGTCCGACATAAGTCGATTGCAACTTGATGGCACATATGCATGCATGCACATACACATGCATGGGATATCTGGGTGGCGACAGGGAACTAAAAATGCATGCAGCAGTGAACTGTGGAAGGCCCTCCGGAATGCTCTATGCAACATCCACCTTTCGTTTTCCCCAAGAAATAGTTTCCCCCTCCCTAGAGCCATGACTAGAAAACTTGCTTTTGTTGAAAGGCATAAAAACGGCACTGCCTGAGGTTCCTCCAATGTTTTCCCACATTCTCGACAGGACTTCAAGGAGCCAAACCAAATTACTCAGAGGAGGAGGAGGACAGGCAGAGACAAGGGGGCACAGGATGGAGACACGAGGATGAACGATGGGAAGAGAGAGAAAATTGGGCGGCTCAGAGGTTTGGGTGGAAGGGTCGGGTGGGAAGATGACTTGCCTCATGGACTTCAGTGATGACTCAACAGCAGCCATAGCCTATAAACAAAGAGAGGTAAAGCAGGTCTGAGATGGGTCAGCAGCCAGGCACGGGGCGGAAACGGGCCAGCAATGGACCAGCAGCCACCGGGGGAATCCGGCACCTGGAATCTTAGGTTGGCGATGGATCGTGGGATGCAGGGCTTGCAGTGGGGTGGTGGTGGAAAGATGGAGACGAGTGGGGCACCGAGGCCTAGGGCATGGTTGGAAGTGACCAGCTGATTTTTAAAACGAAAACCTTCTCGTCCGCCCCCTTGGTAGGGGGGTGAAGAGGAATGAATGAGCACAGTCTCCAATCTGGTACTCACCCGCCGCAAAGTTGCATTTCGTCAGAGTTTCACACGTCACACCAACGTCAATTCCCCTCCCCCAAGGCCTCAGGACAGACCAATGGGGGCTCCCGTTCCCAGGGGGTGCCAGGGGTTCAGGTTCTATGACGGGTTACCCCAGAACCCCAGGCAGAGAGGAATTTGCTCAACCCAGTGCTATTCATAAATCCAGAACTCCTGATATTTTCCAGTGCAGGAAAGCTGGACATGACTCCTCTTTCCAGAAACTGCAAACTCCAGTCTCACTGTCACAGTATGTGGACAAAAGAGGTGGCCCGGCCTGGCACAGAGCCACACCTCTTGGAGACTTACCATGCAAAGACCCCTTTGCCCAGCAAGGAGTTGGCACCTACCTTTGATAAAGGTAAGGTCTGTGAGCAGTTTGAGCTCCCGGCTCACGTCCACCTGGAAGTGGCTGAAGGAGGCACTGGCAGCAGGCTGGAAACTCTGCAGCGAGTCAGTCGCCCTGATGATCCTGGCAATGAAAGATACCAGGGATGTGGGGGGAAGCACAGCATGGTGGGTGTGGCTGAAACATGGGAACAAATAACCTCCAAGCGCAAATTCAATGCCCCCAGTCCATCTCCTTTGGAAAGAGAGGGTGGGGGGCTAGAAATACTCTTGGCATATAAGGCCTGCTCCTCTTGACCTTATGGGGCTTTTTTAAAAATCTTTTTCAATTTACACTTTTTATGCTTTTTTTTTTAATAAAAAATGCTACTCGGGTTCATTTTCATTCTTATGTATATTATTTCTCTCCCCACCATTCCAAAACCTGTCCAAGGCAGCAGACAATAATAAAAGCACCATATAATCTAACAAAAGGATCATTAAAAGATCATAAAAAGATCATTAAATATCATAAAAAGATCACTGAAAGATCATAAAAAGATCATAAACGGCCATTAAAAGAGCATTAAAAGATCATAAAAAGATCAACGGTAGGTTTTAAAAGTAAATGCATCAATAGCAGCAAGGAACAAATGCCAGCAAGGGCTTTCATTCTACAGTCACAAATCAAGCCTTGTAGCAACGGATCACAGCAACAGACCGGGGGGGGTACCCTAAAAAGCAATCCAAATAAAAAAAAACTCTAAATAAGTATGAATGTTCAAAAATCATCTGAGAACATAGTAAACTGCAGAACGGCACTGTTGGATAAGTGGTAGGTGAAAAACAGTGGCATTCTAAACAGAAGTGAAAGATTCGAGTCCAGTAGTACCTTAAAGACCAACTAGATTTCCAGGTAGGGTATGAGCTTTCGTGAGTCACAACTCACTTCTTCAGATACCAATCTGAAGTGAGCTGTGACTCACAAAAGCTCATACCCTACCACAAATTTTGTTAGTCTTTACAGGTGCTACTGGACTTTTGATCTTTTCTCCTGCTACAGACAGACTAATATGGCCACCCATCTTGATAGATTTCCAGGGTATGAGCTTTTGAAAGTCAAAGTTCCCTTCATCAGATATCCAGGATATGGGCTTTTGAGAGTCAAAGCTCCCTTCATTAGATATCCAAGGTATGAACTTTCGAGAGCCAAAGGTCCTTTAGTTAGATATCCAGGGTATGAGCTTTCAAGAAGGGAGTTTTGACGAAAGGAGCTTTGACTCCCAAAAGCTCATACCCTGGAAATCTCGTCAGTCTCTCAGGTACTACTGGACTCAAATCTTGCTCTTCTACTGCAGAACAACACAGCTACCCACCTGTATCTATATTCTAAGCAGAGTTACACCATTTAAAGCCCATTAACTTCAGTGTACTTAGAGCTGAAACAGACGTGACGAGATACTAGAGTTCAACTCGTGTTTCCTTACTTCAAGGTTTGTCGGGAAGTGTGGGCATCCTTGCAGCTTAAAGTTTAATATTTACAGAGCGGCAGGGAGGGAAGCGCAGGCATAGGGTGCCTTTGCTCCTGCTCTCCAGATGCATCACTGCATTTCCAATTCCCTCGCTCACGTGTCCCGGAGCTACATAACCCGCTTGCACAGAGCGTTACTGCACCCCCCCCTTGCTCAGCCCCCACAGAGCGATGCTGGGCTGCGCGGCTTCGGGCGGGGGCCAGGCGAGCGAGGGGAGGGAGATGCAGCGATGTTCTGGGCACCTTTTCTCCCGCTCTCCCAGTGCAGCCTGGCATTGCTCTGTGGGGGCCACGCTGGGCAAGGGGGGGGAGATGAAGCGATGTTCTTGGTGCCTTTCCTCCCGCTTTCCTGGTGCAGCCTGGTGTCGCTCTGCATGGGTCAGGCCAGGCCAGGGGGGGAGAATGAAGCGACGCTCCACGCGGGCAGGCTATGTAGCTCTGGGCCGCGTGAGCAGGGGAAGGGGAAATGCAGCGACGCACCTGGAGAGTGGGAGGAAAGGCGCCCCCCACCTGCACTTCCCTCTCTGCTGCTCTGTAAATGTTAATCTTTAAGCTGCAAGGACGCCCACACTTCCCGACAAACCTTGAAGTAAGGAAACACGAGTTGAACTCTAGCATCTCGTCACGTCTGTTTCGGCTCTCAGAAGGGTCTAAATTTGCTTAGGGACATCCCACCTAGAATTTCTGCCATCTCTTCTCCCACAAAAGTGCCAAACGCCTCTTAGTAGCATGACTACTAAGATATTATTCCTCATTGTTAAAGTGCTGGGGAGATTTAAAAAAATATTTTTTTGCTGCTACTGCTGCTTAAGAATCTCTTAATTTCATGATCATAACAAATGGTAAAAGCTTCTGGGAGCAAAAGAGGAGACGTGCATCAACGCACATTGGAAATACCCAAATACCTGTTATGGAGCTGCTTCGCGGCCTGAACGAAGCACGGCTGGTCTGTCTCTTTCAGCACCTCCTGAGTGTAGCCCACCATGCCGGAATTCTCCATCATAGCCCGATGTTCGTGCAGCTGCGCACGGAGGTTGGAGACCCGGTCTTGCCGGCATTCCTCGATGGCGTTCAGCAGAGACGCTTGCTTCTCTTCCAGCAGGGCGCTCAGGCCCCGCATCAGCCGTGCCACCTCTTCCTTGGCCTGTGTCCCGTTTGCCTGCAGAAGGACACAGCACAAGGTAAACGGGACAAAAAGATATATTTAGCTCAGCATTTACCCATTTAAAGGTGCTACTAGACTCTTTGCTATTTTGCGACTACAGACTAACACAGCTAACTCCTCTGGATTTCTCAGCATTTACCCCTTTGCCTTGAACCTTGGGCAAGCTGTACAAGAGTCCACCCACAAGCTTCTGAGCTCTGCACAGCAGAAAGACGAACAGGCTGAGACCCTCTAGGGGAAGAACAAGAGCTGGACTCAGAGGTGGCCAGGAGTAACAACTATCATCATCATCATCATCATCATCAACATCATCATTAATATCCCGCCCTCCCCGCAAGCGGGCTCAGGGCGGGTTACAACAGAAGATAAAATATACAAGTACTATTGATACACAAGTACTACGATAAGTACTATGGAGGCAGGCTACTCCAAGAGAAGGCTAGGTCAACTCAACCTACACCATGATTAAGTCAAAAACTGACATGTAGCAGGAGTTTGCATCAATGGCAAAACTTACTTCACTGATTAGAGAAAAGACATTATCTATATTTTTGGCTGAATGGAAGCTGTTTATAGACTTTTTTACATGAAATAGATCACAATGATTTGATATCTGGATTTATGGATTAAGACTCATGAACAATAGAAAAAAGGGGTCTCTTCTGTTTAACTTAGAATAAGTGAGACTTCCCGAAAACAATATATATATTTGTCGCCGAGAAAATTGGAACTCAACTTGTAGTTCAGTTCTTTTTTCTTCCCCCCCTCTTTTTCCTATCTTTCGAAGTTGTATTTTTTATTATTGTTATTATTTTAGTAGCTTGTCTTATTTGTTTTTTCTTGTTTATATGTACTGCTAGTGTGGTTTTTTAGACTGTTGTGTTTTTTCTTATCTTTTATGCTTACTGTTTATTGTTTAAATAAAAATTTACAATCTCACATGTAGCAGGAGGAGGCCATAAGGCTCAAGAGGGCAAATGGAAACCTGAAGGTCTTTCAAGATCTGGGACCGAAAGACTTAAGTGCTGATCCTCAATCTATTTAAGACTAGGTAAGAGCCCAGGGAAGGGGACAGAACGAGGGGAACATATTCCCCTTCCATCCCCAATCAAAGGCAATTGACAGCCACTATGGTGTTGTGGTTAAGAGTGTCAGATTAAGGTCCGGGAGATCCAGGTTTGACGGTATGGGAGACCCAGGTTTGAATCCCCGCTGTGACGAGGAAGCTTGCTGGGTAACCTTGGCTCAATCACACACTTAGGCTAACCTACTTCACAGGGCTGTTGAGAGGATAAATGAATGATGTAAGTCGCTCTGGGTTCCCATTGGGGAGAAAAGTGGTATATAAATGTAGTACACAAATAAATAATAAATAAATAAATGGGAGGCCAAGGAAAAAGAGAATCCTAAATAGCAAGGCCCCCTCATATACCTCGTTGAAGCGCGAGAGTATATGCAGAGGTATCATAGCCTCACACCTTCTTTGGGAGAGGGAGACCGTTGGCTCAAACCCGTTCTACGATTGCCCTGGCTTCAGCGGGGAAATTTAAGTACGGCAATTAGAGTAGGCTTGGAATTTGGAAGATCATGCGGAACTTGCCCTTCCTCTGTGCTTGTTCCTGCACCCTCATAATAGTTACTCAGAGCTAAACCACACGAGACGAATTACACGTGGACGCTCAAGTGAAGGGAGACACAATGTTAGCTAGGAATCATCGTTTGAATTTCACCTCTCTACAGAGCCGGCAAAGATCTCTTTTGTTAATAATTGACAGAGCCTTTGGGGAGGCAAAGAGGAAATTAACCAACCCTCTGAAGAGCGATATTTGCCGGCTCTATAGAGAGAGGTGAAATTCAAACTGCGATTCCCGACTAACATTGAGTCTCCCTTCACTTGAACATCCTCATGTAATTCGTCTCGTGTGGTTCAGCTCTCAGTCCGGGTATTTATCAGGAAAGTGTTGCAAAGACACTACTAACGTTATGAGTTCTCTCCCCACCAAAGGAAACTCATCCTGTTCCCATTGTGTGGAAAGGGAAGGGGGAGGAAGAGTTTTTTAAAAACCTGCATACAAAACTTCTGTCACTCCTTGAGACTGGCTCGAACCCCGAAATGCACACAAAGGTATTCATACCTCGGTGAGCCGAAGGGTCTCTTCCAGCTCGCTGATCTGAGTCTGGACCGTGTCTTGATTGCTCAGGATATAGGACAGACTTTTCGTCAGCTTCTCCTGGGTGCATGAGAAAACAAGGACAGAGTGAGGAAAAATTGAAAAGAGTCCAGTAGCACCTTGAAGACTAACCAACTTTACTGTAGCATAAGCTTTCGAGAATCACAGTTCTCTTCTTCAGAGAGTAAAAAAACGCTGCGGTCGTGTCTGGCTCTGCCACAGAGACCTTTTTGCTGTTTGCTGGCCCTTTCTTTGCCTCTGTTTTCAGCCCCTACTGTTCCCCTAGCACCATTCATCACAATGGAACCAGGAAGGGAAAGCTCCTCCTTCAAGTGAGGCGGCAGTGCTGCCACCCGTAAAGTGCTGCCCAGGGTAGCCACCTCAGGGCCTAGGGCCAAACCTGGATTTGGGACTCTCCCAAGGCTTTTTCAACAGGCAGCACAAAGGCTACCCATGATGCCATCAGCCTCGTCACATGACAGCTCTCCCTCCAATTTAGGGTTGCCAGGCCCCCTCGATCTCCCAGCGGGAGGATGAGACCTGGCTCTTACCTGGAGGGGGGGGTGCGCGTGCACTCCGCGCATGCTCCTGCAAGCGTGATGATGTCACTGCTGGGAAGTGACATCACCACGCAGCCTGTTTGGGCGCGGATCAGGCCCGTTGTGGGCCCCTGTGGAGCACAGGAGTGTTCCTGCGCTCCACAGGGGCCCCCAACAGGCCCGATCCGCGCCCAAACGGGCCTGATCCACGCCCATTTTGGCACGGATCGGGTCCATTTCGGCGCGGATTGGGCCCATTGTGGGCCCCTGCGGAGCGCAGGAACGCTCCCGCGCTCCACAGGGGCCCCAATCCAGGCCAAAACTGGCCTGATCCTGGCGGTTGCTGTGCGCGGGGGCGTGCAGCTCCGCAGGGGGGTGTGCATGGAAGGTGCACGCCCCCCTGCTGGCCAGGTAGGGAGGGGCGTGGGGGGCAGGGGATCCCCCGCCCCCACCGGGGGTCTGGCAGCCCTACTCCAATTTGTTGTCTGGATCTTCGTTATCGAAATGACGGGGCAGGAAACCTGAATCTCCACGGCACAGACTTTCCTGGATTCCAAGCCAAACTGGGGACTCTCTTAAATCACCAACTGGTAATCCAAATTAGTTTGGAAGCCTTGTCCCCTCACCCACCTTTCTCTTTGCTTGAGGGGGAGAAGGATTAAATCCTTTCAATGCCTCACCTTGAGGGCCTGAAAAGCGTTGAGCACAGGCGTGATCTTGTGGCCCGTATGTGTGCGACGCACGCGGCACAGCTGGCACACCAGCCGTTGACAGGTTTTGCAGTAATGCGTCACTTCCTCCCGGTGCTCCGGGCACAGCAGACCCTGCGGGGAAGAAGAAAAGCAGCCGTTCTGAGCGTCTGTGACTAATTGGCGGCTTCACTGAGAGAGTATGCGAAACTGTTCCACAGGGATTTAGTGAACTACATGTGCCTGCTGAAGAAGTGATCCATTCACGAAACGGGCTAATACTACGTATGCTGGCAAATCCCGTCCTGTGGCTGAATGAGGTGGCTGAATTTGCTGACTTGGCGTTGGACCCCTTCAGCTCTTCACAGCCTCCTTTCTTCAATTGCAGCTTGATGTTATTGGACATTTTCGCCCTTTAAATGTTTTTGCTGTGGACGGTATTCTTTGTAAACCGTTTCATGGCTGCCTAATTGAATGGAAGTGCCAGTGTGCACCCTTGTATTGTTGCAATTGAGTGTTACTACCCTTAGGTTGTATAATCCTTAGGAGGTGCCTGCGTGCACCCCCCCTTTACTGTTTTGTGCCAGTGAGCACTTTTGTGATGTATTTACTGGGATGGTTGTTGTAATACTCACATCTTGATTACTTTAGCACTTGGATTATTTTGTATATACACATTATAACTATATTTTTGATAATTTGAGTGTTCTTAATGTGTATTCATTGAGTTTTCACTTCACAGCTCTGGTTCTGTCTGTAATTTTGCTTGTGCTTGCACCGGGGTGGTCCCTATTTTTGCTTTGTGTTCTGAGGGCCCTGCCATCCTCGACGGCGAACTCGTAGGGACCATCAGGACTTTCATTCATTAAAAGCAAAGAGATGCTTGGTAGGAAACTTTTAAGACCATGAATTGCAAATGGAGAATAGATCCAGAGGAGTTAGCCGTGTTACTCCGTAGCTGCAAAGTAGTAGAGTCCAGTAGCACCTTTAGGACTAACCAACTTTATTGTAGCAGCTTTCGAGAACCACAGCTCTCTTCATCAGATGCATCTGACAAAGACAGTGGTGGTTCTCAAAAGCTTCTGCTACAATAAAGTTGGTTTGTCTTAAAGGTGCTACTGGACTCTTTATTAAGTTGAGAATAGGTTCTTCTAATTTTTTTTTTAAATTCTTGCACACGTCTGGATTCTGCTAGATTTTGTACTGGAATGTGACGAGCCATCTTCCACCTCTGTACTTTTTCATTCTTCCACTTCTTTCTGTCGGCAAAATACTACACTGCCTCTAGACAAATGGACCTTCAGGATCCAGTCCATAGACCTCTAGTTAGCCTGTTTACAGACATACCTCTCTCTCATCAGTAAGCATGTTTATACATACCTACATCATGAGAAGACAAGACTCTGTGGGAAAGTCAATAATGCTAGGAAAAGTGGAAGGCAGTAGGAAAAGAGGAAGACCTCAAAGGAGAGGACTTGACTCATTAAAAGAAGCAACGCCCTCCAGTTTGCAGGATCTGAGCAAGTCTGTTAATGAGAGGACGTTTTGGAGGTCTTTCATTCATAAGGTCGCCATAGGCTGGAGGTGACTTGACAGCACATAACACACACACACAATACCTAATAACATAGAGCCAAACTAGATGCAACCAGGAGAGAGCTGTGATCAGGATTCACACCCATTTTGTTTTTAAATTACAGAATCAGCCACAGTGGTGGAGGAGGGAGATCTAGATCAGTGTAGCTGTACAGGGGAGGACGGCATCAACCCTTTTCTGCCACGACATCATCCTGGCCTCCACGGTGTGTCTCCCCCTGCCCCGATCGGCTTCTTGCCCCATGGGGGGATATACAGGTACCTAGAAGCAACTGCAAGTCCAGGAACATACAACAGACGATGGGAAAATGTGAGGCAGGAGGAAGAGGCCAGATTGGCTTTGGAGGCCTCTGCCAGTGGCTGCTTTTATCATTGAAAAAAGAAAACACAGGAGATTCTCGATATATCTGGAGGAATAAGCTCTGGGCCGTGAAAATTTATGCCGCAAGAGCCGTAGGTTTTCCAGCTGCTTCTATTCCCTCCTTCACTGCGCAAAGGACACACATACAACCCCTTAACACCCTTTCTGCTTTGTGCAGATTGGCCCCTTTGTGATTCCCCACCCCATCCTGGCTGCTCTAGGCAAGATGGGTAGCCGTGTTAGTCTGTCTGCAGCAGTAGAAAAAAGCAAGAGTCCAGTAGCACCTATAAGACTAACAAAGTTTGTGGTAGGGTATGAGCTTTTGTGAGTCACAGCTCACTTCTTCAGATCCCAAGAAGTGAGCTGAAGAAGAAGATCTGAAGAAGTAAGCTGTGACTCACGAAAGCTCATACCCTACCACAAACTTTGTTAGTCTTATAGGTGCTACTGGACTCTTGGTCTTTTCTACTGCTCTAGGCAAGTTTTTCAGCGTTTGTGTGACACTCCATTGGATTAAAAAAAAAAAAACCTTCCGATCTTTTTATAGCTGAAAACTGCTCCAAGAAGCAAGAGGGGTGCCCAGGTTGACCTACCAGCAACTGGTAGGAGAAGTACCTGTTGATGGGGGCAGGGCCTCACCATTGATATTCTCACATACCGGCAACATGCTCACATCACTGGCGAGATGCCCACGTCACCAGTGAGGCACTCACATCACTCCCACACACTCTGGAAGTGATGTCACCACATTGCGGAGGACGCTCTCTCTCTTTTTTTTTTTGCAGAAATGTTATGTTTTTACCATAGAGTCTTTGCAGTATGCCAGAGCATCCCTTGCCACTTCCAGTTTAAACCAGAAGTGGTGTCAGCATGCCACCGACACAGCAGGCCTTTTCCTCTCTCCAATTTCTCCCACCGATGTGGGTATCAAAGGAAAGTGGTAGGAGACGGGCCCTTATGTCAATCATTAAATTGCTTCCTTTGTAGACACTTGGCAAGCCTACAGGGGAAGCAACTTGATGATTGACATAAAGGACAGCCAATCAGCCTCTTCAACTGTGGATCAGATTTCCTCAAGTATTACTTGGGAGGAGCAAAGGGGGAGGAGCATGCACCCCCCAAAGTGGTGGGTGGGCTTCTATGACAGGAGCACAGAGCTTTTACTGCATATGTATGCATTTATTTATTTACTTGTTTCATTTCCACTGTGCCTTTCTCCCCAATGGAGACCCCCAAGTGGATGACACCGTTCCCCTCTCCTCCATTTTATCCTTACGACAACCCTATGAGGTAGGTTAGGCTGAGAGAGAGTTATTGTTCCAAGGTTTCCCAGTGAGCTTCCACAGCAAAGCAGGGAATCAAACCTGGGTCTACTAGATCCTAGTTCGACACGCTAACCACTACACTACATTGGCTTTCTGAATGGCTCACGTCTAAGAGCCAAGCTACAAGTGACGCCTGACACAGGTAGGACACTTGTCGGCTTCCCTCAAGTTTTGATGGGAAATGTAGGCGTCCTGGTTTTACAGCTTGGCTCTCCATTACAGCTGCAAGACCAGGATGCCTACATTTCCCATCAAAACTTGAGGGAAGCTGACAAGTGTCCAACCTGTGTCAGGCATCACTTGTAGCTTGGCTCTAAATCACTGCATCAGGAGAGACTATCTGTAGCTTACCCTTTAAAGGGACTTGCTGCAACAGGCGATCACAGCGCCCCCTCTGGGTCATCAGAAAAAGCAGCGTTAAGCCTCTCCCCACCAGTTTTTCCTACCTCAAGAAGGTTCCCCAAACCCACTCAGGCCTCTGTCAGCTCTTACCTTGGGCCGGAAAGTCAGCGTGGGGGGTGTGGGTTCGTGCTGTGCCTTCTGGGTGCCCCAGGGGTGGTAGAGCTTGAAACATTCGTTGCAAAAACTGGATTTGCACTCGGTGCAGCCTTTGGTGGCCTCCAGCTGCGGCGGCTTGCAGAACTGGCACATGATGGCCGTGCTGACGTTGATGGTGTGGCGGTAGCGCTCCACGACCCTCTCCAGCGTCAGGTTGCGGAACAAGCTCCCCAAACCTCGCTCACCCAAGTCCACGTCCCGCTGGCAGGAGGGGCACGGAAACAGCACGTTCTGCGGGTGCACGATGCCGCCTCGTTTCCGTCCTGGGTAGGTGCCGAAACCTGGAACGAGAGAGCAGAGGACACCGTGCACAAAATGAGTCGCCGCTTCACACCGCAGAGGACAGGTCGATCAACAGCTATTCGCCATGAGAGAGAGAGAGAGAGAAATGGAGCCTCCATGTTCAGGGGTAGTATACCTCAGAATGCCAGTTGTAGAGAAAAACAGAGCCTCCATGTTCAGGGGTAGTATACCTCAGAATGCCAGTTGCAGAGAAAAATGAAGCCTCCATGTTCAGGGGCAGTATACCTCAGACTGCCAGGTGCCTGGGGGCAACGAGAGAAGAGCCGATGCCTTCGTGCACAGCTTGTGAGATTCTTACAGGGGCATTTGGCTGGCTAAGATGCTAAACTAGATGACCGTTTAAGTTTGATCTAGCCTGGCACTTGTTATAAAAGAATTAGATAAAACGTAAGGTGAAATGGGGAAGGAAGGTGGCATGGTACTGCCTGATCGTGTCAGATCTTGGAAGCTAAGCCGGGTCAGTACTTGGATGGAAGACCTCCAAGGAAGACTCTACAGAGGAAGGCACGGGCCAGCCACCTCTGCTTCTCACTTGCCTTGAAAGCCCTTTGCTGGGGTCATCTTAAATCGACTGTGACTTGACTGCACATACACAAACGTACAAGGTGAAATGAGTCTGTCGGTAGCTGTTAATTATGACAGCTAAGAATGAATCCTCCATATTCAGAGGCAATCTACCCTTGAATAGCTGGAGATCAAAAACAAGGATTGGCTGTTGCCTCTGTGCCGTGCTTCTCTAGATACGTTCTTATCACTGCAACGGCCCACAGCTCACAAGGCATGGAGATCCGACAGCCCACCCCGTGTCCCTCCAAAGCCCACCTGATTTCAGAAGCCGGTCCAGGCGCTCTGGCTTGGGCACAACTCGGCGTCCTAGGCGGGGGCTCCGTGTAGCAGGCGTGGAAGCTGGCGAGGTGGGCTCGGAGGTGGGGTCTGGGCAGACATAGCCCTGTTGCAGCAGGATCTCGGTGGCACAGATGTGGCACACGTTATGCATGCAAGGTAGCACCAAGGGCTGCTTGTACATCTCCTTGCACACAGGACAGAGCAGCTCCCGCTCCATGTTCTTCATGCTGGTCTAAATGGTGAAGAAAGGGGACAGCAGGGTGGTTGGGATGGAAGAGCCAAGAAATCATTACAACTGTGCTATTAGCAGTTTGTTTTATTGCTAATCCTACAGCGTTATCAGCACCTGGGCCGTTTCCACACTACTCACCTTCAATCAGAACGCTGCAGAACGTTGCAAACAAAACACGGAAGATATCGTTTTCTCGCACAAGTTTTGCGTGATGTCGCACAAAACCCGTGCGAGAAAATGCTATCTTCCGTGTTTTTTCCACAACGTTCCGCAGCGTTCCGACTGAAGGTGAGTAGTGTAGAAACAGCCCTGATGGTTATACAGGGAGAAAGAAACAGGTCCCTGCCCCAAAGGGCTTATGACCTAAGCAAGTTGAGGCTTCTATACCTCCCTCCCCTTATTCCCCGGGAGCAGCTAGTTAGAATTCAGTTTCTCACATTTTGTTAGTCAAGTTTTTTTGCACAGCTAGATCAACAAAAGAAATTTGTTCCAAGGTGGACATTTCAAGCAGGCTTGCCAGAGCGCAAGTCCATTGCATTAGAACTTGAGAAGGGCACAAACTGGGGAAATGGCGGTTCGCTGCAGTTCGTCATGTTTCACGAACCACGAACTAGCATGAAACCGGGTTCGCAAACCGGTTAGTGAATATGTCACTTCCGGGGCAGCAGAAAGTCTGAAGAAAGCCATTCCTGCCCCCCCCCCCCCCCCCCGTTGCCTAGAAAACTGATTGATTGGCCCCAGGCTGTCTGCAGTGATGAACCGAAAAACAAATCAATCAAACCAACTTAAAAATCATTGTAGTTTGTCAGAAATGCCCTCCGACGAACCACTGGTTTGTGAACCAAAAAACAGCCTGGTTCATGATGAACTTTGGTTCGTATTTTTGTTCGTGCCCACCTCTAGTTAGAATCCAAATTTCTAGCAGTTGCATCTTTGACACTGTGTTATGGGGGTCCAATTTTAGTATGCTCCACTCATAAATACCTGTTCGCCTGGAGTGAGTGGCAAACATTTCCAGGAACCCCAGCTGAAAAGCTTGGGATGAAAAAGAGCTGGGTTACTTTTTCTTTTCAATCTTCATTTTTCAAAGCAGGCTCTGCGGAACTCTTGGGGTTCTTTGGAATCTTATCGAGAGATCCTCGATGAAATTAACCGTGCCAGACTAGCTTCCCCCGAAAGATGGCTTGTGTCAGCATAACCACTTCCCCGCTGGACGCAGCTGCAGGGTTCATTTTAGGACTACCAAATCACGAGGAGCAACTGCTGAGGCCTCACAGGCCAGCCCCCCCTCCCCAAAACATATCCCAGAATACCTACAACATGCAGGGACCCCATGGCAAATGTGCAAGAATTTCTTGGTCATGAGGGTCCCCCCGTTTGTGAGCTGAAAACTAGATTTCTATAATGTATTTACTGTATATATTAACTTTCCCCAGAAGAAGAAGAAGAAGAAGCGGCAGCCAGCCCTCTCTCCACTAGGACTCAGTCCCACTTGAACCTCTCCCCCTTCTTCCAGCTCCCATTAACTGGCTCATCAGAGGCAGGGAAAAAAGCAAACCCTCCATTATTTCTGAATCCAGCTCTTTCTGAACCCTTCTCCCTCTAGCCATGCAACGGTCACCTCTAGGCTAGATTACTGTAAGTCCCTCAATGCAGGGCTACCCTTGGGTCTGACCCGGAAACTACAGTGGGTCCAGAATGCTGCTGCTCAGGTCCTTATGGACGTTCCATTCAGATCACATATTACACCAGTTTTGCAGCAGCTTCTCTGGCTTCCCGTGGAGTTCCGGGTCCGTTTCAAAGTGTTGGTGTTGACCTTTAAAGCCCTAAACGGACTGGGACCAGCATACCTGAGGGACCGCCTCTCCCTGTATGTACCCCGGAGAGCGCTTTGTTTAGCAGATAAGAACTTGCTGGCGATCCCTGGCCCCAGGGAGGCTCGTTTGGCCTCAACCAGGCCAGGGCTTTTTCAGTCCTGGCCCCAACCTGGTGGAACTCTCTGTATGAAGACATGCAGGCTCGCCAAGATCTAGTATCACTTCGGCGGGCCTGCAAGACGGAGATGTTCCACCGGGCATATGGTTGAGGCCAGTATTAGGACTATCATTGAGCCTCCCGTCGCCTTCTCCTATCTAACGACATCCCGTCCGTCCAGGTGTCTCCCTCTTTGTATTTGAGGGCAAAAATGTGCAATAGGCCATCTGAGTTATGATTTTATGATATGATTTAAATTGTATTTATATAATTATGTATTTTATTAATGTTGTACCCCGTCCTGAGCCCGCTTGCAGGGAGGGAGGGCTAAATACCAAATAAAGTAAAGTAAAGTAGCTCCCAACTGCCTCCAGAAGGAAGAATGGTGGCAGCCAGGCATTCCGCTGCTGTGTTTGAATCGATCCCCCCCAATTAAGGGACCCGTCTTTTGAAGGTGCCAAGGGCCAGGAGAAGAAGCAGCCAGGCACCTTTCCATCATGGCTAGATACAAGAGAGGACCAATCTGCTCTAGCTTCCAAGGCCATAATGGAAAGAGGCAGTAGCTAGGAACGTTCTCCTATCATCCCCAGATCCCTAAGCAGCTGTGGGTCTGGTCAAGGCCTAGACGGGAAGACTTCTGGGGACCTGATGTCTTCAGTTCTAGGATGGAAGGAAGATGGGCTCAATTAATTTAATTTAATTTATTAGATTTATATTCCGCCCTCCCCACACCAGCCGGCTCAGGGCAGATTACAATTTGCACACAATTTAAAATACATTAATCAATAATAACAATTGCTCCTCAGCCGCTTCTAAAACCAGATTTGATTTCTATCTGGTTTCAATTGCTGTGAGCCACTCGGAGAGGCAAATTTCGACTGGAGAGCAGGGAGCTAATGCAATAAGGGAAGAACTGGAAATATTCAACGCCTCCACAGAATTCGCCTGCTCAAGAATAGCACTGCTTGCTATGTATTATCGCGCCTTACAGAGCTCAAAGCTCTTCACCTACATTATTGTAATAAACCTTACAACAACCCTGCAGGGTAGGTCAGGATGATTAATCCCCTCTTTGAAAATGGCAGGCATGAGGGGGAAACTAAGTCATAGTTGCTTGCTAGAGAACAAAAGCATCTGGAACCCCAGGTGAATAATTTTGCCTTTAAAACAACATCAGGGCTGTGGAACTTGGATGGGGGAGTTAAGGCTATTAACCGCTTCATGCTATTTCCCTGTTCAGAGATAAACCTCCCTTGAGGCTGCTTTGCCCCCAAAAGGGGGCAAACATAACATACTGGCTTTCCCTCCTACCTGGGCCCTGACCTGAATAGCCCAGGCAAATCTAAACTTACAGATCTCAGAAGCTAAGCAGGGTTGGCCTTGGTTAATAATTGGATGGGAGACCAACTAAAACCAGGATTGCAGAGGCAGGCAATGACAAACCACCTCTGTTAGTCTCTCGCCATGAAAACCCCACCAGGGGTCACCACAAGTCTTGAAAGCACTTTCCAAGACCACTCCTACCAGGACATAGACGAAATCAGCAGGGGCATGTCTGATCAGGGAGACAGCACAGAGGGGAAGATTTAGACCCCCCCCCACCCCACCCATGGTATCACAGCACTTGATCCAGATTGGAACCCCCCCCCCTGCAGCCAAGGTGGCTTTTTAAAGGCCAACGTAGACATCTGGAGTTCCAATCTTTGAGTTCCATTATAAGACATAGTTTGGCTCCAAATTCATGGCAGAGGGAAGAGTTGGATTGGTCTGCTCTGGGCTATGACCGCGTCGGTCATCTCAACGGGGCTTTCTGGAAGTGCCACCCCACAGATGGGCACAATCGACAACTGCCCCTACGTGTTTTCTCTCTGTTGTGGCCCCCACCTTAAGGGTTGGCCTGCCTGAAGAAGTCAAGAAGGTTCCCACGCTCCTGGCGTTTTGCAAACTATGCGAAACTGAAATGCAGTTATGTTATAACGGAATGATTCAGGAAGATCCTTTGGTAAAGGAAAAAGGACTGCGGAGTATCATATATAGCACGTGTTGTTTACTATGAAATTTGTGCACCAATTAATATGTCATGCCAAGACTCAATTCTAATCCTAATACATTGCTTATTGAATGTCCCATCCTGTTTACTGCATTGACTTATGCCGTGCAATCTACCTCGAGACTCAAAGAGAAAGGCGGACTATAAAAAAAAATTAAGTAAATTACGAATCATATCTCCTCTTAAAAAGGATGGCTTTGACCATATACTGAATGCTACCTGCCCCTCCGCACCCACACAACTGCAAGTCTTCCCACATCTCGAACAGGAGTGGAAGTAGGTGTGGTTTTCACACACATTTGGAATTACTAGCACTGAATGCTGAGAAAATAGAAATGATAAAGAATTCAAGAGGTCATCTGAGCATGTATAGAGCACCTCTCTCATAGTACTGCAACACTGCAACCAACCACTCTGGGGTTTACAGGAATTGCCTTTCCAAAGCAGGTCCCAGAGCCTGAAAATTCAAGCATAGTAGCATTTATTTCTCAGAAAACACATGCAGGATTGGACCTCAGAATTAGCAAGGGGTCAGGGTGCCTTCGCTGAAGTAAAGGCTAAAATAATTGGGGATTTTTAGGTCGGGGGGAAAAAGGTTGGGGGGAGAGGCATGCTAGCAGCTTACAAGATTATGCATAAATAGCATGGCTAGAGAATATTTGCCCTCTGCTATAATACTGAAATTCAACAATGTTGGTTTGGCTGCGCGTCTCTGGCCACTTAAATGAAACACTTCATTGCACATTAAGTAGGTGACCTACGGAACTCACCACCACAGGATGTGGAGATGGCCAGTAGCTTAGATGCCTAACACAACCACAACAGAGGAAAAGCTTATTAACGGCTGTAATTGCTAAATGAAACCTTCTTGTTCAGAGGCAGGTGATCTGAACACCCCAGAAAAACAATCGTCTGACTTCTGACTTCTCAGAAGCATCTAGCAGACCCTCTTTTGGAAATACTGGATTAAGATGGATCGTGCAGGGTTCTTTTTTGTTCTTATGATACGGTTTTATTTCTGCAAAAGTGGGCGTGGACATTTTGGTCATTAACCTCGCTGGTGTGGAAGAGATTTGCAGAAGATCTAGAACCTGACTCCACTGGTGCCATTTCCGCACACAGGCCGGGCCTAGAGAAGACCCAAGCCTTGGTGCCTGTCCGGAAATGCCCTTCGGCCAGACTCTCTAGGAATAAGAAATAAGCAAGGCAGATCTGGAACAGACGGCCGACTTCCACCTCTGCCAGGCACAGAGACCCCGCCTCCGGATTGCAAGCGGCTTGGCACTCTGCCCAGCGCCTGCCATGTCTCATCCAAGGGCACTCACCCCTTGTCTGGAGCTCTAGTACCCGGCATGATGCCCCCGTTTCCCCTTCATGCCATTCCAACCTGCCCGTACCTGTCACAGCCCCCTCCTCTACGCCCAAGGCAAACCTGCATGCCGCACCAGGGAAGAAGGAAGCCTGAAACCGCACATATCTTCCCCCAAACCATCTACCAAGGTTCCTCACCTAGAGATCGGCCCCCCCAGCCCACCGGGGGAGGGGGCTCCGCCTCCCCAGGATGGGCACTCACCTTCCCGGACACTCGCCTTGATGCCATCTCTCTTTCTTGGCAAGAAAACGGGATTGCACAAAAGCACCGGAGAGGAGAGAGGGAGGGAGGGACAGAGAGGGAGGGAGAGAGGGAGGGGGGGCAGAGCAGAGGCAGACGCTGGACCAGGCCTGGCAGGCAGCCCCGGAGGAGGTTGCCATGGCGACGGAGGGATGTGCTCCGATGCTCACAGCATCCCTGCTTAGCCCCAAAGGGAAGAAAGAGTCTGGGGCAACTGGGAGGGGGCGGGATGGGAGTGCCTAGGCTGGGGAAGGGACAACACCCTGCTGGAGGGGGGGTGATTATATGGGGGGGCAATTCCTAGACTGTGGGGTGAATGGGACCTCCAAGGCTCCCTGACAGCGGTAGTCATGCGATGAACTGCGACAATAGAACCACCACCCTCCGCTCCCGCCTCGCAGGATGCGGCCACCTTCTGCTCCCCGCTTCAGCCCGCATTCCATCGCCAACCCATTTTTTCCCTTTGCATTCCAGACGACTCCCCCCGCCGCCGCCTCCGGTCCAGGGCAATGCAATGCAATGCAATGCACGCCCCCCGCCCCTCTCCCCGGTTCTCACGCTGATCCGGACGAGGGCATCCATGATCGAGGTGAAGGAGTGCAGGTCCTCGCCTTCGGCCATGGTTCCCGGGGGGGTGGGGAGGGGAGAGGCGCTCCCAGCCGCTGCACCCCAGCGGAGGATGCAAGCGCCTCGCTCGAGTGCAGCCCGAAGCAGCCGTCGGGGGGTGGGGATGGGGGTTGGAGGGAAGCAAATAATGCGCATGCTCCCCGAGAAGGGCTCAACCCAACGCACCCTCTCCCCCCTCCCTTCAGGGGTGGGGGGCGGTTATTGCTATTGCTTTATACAGTGCAACCCGTGCGGTCGACGTTTTGCAAGACAACAGAAGCGAGGTGGAGGCACGTCCCTGCCCCAAGGGGCTTGCAATCGCTGGCTGATTGGCGCTCCCCGCTTCCCTTGGAGGTCTGGGAAGCTGAATTTTCAGACGGGCTGCTCCGCTGGCTCTGTTCCCGGACCTGTTTGCAAAATGCTGGGCTCCGTTTTGGATGAGCATGAGAATCAATGGTCTGCCCATGAGCATGTGCAGAGTGTCTTTCCTTTCCCCCCGTCTGCATTGGATGGGAAGGGGAGGAGGCTGCAGAAGCTCTAACGCAGCGGATGCCGTTGCAAGGGAAGCCCGGCTGACGCTATTTTAACTCTACCCGCCAGATTACTGCAGTATTTGGTATCTGGCCAATTTCACAGTTGACGAGGCGAGACTCGAACCTGAGAATCTCTGAGCGGCCGAGCTCCTTTGTTCAAAAGCTCCTCCAGGGAGCGGGGGAGCAAATGATTGTGCGCACGCGCGTTCCCTCCGAGGGCCGCCTTGCAATGACCCTCCACGACCGCTAGGAGAGACCCGCCCAATGATTCTCGACTGCGCATGCGGAAGACGCTCAGAACCGCCTCTACCCTCTAACGGCGGCAGGTTGGAGGGGAGAGCCTCGTAGGCATGCGCCGATCGAGTTCGTTACTTCCACGTCTGCGTTCGGAACTGCGGGAAGGCCTGCGCGTGCTCAGTAAAGGAGCGCAGCCGGCCCTCGTTGAAATGCGCATGTGCAAGAGGAAGGGCCAGCGTTTTGATTGAGACACGTTGGGGTCGACTGAACGGACGGATTAAAGGGGTGCAGCGTTGTGCATTATGGGTAACATGACGTTGGCAGGTGGAACTAGGGGGGAACATGTCAATTGCAAACTGGGTGGGTGAAGGGTGGGCTCATTTTTTTTCCTGTTCGTAATATCTATTGCATGCACAGAGGAAGGAAAAGGGGGACAACAATAACAATACTTAGAATTGCATTATGCTTTCATGTGTTTTAAGCTCTTTGTCTGGTGGTGACCTATGCAACAGCACTATAAGGTAGGCCAGTGTTATTACCCCCTCCTGCGTTGCAGATGGACTGGAAAACCCTCTTGTTTAAAATCTGTAGCAGAGGTGGGATTTGAACCTATGGCTTCCTACCTTGTCAATGCTTAAACAACACCAGCCCTTAGTATACCGGGGGATCTTGTAGCTCCCTTGCACCATGCCCAGCTACCAGGTGATTGGTGACTCTTGTCAAAAGGTTTTGCTGTCATCTCTGCATGCTGCGACCCTGTGTCAGTCCCTGGCAGGTAGATCCCTCAAGCCCATCTGCAGTGAACACATATTGGTTCAATAAGAAGTAGCTTTATTAGAATCCATACAGTTCAGGTCTGCACTCCATCACGGAGTTTGACAGAAATGGCAATTCAAATCAGGCAATCTCTCTTACACTTCATTTTCTCGCACTTCAAACTACAGTTAGAGTTTTGGTGTGCAAGCTTACGCAAGTTCTGTGAGAATCGACTTAGTTATGACTAGGAATCAGATAGACAATAACTTGTTCCCAGCATCTGGGGAGAGTAGCTGAAGCTGGCATGTAGACATGTTAAGGTTACAGCT
Organism: Eublepharis macularius; assembly: GCF_028583425.1. NCBI lineage: Eukaryota > Metazoa > Chordata > Lepidosauria > Squamata > Eublepharidae > Eublepharis > Eublepharis macularius. The sequence goes on from NC_072790.1 coordinate 238,396,335, forward strand.
AGCCGAGACTCGCATATTTCTCTAAAATAAGGGAGAGGCCCTTGCTTGGATCCTCTGTAACATCTGCACTACAGTTATGCAGCAGGAGAGAGAGTGCATATTAATTGATACACATTAATACAGTAGCATGGCTTTAGCATAATGTCAACAGTAGTAAACAATAATTGTCAGCAGCACAATTATGGCATGTATGTAGACAGACAGACATAACACCCTGCCAATCAGTGCCAAGGTCCTACCACCAGCCAGCGCTGAGCATGCTTAAAAGAGCACCCGAGTTCTTCTGGATCGGACTTAGTCCACTCTCCTGTTTCACGTACAGTCCAGCTAGGTGTCCCTGGAAGACCCCACAGCAGGGACCCAAGACCCAAATCTCCCTGCGTTGTTGACACTCCCCACCTCCAGAGGTTTACTGCCCCTGAACAAGGTTATGGCAAATAACCATTGATGGACCTTTCCTCTGTGAATTGTCAAACTCCTTTTTAAAGCCGTGTAAGCTCGTGGCCATCGCTACGTCCTGTGCCGCTGAGTTCCACAAGTGCATTACAGGTATCAAGAAATCTTTCCAGGGAATGGCTGTTTTTGCTATCAGGGTGCGTCTCTTTTTTCTCTCATGAAATAGTAACAGTCTTAGATTTTCCCTCCCTAACTGTACGTTTAATAGCAGGCTGCGGAAGTCCTTACACAGTGTAATTAACATGGAAGTTGTAATAACGGCTTTCAAAGGTGAGGGAGGCTAGAGTTATCACGTCTGGTAGATAAAAGGAATTGATGGGCATTTGCTTAGATCGAGCATTTGATGCCAGGTGGCATTCACGATGGGAATGGCTGCCTGCACGATGTCTTGCATATCTTGAATTTTCCCCATGGGTACCTGTTTGATATTCCTCATTACAATGTATGGAAGTAAAAGATGGACAGTGAAGAAAGCTGACAGGAAGAAAATTGATTCATTTGAAATGTGATGCTGGAGGAGAGTTTTGCGGATACCGTGGATGGCCAAAAAGCCAAGTCAGTAGGTTCTAGATCAAATCAAGCCTGAATTCTCCCTAGAAGCTAAAATGACAAAACTCAGGCTATCGTACTTTGGTCACATCACGAGAAGACAAGACTCTCTGGGAAAGTCAATATTGCTAGGAAAAGAGGAAGACCTAAAATGAGATGGCTGGACTCAATAAAAGAAGCCACGTCCTCCAGTTTGCAGGATCTAGTCTGTTAATGATAGGATGTTTTGGAGGTCTTTCATTCATAGGGTCACCATAGGCCAGAGGCGACTTGATGGTACATAACACACCTGTTTGATGTCTCTTTGGAATGATCCGCCCAGCCAATGAGTTGAAAGCTGGTGTGGCACAGCTGCTAAAAATCTGGAAGCCACTGGTTTGAATTTTGCCTCTGCCATGAAACAGATAGATTACCCTCTGCACCCCTCTTTGCAACATGGACATGTTTATACGCGCTCATCCTTGCTTTACAGGAATTTTTTAGGGGTCAATTTAATGTCTGTAAAGGGGACATATGAAACTGCCTTATACTGAGTCTGTCAACTACAAAAAAAAACCCACTCAGATAAGAGTCACTAAACACAAAAATAATTACAACACAGTGACATTTATTCTTATCCAGTGTTGTGTGTGTATTATTATAAGTTAAGTAAAGCCCAACGGGAATGAGTGTTTGAAGTTCGGCCTCTTGGAAGAAGTGTTGATTGGTGCCTTCCGTGTAACGATTTAGTTCCTTTTTCCTGGTTACGTCTTTTGATACCTGGATAATTTATAAGTATTCTCTCCTGAGGAAGACTCCGAAACGAGTGACAATCCAGAAACTTGTCAAGGAAGAAGGAAGATTAAAGGAGAGTTGTGGAAAATGTTTGGAATGTTTGAACTCAACATAAAGATTATTTGATTGTAAATGAGTTAGATTTATTTTGTTATAATACTAACGGACAGCATTTGAACATATTTGTGGATTGGATTGTATGTATTGTATGTCGGATTAATTTCTTATAATAATACACACACAACATTGGATAAGAAAAGAGCCAGAGTCCAGGAGCACCTGTAAGACTAACAAAATTAGTGGTAGGGTATGAGCTTTCATCACAGCTCGCTTCTTCAGATATATAGCGAAAATGTGAGTCCATCTGTCTTTATATCTTGGAGAGTGATTTCAGATACCAAATGGCAATAGCGGGTAAATGACAATAGCCAGTGAATGACAATAGCCAGGGTGATTGGATAGGGTGAGTTATGCAGAGGTGTAGTGAGTGTGGAGAGATCAGCATTGGTAATGAGACAGGAAGCCTAAGTCTCGATTCAGTCCAGGTGGATGCATGGTCTTGAGCTTCATTATCAGTTGCAACATCAGATAAGAATGAATTTTACAGTATTGTAATTATTTTTGTGTTTAGCAACCCTTATCTCAGTGGGTGGGGGGGTAGTTGACTGTTTTAAACACTGATTCCTCTTGACAGTTCTGCTGAGTCAGACCATCGGCCCATCAAGATCAGACTCTAAGGTCTCTAGCAGAGATCTTTCATATCCCTTCCTTCCTTCGTGATCCTTTCAGCTGGAGATACCGGGGATTGAACCTGGGACCTCCTGCGTGCAAAGCAGAGGCCCTAACGCTCAGTCACAGCCCCTCCCTCCTTGCTCTGGAAAGCAATGTAAGAATGGTAAGTGTGGTTATTTCAAAGGAGGGGCCACGGCTCAGTGGTAGAACACTGGCTTTGCATGCAGAAGGTCCCAAGTTCGATCCCCAGTTTCTCCAGTCAAAGGAAGTAGCTGGTATTTGCAAAGGTTTTTACCTTCCCGCCTGCTGGACAGTTATACCAAACAGTATTAGGCCACGTAGGACTGCCTTGGTATAAAGCAGCCTCATAGATGCCCCTCGTGTCTGTCTGTGTCTTGAAGGATACCTCTGCCCACCGGTGCTCCAAAGCCTATTTGAGATCAAGTCTTGTAGTATAGCGGTTAAGTAATTGAGCTGCGATACAGCACCTCGCCGGTTCGGATCCCACTCCTTCTACGATCTCATCAGGTGGCTTTGGGGGAGCCACTCCTCTGCCCCCAGCTGCGTTGTGGGGATAATAATACTGACTTTGTTCATAGCTCTGGTTGGGAACATATCTATCCAGAAGAGTGATATACAAACAGTTCACTGCTGTTCTGACGTTTTTCTGTCTCTCCAGCTGTCGGCACAGGAACGTCCTTGGTTCTTTCCTCGCTGCTCTCTCTCCTGCTCTTCACCGGCATGCAGATGTACAGTCGCCAGCTCGCCTCCAGCGAATGGCTGACTATCCAAGGGGGACTGCTGGGCTCCGCCCTCTTCATCTTCTCTCTTACAGTATCCTTGATGTGGCCTGATTAGAGTTCACCGGGATGGGGCTGTCAAAACGGGAGCAGGTGTCAGGGAAGGCTAATGTTTTCCCACATTTGAACATCTACCTTTAAAAAATATCCTATTTTCATTCCCCGCAGAAGCAGTGGATTGAAGCACGCAAGAGAGTGGCATGGTATAGTCCTAACGTGGGTGAGGGGACTGTACCGTTCTGGGCAGCATTTTGGGCTGTAGTGGCATTTTGTAAAGGCTTCCTAAGGGCTTCAGCTGTTGGCTGATTTGGGACTGTAGTAACAAGCGGTAGGAAACCCCGGCTTCTCCCACTGATTGCTGGGAGGCAGTAGCAGGGGAGGACATGATAGCATTAAAAGACCAGCCATCATCCGGAGAACGGGCCAGTCCAGAGAGCTTGCTTCCCCTCTCCCCGAAAGAGTTCTGCTCTAAGCTATACAGAACACTCTATATTTCTGGTCTTGAATAGAGAAAAAACAATTGTGAAAACTTAGTAAGTTAACCAATCATATGTGATCGGTCATTTAATAAAACATTTAAATCACAGCTATGTCAAAATCATATGCTTTTGTCAAACATCAAGAATTATCAAGGTTTTGACACAGTTGTGATTTAAATGCTCTATTAAATGATCGATCACATCTGATTGGTTAACTTGGTAAGTTTTCATGATTGTTTTTCTCTATTGGTAAGCATTCTAATTGTGATATTGTCTGCTTGAATATTTCTGGTCTCTGCCCGGAGCCAAAGAGACAAGAGATAGCTTTTTGTATGATTTCACTCATTGATTATGGCCATTGCTACATCCCCAGGCAGCAAATGTCACATTTTAATCACTCGTGTAAAGAATGATTTTATTTCCTTTACTATATTTCATTTATTTATTTTACTTCATTTATACCATACGTTGAGCCCCCAGTGGGGACCCAAGGTAGCTCACAGCGTTCTCTCCATCCCCGTTTTATCTTCACAACAACCCTGCAAAGTAGGTGAGGCCGGGAGTGTGCAACTGGCCCTGAGGTTACCGAGTCACCTTGGGATTTGAACCAGGGTGTCTCAGATCCTCGTCTGACAGTCGAAGCACTAAGCCATGCTGGCTGTCAGTATAGACTCTAGAAAAGGAAGGAAGGGTGGGCACCTGGGAGGAAATGAGAGACGAAGAAAAGGAGAATGACTTGGAGATGAAACACAGGAAAAATAAAGACCCAGGAGACAGATAACCAGAGGGAAAGAAGAAATGGGGGAAACTGAAGGGAAACTGAAGACAATGGGGAGAGGAGGGGAGGAAGCAGCTCCTGGAGGGAAACCGAAGCAGAGAGGAGAAAAAGAATGAATTGGGTAGAGGACCACTGAGAGCTGCTGTAGCGTAGTGATTAAGTGGCTGGGCTGTGAACCAGCACTTTGCTGGTTCGAATCCCACTATTGCCTTTTGCTCAGCAGGTGGTCTTGGGGAAACCGCTCCTCTCAGCCCTATTTGTATTGTGGGGATAATAAGAACACTGACTTTGTTCACCACGCTAAGTGAGTGCTTGTTTCTCTATAAGCACATTTTTGGAAAAGGGGTTTGCAACAAGGGACAGACCAGGCCACCTAGCCAGAGAACAAATGTCTTCAAGGGAGTTTGCTGCCTGAAGTTGCTGTTGGGTATCTGTAAAAAGCAGCAGGCAGAAGAGAGTCTTGCTGCCTCCAGCCCAGCCTGGCTTTGAGTGCCTGTTCATTCTTCACTTCCTTGATCTGCCGTTATCCTCATTCCTTTTGCTTTGTGGCGTGTCTCTTACAGTGATATCCTAAGCAGAATTACATCAGTCTGAGCCCATTGATTCCAATGAGCTTAGACTGGAGTAACTCTGCTTAGGATTTCAGTGCAAGCCGGGTCTTGCGTCCAGTTTATGTATACTGCCATTTGGCGGCCTTCTACTTTGCATTTTAATTCATTTTTATGTGAAAAGCGAGATAAAAAGAATAAAGCAAGATTCGAGTCCGGTAGCACCTTGCGGACAAAAAAGATTTCCAGGATATAAGCTTTTGAGAGTCAAACCTCCCTTCATCAGAAGGGAAAAAATCCTTCCCTGCAAGCAGAAAGCCAGCACTTCAAGGAGAAAGGTTCCGTGCCAGCCTTTACCCTGCTGTGCTAGCTTTCTACCTGAAGAAAAGCCACTGTTTACAAAGTCACTTAAAAATGTGCTCTGCTAAAGCTATACAGTTAGCTAAAGCTAACTGCTAAAGCTATATATTTAGCTATATAGTTATGTGGTTACTCTAGCCTTATTTATATGAAAACACAAGCAAATAAGTTTGGCTGGAACAAAACAGATGATGGAGATATTTTTTATAGAATATAAAATTGTCTTTAAATATTGATTTGCTCTCCATCCTTACTATTATGAAAATTCAAGTAGACAAGTTTGGAAGGCATGGCCAAAACAGATATAAGGAAGAGGGGAAATTAGCACAAAAATTGCTCTTTTCTTTATGTTGATGTATACTACTGTCCTGCTGATATTTTAGGTTTTACAATTTCCACCCCACTCCTAGAATGAGCAAGGATTTAAGATCCCTGATTAAAAGGTAAAAGAGGTGAAATGTGATCTATCTATAATATGCACAAAAGAAAAAATTATTAGAAATGATATAAGAAGCAGAGTAAGTGGATTAAAAAGTATAGAAATTAAATAAAGTCTATAGAAAATAAAAGGGATTTTTGAAGGTATATGGGGCGTTTATTACATATACAGTGGCTTTTTGTATCTGGACAGATGGATATGTGTCTTGTAGATGAATCTGCTAAATGTTTGTCTTGTTCTAACCCCTCCCTGTTTACTATAAAAGCCCAATAAAAATATTTTTAAAAATGTGCTCTGCAGGTATGGTCTGAAGAGGTACGTCCCACGTTCTACCACCACAGGGCTCTTCCGCATCATTTTATTGCGTAAGGTCTTGAGATTACAGAATGCAAGGCATCTCTGTGGTTTGAAAGGAAGTATTCCTGATTTTGATTTATATTTTTATTGGCAGTCATGGAGATATTTAGCAGGGGAAGAGTTCTGCCTCCATCCCTCATATTTTTATCCCACCTTTATGAAGACCAGGGTTGCAGAGGCAGGCAATGGCAAACCACCTCTGTTAGTCTCTTGCCTTGAAAACCCAACCAGGGGTTGCTGTAAACCAGTTCTGACTTGATGGCACTTTCCACCAGCGTCCTTCAAGGAGTTCTGGGCACCTCAGGTGGTCCTTCCCGCCTCATAACAATCCTATGAGGTAAATTAAGGCAGAGAGAAAAAGGGAGCAGTTACCTACTGTGCTTCACAACTCATGGATTTGAACCCAGATTTGATGCTTGTAACCATGGCATCACGCTAGCCCTCATACAGCCATTTTCCTTGACTTCAGACTCCTTCCTGGCCTTCAACAACCTGGAAAGTTTGATTTTTGGCAAAGGATTCCAGTCCAAGATCTTTCCAGAAAGTAAGTTGTCTGAACATGGAACCAGGGTTGGGGGGCAGGGGAGGCTACCTTATGTGGGGCAGTCAGTGGGTGCTTTGTGGTTGATCTATGTTCACCTCACAGGGTTGGATCCTTCCAACTTCAGTGGGTGCTTTGGAATCAAGTTATGTTCACCTCACAGGGTTGGATCCTGTCAGCTTCAGTGGGTACTGTGGAACCAAGCTATCCTCACCTCACAGGGTTGGATCCTACCAGTTTCAGTGGGTGCTTTGTAAACAAGCTATGTTCACCTCACAGGGTTGGATCCTACCAGCTTTTCTGCTTGGTCTCCTCGGGCTCCCCTCATCACTGGCTCGCAACCCCCCATCCCGCATGGCTTTTGTTTGTGCGGGTCTCGAGATGCCTGGCGTAGCCTTTTCGGTGTTTGAGCAGGGTTCGTCCGTTTTCTTCCACCAACAGAAAAACTGATAGGATTCAGATGAATCACTGTTTTGTGCCGTGCTTTGTGAAACAGCAGCAATAAACAGACATTAAAATAGAAAAATTTACATTGACTTAAAAAAATAAAGAGAGATTGAAAAGCCAGCATAAATCTCTGGGGAAATTAGAGCCAAACTACAAGAGACGAATTACACGAGGAGGAGCATGTGAAGGGAGTCGCAGTGTTAGCCGGGAAGCTATATAAAAGAGATCGGAAGGCTTTGTCAATTTCCCCTCTCTTATAGAGCCAGGGAGATGGTTGCTCAGAGGGTTTATTTATTTCCTCTTTGCCTCCTAGAAGGGGAAGTGAAACTGACAGAGCCTTTGGGAGGCAAAGAGGAAATTAACAAACCTTCTGAGCAGGGATCTCCCTGGTTCTGTAGAGGGGAAATTGACAAAGCCTTCCAATCTCTTTTAAAACTCAGCTTCCCGGCTAACATAGTGACTCCACGTGCTCCTCCTCGTGTGATTCGTCTCTTGTAGCTTAGCTCTCAGTTTTGATGGAATTTTAGAGTTCTTCGTCAGGATACAAACCAAGCTTGAGGAGCGCTCACAAACCGATTTTGGGCTGGGATCCAGCCATCCGTGACCACAAGGACCACAGATCTTTCCTGCATTCCCAGCTCTCCGGCAGTTTTTGTCTGACCTTGGGAAAGTTGATTTCTAGGATTGCAGGACCGTGTGATCTCAAAGACCAGCCCCTTGGGAGGCTGTGCTGAGAAGGAGACAAAATCATCCCCTTCCATGCAGCAGCTGCAAAACCTGCATGGGCGTTACTCAGTTTGGGTCCTGCAACCATCAGAATCCGGGACTCAGACGATACATCTGTGGAGAAGGAAATGGGACGGGTGGAGTTCACGATTATCAGCACTTTCTGCTGACGAATTGCTGGCTTCCCAGCTTATTATGCTCAATAATTACTCTTCATTGATGTCACCAGTTCGTCACATTCCATTCCTTTCTGGCATCGAAAAGTTTAATAAATAACTGAATAATTGCGTAAATGATTTTATGCATCTGTCGGAGGTTGTTATAGGTTGGCCGTTAAATTATTTTATGCCGGTTTTTAACATCAACACTTGCCGCAAGTGCCCATCTGGCGATTTATAAATGTCGTTTTGTTGCTGACTGTGTGGCTCTTTATTGATTGGGCTATCACTGTGTTGATGCTTTCAGCGTCGTTGAAGGATTTGTTCCCCTTTTAGCCTAGGTTTATTTGGACCGGTTAGCGTACGAGTATTTGTGTTTTCAATCACATTTGAACACTATCCGTCAAAGTAAGGTTGATGAAATAGTTGTAAATAAACAGAACAATCGATTAATATGTTTGTTCAAATATGTCCATAAGGCGTTCCAACTGAAGCGCCTGTTCCAATATGACACAAGTGGATTCCGGTTTTCATAAAATACCCTAATCTTATCTGGTCTTTCCATGTGAAATCTGACAAACTTGCTTTTCTGATCAGTTTCCCCAAACTTTGCACTGCAGTTATCAGCTGCCTCTTGCTGGCCCTGTTCGCGGCAGGATTGATTCACCGCGTCTGCGTCACCACCTGGTAAGAATAAGGGACTTCCAACCGGGGGGTGAACTTCATGGCTTAATGGGGGGTTCAAAACTGCATCTCTCAAGTCCTCAGCCTGCTTGCATTTATTTGCTTAAATGTATTTGTTCAAAAATTTTATTAGCCACCTTTCTACCTTGTAGGAACTCAAGGCGGCTTACAATATAAATAAAATAATCATAAAATGAATATAAACAAAGTTTAACTACGGAGTTTAAGATTGCCAGTAAACATAAAAATGTAAGTTAATTAAAAGCAATCCTTAATTTAAAAAAAAAAATCTTCAGCTGCCTCCTTAAGATCCAGAGGAGTTAGCCGTGTTAGTCTGTAGTAGCAAAATAGTAAAGAGTCGAGTAGCACCTTTAAGACTAACCAACTTTACTGTAGCATAAGCTTTCGAGAACCACAGCTCTCTTCGTCACATGCGTCCGACGAAGAGAGCTGTGGCTCTCAAAAGCTTATGCTTCAGTAAAGTTGGTTAGTCTTAAAGGTACTACTGGACTCTCTACCGTTTTGCTCCTTAAGATTGGCAGTTAAGGGGGCCAGGTGCACCTCCCTGGAGATGCTGTTCCGTAATTGTGGGGCTGCCACCGGAAAGGCCCTCTCTCATGTACCCACCAGATGAGCTTCTTTAGCTGATGGGACAGTCAGGAGGGCCTTTCCCTGCTCCGGCTCCCTGTCATATTACATGGTCCTCTTGAAGAATATTCCACACCAGGGAAACAACAACCAATGTGGTATAGTGGTTAGAACATCAGACTAGGATCTGGGAAACCCAGGTTCAAATCTCCACTCTGCCTTGAAGCTTGCTTGGGCCAGTCACAGACTGTCAGACTTTCATACCTGGCAGAGTTGCTAAAATGGGGAAGGAAGAACCATATATGCTGCTCTAAGCTCCTTGAAAGGAAGGACCTGAGAGGAGAAGTTACTGGGATTTTTCCTGAACTGTGTTCTCTGCAGGGGGGAACGCGCAGGAATGCAGTTCCAGCAGTTCCCCAAAGAGGTCACGTCAGGTGGCCCCGCCCACCTGACTCTCGGCCATTTTTGGCCTGTTTCAGCCTGGATTGGGGCCGAAACGGCCTGGATCGGGCCTCTGACAGGTGGTGGATCACTCTCCCACTCAGCAGTGGTCCGATCCTGACCATTTTGGGCCCCTTTTCGGCCATTTTCAGCCCCTTTTTGCCATTTTGGGCCCAATTTTGACCCTGAATGGCCAGGATTGGGTCCAAAACAGCCAGGATGGGTGATGTCAGGGGGTGTGGCATATGCAAATCACTTATACTAATGACACACTTCCAGTGATGGCAAGAGGCGTGGCATATGCTAATGAGTTATGCTGATGAGTTCCTCCAGCTCTTTTTCTACGAAATGACCCCTGGTTCTCTGTAAAATACATTCAAAGCAGCTAATTCAAGATTTTTTTTTTAAAAAAAGCCTGAAATTGCACAATAAAATGACAAAAATCCATAAGGGTCAGCCAAACAGCAGAATAAAAATAGTAACCTAGAAAGTGCAATAAAACTAGCTTGGCAAAAGCAGTCCAACAATAAATTAAACCAAAATACAAATGACTCTGTTCCAGTTAGCAGAATGTTTAGACAAACAGGATTTGAATCCAGTAGGACCTTAAAAGACGCACAAGATTTCCAGGGTACAAGCTTTGGAAAGACAGAGCTCTCCTGATACCTGCCAGTGGGAGTTTGACTCTCAAAAACATATATCCTGGAAATCTTGTTGGCCATTGATTGATTGATTGATTGATTGATTGATTGATTGATTGATTGATTGATTGATTGATTGATTGATTGATTGATTGATTGATTGATTGATTGATTGATTGATTGATTGAGACTTTTATTTCACCCTCCCCACACAGGCAGGCTCAGGGCAGATTACATTCAATAAAAAAATTACAATAACTTAGTTTAAAACAACCTAAAACAGCAAGAGCGACCAATACAGTATAGATAATTAAAAGAGTACAAGACAGCAGTAAACAACCAATTGGAGGCAGTCAATCTACCCTCTAAAACTACCATTTAAAAGCTGGATGGTGGTGCCTCTAGTAGGGAGGGATCCAATCTCCTCTATTCGGCCGGTGGGAGGCCTAGCCTAGCCCCAACCATGCGCCTGGCAGAAGATCTCTGTCTTGCAGGCCCGGCAGAAGGATAATAAATCCTGCTACGGGACTCAAATCATGCTCTTCTGCTCATGGCTACCCAGCTGAAATTAACTTTAGACAAACAGCAATTTTCCTCTGGTACCTCAAACTTATACGACAGGGTGCCAGGTGAATGGTTGCAGGAAGGGGTGTGCCAAAGCTAACGGGGCCACTGCTGTCCAGTCTTGCTTCAGGATTTGTATTAATTTAGTTTGCTCTTCCTCCAAAAAGCTCGCATCGACATACATCTCCCTTCCTCCGTTTTATCACAACACCTTAGGCCAAGAATAGTTGGTGCGAGGTCATCGAGCTGCTTTCATGGCAGAGTGGGGATTCGAATCCAGGCCTTCCCCCAGGCTTAGTCCAGTGCACAAGCCCCATAACACAGAGAAAGGAGGGGGACACAAAGCAGTCATCACTGGATTTGCCTCAACCAACAAGAGGCCTTCTTTCATATTGTTGTATGAGAGCTAGTTTGGTGTCGCGGTTAAGAGAAGCAGGACTCTAATCTGGAGAGCCAGGTTTGATTCCCCACTCCTCCGCTTGAGGCCAGCTGGGTGACCTTGGGTCAGTCACAGCTCTCTCAGAGCTCTCTCAGCCCCACCCACCTCACAGGGTGATTCTTGTGAGGATAATAATAACACACTTTGAAAACCGCTCTGAGTGGGCGTTAAGTTGTCCTGAAGGGCGGTATAGAAATCGAATGTTGTTATTAAAAGGGAATTATAGAGTTGGAAGGGTCATGTAGTCCAGCCCACTGCCCAATGCAGAAAATTCACGGCTATATCCCTTCCATTCCCAGGTAACCCCTGCTCTATACCTAGCGGAAAGCAAAAAACTTCCAGGATCCCTGGGCCAATCTATCCAATCCTGCCCTCGCAATCTGCCTAAATTCATACTGGGTCAGAGAGAGGGTTGTTTTTCTAAAATAAAGAAAGCGGAAAATTCAAGGTTATGGCCCAGAGCATTCCCAAGGGAGGCCCCTAGAGATGCTGTTGACAACACAGTGGCCCAGCGCACATCCTGTGCTGTGGAGTTAAAGTTGGACAATATCCTCTCACCTTTTTTAAAATCCCCCTTACTCCAACATCGGCACAAACTATCATAACCTTTTAAAACCTCCTCCTTTCCCATAGCTTCATCTTCTCCATGGTGGGCCTCTATTACATCAACAAGATCTCCTCCACGCTGTACCAGTCGGCCACGCCGATGCCCGCTCCTGCCAAGGCTGTCAGCAAAAGCAGGAAGAGAAATTGATGCCGGAGAGGGGGCGGTTGTCCTTGCTTCTTAGATCTGGGGGGAAAGGGAGGATTCTGCTCAGCACAGTCGGATTGTCAAATAAAAACTTTTTTAACAAACTGAAACAAAGGTGGAATCTTCTCTGTCTGTAGGAAATCGTGCAACTCGGAGTCCCTCTTTTTACCAAAGGCTTGGGGCGCTGCAGGCCCGGATCTACCGTTGTCGGCGCCCCTTGTCCTGTGGGGCAGGCGAATGGCGCCAGCGGCCTCCCAGCCACTCGCGCTGCCGGCACCAGCTCTGCAGGACAGGGGGCGCGCAGCAAGCGCACCCCCTGTCTTGCCGCCCACACACTTCTGGGGTGGCAGCTGCGCCCGACGCCCCCTCTTTGGCGGCGCCAGGGGCAGACTACCCCCCCGCCCCCACCCCCGTCGATCCGGCCCTGGGGCGCTGTACAACCACATATCTGAAATTGCCTTTTGACAGTTTCCTTACTAAAAAGTAAAGGCGAGAAGCATCATGGATGAGTAAGCCGCAGGCTAGAAAGAATATATAGTTGCTTACGTAGCACGTTTCATGGATATAAGATGCGACAGTATGCCGGAATTATGTCCAGCAATCGGAATCAAATTGATTTAAATCACTAGTCAGTAAGAATAGATTTAAATCATGGTTTTCTACTCCTCACACTTAGTTTCTCATGCAGATCTGTTCTACTCCCAACAATCTTCTATTCATTGAATTTTTTGAAACTTAGCACTTCAGAGGTAAGGGGGTGATTCTGTGTACCAAGATTTGCAAAGGAACGATGGGATTAAGGACTTCTTCTCAACAGTGTCTGTTTATTTTACAACCTTTTTGCTGTGAAGAAGAGACGTGATCTCTGCAGACACAAATTCACAGATTTGAGAACTGCAAAACCAAGCATCTGTGACAATATCTTCTAGACAGAAAAAGTGCCCAATAATCTTACAGAAACCTCTGGAAGGGCATGGCATGGTGAACGGATTAATGGAATTCGTTTACCCCAAAATTAAAACATTGCATGAATATATAGCCTCATGCTACATAGTTAAAAAACCTTTGGACTATAATGCATCTTACATAGAAAACTTTCTTTATATAGATTTTTCCTCAAAAAACATTTTATTTTAAAAAATCTGATTTAAATTTTAAAAATTGATTTAAAAAAAAATCTTTGATTTTTATCCACCCTGGCTACATTCCTCCAGTCTCTGTGGACAGGCAGGGTTTTTTTATTCTTCGCCACCCACCCATTGGAGCTAAGGAAAGGATATTTCTTTACTGAGGAGGAGGGTACCACTTTGACCAGTTTCTGACTAGTACTCTGTGTGAGCTGATAACAGTTTCCCCCCTCCATTTTCTAGTCTTACCACAAATGCTACATCAAGCTGCAACCAGTAGGGGGCACTCCAGGACTGTCAGCTTGAGTTTTTGCCAAACAAAATGCAAGCAATATAAAAAAATATTTTTCGGAGTAGGAAAAAAGTGTGCAAGTTTGGTAGAAACTCTACAGATCTGTTAATAATAATAATTATAATGCCAAGCATTTCTATAGCACCTGCATATTCAAAGCACTGTACAAACATTTTCTCACTGAACTGTATAACGTGCCTATAGAATTAGGGTAGTATTATTAGCCCCATATTGGAGATGAGGGGAGAAGGAGCAAGAAAGAAGATCGCATTTCCTAAGGGTGTTTTCTGTGGATGACGAGAAAAGGGTTTACATTCATAGCTGTTAATATACTTCTTTGTCCCGATTTTCTGGGAAGAAGCTCTGGCCTTCGTATCTGGTCTCCTGCTTTTATTCTCACACCAATCTTGTGGGGTAGATTGAGAGCCGCTGGTCAAGAACAACCAAACAAGTGTCTCTGTAGATGTTCAAACCCAGCTTTCCACAGGCAAAGGCTGACATTTTACACACGGGTGGCAAATTGCTCTGAGTTTGTGCTGCTGTTACCACAAATAAAAAGAAACCCACAAGACACGTTAATTGCAGAATTCCCACAGTTTTTATATTACAGTTTATCCCTTCTGGACATGTCCCAGCTCAGATTTAAACGCTCCTTTGCTCAGAGGAACAAGTCTCTCCCCGTGGCCCTCGAATGTTCAACAGGTGGAGGTAACCGTGCCTTATTCCCACCCTGCCTTGCCACAAAACTGCTCCAGGTAGGGTGAAATGTCACCCTGGCCCTCCACTTTCAGGCCTGACCGAAAGCCTGACCTCTGCGCCAGGCCCCGAGGAGGGAGAAACAGTTGCCAGGCCAACAAGCCAGGCCAGAGAGGGCCTGGCAACTGGCAATGGGGGTGTGAGAGGGCTTACCCCTCCCTGAGGATCTGCATTCCAGAAGAAAGCTGGCCAGATCTCTGTTTGTTTAGTAACTGAAACCTCAGCAATTGACTGCCCCATTCAGGTCTCTGCATACTTTCGTCCAGAGCCAAAATCTCACTCCATCCCCTCCTCTCTGAGGCCTGTACGGGTTGCAAGAAAAAAAACAACAGCGCAAGTTGACAGGAGCGCTAGGCACGGCTGCCCACGAAGCTGAAGTTGGTTCCCAGTTCCTTATTTGCAGTTCCTAGTTCCTTATTCGCAGAGCAAAACACAAATATTGGGGGAAATTGAACCCCAAAATAAAGACTGTAGGAGCGCATATACCCCTCCATATTCAGCGGACTCTGCCCTCTGGACCTATCCTGGGTCCTCCTACAAAGCCCAGTTCTTAAGTTAACAGCTTCAAAGTAGGGGGCATTCTCTGGACTGCTGAGCTGTGTGATTTGGGGTGATTGAAAGATTTTTGGGGGAGTGCAGCTACCCCCCTTTCTGCTTATTGATTTGTTCTGGGGGCACTCTATTTTGAAGCTGTTAACTCAAGAACTGGGCTTTGTAGGAGGACCCAGGATAGGTCAACTTAGAGGGCAAAGTCTGCTGAATAGGGTTGCCAGCTCCAACTTGGGAAATTCCTGGAGATCTGGGGGGATAAACTTGGAGAATGTGGGGTTTGGGGAGTGAAAGGACGTTGGCATGACATAATTCCATAGATTCCACCCCCAGAGTAGCCATTTTCTCCAGGTGAACTGATCTCTGTGGTCTGGAGACCAGTTGTAATTCCAGGAGATCTCCAGCCACTACCTGGAGGCTGGCAACCCTACTGCTGAATATGGAGGTGTATGATATGTGTTCCTACAGTTTTTATTTGGGAGTACAGAGCTTTTCAATTTCCCCCAATATTTATGTTTTGCTGTGCAAATAAGGAACTAGGAACTGTGAATAAGGAACTGGGAACCAACTTCAGCTTCGTCGGCTGCCCCAGGTCAGAAAACAAAAAAAGGGTAGCCAAAAATCACCGAATCAGTTGCAAGTTATGAAGGTACATAATGTTTTCGCTGAGGGGGAAAGAACAGAGGCGCTGTAGGTCGGTGGTACACCATCTGCTTGGCATGCGGAAGGGACCACATTCAATTCCCAGCAGCTCCAGATTAAATGCTGATGCAAAAAAACCTCTACTTGAGATCCCAGACAGCAGCTGCCTGTCAGAGTAGGCAATACTGACTTGGATGGACTCTTTGTCCTGTGTGATATTGGAATGCCCTCATCTCCATCTTTACCATGAACTGTGGATGGCTCCTATTTTAACCAAACTACCTCCTACTGTATTCTATTATATAAAAGGCAAGCTGTATTCCTGACGACTCACCTATTATCCTGGTGCGCCTCCAGAGGGTGCTGCCGTGGCAGGAAGCCCAGGCGAGGCAGCCCATCCCTCCAGAGAGCGCAACGCAACATGAAGCCCCCCCTTTCACCCAGCTGGGATCAGGAGTGGAGAAGGTGGCAATGCCCGCCCCCCTTCACCCAGCCAGAATCAGGCACAGAGCAGAGGTCAATGCCTGCCCCTTCACCTGGCTGTGATCAGGCATGCAGGCGGCAATGCCAGCCCCCCTCCCTGCCTTCACATGTTCAGGACACACGTTCGGGATCAGGCGTGGAGGAGGAGGCAATGCCCGCCTGCCCGCCCTCCCCTTTCTACAGCCTGTTGTATTTTTTCCCACAACGGGCTTTGTTGACAGTCAAAAGATAATATAGTTTCTTATTTGCCGGTGGATAGATACCCAAGGATCATGCTAGTTTGGGCCAAGTATCTCTCCACACTTCCTTAAAGAAATAAAAGACCCTTTCTCCGCTGCTCAAGATTACTGGATCAAAGGGAAGGAATCAGGCCCTCCTTTCCAAAGTACCTCCACCCTAAGAATCCCCCTCCATCTGCCAGGTAGCAGAAGTGTGGACAGGCAGGGGGCCAGAAGAGCCGCAATGTTTTCATCCCTCAGGGATCGTTCCTTTTGGGGTTTCAGACTCGGGCAGTGACTCACAACACAGCTGGTTGTCTCTGTTACTGTCTCCCTTCTCAGGAAGACAAAGGTGATGATTTATTAGCACTCTGCCTCCAGGGTCCCTGGGGATAACTGGAGTTTCCAGCTCAGTCACGAGTTCTTGGGAAGGGGGGCTGCAAAGCTCTGGGGGGGGGGAAGGGCGATTCTCTTCACGCTGTCTTGAGCATAAAACCCCCTGAATTATCCTGGGTCCTCCTACAAAGCCCAGTTCTTGAGTTCACAGCTTCCAAGTAGGGTGCCCCCAGAACAAATCAGTAAGCAGAAAGGGGGGGGGTAGCTGCACCCGAAAAAAATCTTTGGATCCCCCCAAATCACACAGCTCAGCAGTCCAGAGGATGTCCCCTACTGCAATCTTTATTTTGGGGTGCAGAACTTTTCAATTGCCCCCAATACTTGTGTTTTGCTCTGCGAATAAGGAACTAGGAACTGGGAATAAGGAACTGGGAACTGGGAATAAGGAACTGGGAACCAACTTCAGCTTCGCCATCCTCAGTAAAGCTTGCCCAGGACAGAACTGCAACTTTGCCAGAAGAAAAGGGGTCACCTATTTAATCACAAATACTGAGATTTTGTGGCCAGGTGAACCACGTAGCTGGTAACTTCCCCAGAGTTTTGGGGAACCTCTCTTCGAAAAGGGACGTTCCCCGATGACCTAGAAAATTCAGCGTCACAAAGGTTACATCAGTGAGCACTGTGGTGGGCATCAGCTGAGAAATTCTGCTGAAAATGATTCTCTCTAAACAGGAGGCGTGAATGCACCAGCGAGGTTTGTTTGGACCTGTAAACAGAGCCGGGGAAATCAGACAGGCGGGAGCAGGCCCTAGCAGGGAGAGTCTACGCACTTGGAATTTAAACCAAGGCTGGGGTGGGAGGTGGAATCTCTCTTCTCTCCAACGGGGTTGGAAGCAAACTTGTAAATAACTGCTTGCCGACTCACCTTTGGCGAGCTAAGGTTTTCCTCCAGGTGACCAGACACATACTTTGTGAACTGAAAGAAAGCTATCAATATGCCACTTTCAGGCTGTCAGTGTGCCACAAATGGCTTAGACTAGCACAGGCGGCAAGCTAAGGCTGTGGACAAGTTATGTGTGTAATCTGACTTGCAAAGCTGTTTCTAAAGAGGAAAGAATCTTCTACCTGATAGTACCTCTCTACCTCCAATCGGCCTTATCTCTCCAGAGGAGCTGCTAAATAAATAAAATAAATCAAAGGCTCCACCTTTCTGTCTGCCTCTGGCAGGTTTAATTCCTCCCGAAATAAGGCTAGGAGCCTCAAAATTGGCCCATGCCTTCAGGATAATTGTGGAAATTGCTGCACCAAGCATGAAAAGAATGGGAACGTCCTGGGCCACTCAGTTCCCAGAAATACCCCCTTGCACGTGCTTTTTGCATTGGGAGTTATGATTGTCTGTGGTGGGCATAGCTTATCCCAAGCTAAAGCCAGGAGCCTCAAAACTGGTCTCGAGTTTCAGTAGGATGATGGGAATTGCTGTGCCCAAAACAAATGGAATTGGAACCTCCTAGCCCAGATTATCTCCATGTCTCCCGCATTTGCACTGGAAAAGATGGTTGACTGTGACAGGCATAGGGTTGCCAACCTCCAGGTGGTGGCTGGAGTTCTCCTGGAATTTCAGCTGATCTCCAAGCCACAGAGATCAGTTCCCCTGGAGAAAACGGCTGCTTTGGGCAGTGGACTCTAGGTCATTATACCCTGTTGAGGTCCATACTCCCCAAACCCCACCCTTTCCAGGCTCCACCCCAAAAATCTCCAGAAGTTTTCTAACCTGGAGCTGGCAACCCTAGGCAGGCATTACTCATAAAATAAAGCTAGGAGCCTCAAAATTAGGCACCCGCTTCAGGGTGAAGGTGAGAGATGCAGAGCCAAACATGAAAGGAATCAAAGTGTTCCACAACATCCCTCTGTTATTTGCAATGGAAGCAAGTTTACTCATGAGAAGCCAGGAAAATGCCAGCAGGCAGCACAGGCAGAGTGAAAAATATCCCCTCTGTGAAGAAGAACAGAGCTTTTGTGATTAGTTGCTAGAATGTCGGACTATGTTTGAGGAGATCGAATCTCCAAGCTGTCACAGAAGGTTGTTGGGCAGCTGACTTTGGCCAAGTCACACTCTCACCCAGGCCTACCCCACAGGGTTGTTGTGAGGAGAAAATGGAGGGGAGGAGAACAACGTAAGCCACTTTGTGTCCCCTTGGGAAAGAGAGGCAGCACAGATAGGGAGGGTGGAAATATCCCCTCCTTTACAAAACAAAGGAGATTTGAGAACCTCCCTGAGGTGTTAGAACAAGTGTGGATTAGTGGGTAGAGTGTCTGATTAGGATCTTGGAGGCCCAGATTTCAATCCCCACTTTTCCACTGAGGCACACATTCCCAGCCTTACCTACCTTGCAGGGTTATTGCGAGGATAAAATGGAGGATCATAGAATCATAGGGTTGGAAGGGACCTCTAGGGTCATCTAGTCCAACCCCCTGCATAATGCAGGAAATTCACAAATACCTCCCCCCCCAACACACCCCATGACCCCTGCTCCATGCCCAGAAGATGAAAAAACATCATCAGAAGAGCCAGTTTGATGTAGTGGTTAAGAGTGTGGGACTTTAATCCAGAGAACCTGGTTTGATTCCCCACTCCTTCACTTGAAGCCAGCTGGGTGACCTTGGGTCAGTCACAGCTTCTAGGAGCTCTCTCAGCCTCACTTACCTCACAGGGTGTTTTGTTGTGGGGATAATAATGACATACTTTGTAAACCGCTCTGAGTGGGTGTTAAGTCATCCTGAAGGGCGGTATATAAAACAAATGTTGTTTATTATTAATTATTCATTGTTGTTGTCGTTGTTAGGATCCCTAGCTAAACGGGCCTGGGGAAATTTGTACCTGACCCCAAAATGGCAACTGGCATTACCCTGGGCATGTAGGAAAGGGCTACGAGAACTAAGCACCGATGTAGCCTTTCTTGCCCTTCCTCGGTTCACAGAATCGGCATCGCTGTCAGATGGCCATCTAGCCTCTGCTTAAAAACCT
Organism: Eublepharis macularius; assembly: GCF_028583425.1. Taxonomy (NCBI): domain Eukaryota; kingdom Metazoa; phylum Chordata; class Lepidosauria; order Squamata; family Eublepharidae; genus Eublepharis; species Eublepharis macularius. The sequence continues at coordinate 238,416,015 of NC_072790.1, forward strand.
CCAAAGAAGGAGAGCCCACCACCTCCCGAGGAAGCCTGTTCCACTGAGGGGCCGCTCTCACTGTCAGGAAGTTCTTCCTAATGTTTAGACAAAAACTCTTTTGCTTTAATTTTAACCCGTTGGTTCTGGTCTGACCTTCTGGGGCAGCGGAAAACAACTCCTCGCCAACCTCTACATGACAGCCCTTCAAGTACTTTGAAGATGGTTATCATATCACCTCTCAGTCGTTTCCTCTCCAGGCTAAACATATCGAGCTCCTTCAACCTTTCCTCACAGGACTTGGTCTCCAAACGCCTCACCATCTTCATTGCCCTCGTCGGGACACATTCCAGCTTGTCTATGTCCTTCTGAAATTGTGGAGCCCAAAACTGAACACAATACTTTAGGGGAGGTCTAATCAGAGCAGAGTAGAGCGATTCCATCACTTCGCATGATCTGGACAACTATGCTTCTGTTGATACAGCCCCAAAATCGCATTTGCCTTTTTAGCTACCACACCTAGGGTTGCCAGCTCCGAGTTGGGAAATTCCTGGAGATCTGGAGGGTGAAACCTGGAGAAAGTGGGGTTTGGGGAGGGAAAGGACCATAGAGTCCACCCCAAAAGTAGCCATTTTCTCCAGGTGGACTGATCTCTGTGGCCTGGAGACCAGTTGTAATTCCGGGAGATCTCCAGCCACTACCTGGAGGCTGGCAACCCTAACCACACCACAGAGAGAAGAATGAAAGCCACCTCAGGAGCCCGTGGAAGTGAGAGGCAGGTTATGAGGTTCAATCTAATTTTCCCTACAATTTGCCAGGAAAGGATGATCTTTGAGGATATTGCTTCATCCAGTATTGCGGCAACTCTTTTGACAGGAATGAGAGATGGGGTTGTCTGCTCCGGGTGGGGAAATTCCTGGAGACTTGGGAAAGGGGCATTGGGAGTGTCCAGTTTGCTGAAGGGAAGGTCCGTAGCAGGGTATAATGGCGTGGAGTCCACCCTCCAAAGAAGCCATTTACTCCAGAGGAACTGCTCTGTGTAGTGTGGAAATCAGTTGTAATTCAGGTTAAGCGCCGATCCCCAGATGCAGAATGGCAGCCCTTGGCGGAAGTGCTCGTTCAGTATTCAAACCGCTGTTAAATACTGTGAGTGGAGCCTCTCCTTAGATCTCCTCTGGTTATAACAATCAATATTTATTAGCTGTCTTTCTACAATAGAACTGGACTGCAAGATGACTTGCAACGCTAAAAAAATCCCCCCTATTAATGCAACCAAAAGGGAAGAAATGCTCGAAAACGAGTTAAAATGCTGATGAATAAACATATCAGAAGTAGAACTACCCACAAGAACCGAACGTCAAATCAACCAGCAATGGGGAAAACCTGTAAAAAGTGTCAGGATATCGAAGATGATACTGTTGTGGATCTCCCTGAGCGTTCTACAGAGGAGGTGCCACCACAGAGAAGGCCCTGCTACATCCTTGGATGGTGGCGCTCCACGAACTTGTGGGACAGGTCAGGGGATCGCACACCCAGTTGCCCGTGGGCCTGCCATTTTGCTTGTGAGGACCCCCCATAATTCCGTAAGATATTTATTTATTTATTTTATATTTGATTTATATTCCGCCCTCCCCACATCAGTGGGCTCAGGGCGGATTACATCATATACATTATAAAAAACGTTAACATTTCAACTTTAAAACCAATAGACAATAATATATACTTTAAAATCTAAAATACAGAGTACAGAAAGGAGCAGCACAGAAACAATTCATATAATCCATCATCCAACCGCCCCTAAAAGAATATCACAAAGGTTCGGGTGGTAGCTGTTTCCTGATAGGGAGGGACGATCCCCTCTATTCTACCAGTGGGGGGCCCTGCCCAGTGTCAACCATACGCCTCGTGGAACAGCTCTGTCTTCCAGGATAGCAAGGATAGCCGGTCCTGCCAGGCCCTGGTCTCATCAGACAGAGCGTTCCACCAAGTTGGAGCCAGGACCGAAAAGGCCCTGGCTCTGGTCGACGCTAGGCTCCCTGGGACCAGGGACCACTAATCGCTGTTTTTCACTGGAACGAAGCGTCCTCTGGGGCTCATATGGGGAGAGGCACAGTAAGTTGCGCTTGTGGCATTGGAAGAAAACATGGCACAGCAACCACTATGAATGGGAGGCTGATGGCGGGGGGGGGGGGGGCATGCACAGTGATGGGAGAAGGGAAGCTGACCAGTCCAGTTGGAGATGCTGACCAGGCATCCAAACTCCAAGAGGACCATAATTTAGAGTTGCCAGCATGCCTGGAGAAAAATGTCCTGTCCGTTTAACAGAGACTTAATATATAGAAACGGGCAAATGAGGATTTTCATAGCAATGAGGTCAATAACCTCACTTGATCCAGAGGAGTTAGCCGTATTAGTCTAGCAAAATCGAAAAGAGTCCAGTAGCACCTTTAAGACTAAGCAACGTTACTGTAGCATAAGCTTTCAAGAATCACAGCTCTCTTCGTCAGATGCATGACGCATCTGACGAAGAGAACTGTGATTCTCGAAAGCTTATGCTACAGTAAAGTTGGTTAGTCTTAAAGGTGCTACTGGACTCTTTTCGAATAACCTTACCTGGTACATAACATTCCATTTACCCTCTGTTAAAGGGATAGGACATCCCCCCTCCTCCCACCCCCATCCCCCACCCCACCCCGGCACATTGGCAATTCTATCATAATCAGCACCAGTTGATTCTCTCAAAAAATTCAGTTTGGATTACTACTATCATTATGCCGTTCACCCAACTTTCCACCAAGAAGCTGAAGGCGATGTCCATAATACCCCTTTCTTCAATTTTGCCTTCACAACAACAACCCTGTAATGTAGGCTAGACACTCACCCTTGTGCCAGCCCACGGGTCAATTTAGTCCACTCCTGTCCGTGGCTCTTCGGGGACAGAGGTTTCATCCCTCTTTGCTCACAAAGCATGCGTCCTACCCCCAGGGCCGTATTATTCATAAGGCTGAGTAGGCCGAAGCCTAGGGGCCCCACAAGAACTAGGGGCCCATCAATTTGTTTTTTTGCTGAGGCACACCACCTCATAAATTACAATTAATTTATTCTCTTATATAACCTCTCTTAATAAGATAATTAACTGCTTCCTTATTGAAGTGAAACAAATTGTCTCTTATATTAAAACAATTATCCATAAATTATATATTTTAAATAAATAATAAAAATTTTATTCACTTCAAAATATTACAGTAGTGAACAATTATAGCCCTAAAATGTGCTTTCCTGAAGTGTTCTACTTGCACAATAAAAATATTTTTAAAATTGTGAATAGAATTCTTCAGGAGACCCTCAAAATGGATATAGGGTAGGGTTGCCAGCCTCCAGGTAGTGGCTGGAGATCTCCCGGAATTACAACTGGTCTCCAGGCCACAGAGATCAGTTCCCCTGGAGAAAATGGCTAGGGTGGACTCTATGGAATTATACCATACCAAGGTCTTTTCCATCCCCAAATCCCACTTTCTCCAGGTTTCACCCCTCAGATCTCCAGGAATTTCCCAACTTGAAGCTGGCAACCCTAATATAGGGCTACGTACTGCAGTCTAGTACCCTACAGCTGTCAGCTGCAGTGGGGTGAAAGACTGAAGTGCCGGTGGGGGCCCAAAATACCTGAAAGCCTTGGGGCCCGGCCATGGATTAATACAGCCCTGCCTACCCCTGAGTTCTTGTCTCTCCTCAATATTGTATTTCCAACAGAACATATAAACCCTTCTTAATAGCGAGCTGGTTCTTTGGTCCGCCTAGCCCAGCCATATTTCCTCTACCTGGAAAGCATTCTCTGGGCCAGCAACATTCCCCCCGTCTTGCTGCCTGAAATCTTTTTTGGGGGGGGGGCTGAACCTCGGACTTCCACACACAAAGCATGCGCTGCGCCACCAAGTTGCAGGCTCTCCCTAGATGGGGGGGGGGGGCAGGTGCTGGTAGCATTCCCCAAGTGCCAACTGTTGCACAATCTTGCGGTTGGCTACCTACAAGAGACAAGAGGACATCCAGCAGGTTTTTTGGCAGGAGAACAAAGGCACCCACTGTACCTCCACAGCTGGTATTTTTCCTGGCTACGGCCATATTGCTGACGGATGGAACAGGTGAGCGAGCCTCGCCCAGGCTTAAGGAGGCAAGGCGGAGCTTCTGTCTGTCTCTTTCTCTTGCACATTCAGCATCTCCCAAAGCAGTCCGGACCTACCTCCGATGTAAGCTTCTGTGAAGGCGGCATAATGTATTTACCACTTGCCACCCAAGCTGTGAATAAATACAGGGCTAAATTTCTAGTTCTCATTGTTATTTTTGACATATATTTCTAAGATACATTTCTAAGCCGTGTTATTACGGCGTTAAAACTACCAGTGTGTCATTACTATTTTTTTTTTTAATACAGAAGAATGCAGGGATTCAGACGTATTCTGAACAGTGGTCTGTTATACCATTTAATAATAATAATTGTGCTTATATTACTGCTCCTCTGGACAGATTAGTGCTACACTCTGAGCGGTGAACCAAGTCAATGTTATTATTATCCCCACAATACAGCTGGGGAGCTGGGCCTGAGAGGAGTGGCTTCCCCAAGGCCACCTGCTGACCTCATGGCAGTAGAGGGAGTCGGACCAGCAGAGTGCTGATTTGCAGCCCAACCACTTACCTAAAGCCACCTGCAGAGCTCATGGCAGTGGAGGAAGTTGAACCAGCAAGAGTGCTGATTTGCAGCCCAACCACTTACCCAAAGCCACCTGCAGAGCTCATGGCAGTGGAGGAAGTCGGACCAGCAGAGTGCTGATTTGCAGCCCAACCACTTACCTAAAGCCACCTGCAGAGCTCATGGCAGTGGGGGAAGTCGAACCAGCAGAGTGCTGATTCGCAGCCCAACCACTTACCTAAAGCCACCTGCAGAGCTCATGGCAGTGGAGGGATTTGCAGTCCAACCACTTACACACTATGCTGAAGTTACTGCCCTTTAATCCCAGACTGGAGGCAGTGGCAGGGCTAGTTATGGTTAGTTATTAGGGTTGCCAAGAGGCCTGGAGAAAAATAGCCTGTGCCTATAATAAAGTGTGAAAATGGGTAGGCGAAGTTTTCACGGCATGAAAGTAAATCACCTTGTAAATAACATCTCTTAAACACACGGACACATGAAGCTTCCTTATACTGATCAGACCCTTTGTCCATCAAGGTCAGTATTGTCCAGTCAGACTGGCAGCGCCTCTCCAGGGTCTCAGGAAGAGGCCTTTCTCACCTCTGAGAAAGACTTAATATGGAGATACCAGGGATTGAACCTGGGGCCTTCTGTTAGCCAAGCAGACACTCTGCCACTGAGCCACATCCCTCTCCAGGTTGTCAGCAATCCTCTTACTCCCCCAGTATGAGAATGAAATCCTGCTCTCAGGTCATAGCTGGCTTACGGCAACCCCTGGTGGGGTTTTCATGGCAAGAGACTATCGGAGGTGGTTTGCCGTTGCCTGCCTCTGCAACCCTGGTCTTTGTTGGAGGTCTCCCATCCAATTACTAACCAAGGCCGTCCTTGCTTAGCTTCTGAGATCTGACGAGATCAAGCTCTGATACCAGTAAAACTAACATTCTGCCCAATAAATGGTGCCTGGGTCTGAATTGCCGGTGAAATCCAGATTTTTCCCAAATCTCTGCCCATTACCAAATTTGTTTTCCAAACTTTAAAAAACACAACACAGAAGATGATGGAATTTAAGTATTTCAAGGCAGATGCAAAAGTAAAATGTATGGAATGGGGACAAGGGAATTAATATACAGGACTGAAAAGAATTGCAATTCAAAAGTTACAAAATGTCTGTCATAGCAAAATAAAGTCGAGTGGCACCTTCCACATTTATTTCCATATGAGACTTTGTGAGTCACAGCTTACTTCTGGGCTGTGACTCTCGACAGCTCATATAGAAACAAAGGTCGTTAGTCTTTAAGGCGGCACTTGACTTTTGTTATATTTTACTTTTAAATATATATATATTATTAGGTAAAGGTGTGCAAGCACCAAGTCATTACTGACCCATGGGGGACATCGAATCACGACGTTCTCTTAGCAGACTTTTGTTATGGGGTGGTTTGCCATTGCCTTCCCCAGTCATCTACACTTTACCCCCAGGAAACTGGGTACTCATTTTACCGACTTCGGAAGGATGGAAGGCTGAGTCAACCTTGAGCTGGCTACCTGAACCCGGCTTCCGCTGGGATCGAACTCAGGTCGTGAGCAGAGCTTGGGCTGCAGTACTGCTGCTTACCACTCTGCGCCACGGGGCTCCTATATATTATTAGTGCATAACAAAAAATATATTATTAGTGCATAACAAAAAATAAAACAGGAAACAAGAAAAAAAGAAAACAGTGCTGGCTACAAAGACGCTATTGGCAAATCTACACGTAAGTATCTATAAAAGGTTTCCAAATATCTGAAAATAAGTCCATATGCAATCGCTGTGACAGACGATCACAGCAAAAAATCCAATTAATTTCATCTGATTCCCTTCAAATAACAACTAAATCTGCAGGTTAATGGGGGAAAATCGCTGAATCCATTTCTACAAAATTGGACACCGTTGTTGTCTCAGGTGATTTTTATCTTCTGGGGATAACAGGGTGTGTTTCTTTCTTTATTCAAAAGATTTCTATCTGGCACACGGTTGATCTGCCTGTAACCAGCTGGACTGCAGGTTGCATCCCACAGTTCCATCCTGCTGATGTTGCTCCTTTCTTCTGGTGCAAGAGTTACCGCTGTTTGCAATGTCCTTGCTCCGTCCCAGAACTGGCCTGGTTTCTCTATGCGTCAGTCCTCTGTGTGTTTGCCTTAACCCTGTGCCCGTCATATTTTTTAAAATCAGAATTTGGCACCCTAGCTGTGAGAATGAGATCCACCCCGACACCTGTGACATTAGGGAGGAAACAGATGCAAAGCTGACACGAGGCTCTTGTGCTTTCCAGCTACAGAGAAAACAGAATTTTCATCAGAGGCAGCCACACCAGTGCAGATTCTCTCGTCTGCACAAGTCTTAAAGGGACAGCAGCCGAGCGGTCTTTCTTTTCACCTGGTCCGCCCCCCGCAGCTGTTGATGTAGGGCTGATCTAGCTGGAGGCTGGCTGGAGCAGACTTCAGGCCATCACCTGTCCCCGCAAGCATGCTTAGGCCTGTATAGGCTGTTCACAGACTGAAGGCTTTCCTACTCTGGAGTGGGCAGAGGTCACCGTGTGCGCAACACCGTTTGAGCAGTGACGTTCCACAGCCAGAGAAAAAGGGGGCAAACCCCATTGGGGAGGCAATCCATCACTCCAGGAAGAGCGCAGCTTTCCTAGGTTTGTCCCCATCATAACCACTATCTTGACCCCTCACCCCGTTCCCATCCCCGTTGGGTCTGTCTTAAAAACAAAAACAAACCCACCCACCTCTCTGAAAGTCTGGATCTGATCTGACTCAGGTCTCCTGTCTGCTTCCACGCCCCGCTGTGCAGCACTTTGTGTTTGGCGGACCTCTGGAAGCCCACACAGGGACAGACTGGGAAGTCAAAGGCCCAGGAACGAGGCATTCCCAGAGGCCTTTGCGGCTCAGCTTCACCTACTGAACTTCGCTCTGCTATCTCCTGGATACCAGTGGCTCTCTAAGATAGAGGCTCACCTGTAACTTTCCCTGTACGTTTTCTTGCCAGTCCATCCTTGAGTCCACAAATCGCTGGCAGCTATCTGACCAAGTTGCCCAGCACAGGGCCACAGCAGCGAAGGGGGGGCATTACACCCCCTTGACCTGATTTGCCCCACTTTTCAGATGTTGTCAAAAAGCCTTTTGACATGTTTTGCTGCCTCTTGACTATTCCTACACTAAACTGTGGTGCTTTTGAATTATTTGATGTTATATATTTGGTGCTGAAGCCGCCCCTGAGGAGGTCCCTCTGGACGAAGCATGAGGTCACCTGCCGGCTCTGTATGTTGGGCGGATGGGCGGTATCTTGGGCGACCCGTTTACATTCCACACCACCTGCAAAAAAAGAAGCACACCATAAGTATATTTAAATCAAGAATTCTTCTATACAAGTTTCTATGTACATTTTTATGTAAGTTGGACACTAACCTGAAGGATATTAACTTTTGACATCCATCTTGGATCTACGCTGTACCTGTTAAATGAACTGGCAGCTCATACCACACGGGAGACTTTTGTTCTGATCCTTGGACATTTGGTATAGAGCACCTATTGTATAATTACATTGGTTTACTTTGGCAGTTACCATTTGTGAATATAATTGTACGATTCTCATGTTTATCGATTGAACAATTGGTCGGGCGTATTGCCCTTTAAGAGAGTGATTCCACGATATAAAATGCTTTTCACTGGGTATATTTGTAAGTCTTTCCGCCTGCGGTTTTCCGCTCTTTTGTACTAGTACTTTTGAGGAGGATAGCCTCTTCTCTTTATTTCAGCACAGGGACACAGCAGCGAAAGGGGGGCATCACACCCTCTTGACCTGATTTGCCCCACTTTTCAGATATTGTCAAAAAGGAAAGTTTTTTAACATAAGGCAATTCATTCTGCTCACTCCATTACCATCATAAGTTTCTCTGTAGAACAGAAATAATAATAAATAAATAAATCAGACGTAACTGGTTGTAATGTCTAGTTCTACAAATTTGCAGGACGGAGGGGATTATAGCTTGGATCGTACAATTGTGTTCCGCATGTGAAGCACATGCTGAAAGTGGTCACAGGACCCAAGCCAAGATCTTCTCTCGGGCTTTCCCCCAAACCTCCTTTCTGAGATGCTGGGAACTGAACCAGGGACCTTCTACATGCAAAGCACATTCTTTACTACTGGCCCCCCTGCTAGGGTTGCCAACCTCCAGGTGGTGGCTGGAGATCGCCTAGAATTACAACTGATCTCTGGACCACAGAAATCAGCCCCCCGGGAGAAAATGGCACTTTGGGAGGGGGAACTCTACATTATACCCCACTGAGATTCCTCTCCTTCCCAAACCCTGCCTTCTCCAGGCTCCACCCCATAAACCTCCAGGAATTTATCAACTTGGAGCTGGCAACCCTATGGGGCACCCAGCCTTCCCCGTTGGACCCCGGCAAAAGGGTTAAAGAGATTTGTCTTGACTGTGAGCAAACCACTAACTCTGTGTTCAGTTATTTAAAGACCTGCCTAGGAATACAACTGCCTCAATGAGCTAGAAAAATGGTCTGCAGCCCTGGAAGACCCAATTTCTCTGCATATGGAAGAAAGCTCAGAAGGAGAAACCTCTTACTGTGTTAAGCAGGAAAAACAGCTATCCTTCTAGAAAGCCCTTGTGGGAAGGGAAGGGCCCATTACTCGCTTTTTGCTGAGTTTTGGAGATTAGAAGCAAAGCAAGAGTTCCTCGCTGCATTTCCAGGTCTCCGGCTTGCTATGAAAGAGAAATGGATCACTCCCTTCTCCTTGGCCTCCTCTAGGCCTGCCAAGAGACTTGGGGGAAGGTTGGGGTCATTGCTGACCCCATATCATAAGCAGGCTACACAAGATCTGTGGACCTCTGTGCCCACCTGTTCCTCTGCTCTCCTTTGGAAAGAGTCTTTTGTGTTCTCATTATTCTTTGACTGTATGACGCACCAGTAAACTAGAGGTTTATTCTTTGACCGTATGACGCACCAGTAAACTAGAGGTGACGTTTCACTTCCATCTTGAGATTTGTTATCCCTCTAAAATTGCTTTGATTTGGGAAGATATTGAATGTCACAAATAATTAGTTTTCTATGGCACACCTCTCCCCATGTGTGCCCTGGAGGAGGCTTCAATCAGAAGATAAACAACTATTGGTGGTAGGGTTGCCAGCTCCAAGTTGGGAAATTCCTGGAGATCTGGGGGATGAAACCTGGAGAAACCTGGAGAAAGTGGGGTTTGAGGAGGGAAAGGACCTTGGCATGGCATAATTCCATCGAGTCCACCCCCCAAAGTAGCCATTTTCTCCAGGGGAACTGATCTCTGTGGCCTGGAGACCAGCTGTGATTCCAGGAGATCTCCAGCCACTACCTGGAGGCTGGCAACCCTATCCCTGGCCCCAGGGAGGCCCGCCTGACCTCAACCAGAGCCTGGGTTTTTTGGGTCCTGGCTCCAACCTGGTGGAACTCTCTGTCTGTTGAGACCAGGACCCGGCAGGATTTACTATCTTTCCACCGGTCCTGTAAGACAGAGATGTTCCACCAGGCCTAAGGTTGAGGTTGGGTTAGGCTTCCACCCGCCTGGAAAGAGGAGAAGAGAATATTGACTGCTGCTATCTGGCATATTAGCCACTATATTTATTAGGATGTTTTTGACTGAATTTTTTAAACTGTCTTACTGCTTTTATGCTATGTAAATTGTATGAAATGTTTTTATCTGCTGTAATCCGTCCTGAGCCCGCTTATGGGGAGGGCGAAATAAAAGTCTAAAATAAATAAAATAATAAAATAAATAAAAATTACTGCACGGCAACTATCACACATGAGGACCTATACCAAGAGCCAGTTTGGTGCAGTGGTTAAGAGTGCGGGACTCTAATCTGGAGAGCCGGGTTTGATTCCTCACTCCTCCGCTTGAAGCCAGCTGGGTGACCTTGGGTCAGTCACAGCTCTTTCAGAGCTCTCTCAGCCCCACCCACCTCACAGGGTGATTTGTTGTGGGAATAATAATGACATAGATTGTAAATCGCTCTGAGTCATCCTGAAGGGTGATATATAAATTGAATGTTATTATATTATTATTACAAGGCCTTCTCCACAGCTGCCTCTAATCTTGGGAACTTTCTCTTCTTGGAATTACATTTAGCCCCCTCAGAGCAGGCCTTTCAATGTCAGCCAATGACTTTTTTATAATTACAGAGGGCCTACTTAATTAATTAATTAAGATATTTATTCCCGACTTTGTTCTCCAATGGGGCTCCAAAGTGGTTGACAACATCGTTCTCTTATCCTCTGTTTAATCCTCACAACAACCTTGTGAGGTAGGTTTGTCTGAGAGACAGTGCTAGCTTCAAGGTCACCCAGAGAGGAGATCTGAACCTGGGTCTCTCAGATCCTAGCCCGACACTCCCAACTACGACACCACACTGCAAATTGCTGAACTGAGATATTTCAAGCTGGTAGTTCAAAGATTTTTAAAATTGAGAGCGTGCCCGGTTTTCATTTCTGTTATTTTCTTTTTCACTGCATTTAACGTTGTTCTTCTTTTTGTATTTTTCCTAAGAACCACCTTGGTCACTTTTTTAAAAACAAATATAGGCAGAATGTAAATAAACCAAGGCAGTTATGATTATAACCACCAAGAACTGTTCAATATTCAGTGCGGTTGCAAGACAAACGAGAGAATCGGGCGCTTCCCTTTCCATTTGGATGAGAGCGGCGTCCTTGAGAGATACCATCTCAACCATCATATTAGAGATGGGCCAAAAAGGAAAGTACAAAACGTGGACATTAACATGGAACCGCCAGATAAGATCAAGGACGAGGCTTCTTTGTCCCCCAGTTCTTCACCTTCCTCCTTCCTCCATTCTTACCTCTTCCTCAAAGAAACACTCCCACTTTCTGAAGAAAGCTGTCACATTTCCAACCATTAAATCAAATATCATCAGGTGTCAAGGCAGGGTGCATATTTATTTATTCTGATTTATAAGATTACGAGAGGAATGCACCTTTTGCATGCTAAAAGGCACCAAGGAATCCAGGAAGCTGCCTTATATTACGGAAGAACCCGGGTTTGTTTTGTCTGGGACGTTGTACAGCGACTCTCTAAGTCTTGAACAGGCGGCTGTTAACCATTTTAAACGGGAGATGCCACTGACTGAACCTGTAAGTCCACCATCCTGTTTCCACCAGAGAGCATCCCGTGGGGAACCACGAGCAGAACACAAAAGCAGAAGCTCTCGCCCACTTAACCTTAGAGGTAGACTGCTTTTATACATGAAGGCTCGACTGCACTTTTATGGTGCAGCCGCCATAGATACACACCCACCCTCCCAGGATCCGTCTGCTTTTTTAAAAAGCCGCCCAAGATAAGCCAGCATCTACCTCCACATCTTGTGGCAGGGAGTTCCGTAAGTTATTTCTTCACGGGATTCACATGAAGCCTTCGTATACTGAAACAGACCCACGGTCCATCGAGGTCAATATTGTCTACTCAGAGTGGCAGCGGCTCAAGGCAAAAGCTCTTTCACATCACATCACCTACCACCTTTTATGGGCAGTTATGAACATTCGGCAGATATCCAAAGAATACGTCTGGCAAACCCAAGGTGAGCAGGGAAGATTCTCGAGCTTAACGGACTCCAGGTGTCCTTTTTGACCCTGAGGGCGCTCGCTGAACTTGTCCTACCACCACGCAGATAACATTGACAGAGGAACTAATCTTTGTGATCACCCTGAGGGAATGGATCCACCTTTCTCAGCAAGAAAGGGAGCCATAGAGGCGACCAGATTTGCTGTCTTCATCTTTTTCTTGATAAAAGTCTCCTGTGAGTCTCAAACTAATAGGAGCGCATTCCTGACCAGATACCCTGAGGCAGGGAGGAGATTAAAAGGTACATGGATGTTGCCAGTGGGAAGGCAGGCAGGACATCTTCGTACTCTGTAACAAAGGGCAGGGGGAAGCACTCGGCATGCGCTCAGAGGCACACACACATGAAGCTCAAGATTCAGCTCAAGTAGCATCTGAAAAACATATGAAGCTGACTCATACGGAGGCAGACCATTGGTCCATCAGCACAGCACTGTCTACTTGGCATGGCTCCAGTTCTCTAACAGAGATTAACAGGTTAGTTAGTAGGTTAACCTGAGACCTTTGCCCAACAGAGAGACTGCCGATGGCACTCAGGACATATTGCACACACACACACACACACACCCGTCCAGCATGCTTAAACTATGAACATACTGGAATTATTTCACAGACCAGATAGCCACCTTCCTGTATATTCTTTTCCTGGTAAGCTTGACATGACTTTCACAGCTTGGCAGCAGGCAGAAATTCAACCGGCAAAGTTTTCGCTCGCTTTATGAAGGTTCCCTGTTGACCTTCCGCCTGTCAGACAGGCGTGAAGAGCACGAGAGCCCGTTTGGGTTTAAAAATATAGCAAATGCCCCCTCTTGGAGCAGAACAGAAGGACTATACCAAGGGGACTTGAAGAGGAAACAACTTCAGATGTCTCGAGTAAGTTGATTCACTAAAGGGAAAAAACCTCCACAAAAGTGAGGCAGACAGAAGGCCTTGCTAAACTGTCCCAAGGGGTTACACGTCGGGCGAGGGAACAGAAAGTGGACTGCATTTTCTTTAAGCAGCTCTGACTGTCGCGGCCGAGGCGTCAAGGGGGCAGCTTCGTTTCCAGTCCTCAGCTCCCACGATCCTTTTCCCAGTACCACCTTGCCAGATTCCTGCAGCTACCACCGTAATCTCGGATCGGACGGATATGGCGGAAGGCAGATGCTTCCTGCCAAAGCCACTTCACTCTTCCAAAGAACCACAAACAGAAAATTTCCTTTGCGCTCCGTTGCCGGAATCGGATTTAGTTTAGGGAGGGGAGTGAGAATTCTGCAAAATGTAGTATTCCCCTGCACGGCAGTGAATCCATCTGGATACCTTGGCATGAATGCACCCATTGGCATGAACCCTGAACTGCAAGATGCCCGCTTCCCACTGCTGATACGTTGCAAGAGGGCACATTTGTCCCCTGCCCCACACCACATAGCTGGCTGGCAATCCAGTGGGAATCTCGGAGTGGCCAGTTCCCATTACCCATTGCCAGTTTGTGGCAAAACTTCACAGAGGAAGGTGGAGAACAGTTGGTGGGAAACGGGGGGGAGGGGGCAGAAACGGGTGCCAAGCAGCTTGCGGTTCGGCCAAGACCTGGGTGATCTCTTTGGCCTCCCGATTCCGACAATCAATCCCTGCATCAGCACCGTACAATACTTGGCGCGCACAGCACTCGCTGCCTTGCCAACTATACCCAGGGAAAAGTCGCTGCACCTGTTTTCTCAAGAGGAGGCCAACATGCCAGCGTGTTTATACACCCTGATCAGAAGGCACCTGCTGCAGCCGCTATGCAGAAGCGGAGCAGGTCAGGCTGGTGCCTGGAAAGGGGAAGCTGCTGGGAACCTGAGATGTGTCACCTTGAGTTCCAAGAGGAAAAAAGAGCCGTGTAGAGACGCAATTAATCAATAACAATATAAAATTATACACAGTGCGGAGAAAAAGGATAGAGGGAACATTTTCGTTGTAATACTAGAATTTGGCGGCAGCCCATGAAATTGCAGGGCAGCATATTCAGGACAGAGAGAAGGTGATACTTTTTCGCCCAATGTACAGTTCGCGTATGGAACTCACTGCCACAAGATGTGGTTTGCCCCTGACTTACAGGGCTTTAAGAAAGAAAATTGATGGAGGAGGATAGGTCTGCCAGCCGTGATAGCTAAAAGGATCCTCCATGTTCAGAGGAAGTCTACCTCTAAATAGTGGCTTCTGAGGTGCAACCTCGGCAGGGGGGGGTGGCCTTTGTCTCTGCTTGGGGGGCTTTCAGGGGCATCCAGTTGGCCCCTGTGGGAAACAAGATGCAAAGCTAGAGGGATCTTTGGTCTTTTCCAGCAATGCTTTTTGTATATTCCTATATTTGATGCAGCGACGTGAGTTATAAGGGTGAATCCAAACATTTCTAGCTCATGTGCTCACACAGATCTACGCAGATATGGGTGGCACCCATACTGATGGCCTATAAACAGAGACTGCAAATATTTTAAATTGAAGGGGACTTTTTGGTTACGGCTGGCAACCTCCCAGATTGCCTGGAGTTCTCCTGGAACTGAAACTGATCCCCAGATTACAGCGATAGGTTCCCCTGGAGAAAAGGGCAGGCTCAGGGGGCAAACTGTATGGTATACAATAGGTTCTAAGTGCAATCCCACCACAGATGTCCCTGCTGTGTAGGCACTGCCCACCAATTCTCAAGGAGTTTCCCAACTTGCAGTTGGCAACCCTATGTTGCCAACCTTCGTGTGGGGCCTGGAGAGCTCCTGGAATGACCACAGATCTCCAGGCTACAGAGATGAGTTCCCCTGGAGAAAACAGCTGCTTTAGAAGATGGACTCTGTGGCCTTATTGAGGCCCCGCCTTCCTTTAAACCCCACCACCCCAGCCTCCAGCCTAGAGTTGCCAACACTGGACTGGAAATTTCCTGGAGATTTGGGGATGGACTGTGGGCAAAGTAGGGTCTGGGGAGGAAAGAGACTTCAGCAAAGTAAAATGTCATAGAGTCCACCTTCCAAAGCAGCTATGTTATCCATGAAGATCAGTTGTAAGCGCAGGAGATCTTCAGGCTCTACCTGGAGGTTGGCAACCATTCTCGAGCCCCAAAGCTACAGGAATTTCCAGTGTGGCGGCTCCTCCTAACTGTGGTGGTGTTCAAAACAGAGCAGAAGTCCCGTGGCACCGTAAAGATTAACAAAACGTATTCTAGCACAAGCTGAGTCAGAGCTCACTTCATCACACGCATGTGGAAACCTGCAGACCGCGCATATAAACGAAGTGAGCTCTGACTCACCAAAGCTTACGCTGGAAGAAATTTGATGAGTCTTTAAGGTACCACTGACTGGAGTTCCCCAGACAAGCCCTTTAGAAGGATTGTGGCAGCGTGCATTCCAGCAGATTGCCAACCTCCAGGTGGTGCCTGGAGATCTCTCACAGTTGATCTTTAGACTACAGGGAATAATTTCATGGAGAAAATGGCTGCTTTGGAGGGTAAACTTTATGGCGTTATACTCTGCTAGGGTTGCCAGCTCCAAGTTAGGAAATTCCTGGAGATTTGGGGGGTGAAACCTGGAGAAACCTGGAGAAAGTGGGGTTTGGGGAGGGAGAGGACCTTGGCATGGCATAATTCCATAGAGCCCACCCACAAAAGTAGCCATTTTCTCCAGGTGAACTGATCTCTGTGGTGTGGAGACCAGTTGTAATTCCAGGAGATCTCCAGCCACTACCTGGAGGCTGGCAACCCTATACTCTGCTGAGAGCTCTCCCTGAACTCCGTTGTCCTCAGGCTTTATCTCCAAGTCTCTAGGAATTTCTCAACCTGGAATGACTCATTTTTTTCTACACATTCTCAGAGGCACTCCTGGTTTGCTTGTTTGTTTATTTTATCTATTTAAAATCCGCCTTTTCCCCTGAGATCCAAGGCGGATTACCCAGTGCAAGTGAAAATACAATATAATCAACAGCTGGGAGCTGAGCAAAGTACAACAACAGGAAATTCAGGAAAACAGATACAATAGGGTAAAGTATATGGTTGCCAGTCTCCAGGTAGTGGCTGGAGATCTCCCGGAATTACAACTGGTCTCCAGGCCACAGAGATCAGTTCACCTGGAGAAAATGGCTTCTTTGGGGGGTGGACTCTATGGAATTATGCCATGCCAAGGTCCTTTCCCTCCCCAAACCCCGCTTTCTCCAGGTTTCACCCCCCAGATCTCCAGGAATTTCCCACCTTGGAGCTGGCAACCCTAGTAAGGTAGCAGGAAGATTTTAAACAAGCCTAAAGCCAAGCACAGAGATTAAACTTTGTGCGTAAGGGGGCATAGAAAATTGGTCCCACTGAGCCACAGCAACCTTGTGAAGGTAGAGGACAAAGAACCAGAGCCCTAGGAACAAGGTAAGCAAAGGAACTACAACTCCCAAGGTTCCGTGCGGGACGCAGAGGCGGTGATGGCAGGGAAGGTGACGTCATCGCGCGCGACTCAAAAGCGCCGCCACTCTAGAGAATCGCTGGAATTCAGGAAAGAACTTACAGGTGGGATACGGAGCAAAGGGGAGAAATGAATGGAGGGAGTTTGGAGGGCGATGCCTGTGGTTTGCCGGAGAAAGAAGGCAAAGAGTTGGGGAAAGTGGCATGGAAGAAAATAAATGCACGCTTTTGCAATTGCATGAAAAATAGATGCAATGGAAGTTGCTAAAAGTGACATGCGTGCTTTTGCAAATGTATGAAAAATAGGTGTCATGGGAAGTGGGGAGTCGGATTGCAATCCCCCCACTCTCCTCCAAGCAGGACTCCTCCTTTTAATAGTTGTACTGCAGACAGATACTAGAAATGTTAGGTTTTCTTGCCATAGAAGCTCATCAAAGGAAAGCTTCACCGGATGAATTTCTGCCTGGTAGGCTGTTGAGCGGTCAATGTCAGGAAGGGTCTGTGATGCTGCCATGCAAATAGACAGTGACTGGGGGGCGCTGGGTTGGATCCAGTGGGGAATGGGGTGATACAGGCTATTTGACAGCCCCTACCTCTTTTGAATAGTGGCAACATAAGGAAGAAAATTGCCATCCGCTGTTTCCCCCCATATTATGAAACTCTTAAAGATAAAGGAATTCTGCTGCTAGCCTTAGTGAAAAGAAGATGTGGACTGGCCAGGATGGTTTGCTTTGAAGAGCAGGCAGTGGGTGTGCGATCTACCAAGTAATAGTGTAAGGAAGTGGCACAGATGTGACTTGTGGAGCTATGCTTACAAGCCGCCCACCTAAGTGCCCACCCATCATATTCTAAGTTACACAGCCCCAACCATTTTAAGCTTTTTGCCATGAACTCAGTTGGGCAGTTCTGCATTCACTATATTTATTTATTTCAAATATTCGCATGCTGGTTTTCAGTATAAATATGCCCCAAGTGGTTCTTGTCATGGAAGAAAAACCAACTTTGTAGAAAATTACAATACGCAACAAAATCCAAAACACAATCAGTTAAAACAGCGATCCCGCAATGGAGGATGTTATGGCCTCCTAAAAATTGGAAGGGACAATGCTGGATTTGCCTGGATTCTATAAAAACGCTTCAGTGTGAGGACTTGCCCTGCTCACATGTGCCTTGGTAACATGCATACTAGACTACTGTAACACGCTCTGCATGGGGCTGCCTTTGAAGACTTCAGTTGGTACAGAAATACAGCATCTAGATTGTTGACAGCAGTCTACTAAAATGAATGTAGAGAAGATCAACAGCAGTGCCTGGCTGATTATTTCCAGGCCCAATTCTTAGTACTGGTTTTGAGTTGGACCCAAAGAATCACTTCTATCCATCCTTACTGGGTTCCATGATGGCCCAAAGGGACTTTGTGGTAGAAACACACCTCTTCAGGTTTGTAGTTGATGGGGACCATGGGATGGCCTTCTCAGCAACTTCCTCTAAAATATAGAATTCCTCAATCTACAAGGTGAGGTTGGCACCATTGATACAGGCCTACTGATGCCCTGAAAATATACTTATCTTCAGGGGTCATTTCATAGAAAAAGAGCTGGAGGAACTCATTAGCATAACTCATTAGCATATGCCACATCCCTTGACATCACCGGAAGTGTGTCATTAGCAGAACTGATTTGCATATGCCACACCCCTGACATCACCTATTCTGGCTGTTTTGGACTCAATCCTGGCCATTCAGGGCCAAAATTGGGCCCAAAATGGCAAAAAGGGGCTGAAAATGGCTGAAAAGGGGCCCAAAATGGTCAGGATCAGACCGCTGCTGAGTGGGAGAGTGATCCACCGCCCATCAGAGGCCCGATCTGGGCCGTTTTGGCCCCAATCCAGGCTGAAATGGGCCCAAAATGGCCGAGAGTCAGGTGGGCGGGGCCACCTGACATGTGACCTCTTTGGGGAACTGCCGGAACTGTGTTCCGGCGCATTCCCCCTCAAAATGAGCCCTTAACTTAGAAGGCCTTTGAAGAAATCTGAATGCTATGTGCCGAGTTTTAAAATCTCCATCTTGTTATTAATCATCCGTGATTTTTTATGTTTTCTTCTGTAAGCTGTCTTGAGCATTCTATGCCCGGAAACACAGGCCCCCAAATTTGCTAAATAATAAAATAAGGGACTCGGAATGTTACCGTTTATGACGACACATGCCACTTTCTGCCAATCCTGATTTATCTTCTTCCACAGATTTGCCGACATGACGAAGCTACTGCAGTGGCTCTTGACGCTGGCGCTTCTGGGTGCCACGTGGGCAACTCTAACCCTGAACCTACTGGGACTCAGTCCTCTGCCCCCAGCGTGGTACCAAGTGCTGTGGCCACTGCCCACCTATCTGCTGGTGACGTTCGGCTGCTATTCGCTAGGCGTCGTGGGGTATCGCTTGGCATCTTTCAATGACTGTGAGGAGGCAGCGCGGGAGCTGCAGGCCCAGATCCGCGAGGCCCGGGATGATCTCGCACGGCGCGGCATGAAGTTCTGATCCTGGCTGCGTTGGACTGGAGAGGGGTGGGGGAGGTGCTGTCTGAACTGATGGTTGAAATAACGGAAACTATGATGGAACTGTCATTGGTTGAAGGAGTATTCCTACGTTAACGATAATACTTAGCATTTTAAGTGTTCCAAGCTTACCACAGCCCTGTTTTGTTCATTCTATATACTGGATTTGGTGATGTTGCTTGTTTGTCAGGACAATTAAAAGAATGATTATTTCTCTCCCCACCACGAAGATGGATAGATGGATAATTAGGGGCAGTTGAGGCAGTTTTTATGTATTGAATTTCAATTATATCCTGCCTTTCTCTCCAAAATGGCTTACGTCGTTCTCCTATCCTCCATTTATCTTCACAACAGCCCTGTGAGGTAGGTTAGGCTGAGTGCATGTGACCCTCTTGACTGTAACTGATCCACATCGCCTTACGACTTCTTTGCATATCTAAAATATTTCGAGAGCTGCATCATCACGCAGTCTTAACATCCCTGTAAGTTTTCGTTAAGCCGTCAAGCAAACAAGCCGTATCAGTTCCTCCATGTAGTTTCTGCCTTCTGTCTTACTCGGTCAAACTCCAGTGTGACCAAGTCACTGAACTGTGCGTAGCGCTATTTGGATGAAGAGGTGGGGCTATAGAGAGATGGCTGGGATTGGTTCTCAGCTGCTCTCTTTGGTTTCAGTGCAACAAAATATATGGCTTGCACTCTGAATAGGAATAGCAGCTACCTCTTGCCCCAAATAGTGGTGTTTACCAATGCCTGGAACAAACGGTGGGTTTTTCCCTGCTCCACATTTACCCCATCGCCACCACCTTTATGTAGAGTTTGCATTTTGTTTAAAAGTCCCAGGTTGAATCTCCAGCCTCTTTGGCCAAAGGACTGGATTGCAAACCTAGGCAGGGCTTCTGCCCAAGGCCCTGGAGAACCACTGCTGCTCCCAGAAGATGTTACTGGACAGGATGAACCAGCGGCCTCGGTATAAAGCGGTTCCTTATGTGTTCAACTTGCTTTTAAAAAAAAAATCCCATTCCCGAACTATTGATTTCTGCACCCATTTCACAGATCTCACAATACAAAGGGGCCCCCTGCAGCTTGCAATACCAACAGCTGTTAATATTTTCAGTGTAGCTCTGTTTGTTTGCACAATTACTGCTCTTTTCCCATTCCTTTTATGGGGGGGGGGTAATGTTTGTTTTTCCATTGTAATTATTGTTGTTGTTGATTTGTAGTCCGCCTTCCTTACTGCGACGCAAGGCAGATTACATATTGCAAGTATTTGTCTGCTGCAGAACTCCTCCCCCCAAACCAGGCCTCATCCCACTGTAAAACTGAACAAATCTTATTGCAGCAATGCATTCTAGTCCAGCGTAAGATCCTGGGCCCATTCTATCATGCACCAGGGTCCAATGTGGCTGACGTGCCTTCCGTTGTCCTTAGGTGGCGGTGGCACGAGCGCATTGCTCTATTCCACTCTACTTCCTCCCGAGCTGGGCGCCAGAGCTACTCTGCTTCACCAGGCAGCCTCCTCTCTCCATCCTTATAAAAGCCCTACCCATGCTTGGGACATGCCCATTGGCCTCCAATCTACCCAGAATCCCCATGGGGGCGTGGCCAACCCTGCGAGGGGCCAATAGCACCTTCTGAGCAATCCCCCCATCACTCCCCCATCCTCAGGGCGGAGCTACCCAACAGCTGATTGTCAGATTGCTGTCTGTCAAAGGGCCCCATCAGGCCCCGCCTCTTAAAGGGCCAGTCATAATCAATCAGCTGGACCATTATGGCTGGGATTGACAATGAGGGATGCCAGAAAAAGGGCAGAGGGTCTGGGGCTGCCCCACCACCACCCCAATATCCATGAAAGCTTCTGTTAGAATAAATGTGTTTCTTACATGCTCAAAAATGGAAGCGCAAGGATCTACCTACGTTGCAAGACCAGAGTGGAAAGATGATGGCTTGGAGGCACCGCAAGCCTCCGCTATGTTGTTTCCAAGTACGCCAAATTTCTGCAGAGCCGGAGAGGTGGCCCTCTTTGCTGTTGCTTACTTGGTTGGGGTGTCGCAGCATGGGTAGAAGTAGTTTTCTTCTAGGGAGGTAGTAAATAAATATCCTACATAAATAAGGACAACCCCCTAGTATCATTCGTGCGGTGGCACAAAACAGATAAGGATTTTGTGAAGTTTATAGATGGGAGAATTTAAACACCCTGCTCCCTTGGTGAGAAAGCAACAACTTAGCCGTATGTATGTGAAGCACCATTCTCTTCGAGGGAGAGCTGGGCGTGAGCATCACAAAAAAGCCCCAGTGGCATGGCTCTTATATGCTCAAAAATGGAAGCGCAAGGATCTACCTACGTTGCAAGACCAGAGTGGAAAGATGATGGACTTCACTGAGAGGGCCAAACTTGCAGCGTTAATTAGAGATAAAACACTCTCGTGGCAAATTGAAAACTCTTTATGGACTATCGGCGAGAGACAAAGAAAAATGAATTAGTGATTTGCGGTTTTGATTTTTAAGAATAAGGACTTGAGATATCCAGAAGACGAGACACAGAAAAAAAGATATTAGACCACAAGCTGATTGATAATAAAGGAAGAAGTGTTGTAGGCAAAAAACTGGAATGGATTAATAATATGCCTATTATGTTTTTTACTGTTTTTACCTCGAAGACTGATTTGTAGGCCGTTCTTGGCTTCTTGTAGTTGTCTTTTTGTTTTGTTTTTTTAACATTTTATTTAAAGAAAGGAAGAAAGAAAGAAAGAAAGAAAGAGTAAAGTATGTTTTATTTTCTTTCTTTTGCTTTATCTTTTAACTTTTCCACAATAAAAATAAAAAATAAATGAATAAAACAAACGAGCTGCCCGTTTGGTACAGCGGTAGGAGCGCTGGAGAGAGCTGGGTTGAAATCCTCTATG
This sequence comes from Eublepharis macularius, assembly GCF_028583425.1. Lineage (NCBI taxonomy): Eukaryota > Metazoa > Chordata > Lepidosauria > Squamata > Eublepharidae > Eublepharis > Eublepharis macularius. Next base: position 238,438,175 of record NC_072790.1, read on the forward strand.
CCATGGAAGGTGGAAGGGTGACCCGGACTCAGCCTTTCTCTGCCCAACCTATCTCACAGGATTGTTATGAGGAAGGGAGAATCGTGACTGCTATTCTGAGTTTCTCGGAGGAAGGGCGGGATAAAAACTCGATAATTAAACATGTCCCGTGACTGTTAAGAAGATAAGTGGAGGTGTCAACTCTATCTTACTTTGCCTTTTTGGCTCTCACGTCTCCTTTTCAAAGACCAGCCCTTGATGTATAGGGGCGAGGTGGTGTCTGGAATCCCACCATTTGCTTTTGTGGATGCATCGTCGTTAACGGAAAACAGTCCATGGGGATGGAAAGGTGCTCTATGTATGGTTAGAAACACCCTCTGCTTTGACTTGGTGTCAGTCCAGGATTCTGCCCTGGCTTGTATGAGATTCCAGGCCTGAACTCTGCCAAAGATGCCCCCTTGTACCTTTGTGGTAGGGCATCCCTGACAAAAGTTCTGGTTGGGAATTTCTTCCTTCTAACCAGCTCAGAAGACCACGGCTCACTGCTATCTGCTAGCTCTCAGCGGGTCTGCTTCCCTCGACAGTCCAAGCCGGCTGTCCAAATCTAAAATTCTAGAAAGACAGGAGTGTTCGTCTGAGACAGCCAACCTGAAAGAGTCCCGTGGCTCCTGAAAGACTTGCCAAAAAAGAACGTTTTAGTCTTTCAGTAGCTCCAAGACTCTTTCAATTTGAAAGCCGGCATAAAGGTTTCTTGCAGAGATTCTCATCCCAAACCAAGGAACACCGATCGTACGAAAGAACACTTTTACTTGCATTTAAAATGCACATTTGCAAGCTTCAGAGCAGTGCAGAGTTCTTCAATGTTGAAGAGCGAGGAAATACATTCCCCCCCCCCCACTTTTGGGTACACTGATAGAGCAGAAATATCACTTGTGAAACAAAAACTTGCAACATTCTCCGTTCATGCCAGTTGCCCTATCTAAAAAAGTATTCATCTTGTTTGCACTAGTTCGTGGAAGTCAAATTGCAGCTCCTAAGGGGTTTGATGGCTCAGAAAAGTATGCCCAGTGCGTCAGATCCAACTGGGGCTTACCCCGCCTCTCTCCTCCTTGCCAACTGTGCCTGGTTTCTCTCATTGCAACCCCAGGATTTTCTAGATTTTTTAATTAACACCTGTACTGTTGGCGTGGCAAGGCGAGGGAGCGGAATAATTAGCAGGAACAAACTAACAAGCTGTTTCCGGGGTGACGGTGGCTTCGAGGAGGGGTAGGCGTGGCCGCAAATTCCCTCGAGGACCACACTTGCTTAAGAAAAAGAGAACCAGGCAGAGCAACGCTGGAAAGCCTGACTTCTTCATTCTGAGAGCGTGGGGGAGAGGCGGTGGAGAGGAAAATGCATTTCGCATATGCTCAGAGGAACATCAGTATCATAATCAGGGCTCATTTTGAGGGGGAACGCACAGGAATGCAGTTCTGGCAGTTCCCCAAAGAGGTCACATGATAGGTGGCCCGGCAGCCATTTTGGGCCCGTTTCGGCCTGGATTGGGGCTGAAATGGCTCAGATCGGGCCTCTGACGGGTGGTGGATCACTCTCCCGCTCCGCAGCGGCCCGATCCTGACCATTTTGGGCCCCTTTTGGCCATTTTCAGCCCCTTTTGGCTATTTTGGGCCCGATTTCAGCCCTGAATGGCCAGGATTGGGTCCAAAACAGCCAGGATAGGTGATGTCAGGGGGTGTGGCATATGCAAATCATTTATGCCAATGACACTTTTGGTGATGGCATGGGGCGTGGCATATGCTAATGAGTTATGCTAATGAGTTCCTCCAGCTCTTTTTCTACGAAATGATCCCTGATCATAATTATTACACTTCACTTCATCCCTGGGCTGGACTTGGGGACTGAAAAACAGCCCTCCAATCCTCTACTGTTGTGTTGGTCCAGGATGGAAAATCAAAATGGCACCCCGTCTTCCAAATCAATAGTACTGTATAGTGGTTAAAGCACTAGAAAAGAGCAAGTGTCCAGTAGCACCTATAAGACGTACAAAATTTGTGGTAGAGTATGAGCTTTAGTGAGTCACAGCTCACTTCTTCAGATACCCAAATGATAGATGCTACTAGACTCTTGCTCTTTTCTACTGCTACAGACAGACTAACTCAGCTACCCACCTTGTGGTATAGTGGTTAGAGCACTGGACTAGCCTAGCACAAGGGAGAACTGGGTTCAGATTCCAACTCAGCCATAAAGCTCCTTGGGAGAGCCTGGGCTAGCCGCTATCTTCCAAAATAGCCTACCTTGCAGGGTTGTTTAGAGGATACAATGGAAGATAAACACATGCAGGCAAAATCTACCCACTGAGACAACTACGTAAGCTTCCAGGGGTTCTCTGCCACAGCAACAGCCATCAATCTCATGAAGCGACACTCTGGGAGGCAGATTTGTGGATCACAGTTGCAGTACAGAACGGCAAGATCAAACGCCACCCAAATAAACCCAGAAGCAATGGAACTACACGGCCTCAATCGGGAAGCACTCAAATTGGACTCACTTCTGATACAGGAGAGGCCCAGCAGCCTCAAATAATTCGCTCCAATATCCTCTCCCCCAATCTGATACTTCCGCCAGGAGAGACTGAAATTATTCCCTTTCAGAATTCCCAACGTGGCCTCTTCCAGTGACTGGGAGAACATCAAAAAGAAGTAATGCCCACCGTTAACCTCTGGAACACATGGTCACTTGTTGAAACAACTTTTATAAAAAAGAATGAGTTTCCTGGAAGGCAAAGATCTCTCTCTGGGTACTAGCCACGATAGCAAAGCAGAACCTCCATCCACAAGTGCAGTCTATCACTGAATACGAAATGCTGACAATAAAGAGAGGCAGGCAGCAGACTTCACATTCTGCTTGGGAGGTTTTCAAATTTGTATGGGGCAGGCGTCACTGGGGGTGTATGTGGGTGGGTAGTTGTGAATTTCCTGCACTGTGCAGGGGGTTGGACTAGATGACCCTGGTGGTCCCTTTCAACCCTAGGATTCTACGAAATCTGCTATGCGTGGGGCTATAATACTTAAGTCTGAATTGTTATGGAATATTCAACTATGTTGAAAGCTCCCTGCAAATAAAAAACTGGCACAGATTTTTTAAAAGGCGAGGGAGTCCAACATTTCCCTCTGCTGTGCTCATTTTCTATTTGTATGGAACTTTTCATGCAAAGTTATCATTTGAGGCTGGCACCCGCCCCTCTGTAGGCTACGGTGCCATTCTGCCATCTCAGCCTCCTGTCTATGGGAAATGGGTCTGGCTGGACATTGTGAGAAACAACGCTGTACCAGAAGAACCTTCGGTCTGACCCCGCAAGGCAGCCCCTACTTCCTTTCAAGTTTCCAAATCGGCTGATTTATCCATCAAAATTGCTTGCGAGCCCAGAATCGACACAGAAAAACACTCAAAAGGCTCTCAGAAATAAAATCAGTTCTATTTACTCCAAGGCACTTGGTAAAAAAAAATCACATTGCTGTGGGAGACAAACTGGGGGAAGAGTTTCCCTGCCAGCAGAAATGTCACCACTCGGTTTCCCCTCCTTCCTTCATTTGGGAGGAGAAATTCAGGCCAGCATCTTACATTCTGGGGCCCAGAGACAGAGGAAAGAAGAGGGACAGGTGAGGTGGAGAAGAGGAGGGAGAGAAAGCATGGTCCAAAGAAGGCACAGTTTCAGGATTAATGCCACAATTGGATCCCACTGTGTCGGTGGTGGAAATGCAGGCCATAGAGGCGAGAGGCAAGAGACAGCATTTTCCAAGCTGCCGTATCTCTGAGATGGACAGGAAAAGAATCCATTTTCCTTGGTCCCCTGAACGCCTACGCCATTCCCCCAGGAGCTACTGGATCGGATCCAGGCAGAGCAATACCAGTCCTGTAGGGTATAATTTGGAGCACTGCATTTTTAGATGTACTTCTCAAACCGAGGAGGCTTGACTGACGAGGCACTTGTGGCAACGGGATGGCTGGTGGACCGAGCTGTGCCGGGCACACGACTCTGGGTCGCCAGAGAGCTGGAATACCATCCAAGGAATTTTGGCATTCTTCCTGTTTCTTAGCCAGCGTCGACAGCACTCACGGACCGTCCCCGGGTTCTCAGGCCTGCAGCGACTTGTAAGGTCTGTTGGGGTCCGGAGGGAAATGCCAAAAAAGCCAGAACCGAACGACACTGGTGGCGATGCCCGGAATGTTGGGGATCTGGCAGAGAAAGAGGGTACGGGATAATGTGGGGTAAAGAGGCAGAGGGGTGAGCAAATCTATGAATACTAATGTCAAGTTCTCCTTGAATACTATATGAGATGCCCCTTTCAACCCAGCCCTCTCTGCCAGGGGTGGTTTATGGGCCTCTCTTTAATTAATTAAAATCAATGGTTCCGGATTGATTGACCCCTACATACACACACTCTCACATAGCAGACAGGCACTCACTGCAATATAGAGATCCTGAAGCAGAAGGCCATACAACGTCCAGCTGGCTGAGGCCAGGAACGTTGTGACGGTCAGAGGGAAGGAGATGCATTGCGTTGACCGCGTCCTGATGATCTTGGCCTGTGAAGATGCAGAGAAATGGGGCACACAGAATTAGGGAAAAGCCAGAGTTATTGCACACACTGGATCTTCCCAATTCAAACACACACATAAAATCAGAGCAGAGATGAAGGCGCATGAAGCTGCCTTATACTGAATCAGACAATCGGTCCATCAAGGTCAGTATTGTCTACTCCGACTGGCAGCTGCTCTCCAAGCTCTAAAATTGAGGTCATTCATACTACCTACTGCCTGGTCCTTTTAACTGGAGATGCCGGGGATTGAACCGGGGACCTTCTGCACACCAAACAGAGGCTCTTCTACTGAGCCACAGCCCCTCAACATCCCTGTGATGACACAGGCTTGGAGGGAATGCAAGAATGGGGAGCGGAGGTCAAATTTGGCCAGAAAGAGGTCCAAGAAGTCTCACAGCAGTTCTAAGCAGCGTCCAGTTCTTTAAGACAACAGGGTGCAAAATGTTTGGCTTGCTGGGGGACCAATCCCTGGATGCCCCAAAGGATTCTGGGAGCACACTGTAGGGTGCACAACAGACACCCATCAGACCCCATATGAATTGGTGAGCCCACGAACACACTCGACCAGTTTGGTGTAGTGGTTAAGAGCGGTGGGACTCTAATCTGGAGAACCGGGTTTGATTCCCTACTCTTCCACTTGAAGCCAGCTGGGTGACCTTGGGTCAGTCACAGCTCTCTCAGAGCTCTCTCAGCCCCACCTACCTCCCAGGGTGATTGTCGTGAGGAGAATAATAACACACGTTGTAAACTGCTCTGAGTGGGTGTTAAGTTGTCCTGAAGAGCGGTATATAAATTGAATGTTATTTTTGTTTTTTTTGTTTTTATCGCTTGTATTTTTGTTGTTATTTTTGTTGTTGTTAACAACAACAGCAACAACAAAAACAACAAAAATACAAGCAATAAAAACGATGAGTGAGCACATTCAGTGCTCCTCATGAGGGGGCGAACCATCTGTCCACCAATAAGCTCCCAAGTTTGAAAAACCTTCCAAGCGAGGCCGTAACTTACCAAGTCAGCCAACGGCGAGAGGTACATGGTGATGGTGAAGAGGCTGCAGAAGAGCCCCAGGCGGGCAAGGCGCGTAGACACATCTGGGACAAGCAGGTTGAAATAGCAGTAGCCCAGCAGCAGCACGGCCAACAAGCCCATGGTCTTCACCAATACGCCACGCTGAGCCAAGGGAAGGGGAGAAGTAGATGTGGATTTGGAAGCAACAGCGATCGTAAGTCAAAGTCATCAACACCCAAGACGCTTCACAGACAGCGAAGCCAGAAGTAATTTTTCGGAAGCAGTGGGACCGCTGCTCCGGATGTGCCCCTGATGTGTTCAACCTCAATGTACCTTTCGTGCCCAGATCATGGTACTCCTGCAGGCAGAAGACAGTGGGGCACCCCACCAATTGCCAGGCACCCCTGTGATGCCACAACGAAATCTCTTCCCTTCCCCACCCTCATGACCCTCGGAGCAGCTTTGGGCATTTTTTAAAAGTTGCCTTTTTAACGAAGAAACCAACAAATGAACCGATGGTAATGAGAAGGGAGGGCCGCAGAGGGAGACCGACGGCTGAGACTGTGACTTGTTGCTATCCGTGCCCGTCATTTCTTAGGCAAAGACAGACCTGGAAGACATGAGTTCGAATCCCCACACTGTCCTCAAGCTTGCTTGTACCAGGCCCTGACCTACCTCACAGATGTTGTGAAGATAAAATAGGAAGGTACGCCTTGCTAAACTCCTCGGAGGAAAGGCAGAATAAAAAAGCATGAGATAAATACGTTTGTTATCTATTGATCAGATAGTCAGACATCTAGCCAGGGGATATGCCCTGAACTCTGTTTTTATGGCATGTTTCTTTCCAAGTTTTATATGCCAATAAAGAAATAAGAGACAGGGCCCTGCCTGGAGGGTGGAGACAATCGAGACTTGCTTTCAGCCATCACAGCATCTGTCGAGACTCATCCCTTCTGCATGCACGCACAGGCAAACATGTGCCTAGGCAGGCCTCAGTTCTGCCTCCAAGGACAGGTGCTCCGTACAGGTGTGGGGCACATGTGCTCGCAAGCTTCACTGCAGACCTGACAGGTGCAAAGCGGAATCCACTTTCGGGGTCCTCCCCTAAACCCAACCGGTTTGCCCTGCACAGCCGAACACAGTATTTTCCTTCACACGTGTCCATCATTAACATACAGGACTTATTTTATTTGTTATTCATTTATACCTCACCTTTCTTGCCATCGGGACCCGAAGTAGCTTAAAACGTTCTCCTCCGTTTTATCCTCACAACAACCTTGCGAGGCAGGTTGGGCAAAGAGTGCGTGACTGGCTCAAGGTCATCCAGGCAGTTTCCACGGCAGAGTGAGGATTCGAACCTGGGCTTCCCAGATCTTAATCTGACACTCTTAACCATGACTCGTGTCTTAGGGAACAAACCGCAACGAGAAATCTCAAAATTCTGGCTAACAATCTGAAGAAGCAAATTTGGGACTGAAAAAGAGTGCGGAACTCCTGGAAACTTCACAAGGGGGACGTCTTTATCTGTTCCTCTTTTATCTGCAGATAACTGACCCGCAACTCTGACCTGGGTGGCCCAGGCTAGCCTGATTTTGGAAGCTAAGCACGGTCAGCCCTGGTTAGTACTTGGAAGGGAGACCAGCAAGGAAGTCTGGGATTATTATGCAGAGGCAGCCAATGGAAAAACCCACCGCTGTTCATCTCCTGCCTTGAAAACTCTACGGAGTTGCCCTAAGCCATCTGTGACTTGACGGCACCTTACACACACAAGTGATCCATACCATTCTCGTACCAAAAAGCAGGATGAAAATGTCAAAAATAAGCAAATGCAACTACGGGGTCGCTTATTGTCAGATCAAGATTGGTAGCCATGTTCGTCTGTCTGTAGCAGGAGAAAAGAGCAAGAATCCAGTAGCACCTACAAGACTAACAAAATTTTTGGTAGGGTAGGAGCTTTCATGAGCCACAGCTCTTCAGTATCTGAAGAAGTGAGCTGTGGCTTACAAAAGCTCATACCCTACCACAAATTTTGTTAGTCTTATACAGGGCTCATTTCGAGGGGGAACGCGCCGGAACACAGTTCCGGAAGTTCCCCAAAGAGGTCATGTCCCCACCTGACTTGGCCATTTTGGGCCCATTTCAGCCCGGATTTGGGCTGAAACAGCCTAGATCGGGCCTCTGACGGGTGGTGGATCACTCTCCCACTCCGTAGCAGCCCGATCCTGACCATTTTGGGCCCCTTTTCAGCCCCTTTTTGCCATTTTGGGCCCAATTTTGGTCCTGAAGGGCCAGGAAAACAGCCAGGATAGGTGAAGTCAGGGGGTGTGGCATATGCAAATCAGTTTTGCCAATGACACACTTCCGATGATGGCAAGGGGTGTGGCATATGCTAATGGATTGTGCTAATGAGTTCCTCCAGCTCTTTTTCTACGAAATGACCCCTGGTCTTATATGTGCTACTGGATTCTTGCTCTTTTCTATTACTGCCACTAAGTCAGTGTATCTGCGTGAACTGGTGAGTATGGAGTCTCTCCACCAAAACACAGTGACCTGTGAGTAACCCTCTGGTACATAGTAAGGGGGTGTGACTGAAACACTCCAGAATTTATCACCCACGAAGCTATGTTGTTGATTCAAGGTACCAACCCTGAGTCAACAGCATCTGAAACGTGGCCTTGACCATGCCAACAGGAGCTCATTCAAACATCACATGGTACAACTCTTTCTGGGGCATCTTAAAAGGGGAAAGGGTCAAAAGCAGAAAAGCTCCCTGCATGGAGAAAGCAAGTAGGTTAAGGAGAAGAGCACTGGCTTTCTAGAAAGGGACAGAAACTGCCATCTTTCAAAGGCCTAGAAGAACTGGGTCGAGAACGACTGAGGATACACAAAAAGTCACACAACTACCCAGACAGCTCCTGTCCGGCAACAGAGCTGCAATTTTTACAGCAGAAATCTGCAAGAACGTCAGCTGCCGTTATTGACTTTGGGAAACAAACATGGATATTTCTGGTTGCGACTGTTTCTCAGCTGCAAAATATCACAGTTATACGTATAGTTCCAGATGTTTTTCTCCCTGCGTTCACAGCCTCTTGCGCTTTAATGCGCAAAGGGACTTTACTTCTGCTGGTATATTTTAAAGTCAAAGAAAAGGAATAAATGTTTTAACGGATAACGCTGGAGGTGGGTTTAGGGAAAGCAGAAAGGAGTCCTCCATGGCCTGGGGTGAGCAAAAATTAAAACCCAACTGGACTTATCGTACGGGAGCTCATCACGCTCTAGGCCAGATTTTGACCCTCATTGCCAACAGCTGGTGGGCATTTCAGTGGCAATTGTAACAATCTTAATTAGGGCTGTGACCTTTAATTGGATCACTGATTGAAGCACATTTTGATCAGCTAAGATGCTACTTCTAATTAATCAATCAGGAGATTTTTTAAAAAATTAAACGCAAGGACTTGTAAATACTGCAGGCCGCGAGTATCATCTTAGAAGAGGCATTCCCCCCTTTCCATGGTGGAGAGAATGCCTCTTCTAAAAGAATCTTAGAGGATGCACTCCCCACAGGAGGGAATGCCTCTTCTAAGATGCAACACAGGGGTGCAGTAACTAAGAACAACCATATTTACTCAAAAGGAAGGCAACCCTGAACATAAGACAACTCCGTTCCTGACGTTATACACACTTAAAACTGAACATAACAGTAACTTGTATGCGAATGTAAGACAACCTCTTTTTATGGCATACCTGGAGGAAAACCTACTCTTACTTTGAAGTAAACACTGTATTGCTTTTATTCTCATAAGCAAATACATGCAGATATAATTTAATGGACTATTTGGCTAAAATTCATCCAAGTCATCTCTTTAATAGGCCCAAAGCCTTGCCTTTTATTACTCACGCACTCGGCTTTGGTCATATTCCCCACCTACCTTCTCTGGACTGAAATAGAAGTAGACAAGGATGTATACGGTCTGAAGAGCTGCACCAACAGCGTTGACGAGAATCAGCGTCCAGTCACCCTTCAAGAAGCCATAGCTCAGCCAGCTCAGGTTGCTGATTGAGAAGGAGAGGTGGGTGGATGTTAATGGGAACAGTTAGAGCTGACGTTTTGACACAGCAGCCAAGCATACAGTGTAACCGATAAACTGTACACTCAAAGACTCTTTAATACCAAAATGAACACTAATTGTGTCAATCTGCAACATTTACGCTGCAATTGCACAGGAACCCAAACTATAGCATCAGGTGCAAAATTCAGGTCTCGGTTTTAATTTTAAGCAAGTTTCTAGACCTCATTTTTAAAAATCTATCCCGCTTTTTTGGCCTGCCAGTGCTAGAGAGCACGTTACAGCATTAAAACAGTTTTAAAACAAATTAAAATTGACAAAAAGGAAAGTTACCAAAGTTCAGCAGAAGAGAAACCAAAGACCTACAGTTCAAATGAGGATGTTTTAAAGCCCCGAAGGCTGAAGATTATGTTTCAATGAGCAATGATGCTGAAATCTCAAAAGCCAAATAGATGGCACGTTTCTAGATGAGGAGGTATGCTTGCAAGCGTAGGGGTCATGCTTAATGAACTCTCAGAAGGTTGAGAAGAACTGAACATTTAGGAGGTTGGGTATGGGGTCAGCATCCTCCATAGCTTCCTTTTATTGTTTACCTCCATTTGCAAAACCAGAGTAAATTAGGAATGCCAGGAAAAAAATCGCCATTTTATTTGAGATTGCAATCCTATGCATATTTTTTAAAAAAGATATCCCTGAACTTGTTGAGAAAACATTTTTGCAGGTTGCAGAACTGAGATTTCCTGGGTGTAGAATTGCAGCTTTGTTTAGCAGACGCCACAAAGCCATGCCTCCACGGGCCCTTGTTAGAATTCCCTCCCTAACCCAAATTTTGTAAGATTTTCCAGAAGCCCCAACACAAGCTCTGCGCTCTTAGCAAATTTCTTTGCAAAGCATAAGAGGTGCATTCCGACATCCGGCCTACCCAACACGCCCCCCCCACAGCAATGGAATTGCCCCCCCCCCGCCAGTGAGAGAGCGCCCATACTTGACGTCCGTGGTGAGAAAAGGTAGGAATTGGATGTTCTCCACGCTTTGGGTCGCAAACATCTGTCGCAGGTCAGACCTGGGGTGGGGGGGAGAAGAGATGTCATCTTGGGGTCACCAAGGTGGCTCTTCCTGGTTCTTCCTCATAGCTCCAAATCGCAAAGTGGACACCTTGCAACCAAGTCCTTGCCCCAGTATTTAATCTGCGTATTTCTATTTATGCATTTATACCCCGCTTTCCTCCCCAAAGCAGCTTACTACATCATTCTCCGAACAACAACCCTGTGAGGCGGGTGAGGGTGCAAGGAAGTGACTAGTCCAGGGTTACCCAGTAAAGGGCTTGAGCCTGCATCTCCCAGGCCAGGTCCTAGACACTCTAACTTTGCTTCTGACACCCTCCCCATGTACCCCCAGCTCTGCCCCGTAGCTCCAATCTGTCAGCCCCCAATGCTTCCCCCATATCTTCACACCTGCCCTCTGCTTCCAGATTCAATGCTGCCCCCCTGGCCAGTTTATCTGGGCCTACTTTCACGTCCACATCCTGGATCCGCCCCATAGCTCTTTGCTCCAAAAGAGCATTCATTACCTTTGGCCTATATACAACAATGCCTCTTGGCTCCATATTTTTAAGGTTCTCACATCCGTGTTCTGCCCCAAGAGCTACACACTTCCGTGCAGTATATATCTCGTTCTAGGGCTGCCAACGTTGAACGGGGACGTTCCTGGATTTTTGGGGGGCAGAGCTCTGGAAGGGGAGGAAGCTCAGCCACAGAATTCTCCCTCTCAAGCTACCGTTTTCTCCAGGGGAAGTGAACTCTGTAGTCCAGGGATCAGTCGCAATTAGGGTTGCCAACTCCTGTTTGGGAGATACCTGGAGATTTGGGGAGGTGGAGCCTGGGTAAGGCAGGGTTTGGAGAAGGGAGGGACCCTAACCGTACAGAGCTCCAAAGTGCCCCAACCTGGATAGCCCAAGTGAGCCTGATCTCGTGAAGTTTCAGAAGTTAAGCAGAGTCAGCCTTGGTTAATAATTGGATGGGAGACCTCCACTGAAGACCAGGGTTGCAGAGGCAGGCAATGGCAAACCTCCTCTGTTAGTCTCTTGCCAGGAAAACTCCACCAAAGTTGCCGTAAGTCAGCTACGACTTGAGGGCACTCACCACCACCACCACCCTCCAAAGCAGCCATTTTCTCCAAGGGATCTCTTGCCTGGAGAGTTGTTGTCATTTATAAACTGCCCAGAGCCCCTGGGGGGGGGGGCGGTTTATAAATCGAAATAGTAATAACAATAATTCTGGGAGATCGCCATCCCCCACCGGGAGGTTGTCAACCCTATAATAATAGACCAGCGACACCTATAAGACTAACAAAATTAGTGGTAGGGTACGAGCTTTTGTGACCCAGAGATACAAAAGCTCATACTTTACTGACTGATTTTGTTAGTCTTATAGGTGCTGCTGGACTCTAGCTCTCCCTCACTGCTACAGACAAGCCGTCTTGATCTGTAATCATGGGAGCGCTCCAGTCCCCACCTGGAGGTTGGCAACGCCAGCTAGCTCTGCCCCAGACTTTGCCAAGGCGGGCAGCCCTGCCCCATCGCGCTGCGCACATCTGCATGCTTGGGCACGGCTGGCACGTGGAGCCCCTCGCCGTGGCGCAGCCCTCTTTGCCCCCCGTCTCTCCAGCCCCTTCCCTAGCCACGGCCCTGCTTGGCACCCCGTGCCAGGCAGTGCCCCCCAGCCAGCCAGCCGGCCAGCCCTTCCCCGGATGTGCTCACAGGCCCGTCCCGAACATGCCGAGGGTGAACGCCAAGCAGGCGGCCGAGAGCAGCTGCAGCGCCGCCGGCCCCATCGCGCCGTCCGGCCCCAGCCAAGAGACCCTCCGGCGCGGCGCAGGGAACCGGCAGCCGGATCCTCCGCCGGGCCCCGGGCGCCGCCTCCCGCCCCGCCTCGCAGCCTCTGACACGCGGAGACCCGCCCGGGCGCGGCTCCGCCTTCCTTCGCCAAAGCCAGAGGCCGGCGCGGTGGAAGCCATGCGGGGCAAGGGCTCCAAAGCCTCGCCCCGAGGCCGGTGGCTGCAGCGGGCTGGCAAAGACGAGGGGGTCCGGGCGCACGGCTGAGGGCGAGAGCGAAGAACGCGGGGGTTTTAGCCCGTCCATGGTGGTGGCGCTTTCCAGCCTATGGGCTGTTTTAAACTATTAACATGCAATCCTAAACAGAGTTACCCCAGTCTAAGGCCATAAAATGTGCTGGCTTAGACTGGAGTAACTGTGTTTAGGATTGCGCTGTCACTAAATCTGCATGCACTCTTGTGTGTGTGTGTCTGTGTGAATCTAGACACACACACCCCTGCACCTGAAACTATCTTCTAATTCATGGTTTCCTTCCTCTGCCTAGCAAGCGTCAAGAGGGAATGTGTATATGTGTGTGTGTATATATACACCCATATACACATGCATGCAGATTAAAACAGCCTGTAGATTGAAAATGTATATATGCTGCTGTAACGTAGTGGTTAAGTGGTTGGATTGCAGACCAGCGCTCTGCTAGTTTGAATCCCACTGCTGCCCTGAGTTCTGCAGGTGGCCTTGGGTAAGCCCCTCCTCTCAGCCCAGCTCAGAGCACTCATCTATCCAGAAAGGCTGCATATAAGCACACTGTTGTTATATATAGCATAGGCAGCATATAAGCACACTGTTGTTACATAGCATAGGCAGCATATAAGCACACTGTTATATATAGCATAGGCAGCATATAAGCACACTTGTTATATAGCGTAGGCAGCATATAAGCACACTGTTGTTATATATAGCATAGGCAGCATATAAGCACACTGTTGTTACATAGCATAGGCAGCATATAAGCACACTGTTATATATAGCATAGGCAGCATATAAGCACACTTGTTATATAGCGTAGGCAGCATATAAGCACTCTGTTGTTATATATAGTATAGGCAGTATATAAGCACACTTGTTATGTAGCGTAGGCAGTATATAAGCACACTGTTGTTATATATAGCATAGGCAGCATATAAGTACAATTGTTATATAGCGTAGGCAGCATATAAGCACATTGTTGTTATATACAGCATAGGCAGCATATAAGCACACTTGTTATATAGCGTAGGCAGCATATAAGCACTCTGTTGTTATATATAGTATAGGCAGTATATAAGCACACTTGTTATGTAGCGTAGGCAGTATATAAGCACACTGTTGTTATATATAGCATAGGCAGCATATAAGCACACTTGTTATATAGCGTAGGCAGCATATAAGCACTCTGTTGTTATATATAGTATAGGCAGTATATAAGCACACTTGTTATGTAGCGTAGGCAGCATATAAGCACATTGTTGTTATATACAGCATAGGCAGCATATAAGCACACTTGTTATATAGCGTAGGCAGCATATAAGCACTCTGTTGTTATATATAGTATAGGCAGTATATAAGCACACTTGTTATATAGCGTAGGCAGTATATAAGCACACATGTTATATATAGCATAGGCAGCATATAAGTACAATTGTTATATAGCGTAGGCAGCATATAAGCACTCTGTTGTTATATATAGCATAGGCAGCATATAAGCACACTGTTATATAGCATAGGCAGCATATAAGCACACTGTTATATATAGTATAGGCAGCATATAAGCACACATATATAGCATAGGCAGTATATAAGCACATTGTTATATACAGCATAGGCAGTATATAAGCACACTTGTTATATATAGCATAGGCAGCATATAAACGCACTGTTATATATAGCATAGGCAGTATATAAGCACACTTGTTATGTAGCGTAGGCAGTATATAAGCACACTGTTGTTATATATAGCATAGGCAGCATATAAGAACACTGTTATATAGCATAGGCAGCATATAAGTACACTGTTATATAGCGTAGGCAGTATATAAGCACACTTGTTATATAGCGTAGGCAGCATATAAGTACAATTGTTATATAGCGTAGGCAGCATATAAGCACTCTGTTGTTATATATAGCATAGGCAGCATATAAGCACACTGTTATATAGCATAGGCAGCATATAAGCACACTTGTTATATATAGCATAGGCAGCATATAAGTACAATTGTTATATAGCGTAGGCAGCATATAAGCACTCTGTTGTTATATATAGCATAGGCAGCATATAAGCACACTTATATATAGTATAGGCAGCATATAAGCACACATATATAGCATAGGCAGTATATAAGCACATTGTTATATACAGCATAGGCAGTATATAAGCACACTTGTTATATATAGCATAGGCAGCATATAAACGCACTGATATATAGCATAGGCAGCATATAAGCACACATATATAGCATAGGCAGTATATAAGCACATTGTTGTTATATATAGCACAGGCAGTATATAAGCACACTTGTTATATATAGCATAGGCAGCATATAAGCACACTGTTGTTGTTATATATAGCATAGGCAGCATATAAGCACACACATATAGTATAGGCAGCATATAAGCACACTGTTGTTATATATAGCATAGGCAGCATATAGGCACACTTGTTATATATAGCATAGGCAGCATATAAGCGCACTGTTATATATAGTATAGGCAGCATATAAGCACACATATATAGCATAGGCAGTATATAAGCACATTGTTGTTATATATAGCATAGCAGCATATAAGCACACTGTTGTTGTTAAATATTGCATGGGAAGAAAACCATCATTTAGAACGTGGGTAGCTGTGGTGATCTGCTGTCAATTTCGGGTCCAATCGTACCTGAAAGACCAACTAGATTTCCAAGGTATGAGCTTTCGAAAGTCTGATAAAGGAAGCTCAGAGTCTAAGCCAACTACGCATCCTCCAACCATTTCACTTATGAAAAGGAACTGCTTTGTGACATCCTCAAGGAACCGCCGCCTGAGCCCTTCCTCTCACACTTTATGCCGCTGAAGACTTGATCGGCGCCGTGTTTGTTTCCTCTGATGTAGCCCCGCCCCGCAAATGATTTAAAAGCCCAGAAGTTATTTGTTTTGTGGGTTAAAATACATACTTGGCAAGCCTCGTTGTGCTACAATATATATATGGCCAGCAGTTCAAAACGGCGGTTTCCGCAGCTGCAGGGTGTAAAAAGGCTGTTTGCTGCAAAGCACGTTGGTGCTCATGTGCCTGTGCTGACCTGCATGTGCGCCAGAAGCAGCATGCGTCCATTTTCATGCTCTTCTAGAGATAGGTTGCCAGCCTCCAGATGGTAGCAGAAAAAGAGTAACAAGTGGTATTTCAAAATTGGTATAACAACCAGGGCTTTTTTTCAACAGGAATGCGGTGGAACGGAGTTCCGGAACCTCCTGAAAATGGTCACATGGCTGGTGGCCCCGCCCCCTGATCTCCAGACAGAGGGGAGTTGAGATTGCCCTCCGCACCGGCACGGAGGGCAATCTCAACTCCCCTCTGTCTGGAGATCAGGGGGCGGGGCCACCAGCCATGTGACCGTTTTCTCCGAGGGCAACCCACTGAGTTCCACCACCTCTTTTCCCAGAAAAAAAGCCCTGATAACAACAATAACCACGTACGTGCCTAACTAACAACCACAATGGTATATTTAATCATACGTGTACATAAGTCACATCACATAGTAAAACACGTAACACAATAAAACAACTATTTATACAAGTAGTTCTACGTTTCACACATGGAAAACCATTAACACAATTGCTATAATACAGGTGCCTCAGGATAATAAAGTGCTGGTGCTACAATTTGCTACGTGAATTCATTGCACATATAACTAATAAAGTGCAAGTGCACCCAGCATATTCTATTTCACGGGTCCTAGATAGCAAAAGTCCAGTAGAGACTGAGAATATCTGGTAAAATGAAGTCAATCCTTGTTGTATATTATTTCATAATAGCTGTGTGGGACAGAGTCCAATAAAATTGGTCTGGTCCTCCAACAGGTTATCTAGATCCTCATGTGACCCGTTTCATATCATCTTTGTCAAAGAGCACACAGTCAGTAAAACCATCCATCTTATTCATAAGTACTTATTCACAAAAACCATTCAACAACAACCGATCTCGAGGCGACGGAGATTAGTTCCCCTGGAGAAAATGTCTGCCTTGTAAAGTGGACTCTGACCGATTCCGCACGGCTTACCTGAAGCCGGAACGTTACGGGACGTTGCGGAACATGCCAGCAAAACCGCAAAAGATCACATTTTTTGCGCAAAACTCACGCAAGAAAACGCGATCTTTCGCGGTTTTGTCAGCATGTTCCGCAACGTCCCGGCTTCAGGTAAGCCGTGCGGAATCGGCCTCTATGGCATTATACCCAACTGAGGTTCCCTCCCCTCTGCAAACGTCACACTTCACCCCCCAAATCTCCAGAAGTTTCCCAACTCATAGCTGGCAACGCTATCCAGAGATCCAGGGAGGGAGGTGAACAGTGGATAATCTCAGCAGTAGCCATGAGCAAAATCTGAATAAGGCGTCTCCCAAAGGCAAAAATGAGACTAAACTGGGACAATGGTATATCAGGGAGCGGAAATCAAGGACAGTCCGGAGTAAAGAGGAGAAGCGCTAGAGTCTGCACTTTGTTTAACAACGTCAATTAAAAAACAGTTAACTTTTAAAAAATAATAATAAAGTGTCTCCCAATTAAACGGGGTTGGCTTTTAAGCCAGATTTTAATTGATTCGTTGACCCGGTTAATCTGGAGGTAGCAGCCCAAGCAACGAGAAGAGGAAAGGGGACCCAACCCGAGGAAAAAAGCAATAACGAGCGAGCGGGGGAAAGAAAATTAGCAACAATTAATGCCTGTTTACCAAACAGAATCCAGACAGTCCTATGTGTGTGTGTTAACAAAAGGGAAATGGGATGAGATGTAATTAGTCTGATAACAGCAAAAAAATGATGATGTCCCCAAAAATATTCAGGCGTGAATTGTGAGTTACAAACAGGACTTAAACTCCCATCTGTTTCCAAGGCTTATATTTATTTGTTTTATTATATTAGATTTTTAGTCTGCCCTCCCCGCCAGGCGGGCTCAGGGCGGAGTACAACATTTCAATTTACATAAATAACAGTTAAAAACAGATAAAACAGTATACAAATAACATTTAAAACAACTTTATACAATACAGCTTCTCTTCAGATGGCGATGATAAAATACTGCTTTTCAAGCCCTGGGTCATATGGGGTGGTGGACAGATCTTTAGTGTGGCCAGTGGGGGCCCAACCTAGCCTCCACCATATGCCTGGCGGAACATCTCTGTCTTACAGGCCTGGCGGAAAGATAATAAATCCCACCAGGCCCTAAGCCCAAGCATATATATATGCCCTAAGCATTGACAACAGAGCTCCTGAGCAGATACAGACTGCGTTTCCTTTCTCACTGAGCACCACATGAAGATCTGTGATTCCCCCCCCCGCCCTTTCCACCACAAAGTTCAGAGTGACATAAATATTTCTCCCTCCTTTTTATCCCTACAACAACCCTGTGAGGTAGAGTAGGCAGAGAAAGAATGACTTGGTCAGGACCACACAAGAGCTTGTGGGGATTTAGAAGTTGGTCCTAGCCAGGGCTTTTTTTCTGGGAAAAGAGGTGGTGGAACTCAGTGGGTTGCCAGCACAGGGGGCAACTCTTGGCGGGAGGTAGTGCCCCTGGTACCACATGTGTGTGCGCAAAGTGCGTGCACGCTCCCAGGACCACACAATGATGTCACTTTGGGTCAGCTGGAACAAGGGAGGAGTTTTTTAAAGTTTAAATCACCCTTGGCAAAAATGGTCACATGGCTGGTGGGCCGCCCCCTGATCTCCAGCGGGCGGGGCCACCGGCCATGTCACCATTGTCTAAGAGGTGCCGGAACACCGTTCCACGGCGTTCCAGCTGAAAAAAAAGCCCTGGTCCTAGCCCAACACTCTAACCATTGTTCCACACCAGCTCTGCCTCTAGCAGAATCCTGGAGGAGCATGTTTTGGAACGCTCCCCCTGCAAATAGAAAATGTCGCACCGCATAGAAAGAGAGTGTGGGTGGATCGGCTTCTTCTGTTAAATGAAAAGCAACATTCAAAGCTGGCACCCTCCTGCAGTTTGAAGTGGTACAGTCCTTTCTCCCATCTCAGGGCTCTACCACCTCATTCTCCTGCCATTTCCCAACCTCCAGATACCAAAATACGTTTCAAACCATTGCATACTTTGGAGGACAATTGTTATGTTCTAGCTTATGTTTAACCCAAAGAACAACCCCCCTCTGGGATATCAAGTCTGTGGAGGAGGGGTCACTGCAGAGGAAAAGATGGCAAGAGAGAGCAGGCAGAGAAGTGCCTTCCAAAATGTCCAGTTGTGTGTGTGGGGGTGGAGTGTTTCCTAATGAACAAATCTTATCCCCAGTCCCCATTTCTGTAAAAATAGCTCGATGGAGGCAATACAAAAGGTTAGCCCTCCCCCATCAGTCAATACACAGACCTACTTAGAAAGTTTGGTATTTCTGCTCTTCTAGCCCCCATCTGTTTGACACCGTGCTTTCTGGGAAACACTCTGTGTATGCTCAGGGGGGTTTGTTTCTGTTTTCTGTTAAAGAGATTCTGGAACAAAACGTTAGCTTTAGGACTGGAATGCAGAGGAGTCGTTCGCGTATCAAGCTAGGCACTGAGAGATCCCGGTTCAAATCCCAAACTCTGACATGTAGCTTGCTGGGCGACTTTGGGCCAGTCGCACACAATCTACCTCAAAAGATAGTATGAGGGATAAAATGGAGGTAGGAGATGCTCAAATGCCTCGAGCTCCTTAGTGTGCGATAAAAATCCATTAGATAGGTGTTAGGAGAACTATTTATTTTGAATTATATACAGTGTCAATAGCAGAACAAAAAACTTGTTTCAAGTTTATGACAAGGAGGAGGGCATATTCACCCAATGAGTGGTGTAGTGGTTAGAGTGTCAGACGAAGATCTTGGAGACCCAGGTTCGAATCCCTGTTCTGTCACAGAAGCTGGCTGGGTGACCTTGGACCTGTCACACACTCTCAGGCTAACCTACCTTACAGGGTTGTTGTGAGGATAAAAATAAAGGTGGGTGTCAGGTCTGTTGTCCACTGTCCCTCCATACTGTTCCCCAGCTTAAGATATGTTGCAATAGCCTCGTGCACCTGTTCCCTTGTTGCTTTCCGGATTCCAGGACGGTCGAGCCCTTATTGCGCGGATGGCTCGCCGCAGCGTCCTTGGGACAGCTCCTTCCCGTCCCGCTACTGATTGTGTTCGGCTGGGAGAGCCGGCGGGGTGGAGGAACATGTGAACGGGTTGATATAATGTATCCTGTACTCAATGCGTCATTCTTAACAAGAGACCTGAGTACAGCCAGACACCTTTAATTGCTTCTGTATAACCTATGGACATATGTATGGAGAAGCCTATGATATCTCAGTAAAGACCCATTTACTCAAGAGAGCTTGGATTTCTTGCTGCAAGGGTTGGGAGTCACCTTCAACGTATCCTGTCTTCCATAGACTGACAGTGGGAAGAATATTGTAAGGCACTTTGGGTCCACACTGGAAGAATGGTGGGGTATAAATGAAGCAAGTAAATACAGTTAGAAGGATCTACAAGGCTTTCTCTTAGATGTCTCAGAAGGAGGAGGGCAGTTTTTTTCAAGAAGAATGATAATAATCCTAAAATCATGAGATGCAATACAAAATTGTGGACTTGACCAGGAAGAAAGAAATCTGGAATAGAATAAATAGAGCTATTAACTCCACCTTTGGACCCGTTGATATTTCCATTAAATTATATGAAAATGTAGGAAAGAATCATGGAGAACGTTTTTTGTATTATAATAACGGCCGTTCGGATAAGCAACGCTAAGCATGAGAGATGCCGTTCGGCTCCGTCAACATCTGAGTAGGAAAATAAATCCTATGAATATGCAATTATGTCAAAAGGATCCAAAGATGTCGGAGGAAAAAGGTAGGATGACAAAGCTGCAATTATTTGGTGCAAAAATGGGATGGCTTTCGTTAACCCTTTGCAAAAAACAAAGCTCCAACACCCACAGATAAAAGATATGTGTTCAGCGTATCATGATAGAGGCTATTATGAATTTCTGTCATTTACACAACACAGAAGTACATTTCTGCTTCCTGGAGGCATCTGGCAGGCTTCTATGGAAAACAGGGTGCTGGGAGTTATTTAATTTATTTCTGCCCTCCTTTTCTACCCAATAGGGATCCAGAACAGCTCACAATAGGGTTGCCAGCTCCAAGTTGGGAAATTCCTAGAGATTTGGGGGGTAAAGCTTGGAGAAGGCAGAGTTTGGGGACAATGGGAGGGAAAGAACCTCAGCATGGTATAATTCCATAGAGTTCACCCTTCAAAGCAGCCATTTTCTCCAGAGGAACTGATATCTGTGGCCTGGAGATCAGCTATAATTCCAGGAGATCTCCAGCCATCACCTGGAGGCTGGCAGCCCTAGCTCACAAGGTCTCCCTTCCTCCAGCTTTCTGTCTTCACAACAACAGCCCTGTGAGGTAGGTTAGGCTGAGAGATAAAGAGAAGGACAGGCCCAAGGTTACCCAGCAATTCTCCATGGCAGAATGGAGATCTAACCCAGGCCTTGCGTATCCTAGTCCAGTGCTCTAGCCATTACACAGCACTGTCGCTCCAGAAGAGCTCGCCTTTGAGTTTGATCTTATTCATACCGGTGTTTCTAGAGACCCCGTGGATTCTTCCCATTCTTCAGTATCCAAGAATCATCACTTTTAAAGGTCAGAAACCGAGGCAGAGAGGAAAAGTAACTTGTCTCAGCCGAAACCAGAGAATTGTTTTTACCACACCAGCCATTAGTGTCACATTGCAGTACCTTGTGATTGATAGTGTACCTAGTCACCCAGGAGCGTCACTTCCACGCTGACAAAATCCCTGGCCATTCCAGTTTTGCATCCTGCCTATAAAAGTGCCTATTAGGAGTTGCTTCCATGAAAAGTAATCCGGAATGACAGCAATTAAGGAGGGGGGGTTAGACCATCCCCCCCCTTCCTGCCTCCTTTCCGTGTTCCTTAACTATCAAGGGATTTGTATTGGTTTCCTCTATTAACAAATGAATTGGTTAGTTGGACAGTCCTGTTCAAATAAATGTACCTTCATCGACATAAGAGACTTTCTGAGATGTTAGGGAAAAGTGGGGGGCTGTGAAGAATTGGGGGCACATCTGGAAATTCTCTTAGCCAGTGACACTTTCTCAGTGGCTCAGGAGTGGCTCTTCGACACTCTACCTTTGGCTCTTCTGAGCATCATTACCCAATCGGGCACCTGCCCCATGTTCTAGTAGAACGGCAAAGCCATTGTCTGGGAACATGTGCGGTTGGCAAGGGGTTTGCCCCTCGGAAAGCCACCTCCAGAAGGACTGCGGGATGAACAAGCTGCAAGTCGCTCTGAGCTGTTGCTAGGGTTGCCAGCTCCAGGTCAGGAAATTCCTGGCGATTTGGGGGTGAAGCCTGAGAAGGGTAGAGTTTAAGGAGGAGATGGGACCTCTGAGATTATAATGCTGCCACGTGTCCACCCTCCAAAGCAGCCCCTTTGTCCGGGGGAATTGAGCTCTGTAATCTGGAGATCCGTTGCGATTCCGGGAGAGCTCCAGGTCCCACCGGGATGTTGGCAACCTTACATTGGCCTCATGCCCAGCATGGAAAGCAAGGGTCTGTCCCCTCTGACATCCGCCCGCCCCTTCTTTGCAGCCTCTGTACTCCCATCCCAGCACCTACCTGGGTGGCTGTTGGGAGGAGAGCCAGCCGCCTGCAAAGAAGAGAGAGTAAATATAGGGGTGCAAGGACCCCGCAACTCGACAAGGAGCCAGCAAGTGACTTGTTTCATAGAACCTTCCTCAGGAGTCACAGAAACAAGACACCTGAGGGGAAAAGCACCACACGGTAATTACAAGCCGATTCTTTGAGGTGCTTGTATTTACAGCACCTGTAGAAAGGAAAAAGAAAAACAGACTATCATTGTTTGTTTGAAGTATTATATACTTACCCAGGGCTTTTTTTCAGCAGGGACGTGGTGGAACGGAGTTCCGGCACCTCTTGAAAATGGTCACATGGCCGGTGGCCCCGCCCCCTGATCTCCAGACAGAGGGGAGTTGAGATTGCCCTCCGCGCCACTTGGCGCGGAGGGCAATCTCAACTCCCCTCTGTCTGGAGGTCAGGGGGCGGGGCCACCGGCCATGGGACCATTTTCACCGAGGGCGATTTAAACTTTTAAAAACTCCCCCCTTGTTCCAGCTGACCCAAAGTGACGTCATTGTGCGGTCCTGAGTTCCACCACCTCTTTTCCTAGAAAAAAAGCCCTGTATTTACCTGGTATGATGAGACGTCCTTGCTCTGTCTTCTTCCCCTATTCTACTTAGCACCTGTACTGGTACTTAGACTATTAGTTACTAGAGAAATTGTGTGACCGCCACTGACCTATTTTACTATGTACTTTTTGGATGAATGCTTTCACTATATCTACTCCTTTTTATGGTTATGTAGCATATGCACTTTACTAGTCTTGGAATATATCTTTAATATATATATATATATTCTTTTCCTTGTTTTGCTTGTGGGTGCCTGGAGATCGCCCGGAATTACAACTGGGTCAAATCCACATTACTCATTCTAAGTCGCATGTTCCCCGCATTCCCCACGCAATCCCGAGTGCCGGTCACATTACCTCATTAAACAGACGCATTTCATTCGCATTTCTCCCGAATATGTGGTCACAGGTTTTCAACGGGAGCTTCACGGTGGCCGTGAACGGGCCAATGTGCAATTTACGCGATTTTTAAAAAAACCACCCCCCCTTCCTGTCTCTCCGGCTGTTCCGAGAGTCCCTATTGGCTGATTCAACTTGCAAGTGCTCCGTAGTCTGCAAAAGACTGTTTTTGACTTCATAGCATTGGATTTATTGATTATGCTGTTTCTGAATCAAATCTGGTAGTTTGAAAAATCATTTTGGGGTGAATCCATCCTCAGAACGGACTCGCGAAACTTCCTTTTTAACTGTTTTTTATTTTTTTTATTTTATATTACTGTAATATCAAAATTACGAAATATCAAAATAATGACACTCCAAGGAAGTGAAACTTCAGTAAAATTCAGGCACTGAACTGTCCTGCATAGGAAATGACCAAGAAAGCTTCCCACATGCTTCCAAATTTCCAAAAAAAGAAACGGGAGAGAGCCATCAGTGCTGTCAGATGGGGAAAGAGAGGCATCATTATCTTCAATGATGTTTCTTTATAAGGCAAGATAGAAATAACGGAAAAGTGCGCTCCAAAAAAATAAAAAAAAATGGGTGGGAAAAAAGGTCCCGCCCAAAAAAGCGGTTTTCGAGCGGCTGTGTGACCGGAGGGACGCGCGAGAAAGACGGATTGGAAGCAGGAATGTGAACGAAGAGGAAAAAATCGCGGATTGGAGGCAAACGGAAGATATCCGATAAACATGCGGGTAATGGGTGAATGTGGATTTGACCCTGATCTCCCGATAACCGAGATCAGTTCTGCTGGAGAAAATGGCAGCTTTGGTGGGTGGAGTCTGTGGCGTTATAGTTCCTTCCCCCTGCTGAAATTCCATCTTCAAATCCCCAGGAATATCCCAACCCAGAGTTGGCGTCCCTACCCTCACTGCAGATAACCAAATGCTATCTAAGGGTCAACAGCAGCAGGGAGAGGCAACCCTATATACACAGAGAGGTGCTCTAGTAATTTAAAAGGTATTTAGTATTAACAGGTGTTTTTCCATCTTCTGGGCATGGAGCAGGAATCACTGGGAGTGGGAGGGGGGGTGTAGATGTGAATTTCCTGCATTGTGCAGGGGGTTGGACTAGATGACCCTGGAGGCCCCTTCCAACTCTATGATTCTCTGATTCTATAGCCAAGAGTCCAGTAGCACCTTTAAGACTAACCAACTTTATTGTAGCATAAGCTTTCGAGAACCACAGCTCTCTTCGTCAGATGCATGGAGGGTATGAAGAAATTGGCCAGTGATATATAGGTGGTGAGGGGAGGGGGGAGAGGGTCATGGAAATGTAAATTTTTACATGACCTTTTACATACATGTAATTTACATGACCCAACCCCCGCTCCCCTCCCCTCCTATATATCTCTGGCCAGCTTCTTCATACCCTCCATGCATCTGACAAAGAGAGCTGTGGCTCTCGAATGCTTATGCTACAATAAAGTTGGTTAGTCTTAAAGGTGCCACTGGACTCTTCGCTATTTTGCTACTGCAGACTAATACGGCTAACTTCTCTGGATCTGATTCTATGATAGTTTTATATTACAGTATGAATGTTTGGTGGAGTGGCTCTTTTGGTTCCCAGTAACTGAGAATGGGACTCCCTGCGAGCTGCAGAGGAGGTATCACAGATCTAAGATCTTAGGGGCCCAAGAAGGCTGATGCGCACGCTCCTCCTATCCTCCTTTAACGGACTTTCATCTGCTCTCAATGTTCTGTCTCTCCTGCAGTATGCTCAGGCTTCATCAGGATATTTTTCAGCCCTTCCCCTTTTTTTCCTTTTGGTTAATTTACAATGGCATGTTTTGTTTTGTTGTGTAGGGTTGGGAGTCCAGTCCATGGAGTAGGTAGAGATTCCTACCCTGTCTGTGGGTGGCCCTGCTTTGATGCTTTCATCACTAGCGCGGAGACCAGCCGGTTTACTGTTAGAGCGCACACCCTCCTGTTTCTTCAGCTTATTCGTACCGTTCCTCCAGTCACTGTAACAAATTCACATGAGAGCACTGATCTGCCAAAATGCACCCATGTGCATGACTCCATTGAGTATCCATGCGCAGGGTTTTCCTGACATGCATATGCGCTCCTGTGCCTTTTTTTATATGAAAAAAGAACCAGCCCCCAAACATCTGGGTAGAGTTGTGATGCTCCATCAGTTACCTGCAATGTGTCGGTGAAACAGTGCACAAAAGAACCGTGGTGCGATCTTGATGAATTTCCTGCATTGTGCAGGGGGTTGGACTAGATGACCCTGGAGGACCCTTCCACCCTATGATTCTATGATTCTATGATATTGGGGCAGAAGCTGTGTTATTCAATACGTCACATGTTGTGATGAATTGGGAATGCTGGCCAACTGCCCGTGTGTCATCCAACATTTAAAAAGGTAACCTCGATGAATTTGTAATGACAGCCAGTTGAACTGGCTTTCCAAAAGGATCGGACAAGTTCACGGGTCTTTTGAGGCTATTAGCCACAATGACTAAATGGAGCCTCCATATTCTGAGGCAGTCTACCTCTGAATACTGATTGCTGGGAGGTAAGAATGAGGCGAGGCCTTCACCTCTGGGCTTTGCCTGCAGGCCTTCTAAGGACATCTAGCTGGCTGCTTTGTGGAACAGGAACGAGTACTTACTAGGCAGTCGGTTTGAACCCGAACGGTGTTCCTGATATTCTTATGTAATTCAGAATTCTGAAATCCAAGAATGAGGAGACATTTAGAAACATCGCTGTTAAGGATTTCACAAACACGGCCTCTTGTTATTAGGAGGAAAGGCCATCGTTTATTCTATAACTTGCTCTTTTTTTAGTATACTGAGGAGTTAGCTGTGTTAGTCTGCGGTTGCAAAATAGTAAAGAGTCCAGCAGCACCTTTAAGACTAACCAACTTTATTGCAGCATAAGCTTTCGGGAACCACAGCTCTCTTCGTCATGGAATGACGAAGAGAGCTGTGGTTCTTGAAAGCTTATGCTGCAATAAAGTTGGTTAGTCTTAAAGGTGCTGCTGGACTCTTTACTACACTGTGATTCTCTCACCCTCCCTGAACAGAGAAACTATCAGGGCTGGTGCCACCAGGTATAATTTCCTTTGTATGACGGAGCAACGGAAGTTTACATTATTTGTATAATAATTGCAAATACACAAGCAGAGCACACTGACAGCACACCTGACAACTCGGTGTTGGATTGCCAAAAATCCCCCAAAGCGCTGCGCTTTGGTTTATTTAATTCTAGCTCAACTTTCGACACTCTCCTATCTAAATCCAAATTGCAGCCTTTCTCACTCCCACATCTTGCACAGCGCTGATTGCGTTGTCATTGGTCTGAATCAAGATGAAGGTTCTCTCGCTACGACTGGTATTAAAGTAGTTTAGCATGTTTAGGTCGTGTCTTATCGCCCGTTACAGCTGGTGGGAACGGTTACTGTGTTTGTCTTGGATGCATCTGATTCTTGCCAGTCAAGGCTGTATCTCTTGCAGTTTTAGCCCAGCTGGGTTGGATTTGTGCAGGGCTTTTTTTCTGAGAAAAGAGGTGGTGGAACTCAGGACTGTACAATGTTGTCACGTTGGGTCAGCTGGAACAAGGGGGGAGTTTTTTAAAGTTTAAAGCACCTTTGGCTCCGCGTCTAAACTCCCCTCTGTTTGGAGATCAGGGGGCGGGGCCACCGGCCATGTGACCATTTTCAAGAGGTGCTGGAACTCCACTCCACCGTGTTCCTGCTGAAAAAAAGCCCTGGATTTACGCACATCCATTCCACTAACTGTGGTACTTTCTCCTAGCGCTTGCAGCCTCTTGCATCAGGGGAAGGCCATAACAGACTCACACCTCTGGAACTGATCTCAGGTGAATCGTCCTTCCATCTAGAGGCATCGAGAGCCCTTCGCTCAGGTCCCAAACCACCATCAAGCACCACTTCAGGCAAATGAACGGCACATTTGCAGAGACGAAGATCACTAAACTCACCACGGCAGGATTAATTCTGATTCCCCGTCACAACGAACAGACGCTCGAGAGCTTCCGCGAGAAATGCCTTCAAGTCTCGACGCAACCGATGCGCCCTGAAGCAGGCCTCTCTTCGAAACACCCACAGTCCTTCACCAGCAACGCTGGCAGACCCTGCCGGGTCATTCACGTGTCCCTTGCTTTCTCCCATCCTTTTCGTTCCCCCCTCCCCTTTTGTTCAAAACACTAGTTATGGCTTTGCCCTCTACATAACCCCATAGCCCAAAGTTTCATGAGTTAATTATATATTCGGTGAAAAAAGAAACTCCCTGAGCTGCATTGTTAACTGGCAGTTTCATCCGTGCTGCACATGGAGTTCTTTTTTGTTACCAGCCCTCTTCAACTGCCTTCTCCTCCGTGCTTAAAAAGGAGTCCGTGTTTTCCCTGTTTGTAAGGGACGGTCTCTATTTTTGGTCCCTGTCCCGGTGTATCACTATCCTCCTTTTATCTCGATTTTTGGCTTTTGGAGAAGCCTAGGAAGTTTGTTTTGTTTGTTTTCAGTGTGAATTGCCTCTCCTGTTCAGTTGCCAACTCTAGGTGGGGAAATTCTTTGAGATTTGGGGGTGGAGCCAAGGGAAGATGGGGGCTAGAGAGGGAAGAGACCTCTGCAGTTTATGATGTCATAGAGTCTACCCTCCAGAGCAGCCATTTTCTCTGTTCGGAACTAACTTCTGTCATCTGGAGATCAGTTGTGATGCTGGGAGATCTCCAGGCCCTACCTGGAGACTGGCAACTATACTCCCCTGGCAATTCCACAAGGCTCCCTGGAATTTCTAGTCATAACATTTCTTAGTGGGAATATCTACATATCTTGTCTCTGGTGATCGGGTTTCCACCCTCCAGGTGGTGGCTGGAGTAGAGATCTCCCAGAATTACAAGTGATCTCTAGTCCTTCGAGATAGATTTCCCTGGAGAAAATGGCTGTTTTGGAAGGCAGACTCTATGGCAGTATACCCTGCTGAGATCTCTCCCCTCCCCAAACCCTGGCATCTCGAGGCTCCACCTCCAAAAATCTCCAGGAATTTCCCAACCTGGAGTTGGCAAGCCTAAGTGCATACCCATCTAAATGCATATACAATAAGTCTCCATGCAGTGCACAGTTGGGCATTATACTCACAGGGGTGGTCCCCTCAATGGAGGAGGAAGGAAAGAAGGAAGAGGGCCACCCTATTCCCCGCCCCCCCCCCCCCGCCCCCCGGAGAGAGAGGAGTAGGCTGTCTTTGGGGCAGCATTTAAAAAATGGGTGTTTAAGTTTCTGACTTTGGTCACATCACGAGAAGAGAAGACTCTCTGGAAAAGTCAATAATGCTAGGAAAAGTGGAAGGCAGTAGGAAAAGAGGAAGACCTAAAACAAGATGGCTGGACTCAATCTAAGAAGCCACGTCCTCCAGTTTGCAGGATCTGAACAAGTCTGTTAAAGGTAGGGCATCTTGGAGATCTTTCACTCATAGGGTCGCCATAGGTCAGAGGCAACATGACACAGCACATAACACATGCTTAAATTACATGTAGAAAGGTACCGGCTGGATATTAGGAAGAACTTTTTCACAGTCAGAGTAGTTCAAAGGTGGAATCAGCTGCCTAGGGAGGTGGTGAGCTCCCCTTCACTGGCAGTTTTCAAGAAGAGGCTGGGTGAATATTTGTCAGGGATGCTTTAGGCTGATCCTGCACTGGGCAGGGGGTTGGACTAGATGGTCTGTATGGCCCCTTCCAACTCTGTGATTCTATGGTCTGTATGGCCCCTTCCAACTCTATGATTCTATGGTCTGTATGGCCCCTTCCAACTCTATGATTCTATGATTCTATGGTCTATATGGCCCCTTCCAATTCTATGATTCTATGATTCTATGGTCTGTATGGCCCATTCCAACTCTATGATTCTATGGTCTGTATGGCCCATTCCAACTCTATGATTCTATGATTCTATGGTCTATATGGCCCCTTCCAAATCTATGATTCTATGATTCTATGGTCTGTATGGCCCCTTCCAACTCTATGATTCTATGGTCTGTATGGCCCCTTCCAACTCTATGATTCTATGGTCTGTATGGCCCATTCCAACTCTATGATTCTATGATTCTATGGTCTGTATGGCCCCTTCCAACTCTATGATTCTATGGTCTGTATGGCCCCTTCCAACTCTATGATTCTATGATTCTATGGTCTATATGGCCCCTTCCAATTCTATGATTCTATGATTCTATGGTCTGTATGGCCCATTCCAACTCTATGATTCTATGGTCTGTATGGCCCATTCCAACTCTATGATTCTATGATTCTATGGTCTATATGGCCCCTTCCAATTCTATGATTCTATGATTCTATGGTCTGTATGGCCCCTTCCAACTCTATGATTCTATGGTCTGTATGGCCCCTTCCAACTCTATGATTCTATGGTCTGTATGGCCCATTCCAACTCTATGATTCTATGATTCTATGGTCTGTATGGCCCATTCCAACTCTATGATTCTATGGTCTGTATGGCCCCTTCCAACTCTATGATTCTATGATTCTATGGTCTGTATGGCCCCTTCCAACTCTATGATTCTATGATTCTATGGTCTGTATGGCCCATTCCAACTCTATGATTCTATGATTCTATGGTCTGTATGGCCCCTTCCAACTCTATGATTCTATGGTCTGTATGGCCCTTTCCAACTCTATGATTCTATGGTCTGTATGGCCCTTTCCAACTCTATGATTCTATGGTCTGTATGGCCCATTCCAGCTCTATGATTCTATGATTCTATGGTCTGTATGGCCCCTTCCAACTCTACGATTCTATGATTCTATGGTCTGTATGGCCTCTTCCAACTCTATGATTCTATGGTCTGTATGGCCCCTTCCAACTCTATGATTCTATGATTCTATGGTCTATATGGCCCCTTCCAATTCTATGATTCTATGATTCTATGGTCTGTATGGCCCATTCCAACTCTATGATTCTATGGTCTGTATGGCCCATTCCAACTCTATGATTCTATGATTCTATGGTCTATATGGCCCCTTCCAATTCTATGATTCTATGATTCTATGGTCTGTATAGCCCATTCCAACTCTATGATTCTATGGTCTGTATGGCCCCTTCCAACTCTATGATTCTATGGTCTGTATGGCCCATTCCAACTCTATGATTCTATGATTCTATGGTCTGTATGGCCCCTTCCAACTCTATGATTCTATGGTCTGTATGGCCCCTTCCAACTCTATGATTCTATGATTCTATGGTCTGTATGGCCCCTTCCAACTCTATGATTCTATGATTCTATGATTCTATGGTCTGTATGGCCCATTCCAACTCTATGATTCTATGATTCTATGGTCTCTATGGCCCATTCCAACTCTATGATTCTATGATTCTATGGTCTGTATGGCCCCTTCCAACTCTATGATTCTATGATTCTATGGTCTGTATGGCCCATTCCAACTCTATGATTCTATGATTCTATGGTCTGTATGGCCCCTTCCAACTCTATGATTCTATGGTCTGTATGGCCCTTTCCAACTCTATGATTCTATGGTCTGTATGGCCCTTTCCAACTCTATGATTCTATGGTCTGTATGGCCCATTCCAGCTCTATGATTCTATGATTCTATGGTCTGTATGGCCCCTTCCAACTCTACGATTCTATGATTCTATGGTCTGTATGGCCTCTTCCAACTCTATGATTCTATGGTCTGTATGGCCCATTCCAGCTCTATGATTCTATGATTCTATGGTCTGTATGGCCCCTTCCAACTCTACGATTCTATGATTCTATGGTCTGTATGGCCTC
This sequence comes from Eublepharis macularius, assembly GCF_028583425.1. Classification (NCBI taxonomy): domain Eukaryota; kingdom Metazoa; phylum Chordata; class Lepidosauria; order Squamata; family Eublepharidae; genus Eublepharis; species Eublepharis macularius. The sequence continues at coordinate 238,469,344 of NC_072790.1, forward strand.
TTCCAACTCTATGATTCTATGGTCTGTACGGCCCCTTCCAACTCTATGATTCTATGATTCTACACGCAATTTGGCATGCAGAGGCACATAACACAAACACATTTCTAACATGACAGTTTCCATTTAAAGAATGGGAAATTCTTTTTCCAATAGGGAGATGCCTGAGTTTTAAAAAAACCCAAGCGTGTGATCGCTCCCCACCCCCCGCCACTAGGGGGGTGCTCCGGGTACCATCATTCGACCCGCCTAGCTTTAAGACGCCATGATTCTCTTTGGGTCAAATGAAGTCCAGAGTGGTTCATTCTCACCCATGATCCCGAAATGCATCTCCTTTTTGGTACTGCAACTGCAAACATAGTCGACTGTGAGAGAAACTTAAGCAAGTTATTATTTATTTAAGGAAGGTGTTCATTATAAACAGCAAAAAAATTTTTTTTAAAAAAAACCTTCTGGGCTTAAAAATAACTGTTCTTACTCAACTGGAATGTTTCTGACGCTAACAAACGGCCTTGGTGATTGACACCGGTTTGGCTTGAGGGTTATATAATTTTCTGTTGATTAAGAGGAAATTTGTGATTCATTGCTTTGAAAGCTTTTTCTGGAAATGTGGCAGCTCTGCTGAGAAAGGAAAAAGTGGACTTCCGTTGCCTCGCCTCTCAGGCTGTTCAGGAAGCATAATTGTATGGAGAGCTGTGTGGTACTTTGAGGACTAGCAACTTCGTTGTGGGGTAAGATTTCACCACCCAGAGAAGAAGGAGCGGGTAACAAAGAGATCAGATGTCATGAAGCCAGAAGTACCTTTGGGGATAGGTATGTGAACCTGCTAATGAAAACAAAAGCCACTCAAAAGAGTAAAGGATACTATCAGAGTGAGGGGGTGAACCAATGAAGACCAGGGTTGCAGAGGCGGGCAATGACAAACCCCCTCTGTTAGTCTCTTGCCATGAAAACCCCACCAGGGGTCGCCAGAAGTCAGCTGTGACTTGAGGGCACTCTCTACCACAGCATACAAAAACCTGTAAAGAGGGGAAGGTTTAGGTAGGTAGCCTCATTGCTTTGCAAGAAGAACAGCAGGATTTGAATCCAGAGGCACCTTAGAAACCAACAAGATTTTCAGAGGGTAAGCTGTTGAGAATCAGACATGAGAAGGAAGAAGGGAGCTCTGACTCTCGAAAGCTTACCCTCTGAAAATCTTGGTTGTTTTTTTTTCCTTTGGCCTCACTTTGGAACATCTGGAGATCCAAAGACCAGTGGAGAGCCAAGCTGTAAAACCAGGACGCCTACATTTCCCATCAAAACTTGAGGGAAGCTGACAAGAGTCCAACCTGTGTCAGGCCTCACTTGTAGCTTGGCTCTTAGCTCAACATGATTGTTTTATTTGATAGACTGTGTGCTGTGTGATAGTGTGGCCTTCCCTGTGTTTTGCATTTTGTCTTCTTCCCTACCTCATTTGAATCCACCCACCATTTCCCCTATCTTCTATAATAAACTTTCTTTCTAAAAAGGCATTTTTGGTTTCCATGGGACAATCCATTTCTCTGGGATATTTCTCTGACTCTTCCCTACATGTGAGACTGTTTCGACGCTACCCAGTTTGCTATAAGATAGTTTTTCAAGGTTTCCACCCTGTTACTTGGTTATTTTGCTAGGGCTGAACTGGAAGAGCTGCTTCCCAGAGGATCCGTCTAGCTGTTCTCAAGAGGTACCTGAGTGGTGGCAAGTAGGGGTGTGCAATTCGGGTTTCTGAAACCTGAAAGAAACCCGAAACAAACTTGTTTCGGGTTGTTTCAGGTTATCCGAAACGTTTTGGGAAACCCGAAACGTTTCGGGTTAATCGAAAGAAAATAACCCGAAACGTTTCGGGTTAATCGAAAGAAAATAACCTGAAACGTTTCGGGTTGTTTCAGGGTTTTCAATGGGAAAATGCCTCCGTCTTCCCGAACGCCTGGGGGAGGCATTTTCCCACCGAATCATCCCAAAATTGTGGGGACCTTCCTCGAACCCCTCTCTAACAACCCCCCAAGTTTCAGACCGATTGGACTTTGGGGGGCCATGTTATGGCCCCCCAAACCAGGTCCCCCTATCCTCACATAAGAAAGGGAAGGGTGAGCAAGGCAAGTGACTACCAGAATACTTTCCAGGGAAACTTTGATCTAAGGTTGTTCCCAGCAAGGAAAGCCACTTCCCCCCCTTTCCTAACTGGGCCATTCGACTCAAATCCTACTAAAAAGGAGAAGATCTTTCTGTAGAGAACTGGCCACTCCCAGCCCTTATTAAAGCCGAGCTTCAGAGACTCAAATCTGCATAAGAATTCCAATTCAGCAGCTTCGATATGCCTTTGAATCTTTTCACTTCTGAACGGCAACTTTGAACCCTGTTACTGAATGTTCACCCATCAGTTTCCTCCCAGCCCATGACGCAACCCACATCGCACAGCTTGGTTTCACAAGATCAGTTGCCCAAAAGCTCAAGGGAACGGGGCTGTCAACAAGTCCTGCGACACAAAAGCCTTCAGTCATTGGGCATTCATCAAAAACCAACAAAATCTGTGACTGGCCAAGTTGTTTTAGAACTGAAACACAATTTGCTGACCAAATTTCAAGCAAATTCTCCCCGTTCGATAAGTATGTGGAGCAATATAGGTTTTATCAATGGCTGGAAGCCACAAGAGCTTAACAACGGAGCCTCTAGGTTTGGAAGCAGTGTATCTCTGAATACCCAGTGGTGTGAAGGGCTCTCTCCTTCATGCCATGAGTTTCCCAGAAGACTGGTTCGATTTGATCTAGTAAGTCTTGTTGATAGGAGCAGACCATATCCTATTTCCAGTCCATCCAGCATGGCATCTTGCCTCGCACAGCAGCCAACCAGCCGCCCCAGAGGGCCAACGAACAGGGCATCGCATTTTACTTTCCCTTTACAGTATTAATTTATTCTGGAGAACTGAATGAAAATAGGTACATATGTACATACTTACATAAGTGTCGTCAAGTCGCAACTGATTTATGGCCACCCCAGCAAGGGAATTTCAAGGCAAAGGAGGCGATTTGCCATTGAGATGCATTAGTAGATAATAATTTCAGGTGTATGGTTGCCAACTCCAGGTTGGAAAATACCTGGAGATTTGGGGGTGGAGCCTGGGAGTGTATGGGGTTTGGGGACAGGGGGGATATCAGTGGGCATAATGCCATACAGTCCACCTTCCAAAGCAGTCATTTTCTCCAGTTATAATCCCGGGAGATCTCCAGGCCCCGCCTGCAAGCTGGCAACCAGGTGTGTAGCTGCATTAGTCTGTAGCTGCAAAATAAAACACAGTTCTCTTTTTGAATTTTTGGTTCTTCTACAAAAGAACTTCAAAGGGAAACTCTTCATTAATTTCATTAAGAAGTTCAAGACTATTTAACAGGGACCTGTGTTTCTTCACTCACTATAGGCCCTAATATCTTCCACATCTCATCTTTTACAAATGTCAGTTGGTTCAACTGTACCTCTGTAACTGGTTCTTATACTTTCTTATCTTACTAGATGGTATGTTCAATCTACTTTGCCTATCTAACAACAGCTTGGAATTCTCACACCCACTCTGAGTGAATCAATCGCGCTTTGGATCGGATCTTGTGTGAATTAGGCTGTTTCTGTTGGGTGTATAATCTTGGTGCATTTACGCCGTAGCTTATCCGATGGAGTTCTGATTCGTAAAATCTTGTGCTGGGATAAATTTTGTTCGTCTTCAAAGCCCCACTGGCTCCAGTTGGATTTAGATTGACAGAAATGTCTTGGAATGTATAAATTAAGATAAATGATGTGAGTTTTAAATTGACATGCTTTTTGCACCCTGCTTCAGGTACCCCTGCTAGACAGGTGGCACAACCCAAGGAAGGGCCTTCTCAGCCGTGGCACCAAAATCATAGAATTTCCTTCCCAGAGAGTTTGCCTATGCCTTCCTATCGTTGTTTTCCCCCATCGGACAAAGACATTTCTGTTTCGTCTGGCATTGCCTCCCTGATTCTTACTGACCCTTCCTCCTCTTCATGTGTTTATGTATTTATTTATTTGGTTTTATATATTTATATGTTTTTAACCCTGTTTTAATGTTTTTTATCGTTCACCAGCCTGGGGGCCCTAAGTAGGGTGGAAAGCAGCTTTAACATGTTTTAAATAAAATAAATGAGTGCGTATTTTAGATGAAAAATAATTTAGAATTTAAAAGAAAAGCCAGACTGAATCACTCTGAAGATCAGCCAGAAATTTAACCTCATTTATGCCCACGCAAGGGCCATTTTCAGCCATTCACGAGATACCTACATACTTCCATACATTGTACAATATGAGTTAGTATTTGTAGCATCAGCGTTCCCCTGCCACCCGCCGCCTCTTCCCTGCTGGCAACCAAATCCATCTGGGATCTTTTCTCCCCTGGTAAAGTGGGTGTTGAATAGCACCCTTGCGTTTCTTGATTTTTGTCATCTAACAAACATTTTAGCAAACATTGAACCACGTAACGGAATTTTCTTTCCCTTGCTTAAAGAAGCAAAGTCGAAGGTTTCTCATCGCCTGTGGAAAGGTTTTTAAAACCTTATTTTACAAAACAAAACAAAACACAGAGTACTTCTGAAGTTGTCCCTTTCTGCTCTGCTGTTTAGATTGGTGGCTTTTCTTCGGGCTGGGCGTGCCCCAATGCTTGAAGGATGACGAAAGGAGAAAATAAATTCCTCCTCTTCACTTTCACCATCATATGCAATCTTACCTAGATTCGTATTATCGGCACAGGCGTGTTTCCACTGGTACGTTATCCTTTCATCGTTCCATGGCTGTTAGTTAAGCGGAACATCCACATTCAGGGGCAGTGTATCTTGGAATTCAACGGGCTGGGCAACAAGTCGCAAGGAAAGTCTCGTGGCTTCATGCCCTGCACGTGGGCCACCAGTTGGGCATCTTGGCTGATCACTGTTGACAACAGGATACTGGATTATAGAGATTTATGGTCCGATCTATCAGGGCTCTTCTTTCGATCCCATAACTGTAGGTTTCTTCATGAGGGTTTGGACTTAAATCACAGGCTATCACAGAGGCGTAAATATGCTTTTTTGACAAGAAGCACAAATCCTTGTATAGCCAAAGGCCTCAGATTGAGCATCTTGACTGCACACAACACACACACAGAGGGGCAAGACCTCTGGGAATATATCCCAACTTCCTGGGAGTACATCTAAAAGGCTTCTGGGAGAATGTCCAAAAGTCTCAGGGCATAAGGGATATATATCCAAATGGGGAGTATATCCAAATGCCTTTGGGTATCTATCAAAAGATCTTGAAGTTTGTATCTAGAAGTTTCTCAGAGACTATGCTGTGGTCTCAGGTATACGTCCAGCAGCCTGTGTAGTATATGCAGAAGCCTCAAAGCTAGGGATGTCAACTCCAGCTTGGGAACTTCCTGAAGATTTGAGGGTAGTGCCTGCAGAGGGGAGAATTCGAGGAGGGATTTCACCTAGAATCTATGGTATACCATAGAGTTTATCCTCAAAAGCTGCTGTTTTCTCCAGGAGAACTGATCTAGCTAGGTTGGAGAGAAATTGTAATTCTGGGAGAACTCCAGGCCCTGCTCAGGACGTATGTCCAAAGGTCTCTGAATGGAAAGATGCAATCCAAACACACGGTTTTAAATATAGCACGGATGGCCTCCCACTTTCCCCCCCTTCATGATGTGTTCAGTGGGGACTGATTTTGCATTGCCTCGTCGCCAGTCATGCTTTTTTGGGTCTTGTACAACATAATAAACTGTCCACATAGCCCAGTATTCTGTCTCAAACAGCAGCCAGACAAAAAAAAAACCTCAAGCAGGAGACGAACTTTTCTACAATGGCTTATTGCCCAGGACGTCCCCTGGCATTCACAGGTCAACTGCCTCTGAATATGGAGGTTCTATTTACCTGTCTTCCTGGAATTTAGGGAGTTTAAAGATTTATATCCCACTTTCTCCCTGATCAAAGCGGCTTATTACATTGTTCTCCCCTCCTCCACCCTATCTCTACAACAACCACCTTGTCGTGTGGGTTAGGCTGAGAGTTCAGGATAGCCAAGGAGCTTCTAGGGAGAGTGTAGGGTCAAACCCGGCAGTCCCAGTCCAACACTCTAGCCACTAGGCCACCGCTGTTTGCCTTGTGTCAAAATCCACCAAAAGTCACAATTTGCAACGAATGGCAGGAAATTTCATGAGTTTGGGCTGTTCATCTTGAATTTAAATGGGGAAGCCCTGCACTTTATTTTAAAAGGAGAATTTGTCTGTGTCTCTTTCTCTCTCTACGCCCCCCGCAAAACCATTCATAATTGTATAAAATCCTATCGTGTCCCCTTTACCCTGTTAGTATCTGACTTAACTGAGAAATGAATCTCACGGTCTTACTGATGTGCTAATGAATTCTAACAGTCGAAAAAGAATCTTTTGGAAGAATTGGATGGGGCGCATAAGACTGTTCAAACTTCCGGAATATATGAGTTTTGAGGTGGAAAGATCTATTTCAGAGCCGGCAGTAACTGTTACGATAGGATTATGCTTACGAACAGTCATATGCCCCAAAGGATCTGGGACAGTCCCCATTTGGGGTCCCCATAAATCAGGGTCCCTGTAATTTTTGACTTTGGGGCAGTGCCTTCTGAAAAACTTGTGAGTCAGATGCGCTTTTTCAAGGTTCAGACCCCTCCCCAAGATAACAGCCCTCCAGTGAGTGGAGAAAACAGATGCGGCATGTCTTTAGTGTGCATTCATGCTAATGTGTGCACATGGACCTGAATGCGCTATCTAGTGCACATTTGACCATTTCACACATTGCAGCTGCTGGCAGAGATCTGGGAAGTCTTGATAGCCTATAAGGAAGGAATGTTAATTTTTTCCACCTGGTATCACTCAGGCCAAAAGAACAAAACCCTCTTGACTTTGAAATCTATGACGCAGAGTCCTGGGCAGGAGAAATAAATATAGTAGGCAGACTTTAGCAATGTGGGAAGGCAGACCCGTGTGAGGCAGAGGCAGAAAAAGAGCTTAGGCAGGGTATTTATTTCATTTAGAGATTTATACCTCACTTTTCTCCCCAGTGGTTTGCAACACTGTTCTCCCTTCTTCCATTTGATCTTTACAACAACCTTGTGAGGTAGGTCGGGCTGAGAGAAAGTGACCCAGAGAGCTTCCGTGTCAGAGTGGAGATCTGAACCTGGGTCTTACAGATCCTAGTCCAACATTCGAACCGCTATGCTACGCCAGCCCTCAAGCTTGCTCCAAGACTAATGGTTAAGTGGTTGGGCTGCGAATCAGCATTCTGCTGGTTCGATTCCCACTACTGCCATAAGCTCAGCAGGTGGCCTTGGGGAAGCCTCTCAGCCCCAGCTCCTCAGCTGTATTGTGGGGATAATAATAACACTGACTTTGTTCACCGCTCTGAGTGGGGTGCTCATCTGTCTATATAGTTGTTGTTGTTGTTGTTTTCATCTCTGCAATGACAGAGTGGCCATAACTAGCCAATCTCATCGAATTTCAGAAGCTAAGCAAGGTTACCCCTGGTTAGTTCTAGGATGGGAGACCCACCAAGGCAGGCCAGGGTTGCTACACAGAGGTAGCCAGTGGTAAAGCACCTCTGATTGTCCCTTGTCCTGAAAATCTGATGAGGGGTTGCCGTATGTCGACTGTGACTTGACAGCACTTTCCATCACCAATGACAGTGTGTGCACGCTTCATTACAAGTAACTTGTTCTCCCTCTAGTGTATTTAGGAGGAGGCAGGGCTATGGCTCCAGTCCCCCTCCCGCCCGATTTCTAGTGTATTTAGGAGGAGGCAGGGCTATGGCTCCAGTCCCCCTCCCGCCCGATTTCTAGTGTATTTAGGAGGAGGCAGGGCTATGGCTCCAGTCCCCCTCCCGCCCGATTTCTGGGGCACAGGCGCGCACACATGCTGTGTTCGAGGCGGGGATGAAGCGCATCAGCTCCCGCTGTGGGCGTTGGACCAAACCAACCGCATGCTGCATCTGTCCCATTCAGGCAGGTGATACTTATGCTATGGCTGGGCCGTGTTGGACTCGGCCTGCAAGTTTGGCAGGCTGCTGTGGGGCGTGGAGCCTGGGAGCCAGTCACACCTGGAAAGCTCGAGCAGGAAAAGCTCTCTTGCCAAGGCCTGGCCTAGGAGGAAAAGCTCCACAGGTTTAGGGCTCTTTAGCTGAAGGAGGAGAAAGACAGTTAAGAGGGAACAGGTTTGAAAAATTACGAATGGTGCAGAGAAACAGGAAGGGATTCTCCCTCATTGGCGCTCAAGTTCTAATCAAATTGATGAGCAGTTTAGGATTTTTTAAATATTTATATGGTGCTGCTTTTCTCCCCAAAGCGGCTTGCAACATTATTCCATTTTATCCAGGCAACAAGAATCTCATGATGAAGGTTAGATTGCGAGTGAGAGCTAAACTACATGAAACGAATTACACGAGGACACTCACATGAAGGGAGATGCAATGTTAGCCGGGAAGCGTAGTTTGAATTTCACCTCTCTACAGAGCCTGCAAAGATCATTCCTCAGGGGGTTTGTTAATAATTAACAGATCCTTCCGGGAGGCAAAGAGGAAATTAATGAACCCTCTGAGGAGTGATCTTTGCCAGCTCTATAGAGAAAGGTGAAATTCAAACTATGCTTCCCAACTAACAATGCATCTCTCTTCACTTGTGCGTCCTTGTGTAATTCGTCTCGTGTAGTTTAACTCTGATTGGCTGGCGAGCATCCATGACAGAGAGTAGAGGTTTGAAGCTGGGTCTCTCCCAGATCCTAGTCTGACACGCTAACCACTAAACCATACTGCCATGGAAGGACTTCCTTCCCCAAAGACTGCCCACTGGATGCACCAAAGGAAGTACTTCTTCATGTCACATGGAAATCATGAATGAAATGTTCCATTAAAAAAAGAGGATTAGACAAATTCAAACTCATGGGAAAGCCTCAGCTGCTAAGCTCAATAGAAACTCCATGTTCAGAGGCAGTCTACGTTTAAATACCAAGACCTGGAGTCAAAGATCATAGCAGAGGAACAATTTCCATGCTTTGACTGTGGGATTCCTGATGACATCTGGGATAAAGGTTGCTGGCATCAAAGCACCACTGGTCTGATAGAGCAAGGTTCTTATTTACAAAATTGTTTTCCCCCTTTGAAAGAGGCTGAGTGGGTGGCAAAAATTCCAGGTCAGAGTTCCATCCACTTGGCAAACGGAAACAAGGAATTTGTTCATAGCTTGATAATCATTATAGCATAAAACATATTCCGTTGCTCCCACACACATGCTTTCTCTGGGGTAGCCCCCACCTTATGGAACGGCCTGCCTGAGGAGGTCAGGAAAGGTCCCCCTCTTCAGGCTTTCTGCAAACGATGCAAAACTGAATTATTCAAGAGGGCTTTCTACCCAGCTTATAGGGCTATATCGTAAGAAGTAGCTCAGAGAAATGCCTTAATAGGGGCAGGGACTATACGCTACTCTGTTGGGCACTGTCAGCTATACTGTCTGTTGAGGTAGACGTGCACCTACTAGAGAGTTTCCACTTTGTGCACCTAGAATTTTAGTCCTCGGATTCTCTCTACATGAGACACCTCGGCACGTGTTCGTCAAGTGTAGGGAGATGCAATGTTAGCCAGGAAGGGTAGTTTTAAAAGACAGAGCTGGCAGAGATTGCTCCTCAGAGGGTTTGTTAATTTCATCTTCACCTCCGGGGGGGGGGGGGGGCTCTGTCAATTTCACCTCTCCAGTCTAAAACTGTGTGGGATGGCAACCAGAGGGCAGTGAGGAATGGAAATGGGCTGAAGTTTCCCTTCCAGCATTTCACAGCCCCTTCACACAGCTCCAGTGTATAGCCAAGCCTTTGCCCTGCCGCCAGCTCTTTCTTTTTAAAAACTACCCCTCCCAGCTACCGTTACATCTCCCAACACGTGTTCTTCACGTGTCAGATGTCTCGTGTATTTTTATTTTATTTATTCGATTTCTAGCTTGCCCTCCCTGCAAGTCAGGACGGGTTACAACAGGATATAAAACGCATTTAAAACCAGAGCAAAACCACCTAAACATCACAAGTCATATGATACAATAAAATGCTCATAGCTGATTTTCCCTGTCTCCCCAGTATTCCTAGCATCAGAGAGCCGCAAGGTAGCCCAGGGGTCATCTAGTCTAACTCCCAGCACAATGCAGGAAATTCACAGCTACTGCCTTCCAATCTCCCAGTGACCTCTGCTCAATGCCCAGGTGGTGGCTAAAACCCTCCAGGATCCCGGGCAATCTGGCATAGAGGAAAATTCCTTCCTGACCCCAAAGTGGAAACCAGCATTAGCCTGGGCCTGTAAGAAAGGGCCACGAGAACAGAGCTCAGGCTCCTCGCTTCCTGCATTCCCTCTCATGATCTGCCTGGAGCTTGCAGCGAAAACAGCTGCCCAAATATGCTTCCCAGAAACATATCAGTTATAGGCTTCCCACCGTCTGGAAAAAGCAATCTGGTTGATGTTGCTGAGCTAAGGGAGGGGACAGGATCCTGCCTGTGCGAGTGGTGATGACCTGCTTGTCATATTTTCCAACAGGACCTGTTTTCTCACGGTGCACACAAGTTGCGAGGGTGAGCGCCACAAGAGTATCCAAGTGATATATTGTCGAAGGCTTTCACGGCCGGAGAACGATGGTTGTTGTGGATTTTCCGGGCTGTATTGCCGTGGTCTTGGCATTGTAGTTCCTGACGTTTCGCCAGCAGCTGTGGCTGGCATCTTCAGAGGTGTAGCACCGAAAGACAGGGATCTCTCAGTGTCACAGCTGCTGGCGAAACGTCAGGAACTACAATGCCAAGACCACGGCAATACAGCCCGGAAAATCCACAACAACCAAGTATCCAAGTGCTTACACCAAACACAATCCGTTACAACTTCCTTGGCTGTTCCCAGGCGCAAGTAGATTCTGGGTGGCTTCCCAAAGATCTGCTCTGCTACGTCAGTCTCTTGTACTGGCTTTGAGAATGTGCTGTGATTCAGGAGGCCTTGAGGTTCAGTGCTCACATTTGCCAGAAACTCGGCAAGAAAAAGGAAAATATTGATACCCCTTTCCTCTTGGCTTGACACAGCTCCCTCCCTCCCCAAGATGGAGGTAATAATAGTTCCCCTATCTTCTAGGGGATGGGCAATTGTTTTGGCTCGGGGGCCACTTTGTGGAAGCGGAGGTTAGCGGAGGGCTGCACCTTTTAAAATGATTGCATTCATTAGTTAACTTTGCATTTCAGAAAAGGTATAAATTGTATCATAAAAATCAATAAATATAAATTAAATAAAATAGTGGTAGTTTTATTCAATTTATTTATTGTGCTAATTTCATATCATCTATAGCTGCATTTTTCTGACTGTCTTGGCGGGCCACAAAAAACTCTGTAGCGGGCCGCATGTGGCCCGCGGGCCGCAATTTGCCCACCCCTGCCCTACACAATGCAGGAAATTCAGTTACCCACCCCCCCTTGCACGCACACCCAGTGACCCCTGCTCCATGACCAGAAGGTGGCTAGGATCCCCGGCCAAACTAGTCTGGGGGAAATTGCTACCAGACCCCAAGGTGGCGATCGGCCTGACCCTGGGCATGCAAAAAAGAAGCCATGAGAACGAAGCACTGATGTAGCCTTTCTTGCCCTTCCTCGGTTCACAGAATGAGCCTTGCTGTCAGATGGCCCTCTAGCAAACCTCCAAACGAGAGCCCACCACCTCCCAACTGATCATTGTAAAGCTCAAAGCATAATGGATGGGAAGCGCTTTGGCTTTGGGAAAGCTCAGTTGTTGGGAGATGCATCTTTAGCGCATGCGCATGCATACACACACAGCTCAATGGAACCTCCATGTTCAAAGGCAGTCCGCCTCTGAGGACCAGATGCCCTCGCTTTCATGCACTGGCCTGTTTCATCCCTTCATCGATGTCCCTGTTAAAGTCAAGCACAGCTCAGGGGTTTTTCCATCACTCTATGGCTCACTCCTAACCATTGCCCTTTGCGCTAGAGTTCCCTGCCCGTACTTGCGCCCCATCTAACACCAATTAATTAATCCACTAATCAAAAGAAGCCCAGGGGCAGAAAAGCCTCGTTTGCTCCCTGTGTGCAGGCTTCGTTGTTGCAAGTGGGACAGGAAAATGTGGCCGGGTGGCATCAGGCAGCGGTAGAAATGCAAGTTTGGAGGAAGGTTCCAGGAGCCAAAAGGAAGAGCTCTGCGTACATTCCTCTTTTGCCATTTGAGGACATTTGGGGGGACCCCTGCTCAAAATGAAAATATTAGAGCATACACAAGAGGAGCCCTGACACAGAATCAGACCAATGGTCCATAGGTTCCAGCATCCTCACAGGGACCAATCAGATGCCCCTCCAAAAACTTCCAAGCAGGACACAGGGGTTCTTTTCTTGTAGCTGTGAATTTTCACAAGTAGACTGCCTCTGAACATGCAAGTTCCATGTGGTCAGTTGTGCTTATAGCCATTGATAGGCCAATCCTCCATGAATGTGACCAATCCTCTTTCAAAGCCATCTAAGTGAGCAGCCATTGCATCCTGTGGCAGAGAGTTCCACGGGTGAGTTGCGTGAAGAACGACTTCCTTTCATCTGTCCTGAATCTACAGCCCATGGACTTCATGAGGCTCCCAAATTCTAGCCTCATCAGAGAAGGAGAAAAAGTTCTCTTTGTCCACTTCCTCTACACCATACATAATTTTGTTAAGGCTGTATCATGTTCTCCTCCTCTTTGGCCATCTTTTCTCTAAACAAAAGAAAACTGAAAAGCCCCAAATTCCTTTGCCATCCCTCCTAAAGGTGCTCCAACCCTGCAACCATTCCAGTTTCCCCTTTTCCAGTGGTGCAGAAATGAGATGAATAGGACTATATATACAATATTCCAGATACAGTCGCACCATAGACCCACACAAGGAAATGAAGACACTGGCAGTTTTTTAAATCCCTTCCCAAATAATCCATAGCATCAGTTTTGTCTTTTTCATACCAGCAGAGCACTGTGTCGTCATTTGCATTAAGCTAGTATTTCGCACTCAGTGGCTTGGGAGCCACACGTGGCTCTTTGACATGTCCCTTGTGGCTCTTCTAAACACTGTTACACCCTGTGGAACCTTCTCCATGTCCACTTTCAGTGGAAAGCCATTTAAGTGAGCAGCCATTGCATCTTGTGGCAGAGAGTTCCACGGGTGAGTTGTGTGAAGAACGACTTCCTTTCATCTGTCCTGAATCTACAGCCCATCGAGTTTATGAGGCTCCCAAAGTGGAAAGTGGATAAGGCCTTGCTTTATGGCTGTCAATGGCAGCTGATTTCCACTTCGAAACAGCCGTTACCAAAGAACAGGTAAGCTGTGAGCCTCTTTGAGGTGCAGGCCTCATGCCACGAATGGGAGTAAATGTGGCTCTTTTGGTTGAGGGGAATCATGAATGTGGCCCTCCATGAACTGCCATAATAATAAAAACAACAATAACAACATTCAATTTATATACCGCCCTTCAGGACAACTTAAGACCCACTCAAAGCAGTTTACAAAGTATGCCACTATTATCTCCACAACAAAACACTCTGCAAGATGGGTGGGGCTGAGAGAGCTCTGAGAGAGCTGTGACTGATCCAAGATCACCCAGCTGGCTTCAAGCGGAGGAGTGGGGAATCAAACCCGGCTCTCCAGATTAGAGTCCCGCGCTTTTAACCACTACACCAAACTGGCTCTCACTGCATTAAGCGGTCTACCATGTCCCCTAAGAAGCAGAAACCTCTTCTATCTGTTCTCTTTTTATCCTGCATTTCCTGCAAAGAGCGCGGGGCAGTATCTCCACTCTGGTATGGTCAGCTCAGCTGAGAGAGAGACTGACCGACCCAAGGTTGCTGTAGGGCAAGCAGTCTAACCACTACACTTCCCATTCTTATCTCTGGCTTCCCAAAGCATGCAGGGCACAGTTTTTGGAAGCCTGCTATAACAGCAGCTTGGCATGATAGCTGGCATTAAGGGCGTGCCACGGCTTGGATCAGACCAAAGCGACTTTAATTCCCTTTCTGGCATCTTTGCTTATGATATTGATGCTGCAACGACCTAAGGGAAAGGGCTGCTGATGCCTCCACAAACTCGACTGGCATGTGGGGGAGGGGTGTTAGCAAAAGGACAAGCAGGTCTTTGTAGGAGGTCCTTAATAGACATGGGCACGAACCAAAAAAAATTAACGAATCCGCGGTTCGTGGTTCGGTGCTGACGACAATCCCGAAGTCATAAACCGCAACGGACATTTCCCATTGCCAAACCGGTTTGCGGTTCGTGGTGCTCAGAACGGCCTCTGTTGCACTTAGAGAGCCCACATTCACAGGGAGTGTGTAGCAGGCTCTCCTCCAGCCAGCACCCAAGTTTGGTCAAGATTGCAATCGGGATCTTGGAGTTATACCCTCTCCAATCCGAGGCCCCCAGGAAACTCCCACAAAAATCCAAGCTCAGTTATACTCTCTCTCTGTCTCTCCCCAAAGGCTAGCAAGTAGCAAGCAATAGCTCTCACACTCCACTGCTCGGCGAAAGTGAAAGCCAGCCTTAGGAGCACAGTGCTTTTTATAAACTGAGGTCCCATAGAGCAACGCAGGAGGTCTGTGTTTGGCCATCAGAGCTGCCTATCAGGGTTTGCAGCGATGAGATTGGAGTGCCCATGGCTACAGGACCCTCCCCCAGGTGTCTTCTCCCAACTTGTAACCACTTTGTAGCTCCATGGTTGGAAGGAAGACCTGCCAATCAAGGTAAGCTGGGCTTCGATTTGGGTTTCCAGGGCACCAGAAGGAGCGCAGACAGAGTTCAGGCATTCCCCCGGCTCCGTTTCCAGGGGAATTGATTGATGGTGTCTGACTGTCTGGCTTCCCGAACCACGGCCAAACGCACCAAACCAGGCTTCTTCCGAATGCTGGTTCGTTTGCCATGGACAATCATGAACTGCCAGATTGTGATCGCGCGATCGCCAATTTCGTGGGTTTTTGAAGTTCGTGCCCATGTCTAGTCCTTAACATCGACCCTTATCAGTAGCACATGGGAACACATCAACATTATTAGTAGTATCTATATAGTGCTTATTAGATCTATATAGTGCTAGGAGGAGACTGCAACTAAGAAATCAGGAGATTTGAGACTTGGAAGGGCAGCTATTAAGGAACTAGATCCTTAAATGTAAGGAAGTTTTGGAGATCAAGATCCAGATAATTCATGCTACGCTATTCCCCATTACTGTGTACAGATGTGAATGATAGACAATGAAGAAAGCTGACGGGAAGAAAATGTATACATTTGAAATGTGATTTCAAGTAGCTTTATTGGGTTGCAGTAGAAGAGCAGGATTTTAGTCCAGTGGCACCTTAGAGACCGACAAGATTTTCAGGGTACGAGCTTTCAAGAAGAGTCAAAGCTCCCTTCTTCAGATTTGAAACAGTGTCGGAGGAGAGTTTTATGGATACCATGAATGGTCAAACAGGCAAATAAGTGAGTTCTAGACCAAAGCAAGCTTGAATTATCCCCAAATGCTAAAATGGCAAACTGAGGCCATCATACTTTGGTCGCATCATGAGAAGATAAGACGATAATGCTAGGAAAGGTGGGAGGCAGTAGGAAAAGAGGAAGACCAAATCTGAGACCGCTTGGCCTCCAGTTGTCAAGACCTAAGCACAGCTGTCAATGATAAGACAGTTCGGAGGTTGTTCATAGGGTAGTCAGAAGTCAGAAGCAATTTGACAGCACACAACACACACACACAATAGCTCTTGGCAGGAGGATAGTATCAAAAAGAAAGGGAGATTCATCTGTCTCCCTCTATCACTGTCTTTCCCCAAGAAGTGAAGACTTTCTTTGGTTTGTCTGACGTTCCCTCACTGATCCCGCAATGATTCATGACTTACGCTTTAATTTTTTTGTCTTGCATTTGATATATGTATTTTAGGTCTAGCTTTTAATTGGCTTTATGACTTGCTTTTTATTATGCTTCTAACTGGGCAGAATTGAGGGATAGAACTATTTTAAATAAAAATAAATACATTCCTTTCCTGGCCAGTGGACTAGTTGTCAGCAAGCTATTTTAGCTCCCTCTATCAGGACCAGAATGTATTTTCTTTTATAGAATTTATACCCCTCTTTTCTGCCCTTTTATAGAATTTATACCCCTCTTTTCTGCCCTTTTATAGAATTTATACCCCTCTTTTCTGCCCTTTTTCTGCCCTCATAAGGGCCACCATAATTGCTAACAAATAAAAACATACACAAAGAAGCCACAGCTTAAAAACCATTAAAACCAGCAAAAACACACATCAATAAAACAAGTAAAACCAGAGACAAAATACACATATTTTAAAAATCTAACATAAAAAGCAACAATGAAAACATTGGGCAGGAAACATTGCCACCCACCTAAATACCCAAAGTGTCCTGACCTGGATAGCCCAGGTGAGCCTGATCTTGTCAGATCTCAGAAGCTAAGCAGGGTTGGCGTTGGCTAGTAATTGGATGGGAGATCTCCAGCAAAGCCCAGGGTTGCAGACGCAGGCAATGGCAAACCATGAAAGTCTCTTGCCATGAAACCCCAGCCGGGGTCGCCATAAGTCACCTATGACTTGAGGGTACTCTCTACCACCAAGTACACAAAGCAGGGCCTCCAAGATGACCGAAGTGGTAAGGCAAGGTTCATAAGTTACACATGATACCAAAGAGTCCAGTAGCACCTTTAAGACTAATCAACTTTATTGTAGCAATATTTTGCTACTGCTGTTTTGCTACTGCAGATTAACACAGCTAACTCCTCTGAAGTTATACGTGGACACATGAAAGTATCTTCTACTGAGTTAGAGCACTGGTCTACCAAGGTCAGTATTGTCAGCTCTTCCTATAGCAGCTGAGACTGGCAGCGGAGCTCTTTTATACCACCCACAACCTGGTCCTTAACGGGAGATGCCGGGGATCGAACCTAGGACTTATTGTATGCTAAGCAGATGCTCTGCCACTGATTCACAGCCCTTCCCCAAGATTATACTACCTTCTTTGTTTTGCTGGTCAATGTGTTTAAATGCCAGCTCTTCCACAACAGCTACAAACAGTCACTTTAAAAACATTCTCAAGTTTCCTCAAGTCTTTAAGCCCCGGAGGGCTAAAATGCAGGGTATACATTTTAAAAACAAAATAAATACAAGAGGAAAAAACGGCTGAGGTCAGTTTACAAACACACCCGGTTTCAGAGTCGGCTGCGGAGCAGAAGGTAACATTTGAGTGGAGCGATTGCCCTGAAAACCATGTATTTTCAAGGGCAAACCGCTCGCACCACGTGGAAAACATTACGTCTGTCTCGGCCTAAGTACAGCATACAGCATAATGTGTAATAGAGTGTGGGGAGATCAGCTCAAGCTATAATTCATAGGATGGGAAGGAAGGGACAAAAGGACACTCTGAGCTCCTTTCCAGGCATAGAAGGAAAACAGGGTGCTGCTGTGGCTGAGTGGTAAAGCATCTGCTATCCATGCAGAAAGAGCCAGGTTCGATTCCTGGCATCTCCAGTTAAAAGGACCGGGCAACAGGCAACGTGAAAGACTTCTGCCAGGCAGCGTAAACAATTCTGACCTCGAGCGAACCATGGTGTGACTCAGGAAAGGCAGTTTCATGTGTGTAGCTCGATACATGAGTCAGCAGACAAAACAGACTTCTGAACTGGAAAAGAGATGGATCGCTCCGTAGGTAGGTCCGGCTCCTAGAATTGATACTAGGCCTCGCCTATCTTGATAGCATCTGCCAAAGGCTGGGCTCTATATTGTACACCCCCATTAGCCTTTAATGCCCAAAAAGGGCTCCGAGCAGCCAAGATTGCACTCTACAGAACTGGCCTGCCCCCCCACCCCCCAACACAAAAAGAGCATTGCAGGATCAGACCTACTTCAGCATCCTGTTTCCACTGGATTGTACCAGGAAACCCCGCAAACTGGGTATGAAGCCAACATGTGTGAAAACAAAACTTCTGGTGTTCAGAAGGCGACTGCCTCTAAAGATGGAGGTTCTACTTGGCCAAGATTTGGGTCCAGTAGCACCTTAGAGACCCACTAGATTTCCAGGGTCTGAGCTTTCATGAGTCGAAGACTCTGTAAGGTGCTACTGGATCTTGCTTTTCTAACAAGGCTACCCACCTGAAACTATTTGGCCAAGGTAGCTGACAGGCCTCAATAGACCTACCCACCTCCGTGAACCTGTCTCCTTCTCTGAGGGCCAAGCTACACATGACGAATGACACTTGAACGGCAAGTGTATTTCTCCCTGTTCACTTGCCCTCCACTCAATCCACTTGCCGTTCAAGTGTCATTCGTCATGTGTAGCTTGGCCCTAAGAAAGCCATCTCCATTCGTGGCCACCTTATGGTGGCCAACAGGAAACTAGGCATCTTATGGAGAAGTACCTTGTTTTGGTCTGTCCTGACTCACCGATCAATTCAGGCAACTACAAGTTTTGGGGTCACAAGAGAAGGAAGGGAATTTCCCCCCCTGTACCCATTTCCCCCCTAAACAGTTAATTCGATAAGCTTCACGCCTTTTGCCACCTCTCACCTAAAGCCAGGGAACGCTTCAGCGTTACCTCAGACAGAACCTTCTCCAACCCCCTGATCTTGGCTGCACCTACAAGGCCTCACCCCCCCGCCAGACACACACAGGAAGGAGAAAATCCCAGTTAAACAAAAGCACACACCAAAACAAGGGCCTAACCTCAGGCCAACTTTTGACACACAGACCACAGAAGCCGCCAATGGGGTTGTGCTGAGTAACAAGAATCGTCTGACAGACCACTTCCCCCCCCCCCCGCCCCACCCAGCGGCGCACACACGACTGCAAAGGCAGACAAGTCTGTACACCCCGACAAATACTCCCACGACTGGTTCCCGTCCTGTAAGCTCCCACCGATGCGTGACAGCCAGGAACTCTTTACATTACAACACATGAAAGAGGTTCGCCTACCTCTGGGGATGAGAGTACAAGGTGAAGTCGCTGGTACGCAAGCCTTCCCTGCCCCCTTTTCCTTTCCCATCCCTTCTCAAAACTCAGCCATTTGGGGCAATAACAGAACGGCTCCAGGGATTTGGGTTCTCTGGAGAGGATGCGCTCCAGAGGTTACCTCACTAAACCTGCTTCCCTCACCATTCGTGCGCACACCTTCCTGAGAGAGGGAGCGCCACCATTTCATGCTCCTTTAAGCCCCATCGGCACCAGCAAGGCTAAAAAGTGGCATTAAATATAATATTTGATTTATGTACCGCCCTTCGGGATGACTTAACAGCCACTCAGAGCAGTTTACAAAGTATGTCATTATTATCCCCACAACAACAAACACCCTGTGAGGTGGGTGGGGCTGAGAGAACTCTGAGAGAGCTGTGACTGACCCAAGGTCACCCAGCTGGCTACAAGTGGAGGAGTGGGGAA
This sequence comes from Eublepharis macularius, assembly GCF_028583425.1. Lineage (NCBI taxonomy): Eukaryota > Metazoa > Chordata > Lepidosauria > Squamata > Eublepharidae > Eublepharis > Eublepharis macularius. Next base: position 238,488,816 of record NC_072790.1, read on the forward strand.
TCAAACCCGGCTGTCCAGGTTAGAGTCCCACGCTCTTAAGCACTACACCAAACTGGCTCTCATGAAAACCCCGCCAAGGGTTACCATAAGTCAGTCATGACTTGAGGACACTCTCCACCACACCCTCTGTTTCCTGGCCCAGATATTGCTCCTAATATGAAAGTCAGATGTGGCCCCAACGGGAAATGGAAGACAGTCCCAAAGGCCTCTGCAGCCTTTGGGATTATCTTCCATTTCTCCTTCCTGGCCGAGAGTAAGAGGTTGCCCAGTCATAGCCTCTGTAGATTGTCCCATCGCGCCAACCCTGAGTGCAACACTCAAGTTTCCATCCTGTATGGAAAATTAAGTCTGTAAGTGTGTAACAGAACCAAACGCACATTTGTCCACTGTTGACTTTTGCCTCCATCTTTCTTCCCTCCTTCTATCTTTAATGCATTGAATTTTTTATTATAAATTCCTCAGTAGGACATTCTGTTACTGTGTACAGCACTGTGCATGTAGAAAATCAGGGCTCATTTCGACGGGGAATGCACAGGAACGCAGTTCCAGCAGTTCCCCAAAGAGGTCACGTCAGGTGGCCCCGCCCACCTGACCCTCAGCCATTTTGGACCCGTTTCGGCCTGGATTGGAGCCAAAACGGCCCAGATCGGGCTTCTGGCGGGTGGTGGATCACTCTCCCGCTCATCAGTGGCCTGATCCTGACCATTTTAGGCCCCTTTTCGGCCATTTTCAGCCCCTTTTTGCCATTTTGGGCCAAATTTCGGTCCTGAATGGCCAGGATTGGGTCCAAAACAGCCAGGATAGGTGATGTCAGGGGGCGTGGCATATGCAAATCAGTTATGCTAAGGTCACTTCTGGTGATGTCAAGGGGCGTGGCATATGCTAATGAGTTACGCTAATGAGTTCCTCCAGCTCTTTTTCTACGAAATGACCCGTTGAAAATAATACGGCTTTGCAGACGCAGGTACTAGATCCTTAAACGAAAGCCAAGATTCTTCCAAGAGTTTTAATTCCCTGATATGTATGTTGCATTTGGGGCCTTTTCTATATTTTCATGGAATACACAATCTTGCCAGCTGAGTCCAGCAGATGGAGCGGAGAAAAACAAGGGCTTGGGTTCCAATCTCGCCCAAACTAGCTGCAACAATGTGGGCTATTTGGATCACTCGTGCGAACAGTGCAATGATAGCTTCAGGATGGTGGTGAAAAGAGACTGGTTGAAAAGGCTTTTTATATTTTTAGGAGCTGCAGAAATACTAAAACTCAGCAGTAGCTGTTATAACGAATGGATAGAAGAGCAGGGTTTTGTTTAACAGTTTCCCTCCCCAACACAACCCTGAAAACCACATTTCCATTCTTAAGGGTCAAGAGGGTTGAACCTGACATTTTAGGGTTTAAGAAGCTTCCATCTAAAGATCTCCTGGGGAAGATTTCAAGAGGAAGAGGGCAAAATTAAGAGGAGAACAATTGTGTACCTGGCTTGAAAGCTTTTGCTATCTGCTGTGCCCCCTGGGCCATTAGGCTCCACCCAAACCCACCACATGCCAGACTCCGCCCCTGTTCCCATCGCCACCCCATCTGCTAAGCACCACCCTTTGGTTTCTAGGCTCCGCCCCTGATCCTGAGAACTAGAACCACTATCAGATACCACACGGGTGTCTTCAGGCCACCGATGGTAGACACAGCATGCTTGTTTTGGAGTTATTTATTCAGTATAAAAATTCCAGTGGTAGAAAGAGATTTACATAGAGGTGTTGCCCTCTGGTCCTACCCCCCTCTCCTCAAAAATGTTCTTTTCACTATCAATTTAGCCACTCTCCCCGGGACTTCATAACGTTGTCGAGTGATCTTGTGCAACATCACCTTTTATTGTCTCCTCAACTGACACCTTCCCGAACTTTAAGAACCTGTGAGATGAGGCAGGACAACAGAGGAAGTTGTACACCCCAGCCTCAAAACTGGATCGGAACAGAGAAGATGGGAGGCAAAACTAAATGACTGAGGAGGCTATTAGCCTTGATGGGGAATAGAACCTCCATATGCTGAGGCAGTGTACCCCAAAATATCAAAATATGGGAACCAATCACGGGAAGGATTCTTATTTTGGTCCAATAGTCCTTTCTTACATTTGAAACCGGCTGGAGTCCACTTTGCTCTTGCGGATCAAAGGACAGAATTCCTTTGCATCTTATGTGGGGAGAAGAGGGGTTCATCAGGAAAGCTTAAAAGAGGGGCGCCCCCAAAATCCAGGCCCAGCCTGTTTATTGTCTTATAAATTATTTGCTCTGTAGAGTCCACAGCAGGGAGCTGGTAGATTTGGAGTCACGGTGTGCCTAGCACGATCCCAGAGCCCACAAACTCCAGCAACGTGGCATGTCCCGTGGCACACTTGTAGCAATTCAGGTTGCTTCTGCCCGCCGGATAATCAGCGCCGTGTACCCTGGGATAAGGGAAGCTGAGTCCGACCGGGCCCATCCAGTGAGTGTGGTTCTTCGCTACAGAGGAGACTAGTACCAGATCCCCTCAGGTAGTCCACGCCTGGTTGTTTGTTCAACCAGGCCCACACTGACCAAACCTTAACCTCTGAAAGTGCTCAGTGTCCGTTTCCATGGTCACAGCCACAGTCTGTCGCCACTCTCTGCCCTGCTGCTTCCCTCGCTGTGTTGACAGCTGCCGTCCATTTGATCCCACTGCTCAACCCCCTAATACTGACTGGTCCACAGCCTCTTGCGGAGGAGTTGTGAGCCCACGGCGGACCCGCGAACACGAGCACCGCCTTCAGTCCTCATGGCTCTGCTGGTATGGCAGGTGTCAGAGTCCATGCCGTAGGAGTAGAGGAACTAGGAGGCCGAAGAAGGTGAACGGGCTGCAGGGCCGGGGCGCAGAGTTCTGGCCCACGCTCCGCAACATTGGGGCGTCAGGGTCATCTGTGGGGGGAGAAAGAATAAGGGATGAGCCAAGATTAGCAAGAATCTGATAGAGCTGAAGAAATGCTGAAACAGAACACAAGCAATTCTACGAATGATGGTAGACAACATAGAACTACCCAGCAGGGTCAAACTTAAAGCAACAGGTAGTACATAGGAGCACATACTCAAAGCAACAGATAGGACGTACGGCAGCGCAGTGGTGAAGTCTACGATCCCTAACTCATTAGCGAAGCATCTGAGACCCCCCCCCTCTACAATACAGTAAAAAGTAAAAATAATTCAGTTTTGCATCGTTTGTGGAAAGCCAAGAGAGTGGGAGCTCTCCAGACCTCCTTAGGTAGGCCGTTCCACAGGGCAGGAGCCACCACAGAGAATCCACGAATACAGGCAGCTGTTGACTTCACCCATGTGCAGCCTGGCACCTGCAGGAGACCCTATTCAGATGAGTGAAGCTGCCGTGGAGGAACATAGGGAGAGAGGCGGTCCCGTAGAGATGCCCGACCAAGACCCTGAAGAGCCTTGTATGGCATTGTTTATTGAAATGTCCTTGAGCCAGTTTGGTGTAGTGGTTAAAAGCGTGGGACTTTAATCTGGAGAACTGGGTTTGAGTCCCCACTCCTCCACTTGAAGCCAACTGGGTGACCTTGGGCTAGTCACAGCTCTCTCAGAGCTCTCTCAGATCCACCCACCTCACAGGGTGTTTGTTGTGGGGATAATAATGACATACTTTGTAAACCGCTCTGAGTGGGTGTTAAGTCATCCTGAAAGGTGGTATATAAATCGAATGTTGTTGTTGTTGTTATTATATTAACTGTACTAATCTCACACTGTGTAATCCGCCTTGAGTCTCAGTGAGAAAGACTCTCATGACATTATTATTAATAATATCTAGGATGAGAACGATGAAGACATCTGTGGTAGAAAGGATACAACTGGACAAACATCCAATACAACCCACAATTTTCCCCGCCCAACAACAGTGGACCCCTCCCAGGGGTCTCCCCCTAAACTCCCGATCACCACAGGACCCACCTGACTGGAGTCTCCCCTTCTGGGTGGGAGCATGGCCGGGAGGCATCCGAGCTAGAAGTGAATGGAGACACACGGTGAAGGCCGGACCCTCAGAACGCTCTGTGCACCCCTCAACTTCCCTTGTTGATCTTTAACCCCATGTCCGGATATTCACTGCAAACTTGCTATGGAGTTCCACATCCCCCCTTCACACAGCGACTGATACTCCAGGTCTACTCTATAGGGTTCTGGCAAAGATGGCCGAAAGAACGTACGCAGAACAGGTCAAGCGCTATGGCTGCTAGTCAACAAAGACGACTCTGTTCTAGTTGCCATGACAAGTACATGCAGGAAACTACGATTTGATTTAACCATGTGAGCGGGCTTACTATCCAAGATTCTTTCCTTTTCCTAGCCCTTGGTGTGTCTCCTGCTATGTGCTTGCTGTATTTCAACTTGCCAAATTTCAGCGGGCCTTAGGGAACTGTTCAGTGCCCCGCCCCCATTTGGGGGGAGAAGTGTACAATTATCCCCCACCCAGACTCATCTATCAATAAGGGATCCTTAAGCTCATCTTAGTAAGGCCGTGGTGCAGCGGCAGAACATCTGCTTGGCATGCCGAATGTCCCAGGTTCAATCCCCTGCCATGTCCACTTAGATCAGGCAGAAGGTGATGTGGGAAGATCTCCGTCTGAAAGCCTGGCGAGCGGCTGCCAGTCAAAGTGGGCAATACAAGGTTCGAGAGAACAGGGCTGACTCAGAGCCAAGTTACAAGAGACGAATTACACGAGAAGGAGCACGTGAAGGGAGTCGCAATGTTAGCCGGGAAGTTGAGTTTTAAAGGAGATCTTTTAAAGGCTTTGTTAATTACCCCTCTCTACAGAGCCAGAGAGATCTTGGCTCAGAGGCTTTGTTAATTTCCTCTTTGCCTCCAGAAGGCTCAGTCAGTTTCACCTCCCCTTCTAGGAGGCAAAGAGGAAATTAACAAACCCTCTGAGCAACCCTCTCCCTGGCTCTATAAGAAAGGGGAAATTGACAAAGCCTTCCGATCTCTTAAAACTCAGCTTCCCGGCTAACACTGCGACTCTCTTCACGTGCTCCTTCTCGTGTAATTCGTCTCTTGTAGCTTAGTTCCAAGACATCTCCACAGAGAAAAGAGTCTTAGCTCATGTAGGACTTGCTTGATCACTTTGGGGTACATACTGGGTTTCCCACTTAGGAAAGAAACACAAACAAGGCCAGTTCTCAGGCGTAATTTTTTAAAATCTTGGATTTTCCAAATTCTAAAATTCAGGGCTTTCGCTCATCAGGAAAGACAGTGTTTTCACAGCACCCGGAATGAGCGAGTAGCTCAATGTAGATCAAGTGAGCAAGTAACAGGGGGGAGGGGGGCGGGAGAGCTTGATCTCTTCTTCCAGTTCCAGTTCCCTAGAAACGGAGGACTTTTCTACGGACAAATTCAGCTGCAAAGCCTAGTCTACAACAGTAGAAAAGTGCAAGAGTCCAGTAGCACCTCTAAGACTAACAAAATTTGGGGTAGGGTATGAGCTTTCACGAGCCACAGCTCACTTCTTCAAAGGGACTCACATTCTAGCTGTATCTGAAGAAGTGAGCAGTGACTCATGAAAGCTCCTACCCTACCACAAATGTTGTTAGTCTTAGAGGTGCTACTGGACTCTTGCACTTTTCTATCGCTGCAGACAAACTAACATGGCTACCCAACTTGACCTAGTCTACAAGCAGCCCTTAAAAAAAATTGCCTCTTTCTTGGCTTTTAAAACCAGGAGTCACAAAAAATGAGCAGGTGGGGTAAGGAGCTCGGATACTTACTGCTTTTTCCAGCCACCGACACCCTCAACTTGAGACAGGTTTCTCCATGTCGATGGATTGGCTTTGCTGGTAGAGGGAAACAAGCATGGAGGATGGTTAGGAAAAAAGGGAAGAGGGGTAACTCTTCCAGTTAGCAGATGTAGAGGCAAACAGAAGTCACATCAAGTTTTTCTGTGCGTGTGGTGGTGCTCCACTGATTCCATCCACCTTAGGACTGGAATTACAGACCAAGGCAAGGACATTTTGTATTGATTTTGTTACAAAAGTAAAGTTCAACATTCCGTGGCATATGATTATCTCGTGGAACTCACTGCCACTTGAATGTTTTGACAGCCTTTCAAAAAAAATTAATAAAAGAATACTGGAGGAGGGACTACACAGATACGAGCCAGTATGGATTTTTAAAAATCATTCAGGCTTATTGATGGATTGACAGCTTTACAATTTGGACGGGTTTTTTTTTTCTATTTTAATACAGGGCTTGAACATTTTAACCACATCAGAGTGTGGATTCCCATATTGGCAGCCAATCTGGATGTCATCCCCATGAAAAGGGTTCTGTATCGATGTGCCTTCCTCGCTTTAAAATTCCCTCTCACAGAGCTGAATTGGTCTCAAAATGCTATTAAATCCAGTTTGCTATAATCCAAAAAAACACCATTTGCAAGAACTGGGATAGAAGTTGACCAGAGATTTGAGCTGTGTTCAAATCCCACCCGTACCTTCAGCCAGCCGCTCTCGGCCTCAGTTTCCCCTGTCTGTAAAATGGGTTCAATGGTAATGTTCCCCTCTCATCAGAACAATATATGATTACAAGGATTGAGGAGGGGTTGTGGCTCAATGGAAAGACTTCAGCCTAAGACCCTGGAGAGCTGCCACCAGTGGGAGTAGATAGTACGGACGTTGATGGACCGAAAGGTCTGATCCAGTACAAGGCAGCATCTTATGTTCACATGTACAAAGAACTTACAAAACAAATGAGAACATCGGCTTCTGTTTCAGAGATACTTACAAATATAATAGTAGTCGTGACCCTCCCGAAACTCTTTGCCCAACGTGAAGGGCGTGAATCGCTGGAATTTCTCAGAGAAGCGTTCCGGCCCATGGAGGGCATCCGGCCGGTCACATTCCCAGCGGATCTGGTCCTTGGACCGCGGCTTGCACGTTTCGTACTCCTCCCTCTCCACCAGGTACAATATGTACCGCTCCATGGTGTGCGGGGGGACGCTGCTGTCCTCATAATGCGGACAGATGATATCCAGGTAGTCATTCAAGTGTACCTCCACGGCATAGTCATCCCACAGAAACCTGCAAAGGAAGGAAGGGACTGTCATTATTAGAGCTAATAACCAGCCATCAAAAGGCTTCATCATCCGGTTGCAATCCATAAACAATCGTTGCAAGCAGGGCTTTTTTTCTGGGAAAGGAGGTGGTGGAACTCAGTGGTGGAACTCAAGACCGCACAATGACGTCACTTCGGGTCAGCTGGAACAAGGGGGGAGTTTTTTAAAGTTTAAGTTGCCCTCGGCGAACATGGTCACATGGCCGGTGGCCCCGCCCCCTGATCTCCAGACAGAGGGGAGTTTAGATTGCCCTCCGCGAGGGCAATCTAAACTCCCCTCTGTCTGGAGATCAGGGGGGCGGGGCCACCGGCCACATGACCATTTTTAAGAGGTGCCAGAACTCCGTTCCACCGCGTTCCCGCTGAAAAAAAGCCCTGGTTGCAAGGTAGGTTGGTGTTTATGTAGTTATACCAGGCCGCTGGTGAGTTTATTTGGCCAATTCAAAGCTGACCAAAAAAGATACCATAGTCCATAAGACTAACGTTGTCTGTTCATTTCTGTATTAGAAGAATTTAAAGCACCAGAGCCCAGAAGGATTGAACCAAAGAGCCACCTACTATGTCGGCCAGTAATTGACCTCTACATTCCTCCAAGATGCCCCAAAGCCATGCATGAAAACAACAGCCCATCCCCATATTCCCCCCCAACAACTACATTTGCAGATACACTACCTCTGAACGTGGAGGTTCCATTTAGTAGCCACGGCTAACGGCAGTGAAAAATGCCTCTCTGAAATTTGCTTAATCACCAGTCATAATTGAGGGGGGGGGGGAGGGAGGGAATTAAAATTTAAAATAGTGTGTGTAACTCCAGACCCCATCGATTACTCCCATTCTTGCCAGCTCAAATCAACCCCCAATAGATTAATCAACTGGAGCTCTGGTTGGTTAACTGCGCAATCCTATACAGAGAGATACATTCTTCAGTCCATTGAAGTCAATGGGCTTAGAAGGGTGTAGGCTTAGAAGGGGATAAATCTTCTTAGGATAGCCCTGCATTGCCTGCCAGTCAAACTGATTTGAATTTCTGCTCCCCTCTGGCACAGATAGACCCAGATTTTCCTGCCCCAGCAGGTATTTGGGGGATGCAAGCAGAATTGGCAACAGAACACCTTCCAAAGACATCCCTTTGGGATAGCCGTTTCCCGGCTCCGGAGCAGCCATGGGAGGTTTCTGCTTACATTCCCAACATCAGGACAGGGTGGTTATTAAAGATTAACCACGCCTTCTGGGAAACCACTCCACCCCGGGCCCTTGGAATTGTGGGAAAGTCTGGGAACAGAGCCCCGCAACACTCCCCAAACCGGTTCGGCTGCCGAAGGAGGGTGACAGCTCTCTGGCAGGAGGCAAAGAAGCAAAAAGGAAGAAAGAAAGCTTATCGCAGACTCCGGAGCGCAGACACCACCAAGCCGGCCCCCCCAGACTGCCTCCTCGCCCCAGGGCGCCCCCACCAGGCTCCGGACTCAGCCATCAAAGGCCTCCCCCAGACAGGAATCTGCAAGAAGGGACCCTTAAAGCCCTGGCAGAATTTAAAAGCGATGCAATCTGTCGAAGCCTGAAGCAAAAGTTTGTTTTTCAGCAGAGACCCTCACAAACGCCTATCTTCTTTGGGAGGTGGGGGGAACCAAAACGGGTGTGACGAAATCAAGACTCTATCAGAAGGTTTAGCACTTGCGGAGACGGGGCCTGATAAGAGCAGGGCGGGGGCTGAAGTTCTGCCTGTACACACACGTCTACGGCACGGATACCCCTTGTCAGTCCGCAGGAGGATACAGCACACAGTCTGAGCATTTCATCACTAAGGGAGTCGATTCGGACGGGCCGTTTGGGTGGTGCAAGCTGTTTAGCCATTGCCCAGGTGTTTGGGGCCAAAATGGCCACATCTGGTCCAACTCTTATCCCGTCTGAACTTTTGCTGGCCATATGGCAACTGCTGCCTGCCCAGGGAAAAACCGTGTACACACAAGTCCCGAAACACAGTAGGGGTCAGGCCATCTTGAACTGGCACCATGCTAGAGGAACACATGGCTGGGTGCAGATTCCCGCCCTGAAGCACCTTCATCTTTGGCCGAAAACTTTTTTTAAAAAATCCTCAATAACATGTCTGCCCAGGAAAAAAAGTTTCCTGTCCTATATACCCCGGCGCCTTCCCCTGGCTTCTCGCCAGCCCCTGCCAGGAAGGAAGAGGCCCACGGTCAGTGGGGAAACTGACCCTGGGAAAAGGAGGGCTGGCTGGCCACAGACTCGCTCTCTCTCTCTCTCTCCTCCACTTCCCAGCTCAGCCTTGCCAAGATTCACCACCTGGTCCCTGCACTGCTGCTGCACTTCACCCCTTTGGCAGCGCCAACATGCCAATTTAGTTCTGCTCGGAAGATTAAACGTTGACAAACAGGGAGGTCAACAGTCTGGTGGGGGGGGGTTGAGGTAAAATCTGGAAACAGACCGCTGTTGAATTCCCCCCTCCCACCCGCCCCTGCGGTCTACCCAGTCCCAGCCGAGGTTCTCTAGTCTCCCCCTCAACTGGGCTCCAAATCTCTTCCAGGAGTGAACTGGTGCCAAGGTTTACTGAGGCTCAACCCTGGCATCTGTTCTCAATGCCAGACCAGAGCCTGAAACATACAAAATAGTAAAGCACCTTTAAGAACAACCAACTTTATTGTAGCATAAGCTTCTGAGAACCACAGCTCTCTTTGTCAGATGCATCCGACGAAGAGAGCTGTGGTTCTCGAAAGCTTATGCTACAATAAAGGTTAGTCTTAAAGGTGCTACTGGACTTTTTTTACTATCTTGCAACTACAGACTAACACGGCTAACTCCTCTGGATCTATGAAACATACAAAGAGAGGACTGTATCTCTGAGCATATGCAGAGTGCCTTTCTAATTCACTAAGATATTTTGTTTTGCCCACCATCAAAGAAGCTCAGGTGGTCGTATGCAGTTCTCCTTTTTCCTATTTTATCCTCACAACAACTCTGTGAGGTGGGTTAGGCCAACTGACCCAGTAATTAAAATTAATATAAATAAAATGAATTTGAACTTCACAACAGAGTGGAGATTTGAATCTGGGACTCAGGGAATCCCACTCAGAGACTCTAACCACTACAGCACACTGGCTCCTTCCACATTATACAGACGCAAAGTAGCCCTGTTCACAAATCACACTGAACTCTTGGACAATTTGGGTCCAGCGTGCACTTGATTTTTCTTTATACATGCGTTGAGTAATTCCCATGTTACATTCAGTGCACTTACAGCTGAGCATGGTATTTAAACCCCCATTTATCCAGGCCCCAGTTTGTCAAGTTAACCTGTGTCACTTCTTCCTTACGAATGGACGTACGCACACATCAGATGTACTGTGCATTCTTCATAGGAAGAAGGCTCGAATCTCTGCACTTCCAGGATTCCGAAAAGGACTTCTAAATCCACAGTCTGGGCATTTCCAGGCAGCTCTGAGCCCGGAGAGCTCCCCGCCCCAGAAATTAAGCCCTGGCTGCCTCCAAGCCCATGCACTAAACACCAGGGGGATGGGCAAGCACAAGCCGGGGAGGGAGGCCACCTGGAAAGTGCGCGACAGAGTCCCTGGCCTTGGGGTTTCCACAACAGGACACAGCTGGCTGCCTGGCTCCTTATACAACTGAATGAACAAAGGCCCCGGCCCCCTCCCCCTACACACACCTTGCTTTTCAGCTTGAAAACAATCCTCTGATAGAGATTAACCCTCAGATGCCCGGGCGGCACTGTCTCGCCCGGCCTGCCAGCTTTCTCCCCGGCTTTCCTCCCCTCACCATGCTCCGCGCAGGCCAATGTTCAACAGGTGACAGACCAGCCGCCTGCAGAATGCACCTGTTGAATGTCAGCCTGCCCCAAATCGACAACAGGATTAGCAAAGGGATTATGTTGGTATGGCGGGAGGAGGGATATTGCAAATGTGTGCCGTGCCGTGTCAGGAGCCAGAGGGGCCCCACTCAAACCTCACAGGAGGGGGCCGTCACGCCCTCCTCCTATGGCACAAACAAGGATTTATTTTCGGCTTTCCTCCTGAGCACAATGTCAATTGTAAACTCCTTGGGGGCAGAGACCTGTCCCCCCCCTTTGCTTCTTTGGGAAGAACCATGTTGCATAACTAACCAAGCTATTCTCGCCCAAGCAAGCAGGCTGCAAACTGGATTCCCAAGTCACTGAGGGCAAGCCTGCAGACTCACGCCCTCCCCTTTCTCCTGCCAGGGCACTGTGCCCACCTGAGCAATGCCCTCCTAGCGAAGATGAGAAAGAGGAGAAAGGGGTCTCTTTGTTGGCATTGCCCGATTTCCCAGCAAATGGCTCCTTCCCTGATTCATGCCCTTGTCACGTTGCCCAGGGGTGGGCTGGATGCCAAGCCAGGGCCTACCGGGTGGATGTTTACAAATTCCCGGCAGAAGCCCGGCCTCCAAGGGCACGGGGAGATAAGCGCGTCCCCCCAGCCCCTCTGAACAACAAACCCGAGAATCCCCCCCTTCTTTGTGCCAGGGCCCAGCAAAAGACCCCTGCGATGGGGCGCCCTCCGCCAGGGCAGAGCTACTATGGGAAATGCATGTTTGGGAGGCGGGAGGGGTGCAGGGAAAAGGCGAGAGAGACTGTCCAGAGAGACGCCGGAGAGCCCAGAATTAAAGGGCCAGCTTCCTTCTTTCTTTGCTCTTCGGGAGAGGACCCCAGGCGGCGATCAGGCTGTGTTGATCACCTTCCAAGACAACTCACTCTACCCCCCCCCCAAAACACACATACACAAAGCCCCTTTTCTCTCCTTCTGCCTCTCCTCTAAGCATGCACCATATTGGGGGCTGCTCTTGTCCAGGTGCCAAGGCTGTGCCCCAAGGTTAGCTGGAACGGGGGGGGGCTCCATTCCATCTCCTCCTTGCTTGGGGTGTCCCCCTCGCCCTCTTGGGAGGGGCAAAAGCTCCCCGTCGCAGCCCTGCCTGGGGAGGTGGCAGAGACGAGCCTCGGGAGTCCCAGGTGGAAAGAGGGCCCCCATCCGCCTATAAGGGAAAGGCACCGCTCCCGAAGCCGGGGAGGGGGCGCTGGCTGCCGCCGGACGGGGCGCACTCACTTGGGGTTGCTGCTGTTCCAAAAGACGGTGTGTCGCTCGGCAGAGGCCACGCACAGCCCCAGCAGGGGGGCCCACGCCAGCAGCAGCAGCAGCAGCAGCTCCATGCCCGCCCCGGCCTCGCTCGGCGCCTCCTCGACGGCGCGGACGGCTCCGGCGCGCTCCGCCCTGCTCCGCTGCGCTTTGCTGGGCAGCTTGCCCGACAGCGCGCCTTTATGTGCGGGGAGGCGGCTCCCGGGGCCGGGCCGGGCCGGGCTGGGCCGGGCCAGGGGGGGAAAGGGAGGCGGCTCGACAACACACGGCGCTTTCTACACACGGGCGGACGCGCAGCCACACACGCGCCGCTGGACGGGCAGCCCCGGGCCAGCGCGCAACAGTTGCCACCTCGCCACGGGCCACCTCGCAGGCTGGTCGAACCGCGCACTGCAGCAAGGCGGGCTGAAGGTGCAACGAGGCAGCCAGCCGCACATACACGCACCACGCCCTCCTTGCATAGGGTTACCACCCTCCAGGTAGTGGCTGGAGATCGCCCGGAATCGCAGCTGGTCTCCAGGCCACAGAGATCAGTTCACCTGCAGAAAATGGCTACTTTGGGCGGTGGACTCTATGGAATTATGCCATGCCAAGGTCCTTTCCCTCCCTAAACCCCACTTTCTCCAGGTTTCACCCCCCAGATCTCCAGGAATTTCCCAACTTGGAGCTGGCAACCCTATTTCTTGCATATACGCAGCTAACAGTGGGATCCTATGGAGAGTTACTCCAGTTTGAGCCGATTAAAATCAATGGACTTAGACTGGAGTAACTCTCCATAGGATTGCACTGTTAGAGACCAACAAGATTTTTAGGATAGTTTTGGTGGGTAGCCTGTTGGTCTTTTATTATTATTATTATTATTATTATTATTACATGCAACACAATAATAAATAAAGATAACATGTTATCATTGATTGGCCTTGCTGAGCTGCTATTAATAATAATAATAATAATAATAATAATAATAATAATAATAATTCGAATTATCCAAAACACAATCAACCATAAGCAGAGGTCACATGTTGTTATTGATTGGCCTTGCTGAGCTGATACAAGTTTCCACCAGAGATCTAAGTATCAACCAGATATCGGCATAATAAGTACACTGTTCCAAGTAGCGCCATCTTTTGCCGTTCTGTAGGTCTTATGTCAGAAAGCGGCAGTTTTTCCATATGAATTGCAAAGTTTTTCCGAGATGGTTCCAAGTGCCCCGATGACAATGGGGACTACTGTTGCATTCTTCTTCCATAGTCGGGTGGTTTCTATTGCCAGATTTCTATATTTAATCATTTATTATTATTGTTATTGTTATCATTGTTGTCATTACACCTTTCTCGCTGAGATCCAAGGCAGCTATCTGCAGTAGAACAGCAAGATTTGAGTCTGGTAGCACCTTGAAGACCTACAAGATTTTCAGTGTAAGCTTTCCAGACTTAGAGCTCCCTTCCTCAGACACCAAGAAGAAGAGAGTTGTGACTCTAGAAACCTTACACCCTGGAAATCTTGTGGGTCTCTAAGGTGCCATTAGACACAAATCCTGCAGGTCTGAACAAGGGAGTTGTGACTATTGAAAACTTACACCCAGAAAAATCCTGTGGGTCTCTAAGGTGCCACTGGACTCAAATCCTGCTGTTCTGCTGCAGACCAACACGGCTACCTGCCTGAAACCTTCTTGTGGATCGGATGTGGTGGCACACCACAGGGGGCAACTCGCACATGCCTCTTTCATCCTGGGCCATACACGAGTGCGTGCATACAGTTCTTTCGCACAGAAGGAAGTACGCACGCAGGGCAATGGTGCTGTATGTACATGCTGGCAAGCAGACTGTAGAGACACAAGGAGACATGCTAGCGACAACTTTGGGAGCATAGCATGCCCAAGCTGGTGCATACGCGCGCAACACAGTAAGCAACTGCACATGAGGCAACACATGCAATCACCATCCAGATCCCGTTTTGTTCTTCCACCACCCCAATTAATGTTCCCAACTCCAGGCTGGAAATTTCCTGGAGATTTGGGGTGGAGGGTGGGGTTTGGGGAAGGGAGGGACCTCAGAAAGGTGTGGTGCCATAGAGTCTGCCCTCCAAAGCAACCATTTCCTCCAGGGTCATAGATCCAGAGGAATTAGCCCTGTTAGTCTGTAGTTGCAAAATAGTAAAGAGTCCGGTAGCACCTTTAAGACTAACCAGCTTTATTGTAGCAGAAGCTTTTGAGAACCACAGCTCTCTTTGTCAGATGCATCTGACGAAGAGAGCTGTGGTTCTCGAAAGCTTCTGCTACAATAAAGTTGCTTAGTCTTAAAGGTGCTACTGGACTCTTTACTATTTCCTCCAGGATAACTGATCTTTGCAGCCTGGAGATAAGTTGCAATTCCAGGCCCCACCTAGAGGTTGGCAATCATCCCCTCAATGCACATAAATAACAAATCACCATGTCAAACCAACACAACCAAAATTTAAAGACAAAGCAAACAGCCAGAGGAAACCTAGCTCCGGAAGCAGAACAAAGAGAGTAAAGTAGAATCAGTGGAAGCCCCAAGAAGAGGGTTTGGCCTGGCTTGGGAATGTATGACAGGCTGGTGTTCAACAGGACACCCAGCAAACCTCTGCAGGGAATGTTTAAAAGATGTGATACCACAGCAGAAAAAGTCCAGAAACAGAGGCAGAGAAGGGCATCTGGTGAAGGCTTGTGGGTGGGGAAAGGGGGTTCCTTGGCATGCCCTGGGCCTTGCCCATTTACGGCTTTATTGGTTAAAACCAGCCCTTTGAACTGTTCCCAGAAACAAATTGGAAAGCCCAGGCCGCCTCTTGCAAAAAAGCATCATGTGCAACTTGCACCCCTGCGAGCAATCGCCCCGCCGGCTGACCAGCTGTAGTTTCTGGGTGGTCCTCAGAGGCCCAGTGCGCTCCTTGCACACAGAGAGGCTCACACCCAAGGGAAGCGCACACTCATGCGCGCAGGGAGAACGACGCCACAGGGCCAGCCGACATGCACAGGCAGGCAGGGAGACAGCGCACAACCTCGCATCCGCCGCAATCTCTGATGGCTCAACATCTGAAAACGGTCTTCACAACAAAAACAAAACCGTGCAACAACACCACGGGCCGAGGAGCTGATTGGCTTCCAGGAAAAACATACAAAAACAACGTAATACCCAGAGGGTATATCACACATGGACACACACACACACACACCCATATCCACATGCACACAACTACACTTTGAAAAGCAGTAAGATTGGGGCTACCAAAGCTTGGAATTTCATTCTCCGAAGCCCAAGAGTGTACTTTGTAATGTACAAATGGTCTGGGAAGGGAGAGACAAACTGTGATCCAAGGAGTTTGCAATCTAGAGCTCAACAACAGGGAAAGAGGTGCCAAGCGGAAAGAATACATAGCAATGTACGGGCTTTTTTTTAAAAAAGGCCCACATGTTTAAAGTTATTACATTCAGCATGTCCATCATTTTAGATAGTGGCTTTCAAATTCATCCGGTGAGATCTGTGTTTTCCGCCCAGCTCTGAGACAGAACAGACGTCACATTTGATAGCTTTTTCCAGATGATTTTTTTTTAATAGAATGAGAAGGGCTGTGATTTGAAGATGGAGACTGACATGGGGTGGGGGTGGGTGGGAAGGAGAGATATTTAAACCTCCTTCTGCTTTCTCCACTGAAGAAAGCCCCCTCCCCACTGCCAACACATGCATGCACACTCTTGGGAGGGGGAAATGCAATGCCCCAGGCCAGCATAAAAATCAGCTGTCTGGGAGGGGAATTTAGTGGGAAAGTATGGCACTGGGGAAGGGAGCCCCTCTTCCCCCTACCCTCTTCCCCCCTACACCAAAATCTCAGCGGCTGCATTCTGTTTTAAAAATGCATTGGGAAAACAAGTATGGGGGGAGATTTTCTGGACTAACTCCCCAATTTAGAAAATATGAAAATGTTGAAAAAAAAAACAGAAACTGGATCCAATTCTAACAAATGTTCAGTGTAATCCTAGGCAGAGTTACTCCAGTCTAAACCCAATGAATTTAGACTGGAGTCACTCTGTTCAGGATTGCATTGGTTGAATTTGTATGATCTCCCCCCCCCACCCCGCCCACCTCTTTCTTGTCATCTGCTTTCCTTTAAGCCTCGAACAAACACGTCCATGTTGCAAGCTGGAAACCTTGATCTTAACTTAATATTTGGGGAACTGCTTGTCTGAGCAATGACAAAGCTCAGCCCACCCGGTCCCCACCGCCTTTCCTGAATGTCAAACTCCATTGCTGAAAACGCACAAGACAAAATTTCTCTGTTTCCTATTCAAAGATTGTGGGTATTGGCTTGATTTTCAGAAACCCAATTTTTTCCGGCTAAGTATAAGAATGTAGGGCCACGTGCCACTAAGAGTTTCTCCAGTCAAAGCCCACTGGTTTAGGCACGTGGCGAATACCTAAAACGAGATGGCTTGACTTAATAAAAGAAGCCATGTCCTCCAGTTTGCAAGATTTGAGCAAGTCTGTTAAAGACATTTTGGAGGGTTTTCATTCATAGAGTCGCCATAGGTCGGAGGCGACTTCACGGCGCATAACGCACACAAGCACACACACACAACTCTTCTTAGGTCAAAGATCCAGAGGGGTTAGCTGTGTTAGTCTATAGTTGCAAAATAGTAAAGAGTCCAGTAGCACCTTTAAGACTAACCAACTTTATTGTAGCAGAAACTTTTGAGAACCACAGCTCTCTTCACTTGATACAGGAGTATCTGACAAAGAGAGCTGTGGTTCTCGGAAGCTTATGCCACAATAAAATTGGTTAGTCTTCAAGGTGCTACTGGACTCTTTACTGTTTTGCAACTCTTCTTATGATTGCACTGCAAGTTTTGGTGTCTGCAAAGCCGTATCTTTCAAAAATCTTATTTGTCAAGATGAGTGTATTTATTTATTCTGTTTACTTCATTTATACCTCTCCTTTCCCCCAGTAGGGACTCACATTTTATGATTTTATTTTTTATTTATTTCATGTATACGCTGCCTTTCTCTGCAATGAGGACTCAAAGCGGCTTATATCATTCCCCTCTTCTCCATTTCCTCACAACCAACCTGTGAGGAAGGTTAGGTTTGGACAGTGTGCCTGGCCCAAAGTCACCCAGCAAGCTTCCATGGTGGAGTGGAGGATTTGAACCCGGGTCTCCCTGATCCTAGTCTGACCACTACACCACGCTGGCTTTTATCATTCAGTTTATATCACTCAGCAGCTTAAGAGAGCAATCCAAAGCAGGTCTACTCAGAATCCTACTCAGGTCTTTTCAATGGGGCTTACTCCCAGGAAAGTGCACTTAGAATTGCACTGTAAATCATTTGCCTCCTCTGCAGTTTATCTTCACAGCAACCTTGTGAGGTAGTTTAGGCTGAGTGTGTGTGATTCCGCACACGTTGGATAATGCACTTCCACTCCTCTTTAGAGATATTTGGAACGGATTTTTTTGTGTGCGGAACAGAAAATCCACCTCAAATGATTGATAAAGTGCATTGAAAGTGCATTATCCAACGTGTGCGGAATCAGCCTGTGTGTGGCTGGCCTGGCCACTTCCGTAGCAGAGTGAACATTCGAACCTGGGTCATCAGATCTTAGTCCAACACTCTAACCACTATGCAACCATGTCAAATTTCAACAATAATAGGAGTTGTAATGTTGCAGTGGGATGTACTAGTTAGAGAGCAGGACTGCGATGTGGGAAACCAGCCGTCTGATCCCCTCCTCTGCTATGGAAGCCTGCCATGGTCCAGTCTCTATCTCGCCTACCTTACAGAGTAGTTGTGAAAAAAAATGGGTGGGTGGGAGATCAGTGCTGGAAGCTGCTTTATGGGGGAAAGCAGGGCATAAAACCCTAAATAAATAAATAAATTTGGACTTTAAAAAAATGGTTGCCGTATTAATAGGCAAGGAAAACAAAAGGTTCTGAATCTTTGCATCAGCAGACAGGCCTAAATTGAGAGGAGCCCCAGGGAGGCGAAACAAAATCTTGCCGGCTGCTGCCATAAAAGCACTGGTCCTATTGCATTGCTGCTCTACACAGCCCTCTAGTGTCTACTAGTACGTTTGGCGACATCTGTATGTGCAAGGCTTTTTTTCTGGGAAAAGAGGTGGTGGAACTCAGAACCACACAATGGCGTCACTTTGGGTCAGCTGGAACAAGGGGAGAGTTTTTTAAAGTTTAAATTGCCCTCGGCAAAAATGGTCACATGGTCGGTGGCCCTGCCCCCTGATCTCCAGACAGAGGAGAGTTTAGATTGCCCTCCGCACCACTGGCGCGGAGGGCAATCTAAACTCTCCTCTGTCTGGAGATCAGGGGGCAGCGCCACTGACCATGTGACCATTTTCAAGAGGTGCCGGAACTCCGTTCCACTGCGTTCCTGCTGAAAAAAAGCCCTGTATATGTGCAGTTAAGGATCTTGCTTGGAGTTTCAAGTTGTTGGCACACCGGCCCACGTCTCTCTTTATCCAAAGCAGTGTTTATTTTATTTTTTTTAAAGGAAAGAGATGCCAGGATTCAACTGTGTCTCAAAGTCCTCCCCCTTCCCAAAGCATTTGGCAGCTGGTTTGAGTGGCATGGAAATAGATCCAGAAGAGTTCGCCATGTTAGTCTGCAGTAGCAAAATAGTAAAGAGTCCAGCAGCACCATTAAGACGAACCAACTTTACTGTAGCATAAGCTTTCGAGAACCACCGCTTTCTTCATCAGGTGCATGATGAAGAGAACGCCGTCTGGCGAAGAGAGTGGTGGTTCTCGAAAGCTTATGCTGCAGTAAAGTTGGTTCGTCTTAAAGGTGCTACTGGACTCTTTACCATGGAGTGGAAAGTGCTCTGTGCATGCTTAAGAGACCTCTTTACCTTTGCAGCTTCCAGGGCTGCCTGCTTCCATATCAATTAGGCTTGCCTCTGCTTCCCCACCTGGTTTTGATAGCAATTTCAGTCGCTATCTGTTGGAAGCTTGTGGTCTTTGGAGTGGATTGTATGGACTATTTTGCCCCAGGGACAAACCAAAGCAGTGCTTTTTTTGTTCTTTAAAAAGGTGCCTATACTCATACAGATGGTTGCGCTGATTTCCGCCAGTTCAAGACTTGTGAGATCCCCCCCCCCAAAAAGTGCTAGTACTCGGTACCAGAGAGCACCATCAGAAAAAAGCTCTGATCCTAAAGCAGTAAATTGGGCTAACGTCACCTGAGCCCAATGGCGATTGGAAAATTCATAAATGATCTCCAAGGTTAAAGGGGGGAAAAAACTTTCCCCGCAAGTAGAGAATCAGTTCATCAGGGCGAATATTCTTCTCCCAGCACATGGTTTGCTGTGCTAGTTTTCTACCTGCAGAGAGTACTCGCCTGATAAAGGGGTTAGTATGTTGAACCAGAAACTGTAGCATAGTGGTTAAGTGGTTGGGCTGCAGTTTGGATCCCACTACTGCCACAAGCTCAGTAGGTGGGATTGAGTAAGCCACTCCTCTCAGCCCCAGCTGTATTGTGGGGATAAGGATAACACTGACTTTATTCTCCGCTCTGAGTGGGGCACTCATTTGTCTAGAAGAGCAAGCAGGAACATAAACATCACTCACAGCTATCCATTACCGTGCTCAGTTCAAGGTATTGGTTATCACATACAAAGCTCTTCACAGCCTTGGTCCAGCATACCCACGGGACCACCTCCCTCCCTCTGTTCCTCCACAGTAGCTTTGCTCATCCAAACAGGGTCTCCTCCAGGTTCCAGGTTGCACATGGGCAAAATCAACTGCAGCCCGTACACGAGCTTTCTCTGTGGTGGTCCCCACCCTGTAGAACAGCCTGCCTGAGGAGGTCAGGAGAGCCCCCACTCTCCTGGCTTTCCGCAAACGATGCAAAACTGAGTTATCCAAAAGGGTTTTTTACTCAGACAGGAGGGCGGTATTGTAGGGAGAGGGTCTCAAAGAGATGCTTTGCTAATGACTTAGAACCCGTATACTTCAGCACTATGTTGCCTTTCATACTATCTGTTGCTTTAAATATGCGCTCCTATGTCAGCCCTAGAATTGCTTCTGTTCTGTTTCAGCATTTTTTCAACTCTGTATTGGATTCTTGATTAATGCTATGTCTTTGTAAACTTGCATTTATTCACCTTATGGCATTATTTAGGGAAATGTCCTTGATACTGTTTGTACTAAACTCACACTGTGCAATCAGCAGACTCACGTGTATTCCTCCCCGTTCAGGGATCACTACATGATCAAGTGGAGCGCAAGTGAACAGGGAGGAATACACGTGAGTCTGTTCCCTTGCTGTTCAAGTGTCATTCGTCACTTGCAGCTTGGCCCTTAGTCTAACCAACCTCACAAGGTTGTTGTGAGTTTAAAAAGGAGGAGAAGAATATCATATATGCCCCCACTGAGCTTCTTGGAGGTAGGGCGGGATAAAAATGAGATCATTTTTTAAAATGTGAAATGGTGCCACGCACTTTGTCACCTCGTTCTACTGCTGACGCAGACCAGGCACGATGCCAAGTGTTTACACTTCAGGGAATAAGGTGGTAGAAACCCTGATTGGGCAGAGAGAACTAACACTGCAGACAGAAAATGACTTTTTTGAATGTGCTCCAATTTCAATTAAAAAAAAAACTCCTTGCATGCAAAAAATTAGCACATCAGTAACCAATTTTCTTTCCTGGCTGTATTAGCTTTCTCTTTGCAGGAAGAACTCCTCAAATGTCTGATGTGGTACAGGCCACAGTGACAGCTCAGGACCATACTGCCGTTTTCTGCTGCACATAGAGGCGCGGCCGATGCAAAGAGCCTCTGGTGGATTCCCCAGAGCATCTCAACATGACCGTCCGTCAAGCCCTCCTTACCAGTAAGGCAGCCCGTCGATCCCGAAGGCCGATCCATTCTCGTTTAAACAGCTGCCGGAGAGAGAGAGGGAGAGGGAGAGAAAAGCGATAACTCTTGACATGTCGACAAAACAACTTTCCTCTTGTTTATCGCATAATGATGCATTGATTGTGGTTAATGTTGCATGCCCGACACGGCGCGGGCAGCGTGAGAGAGCAAGCGAGAGAGCTGGCGGCTCTCCTGACACGCCAGGCACCAGGCCGGGGTAAGCCGATTCCCCCTTGGCGGCAAACCAGAGAGCGGCTCGCTTGGCACAAACTCCGTCCCTGCTCCTGCAAACCTGGGATTGGCACAATTTGGGAGGGGAGGGCGACGTGCGGAAGGCCCCCGGCTCCATCTCTGGCATCCCTGGTTAGGACAGAAGAAGAGTCCTGATTCATCTGGTCCAGCATCATGTTTCACCCAGCAGCCAATCAGTTGCCCTGGAGGGCCAATCCAGGCTGAAACAGGCCCAAAATGAGTTAGGTGGGCGGGGCCACCTGTCATGTGACCTCTTTGGGGAACTGCCAGAACTGCGTTTCTGCGCGTTCCCCCTCAAAATGAGCCCTGCCTTCTGCATGTTCCTGGCATGGTCCTCGCCCACACTGGTGCAATGACATCACTTCCCAGAAGTGACGTCATCACACAAGGCTAAGGAGTGCGTGTGTGCTTCACAGCGGCCCGATTTGGGCTGCAAACAGGTCTGATTTGGCCCATTGGGGACCCAAAGCGGTCCACTGTGAAGGGCAGGAGCATTCTTGGCAGGGTTGCCAGCCTCCAGGTGTTGGCTGGAGATCTCCCAGAATTACAACTGATCTCCAGCTGACAAAGATCAGTTCCTCTGGAGAAAATAGCTGCTTTGGAGAGTGGACTCTATGGAATCATACCCCACTATTATCTCTCCCCTCCCCAAAACCCACCATCTCCAGGCTCCACCCTAGAAATCTCCAGGAATTTCTCAACCTGGACCTGGCAACCCTAGCTCTTGGGGTGGCGTGATGATGCCACTGACGTCGTCATACTGGCCCCCAGAGCATGCCTGGGAGGCCCGTTCCCCGCCTTTCTCCCCACCAGCCAGGTAAGTGGTGGCAGGGGGGCAAAGGCAGGAGAGGGGGATCTCTTACCCCCACCGGGGAATGGAATCCCTACTGGATGCTGTGGTATATTTATTGTATATGCAGGGCTTTTTTTCTAGGAAAAGAGGTGGTGAAACTCAGTGGGTTGCCAGCATAGGGGGCAACTCTTGGCAAGAGGTAGTGCCCCTGGTACTACATGCACGCACACAAAGTGTGTGCACGCTCCCAGGACCAATGACGTCACTTTGGGTCAGCTGCAACAAGGGGGGAGTTTTTAAAAATTTAAATCACCCTCTGCGAAAATGGTCACATGGCTGGTGGCCATGCCCCCTGATCTCCAGACAGAGGGGAGTTTAGATTGCCCGCCCCTCTGTCTGTCTGGAGATCAGGGGGCGGGGCCACCAGCCATGTGACCATTTTCAAGAGGTTCCGGAACTCTGTTCCACCA
Organism: Eublepharis macularius; assembly: GCF_028583425.1. Taxonomy (NCBI): domain Eukaryota; kingdom Metazoa; phylum Chordata; class Lepidosauria; order Squamata; family Eublepharidae; genus Eublepharis; species Eublepharis macularius. The sequence continues at coordinate 238,511,444 of NC_072790.1, forward strand.
CGTTCTAGCTGAAAAAAAGCCCTGTGTATATATATGTATGTCCCTATCTCTAATTGATAGGATGTATGTTCTTATCTAGATAGGTAGCCATGTCAGTCTGTCTGTAGCAGTAGAAAAGAGCAAGAATCCAGTAGCACCTTAAGACTTATAGGTGCTACTGGACTCTTTTCTACTGTTCTTGTTTGTAATTGATAGAACGTTTTGGAAGCTTTCATTCATAGAGTTGCCATAGGTTGGCGGCAACTTGACAGCACTTAACACACACACACACACACACACATATATGTATGTATGTATGTATGTATGTATGTATGATGTATGTATGTATGTATGTATGTATGTATGTATGTATGTATGTATGTATGTATGTATGTATGTATGTATGTATGTATGTAATGGATTCTGTTGACTAGAGATGGGCACGAACAGCAATATGAGCTAAAAAAAGTCACGAACAGCCCAATCTGCTGTTCGAGAACAAGCTGTTTGTGGGGCCCCATTCTAAACAAACAGGTGGTTGTTGCAAGCCTCCTTCCTTGCTGTTCGTCAAGCCAGACAATCTGGCACCTGCAATCAATTCCCTTGGCAACCGAAGGCAGGGACTGCCTGAACTCTGTCTGAACTCCTGCTGTTGCCCTGGAAACCCCAATCGAAGCCCAATTTAGCTTGATAGGCAGGTCTTCCTTTCAAGTGTGGAGCTCCAAATTTGTTACAAGGAAGCAAAGAGCAGGGGGGAGGGGGGCTCCCAGCTCTTGTTTTGCAGACAGTGAGGGAGAGACAGTTGCTGTTGGCATTTTGAGAGAGAGACAGGGAGAGTGCATTGGAGCTTGAATTTTCTTTGTGTGTGGTGGGATAGGGATCTACCTCTTCAAGTTCCAGGGCTGCTGCCAGACTCTGGGCCAAGCGATTCTTTATTACTGGTACCTTTCCTGCTGCCTGTTCAGGTAAGGTTTCTGGGAGTGGTGCGGTACGGATCTTGATGGCTGGAGGAGAGCCTGCTGGCCCCCACGAACAATGAACATGTTCGTGTACAGGTCATGTTCATCAATGTTCATTGTTCATGGATGGCAACGAACAACGAACTCCATGTTCGTGGGTTTTTTTTCTGTTCGTGCCCATGTCTACTGTTGACTCCCCCTGAATGAAAGTGCACAAACAAAGAGCGGGCAGTTGGTCAAGTTCCCTCCTAAATTTAAGGACTATGTGACGGATTAGTGGTAAAGGCAAACCACAGTGGTGAGTCAAGTGCTAGCAACCTCTGATTCCACATTTTCGTGGTATTTGGGTTGTACCGACCCCCCAAAGTAAAGAAGGGGGATGTGGGGGATTGCATATATGTATGTATGTAACGGAACGGTCTGCTCCTCCCGTAATATCTGTGTGATTTAGTTAGGTCCTACGGGGTGGAGCTCTTGTTTCAGTTTCCAGTTTTATGTGTTCGCTAAAGTTGTTGGTTGCTGGAGCTGTCTCCTTGCAAATAAACGGTTGATGTTTTGAGCCCGATCGTCTCTGCTAAATGGACTTGAGGATGGGTGCCTGAGTGAGTACTCTAACCTGGGAACCCACAACCAAAGAGGACATTACAGATGTTAAAATGATGGGACTGAGGCTACCATACTTTGGTCACATCATGAGAAGACAAGACTCACTGGAAAAGACAATAATGCTAGGAATCGTGGAAGGCAGTAGGGAAAGAGGGAGATCCAAAATGGCTCGGCTCAGTGAAGGAAGCCACGTCCTCCAGGTTGCAATACCTGAGCAACGCTGTTAATGAGAGGAGGTTTGGGAGGTCTTTCATTCATAGGGCCACCAGAAGTCGGAAGCGACTCGGCAGCACGTAACACATGCTTTATTCACATTAATGGACCTCCAGGAGTCTGTCTAGTCCCCTTGTAAAGCTATCTTTGCTTCCGGACATCACTGCATCCCCTGGCAGTGAATTCCACAATACTGTTACTTTTTGTGTGAAGAAGTACTTCCTTTGGACCACCCTGAACGTATTGCCGTTAGACACGGAGATTCCATTTAGCTAACGGCCACTAATAGACCTCTGCTCCTTCACAAATCGCATTCCCTCTTTAAAGTCTCTGGACGTCACTTGATCTTGCGTCAATGAGTTCCACAGATTAATTCCCCACCGCTGCCACCGTTATGTGAAAACCTACCTATTTTCCAGTTAAAGAATGTCAACTCAAGGCTCAGTCGCAACTGTTTATCTTCGAGGGCCTTCTTTTTCCCTGCAAACCGAGCTGCCAAGATTACTTTGTCAAGGAGGAGAATAGCAGGGACGAGACTTTAAGCCTTTGCTCCCTTGCCGTTATCTTGCTGGGAAAATGTGAATCCTGAGTCGCTTTTACCCCCCTGGTGGGGCAGAAAAAACCTCTGCAAGCAGTCTGTAGAAGGAATAAAAGCAGGATGAAGGGTGTGTGTGTGTGTGTGTAGCTTTTTCTGCAATAAAACGGAAGAGAAGGGTTAACGTTACACTCTTCTCTTTGATGCAGCAATCCCAGAGGGAAAAGAAAGAAAGAAGAAAGGGAAAAGAAGAAAGGGAAAAAGAAACCATAACGGTAGTTGAATCCTCAAGTATCAGGGCTAGGAAGGCTTTCTCTACCGGAGACCTTGGAGATGACTTACCAGCTGGTGTAGAGTGCCGGGGGGCTAATTGGGCCGTGGTTCTGGATTGTGATAAAGCAGCTCCATATGTTAAAATCGGTTTCCTGCCAAACCTCCTGGTGCCAGACAGGGATCGAACAGGTGTAGCTTACCTCTCAAGCCATTGGGAAGAACCGCGTCTGTTGAATTTCTGCCCAGCAGGTAGGAAACAAAATGCAGAGAAGAGGAAAAGAGGTGCCGCCCCAAAAGTGTCTGGGACGTGCCAGCCTGCCTGTGGAATAGACCGCACGCCCACACCCCTTGTGGTCCCCAGGAGTCTTGCCCCTCAATCCCAACTTAAAAACCAAAATATCAGTGGTACTTGCCTATAAGGAAGCAGTCTCCTAAGATATGATGCTTCTAGAGGTGGGATAGGGAAAAGGGGGGGGGAACGAAGGAATTTTATTTAGGGAAAGGTAAGGGGAACCTTTAATGGAATCCAGAGGCCCCACTACTGAACCCAGTCTTGAATAAAGGGAGGCCAAACCTTGACCAGCTTTCTAAAAACAGTAGCGGGGGGAGGGCACTTCACAAAAGGAAAGAGGACCAGTCCCCCCCCCCAACTCAAATACTTCTGATTCCTTAACCTCAATCTTCTCCCCAGCTGCAAACCCACTAGGCATCGCTACCTTGTGTCTATGGTTCCTTCTCCCTGCAACTAACATCCTGACCTACTGTAGCCATTTCAGAGGACTATTTTCCCTTCCACCCCCCAATTCCATCCAAAAGGCCCTTCTGGCTTTCCCCTGAGCTTTGGAAAGAACCCGGCAGTCCGCCTTGGCATCACCACCGAGGCCGCCAATAAAACTCGGCGATAAGAGTTTATAGCTAGGATTTGCGCTTCAAGGATTTCTGTGCGCAGAAAGAACAACAGAGGGGCGGGGTGCTTGCGTGAAGTTCCCAGAAAAAGCAGGAAGGGCTGAGCCTCCGGGGAAAGCAGAGCTTCGGGGCAGAGGGGAATGGTGGTGTTTAGAAAAGCAGGGCCTTGAATATCCAAAGCGGGAGACCAGCCAGATGGAACACTATGCGGTAGCGGTTAAGAGGCTGGGTTATGAATCAGCACTCAGCTGGTTCGAATCCCGTTACGGCTAAGGCGCCGCTTAATAATAATAATAATGATGATAATAATGATAATAATAATAATTGATTTATATACCGCCCTTCAGGACAACTTAATGCCCACTCAGAGCAGTTTACAAAGTATGCCATTATTATCCCCACAACAAAACACCCTGTGAGGTGGGTGGGGCTGAGAGAGCTCTGAGAGCTGTGACTGACCCAAGGTCACCCAGCTGGCTTCAAGTGGAGGAGTGGGAAATCAAACCTGCCTCTCCAGATTAGAGTCCCACGCTCTTAACCACTACACCAAACTGGCTGTCTTAGCCCCAGCTCCCCAGCTGTAGTGTGAGGAAAATATTTATTTATTTATTTCAAATTTCTATTCCGCCCTCCTTGGGCTCAGGGCGGATAACAACATACAAAATACAATAAAAACAACATTAAAATACAATACAATAAAATACAAAATTACACAGACTTCGTTCACTGCTCTGAATCTGTCTAGAAGGGCAGTATAGAAGCACACTATTATTACTGTTGTTAATAATAATAAATATTATAATGACATTCGATTTATATGCCACTCTTCAGGACAATGCCCACTCCGAGTGGTTTATAAAGTGTGTCATTATTATCTTCAGGACATTCGACCTGTGAGGTGAGTGGGGCTGAGAGAGTTCTGAGAGAGCTGTGACTGACCCAAGGTCACCCAGCTGGCTTCAAGCGGAGGAGGAGAGAATCAAACCTGGCTCTCCAGATTAGAGTCCTGCCGCTCCTAACCACAACACCAAACTGGCTCTCAGTTTATTATTGTTGTTCCTTTAGGGTTGGGAGGAAGCGTCCTGTTTGCTAATAAGGGGGCTTCGTTTGAACCCCGGGTTCACCGAGACATACGCACACCCAGAATACAGAGTAACAGCGACCTTGAGCATCTGCCAACTGCCTCCGTGCCAATCGCTAGAGCTGCCGGCTTCCTCTCTGCGCCACTCAGAAACGCAGCGCTATCAGTTTCCAAGGCTCGGAGTGTTTCTGTAATGCTTGTTTTCTCTCTCTCCCTCTTTGAAATTAACACCTTCCAGATAAAGAAAATCCATCCCAGCACACTCTCCCTCAGGGAAATGACACCTCAAAGAAGTAAACTCTCACTGTGCGAGATAGGGGAAGAGGACGTGGTTTCCAAGGAGTCTTCGGCAGGCCTTTCTCTCCTCTGGAAATCAGCTGCTGGCTTGCCGTGGGTTAGAGTTCGAGGGTCTACTCATGCTCAAAGCTGGATACCCCCCCCCCGTTCGATTTGAGCCCTCCCTTTGTCGCTCTTTACACCTGCCTTCCTACTCTGTCTGTGCTAAGCACTTTCGTCCAAGTTGGGCCCCGCTCTGGTCCTCGGCCTACCTAAGTCAAAGCCGTCTCCTCGGACTGGCAGTGGCTGTCTCAAGTGGAGGGACTTTCTCAGCACCAGGGACCCGATCCTTTTAAACTGGAGGTGCCAGGGATGGAACCAGGGGCCTTTGGTGTGCAAAGCACGAGCTCTCTCACAGAGCCACAACGTTGCCAGCTCCAAATTGGGAAATTCCTGGAGATCTGGGGGGTGAAACCTGGAGAAACCTGGAGAAAGTGGGGTTTGTGGAGGAAAAGGACCTTGGCATGGCATAATTCCATACAGTCCACCCCCCAAAGTAGCCATTTTCTCCAGGAGAACTGATCTCTGTGGCCTGGAGACTAGTTGTAATTCCAGGAATTCTCCAGCCACTACCTGGAGGCTGGCAACCCTACCACAACCCCTCACAAGAGGGGTCTCCAACGTGATGCCTGACTGTAGGGCTGCCAGGTCCCCGGGCGGAGGCAGAAGAACCCTTGCTCCCAGCCTTTGCCCCCTGTCACCACTCAATAACAACAATAATGATAACATTTGATTTATACACCACCCTTCTGGACAACTTAACACAGAGTGTGTTTACAAAATGTGTTATTATTCTCCTCGCAACAATCCCCCTGTGAGGTGGGTGGGGCTGAGAGAGCTCCGAGAAGCTGTGACTGACCCAAGGGCACCCAGCTGGCTTCAAGCGGAGGAGTGGAGAATCAAACCTGGTTCTCCAGATGAGAGTCCTGCCGCTCTTAACCTCTACTCCAAACTGGCCAGTGGGGGGTGGGGGGAAGATCCAGGGAATGGGCCCAGGAGGCCAAAAAACTCCCAGGCCAGCAGGCAGCAGGCACACTCCCGCTGGGTGCAATGATGTCACTTCCAGAAGTGACATCATCGAGCCCAGCGGCAGGCATACTCCCATGCTTCTTCCTTTATGAAGAATGGGAGCATGCGTGCTGCCAAGCACAATAACATCACTTGGGAGCACGCCCACTGCCGGTCGTGATGACATCACTTCTGGAAGTGACATCATCACGTCTGGTGGCGGTGCACACACACTGCACGTGACGAAGACATCCCAAATAAGTGCCAGGTCCCCCCTCCTGCTGAGAGGGTCAGGGGACTTGACAACCCTATGCCCGAGGGTGGCATGGTGCCCACCAAACACCTTTCCTGGCGCCCGCCAAGTGTTTTTAGAAAGTAGGTGGGGCCAGGCATGGCTTTTACCCACCAGGGCTTCTGATTGGGCCCTGGAGTTCTGACTGGCAGCGCAACGTTTTGAAAAGTTGCTTCCGCAACAGCTGCCGCCGCAGTACAAAGATCTTCACTGCGTGTGTAGGCAAGAAAACATTTTCAAAATATGGTTGTTTTAAAAGGCATCCTGTTAAGCAGAGCTTCTGCCTGAAATGTTGAAGAGCTACTATTAGAGTTGTGCTCAACTTCGCTCCCCGACACTGTGGGGTTGGCGCCGCCTCCTGCAGCAGCCATTTTGTGGCTGAGCCCACCGCTCTGTCAGAATTCCAGTGGTGTTGCAAAGATTAGCGGCTGCTGCCGTGCAGCACAGAGCTGTCCCGAGACCTCAGGCAGCCTCCCCCACCCTTATCAGGCCTCCTGCTTTGCTTTGCTGCTGTGTTCTCATGCAACTCCCATTTCATCCCTTGGGGTTTTGCGCAGGAAAGATGAGCAGGGGATCAGGCCCCGTGAGTCAGCCCCAGCTGCCTCTCACACAGCCGCCCCTTTTAACAACACTCGGAAATGAAGTCACAGCGCTCGCACGCTTTCAAGCGGCTGAAGCATTGCACGGGCAATCTCTCCTCCGGAGTCAACAGAGCCTAAGAACTTGGATTGCGAAGGGATCTTCATTCTTCCCGTTTATTTACTCTTCCCGCTCCTTCCGTTGCATTTCTTCACGCAACACGTAATGAACTTGCGGAACTCCCCGCCACAGGACGTAGCAGATAGTGTTAAGGGGTGGGTGAGTGGGTGGACAATTCATGGTGAACAGTCATCTCGTCCCCCTCTGTATGAGTCATAATGTGACCAGAATGGATTTTTCCTCCTTCCCTCTCCCCCGCCCCGTGCACTATTAGCAGGGGTGAATGATACGGCCCACTATCCTGGAAATTGTATTTTAATGTATTTGCTGTATTCTATGATCTTTATGATGATGTGATTTTATTGTGATTTTAAATGTGATATACTTTGTTGTAGCCTGCCCCGAGCCTGCTTGCGGGGAAGGCGGACTAGAAGTCCAACAAACAAACAAACAAACAAACAAACACACACACACACACACACACACACACACACACACACACACACACTGCTTTGGGTCCCTGTTGTGATAGGCAGAGTATGTGTGTATGTGGTGGTGGAGAATGCTCTCAAGTCACAGCTGACTTATGGTGATCCCTAGTGGGGTTTTCATGGCAAGAGATAGTGATTCCGCACACATTGGATAATGCACTTCCAATCCTCTTTATAGATCATTTGGAATAGATTCTTTTGTGTGCGGAATAAAAAATCCACCTCAAACGATTGATAAAGTGCATTGAAAGCGCATTATCCAACGTGTGCAGAATCAGCCTAACAGAGGTGGTTTGGCGTTGCCTGCCTCTGCAACTCTGGTCTTCCTTGGAGGTCTCCCATCCAATCACTAACCAAGGACAACCCTGCTAAGGTTTTGAAATCTGACAACAGGCTCACCTGGGCTATCCAAGATAGAATATGTATGTATGTTTGTATAAATAAATAAATCCCCATGTTCAATGGCAGGCTACCAGCTGATGGAATGCAAAAGATGGGGGGACGCACGTTCTTGGCATCCTTGCCCTGCTCTTAGGCCTTCTTAGGGGCACCTGGTTGCCCCCTATGGAAAACTGGAAGCTGGACTACATGGGCCATCTGTCTGATCTGTTCTTATATTCGTACCCTGACTTCCTTTCATAGAGCACTCTGGCTATTACTGGCACAAGTGCAACCAACGGTCCTGGCAATGTAGGCCAGTATCTCTATCCTCACTTTCCAGATGGCAGAAGGGAGACTAGAACTCAGGCCTCTTCTGCCTTGGCCTTTCAGCCACTCCGCTGCACAAGATGTATCCAGTGTTGGAAGTACTGGCCTTACTTGGTCTCCTGGCAGGGCTGCTTCAGTCTGGCACAGAGCGGGTGCTGTGGATACAGGAGCAATGCCAAGCTGGAGACGGGTTCAATGCACGGGCACAATGGAGCTTTCCCAGCACAGCCATGAGGGCAGAGGTGATTTTCTGCGTACGTGGAGTAAACAACAGTGCAGTCGTGAAAAAAAAACACTCAGGCTGAGCTCATGGTGAAGAAAAAGAATCAACAAGCCAGTCACGAGTTTATCTGGAGTAAGGGCAGTGCCCAGGTGAGCTGGCTGGCACTGGGGTTGTCACGCGGGCAGACGGCCGGCCAAAGGGCACCACAAGCTGACGAGACTCTTGGCACGAGGCCCTGAATGAAACCTTGGACCTGGTTTTGAACACCACGAAACTAGGCCCAGGAGGGCACAGAGCCCTTCCTCTCCCTCACTGAGGGCCAAGCTACAAGTGACGCCTGACACAGGTTGGACACTTGTCAGCTTCCCTCAAGTTTTGAGGGAAATGGAGGTGTCCTGGTCTTGCAGCTTGGCTCTCCGACTGCTGTCCAACGGACTTTTCAACTGTCACTTGTCCAACATTCCGCCAAGCTGCCTACATTTCCCGCCAAAACTTGAGGGAAGCTGACAAGTGTCCAACCTCTGTCAGGCGTCACTTGTAGCTTGGCCCTCAGTAAACATACCCTTGGATTGGGGCCTGGCTCCCAGGTAAGAAAGGGCACTCTTCTGGGCCAGCCACGAGCTCCAGGCCCCCCTCCTCAAGTTCCTTTCTGAAAACTGGCTGATTGATTCATGAGCTATTTCTCCATAATTCCATATGGCATGTAAATTGCACATTCCCTGGGGCAGAGATCTTGCATCCTGCTGCACCCATACCCAGGGCCCAGGTTTCATTAGCCAGCAGCAGTTGCACCACACAGTCTTAGGCTTCTGCAGCTATCCTTGCCTGGCACAGTTAAGAGGAGCCACACCCAAAGTCTTGGGGGTGCAGGCAGACCCTGCCCCACAGCAAGGCCAAGGCTTTCCCCCTTCTCCACAACATGGGGGGGGGGTTTCTGTGGGAAGCCAGAGAGGATTGAGGGTGCACCAAAGCCAGGAGACTTGCTTTCCCTTCCCCCAGGCATCAAGGGGCCTGAGAAGGAATCCACCCCCCTTCCCCGATAACCACTTCAACTGTGTGCACAAGACCTGTCCAGCCAGTTTATAGTCTCTTTTATGCCAGGGCAAGCCCCGGCCTGTAGAGACTGAAAAATGCTTGAGGAACTCAAACAGCGGGGCAGAAAATCTGTAGTGCAGCCTTGCAGCAGAGTCCACGCAGGGGTCTCAGGTCCCACTTTTTCCATGCCCTTGCTAAGTCACCTGTATTTTCGGACCTTCCCGCCTCCTGGTTTGCAAAACTGACCTACCTTACCGGGACGTTGTAGGCAAAACAATGCAGTGGTGAAAGATCAGGGGTGATAATGTAAATTCACCCTCAGTTATGCACACAGGACGCGGGTGCACTTATTAGGGGTACAGCGGGAGGCCACAGGGACACGTTAAGGTTGTGTGCTTTCCTTTGATCACAGCATTCGGACCAAATGGCTGCTTTTAAAAAATAAGCAAGTTTCTAGTCCTCATGGACAGGCAGAAGAATGGGGGGGGGGTGGACCAGGGGCCAAGATACCTGTGGTGTTTTTCACAGCAAATTGCTGTTTGCTGGGAAATCCATCTTAGCAGCAATTGACGTGCTAGCAAAAGGGGGCTGCAGCAAGGAAAACAGGAGATTTGGAAACTCCCCTCCCCTGCAGATGAGCATTGATCATTCAAGGATGTGTGTGCGCATACACACATAGTGATTCAGGGTAGGCCATATGAAGTCCTCCCCCCAATGTGAAGTTGCGTGGACAGACTCAGCCAGACCGTGACTCAGAAAGGAAGGTGGCTGGAGTAGAGCCTTGTCTAGCCCTAGGATGTGGGATATTCCAGCGAGCTGCCCTCAAACTTCCCCCACAGTGCCTGTTTCAACACGGGCAGCCCCCATTGCCTCACCAGGCACATGGATGGTCACCATGCCCCCCCCCAATATTGGGCTTCATTTGAGCTTAGAAATTTCTTTTCACCTGGGCCACAAAGTTTATCCAAGTCGGCACCGAGATTACGAACATCTGGACTGGTTAAAAAAGTGTCCCTGGACAATGGTGAGACAGATTTTCAGGAACATCCGTTGGTTTTAATTAAAATTCTTTATCACAAGGGTGATGCCATCTTACCAGAGGCATTCTGGGAATGCCTCTTCTTATATGGAGCCAACTCAGATAGGTCAGAGCATTTCCTAAGCTGTAGCCATCCTTCCCATCGTGCATAGGAAAGAATGCTTCTTCTAGGATGTCACCTGTTTTGATATGTAGGACATTCCCTTCCTAAGAGGCATTTCCTTCTTTCTCTCAGACAGGAATGTGTGTTCTAATACAGATCCTGTTGTGGTTACGTCTAGGAATTACTGGAAAATAGGTATTGACTTCACTCTGTCATATGAGAGAATGCCTCTTCTAGGATGCTACCTCCTTTGATGTTGGACATTTCCTTCCTAAGAGGCATTTCCTCCTTTCTCTCGTACAGGAATGTGTCTTCTAATATAGAGCCTGCTGTGGTAGGTCTGGGAATTCCTGAAAAAGAGGCATTGCCGTCAATCTGTTTTAGGAGGAAATACCTCTTCTATGATGTTGCCTAAACAGATGCATGGCACGTTTCCTTATAAGTGGGAGTCCCCTTCTCACAGAAGAAAGCCTCTTCTAAGATGGAATCTCCAGCAACGCATCCACGTCTTATAAAAACAGTATTTTTTCCTTCATTTTTATGGACATGCAGCTTAATCTGTTCAATCGGTTTAGAAAATATACAATTAAGGGACTAAGATTCTGGAGACAGCCCTGATTCCTTACACTGACTCTCGAGGCTGGGAGATATAAATACCCCAAGTCAACAGGCGCTCTTTCTTCACTGTCATATACCTGCGAATGGCCTGTTGAATACAGCTCGGCCATTCTACAAATTGAGGAACTTGAGCTCTGATCATTGGTCCACAGCACCCAGTACTGCAGGAGTCTCCAATCTTTTTTAAGCCTGTGGGCACATTTGGAGCTCTGACAGTGTGGTGGGTGCAGCAACAAAATGGCTGCCAACGAATGGCTGCCCCAGGAGGCAGAGCCAGGCACAAAATGGCTGCTATAGCTTACCTTCAATCACTCAGTGAAGAACCTTGTGCTGTGGAGGCAGCTTCTACCAAAGCAGTGTTTTAAAAAATCTGGACAGCCAATCAAATCTCCAGTGACCAATCAGAAGCCATGCTTGGAAAAAGCCCCACCTACTTTCCACACGCACCAGGAAAGGTGCTGGCGGGAGCCCACGGGCACCACGTTGGGGACCCCTACAGTACTGGCTACTCTGATTCGTAGCTCATCTCTGGTGCTCTCAAGAGGTACCCACCACCACCACCACCACTCAGAGTAACCCTGGCCTGCAAGTTTCAAGACAGGATCTTGGAAAAAATGGAATTAGGAGTCCTTCATATATTACATCTACTTCATAAGCTGCATCCCTTTCTGGAGGAGGGAATCCAGCCCCACTGATCTAGGCTTTTGTAAGCTCTGTGCTTGACTACTGCGCACACTGTACCTGGGGCGCCCTTGAAGATGACGGGAAATCTTTCCAAGAGCGCAGACAGCTGCCCACCTCCTGTTAAATGTTCACAGAAGCATCTGAATTGTATGGCATTTGTGGCGGTAAAATCTCCAGCACCAATTGGCTGAGCAAGTTTGAAGGACAGAAAACAGTCCAATGACACAGAGGAGTAGGCCGATAGAATGTCTGCAGTCCAATATCTAGGAGGGATGGAATGGTCACCAGTTTGGCAAGATTAAAAAAATTTCACCCAAGCCATAAAAACTTGGTTGGACAAGTCAAGGAATGGAGGAGGTGACAGGAAGCAAATCAGAAAATTTCAGAGTTGGGAACAAACAAAATAAATACGTGAATTAAAATGGGGTCTTAAGGAAGAGAATAGATCTAAGAAACATTTTGGCTTAGCTCAACCTGCCAATTCCGATTAGCTTTCTGGAACACTGTCTCTGTGAAAAAAAGTTCAACCTGGTCCATTTGTTGGTCCCCCTTCCACCTCAGCTCCTGACTTGGAGCCACAAAATCCACAACTTCAGAAAAAATGATTTTTTTCTCCACCTTTTATTAATTTTTTTTAATAGACTAAGAGCAAGTATATGAAAATCGCCAGCCAAAGCTCTTGAGAACACAAAAAAACCCAAACAACCACCCCCCCCCAAAGGTCCTTTGCTTGTCCGTTGACGTGGTTTTTGCCCCAGAAAGAAAAGTGTCCGTGCGTCTTGCATAGGTCTGGTCTTCACAGAAGACAAGGGAGGAATCGCCCCCAAAAAAACAAACACCCTCAAAAAAAAGAAAAAGGAAAGGAATTTAAAAAGAGTCTGGCTTCCACAGGCGGGCCGGCGCCCGCCCCGTGCCCACCCACTACAAGAACAGTTTATGATAATCTATAGACACGGATAATAGAACCTCTCTGTACAGAACACATTGCGATATGTACAGGTACCCAGAGTTAGGGTACCACGCATCCCAAGTCAGCGGGCATACAGTGCCCCCCATCTCTGGGGTGAGCAGGATGTCCCTCTCCAAACAGGGCACAGCTCTCCCTCTCAAAAGCATTGCCAGAGTGTGACGTCCCCACGTTCTGGCCCGAGCCAGCTGAGGTCTTCAAGGCGCTTCGTTGCTCCAGATGTTCGTTGCCAGTTTGCGCCTAGGGCACCCAAAGAGACTGGCAGAAGGCCGACTGCTGGTATACAGGCTCGGTGGCCTGTGGTCCTTAGGTCACTGCTGGGCTCAGAGGCCCAGATGTCCAGATGACGAAGGCCACCTTTGGCAGGACACCAAACTGCTCCCTCTCCCTTGAAGTCCGCAAGTAGGTGGGGCTCTTTCCCAGTTGCAGTGGACAATGCCCAGGACCTCCTCTGAATCTCCCCCCCCACCCCTCCCCAGCAACGGGCAGATGGGACAGGCGAAAGAGAGAGGGCAGGATGCAGCAATATCATTCCCTTTGCTGGGGGAGGGAGAGGGGGGCACTGCCAGGAAAAGGTTCGCACTCCACCACCGTGGCACTCCCCGACTGCCACTCGTGCTGCCTACTTGCAGATATCCCGGGTTAAATATATCGTTTTTTTGTTTGTTTGTTCTTTCACAATGGCAAGGAAGTCACTGGGGAGGGAGCTGGGTCCACGCGGGTGTGCTCGGTGCCCTCCCTTGGCACCCTGCACAGCTAGGAGGCCAAGAGAGTCATGAGGAACAAGGCGGCAGCCACTGCCAAGGGTAAGTGTTCCCGTTTGGGGCTGGTCCCGCTGATACTCTTCTCCAGCTTGGGCATCTCGGGGTTAAAGTTATCTGCAAATGGGGGAGAAAAGGGGAGGGGGGAAAGGAAAGACGGTAAGTCCAGAGCAGAGCGAGGGGCACCCTCTCCTCCCCGCTAGCGCCTCCTGCTGGGGCACCTCCGGTGTGGTGGGTGGCAGGGCAGAGGATTTTTCGGGGAGAGGGGGGAACCCTGCTGCAGCTCCAAGGCTGAATTAAATTTGCTAGGGGCCTCCACCAATTCGGGAGAAGCTTTCCGCCTTATCCAGCAGGGGGCACTGCCAAAGCAGAAGGGGGTGCTGGGCGCCAGCTGGGGGCACAAGCTTCAGGAAGCTCCCTCTGCCAGAAGGGGGCGCTGTGAGTCTCACTCACCCAAATCCTCGATCTTCACCTCTGGCCCTATAGTGAACTGCGGGAGGGTCGGGGCCGCCTTCTCCCCAGAGTGCGACGCTGCAGGCAGGAGAGGGGGGAGAGGGTTATGCGCTGAAGGGGAAGGGGAGGGGACCATGCTCCAACCTCCCTCCCCACAGCCCCACCTCTTCTTCACTCAAGCTTTCAACTGATCCCCTGATATAGTTTGAACTTCCCCAGCCCATAAACTCGTACAACTAAACCAGACACTGTTCCCCTAAAAGGCATTAAGAGAGGGTCGAAAGTCCCACAAGACAGAGTGTCGGGTGGAAGGGGAAAATAAGCACAAACAAGAATTCCCACTAGATATACAAAGGGACGTGAACACGGTCAGCAAGCAGCAGACATACCCAGGTGATCCCTGACTGGTGCATTATGGGAGTGTGCCTCAAGAACAGCTATGCGCACATTGAAGTGCACATGACAGGACAGTGCATGACAGCACTTGTCAGCTTTGTAGCTTGGAGATGCACCTATGACTGCAAAAGTGAGCCCAAATAAGGCCACAAAAGTGACTAGTCCACCATATTGATTACACCATCCTAACTTTCCAGTCTCCAAATCTTATTCCGAAGATGGACCTAGAATGAGGATCAAAAATCCAAACCGTGAGGCCATGTGCAGACAAGGGGGATCTTTCCAGCAAACTCAGGAGAAACCCTAGGCTTGAAAGAAAACCTGGATTTTTAAAAAACCCTCTGAATCAGAAAAGCTTCCTCCTCCCTCCCCAACAGAGATCACAGGTGGCATAAACTCTTGGGGAGAGAAAACAGAGAGGGGCAGGAAGAAAGGGCAAGGGTGCAGGGAGGGGGCTGAAGTGGCAGAAGCCAGGGTGAGGCAGTGGCAGCAGCTGGAGCCATCTACCCCTAATCAGCTGGGAGTCAGAGGCAAGGAAGGGCTGAAGCAGAACCTTCTCCATGCTTTCTGCTTCAAGCATCTTAATAATAATAAATAATAATAACAGTGCTTATATACCACTCTTCTTGACCAATTAGTGTTCCACTCTGGTAAACAAAGTCAGTGTTATTATTCCACAATACAGCTGGGGCTGAGGGGAGTGGCTGACCCAAAGGCACCTGCTGAGCTCACGGCAGTAGTGGGAGTCGAACCAGCAGACTGCTGATTCGCAGCCGAACCACTTAACCACTGTGCTACAGCAGCTCTTTTACCAGCATCTGAATGCTGATGGGGGTGGTGGAAGGGAAAGCTTGTCCCATCCACCGCCAATCAACACATGGGCAGCAGCAGTCAGTAACGCATCAAAGCGTGGACAGGTTTTATGCTTGATCCGTCTGATGTTCAGCTGATTGGCCTGCAGGAGGATTAGGGGTGGGGGGAGAGGTGCCGGGCAGTGAATGAGAGAAGGGTGTAAATTGGAGGTCCTAGGAAAGGGAGAGAAAATGGAATGTGGGGCAAGAAGGGAGAAATTGGGGGAAGCTGGGCCTTCCCTCCCCCATGAGTCGCCCCTGCTCAAGTTATTTCAAACAGCTACCCATTTGTGAACGTTTCCTTGCTAATCCTGGTATGAATTCTCAAAGGGGAAGAGGCGCCTGGCTATTTATGTCTGGTTTCCATGTTCTCGTCTTTCAGGGCAATGTCACCCCAAGGTGGCGGTGGGAGAAGTCGTGTGGCACTCCGGTGGGGTTACTCGTGCTCAACATGCCCCGTGCGAAAAAGGAGAAAACTGAAATTTCGCCATGCGAACACCGGTTATCATCTCCCGTCTGGTGGTGCCTCTACTGCCCCACATGGGGGCGCATTAAGAATGAGTAACTGGAAATACTGAGACGGATTCAGCACCTTGTGGCCACATTTCCCCATCAGCAACCGATGATGTAAATTCACCTTTGGTTATGCGTGCAGGATGCGGGCGCACTCATTATGGGCAGAGCGGGAGGTCAGAGGACCACATAACGCTGTGCGCTTTCTTTAGATTGTAACAATCTGACCCGATGGCAGCTTTTTGATTTTTCAAAAAACAAGTTTCTAGTCCTCTATGCAGAACGGATTCAAAAAATGTATCAGAGATATCTGGGGAAACTACAATTTTTGTGTTCTGTATTTCAATAATCCTTGTAGCACACAGTTATACGTTTGTCTTGCTTGTCCTTTTTTTCTCCCCTTCTTTTTTGTACCCTCTTTTTGTTTTAATAAAAAAATTTTTTTAAAAAAGAGAGATCTGGGGAAACTGGGGGGACGCAGTGATATTTCCTAGAGGCTAGAGAGATGGGGTTCACTGTTATAATGCAGCTTTGTGGGCAGCCCCCATCCCTCCAACTATAGTCAGGTTTTCTCAGACAGAAGAATTAAATGGTAGAACATACTAAATCAGTACAGGTGGGTTGGCAATCACATTTGGGAATATCCCGTCTTAAAATAGCCTTGAAGGTAGAAAATCAGCGGAGCAGAAAAGAAGGGATTAAAACCTTTTTTTTTTTTAATTATGCGAAGGAACATTTGAAGCTGGACTCCCCCACCTGTAATCTGAAATGGTGCAATCCATTCTTCCCCTTTGGGCCTCTGCCACTCATTCCCCTGCAAGTGGGAATCAGGCATAATATACCATCCTTCTGATCTCTTCCCATATATCCCAATCTAAATGCAACATATAGTCGATATATGGAACTCCCTGCCACAAGATACAGTGCTACCTGTAAAGCTGAGGAGAGTGGAAAGGTGTTTTTTTTTTTTTAAAGAGAGAGATGTAGATCAGCTCATGGAGGAGGACTGACCTATCGAAGGCCTTTAGCCCTGACATCTAAATGGAACCTCCATTTTCAAAGGCAGTATACCTCTTAAGTACAAGATGCTGGCCAGCAGCAAGGGAATTGTATATATTTTTTTGCCAATGTCTGGTTGGCTGCTGCCGGAAGCAGATGCTGGATTATATGGGGAGGACTGGTCTATCTAAGGCCTTTAGCCTTGACATCTAAATGGAACCTCCACATTCAAAGGCAGTATACCTCTAAGTACAAGATGCTGGCCAACAGCAAGGGAATTGTATATATCCTTTCTGCCAATGGCTGCTGCTGGAAACAGGATATTGGATTAGATGGTTCCTTGTCTTGATCCCTTACGGCACTCTTACATTCTCTGCTGTCTTATAGAGCTGTATTTACACTCTAATGCTTTATTTATTTAGAACATTTCTGCGCTGCCTCTTGAGAGGCCTGCCCAACTGTTCACAAGGATATTATTTGATATTACGTTTCCAAAATTAAATCAGCGGTGCTGTTAGCCCCTTTGATTTGGTAGGACACACATCTCTAAATGATCAAAATAAATCCTCATGAGGACTAGAAACTTGCTAGAAAGCAATCTATGAAAATGGCAATTCTCAGCATGTTGGATTTGTTGCGCACTGCCAGGCTGCAATGCAGAAGCATGAAACGCACTGTGCGCCCTTGCCACAGAACAAGAGAAACAGGACAGTGGAGCCGTTACGCTTAGAAATGTTGCAAGTGTGTGCATCTCTGAGCTCTTTCCATTCAGAGCCACACATTATAAACAAACAAACAAATAAAGTGGAAACATGCAATGTATTCAAGCAACGCACAGAGAACTCTTGAGGCGAGGCAAGGATATGTTTTAAGGGCCGGCACATGCCGCTGAGGATAGGGGAGAGGAGGAAGACACTTACTAGAAGCACAGCACACAAAGACTCTCATTCGAAGGCAGGCCCGGCGGTGGTTGTGCGTCGGAGTCGCTGAAAAGGGAACAGAGGGAAAGTTTGTGGACTAGAAACGAGGGCATTGCAATTTCAGGTCAATTCACTGACGATGAAAAAAATCTTTTAGGCAATTTGCAAGATGCCTCCCAGTGAACTGGGGCAGCAGATTCCTGCAGGATAGTTGTGGAAAGAGGCTCTCTCTTGCTCTGACACAGGAGGGAATGCACAGAAGAGAATGCCTCTTCTTGCTCTGACACAGAAGAGAATGCCTCTTCTTGCTTTGGCACAGAAGAGAATGCCTCTTCTTGCTCTGACACAGAAGAGAATGCCTCTTCTTGCTTTGGCACAGAAGAGAATGCATCTTCTTGCTCTGACACAGAAGAGAATGCCTCTTCTGTGACAGTTAATGCCGACAATTATCAGGCAGGGGCCCAACAAGAGGCATTCCGCCTTCTCTCTCCCATGGGAAGGGAAGGCACACCTTTTCTAAGATGGTGCCTGCCGAGACCCACAAATGCATCACCGAAAGACAAAGCACCCTATTCTGTTTGCAGCTATTGTTTATGCAGATGTAATCGTTTTTAATTAAATCCATTAGAACTCATACGGGCAATTGAATAAGAGTTCCTGAATCAAGCGGCAACCCTTGCAGAATGACGAACACCCCTCGAAGGAAACAACGGGGACGTTCTTGCATGCAAGCAAGGGCCCTATTCCTACCGCGGGGCCGCTATCTCAGCCCCTCCCGACCACCCCTACAAAAAAACTCGTGAGTTCCTGCCCAGACTCATTTCCTCTGCAACAGCCTAACCTGCTCTGCTTTCTGATGCAGGACGTCTTAGCAAATTGATCATTACCGTTTCTTTTCTCTTCTCTAAAGAAAAGAACTTAATCTTTAGTAAAACGTTTAATCTCCCAGTCGGATCTGATTGTATTCATTACAGAACAGCTGCAAACCAAACGCATTTAATAGGCGATTATGCAAAGAGAGCACGGAACGGGGAGTCGGGTTCATTCTTTTTATTGGGGGGGGGAGGTTGAAATGCATTTTAAAACGCAAAGCTTTTACTCCCCCCCAAAAAAAACGTTTGCAGCATTTCAGTCCCTAAAGGGCAGATAGATGAAGCTGAGCCTTGAACTGATATTTTGCCAGAGGCGCCCCCTGGTGGACCGTAGAACATGCGCCTGCTTAGCTCAGCAACTCAACATCACTGGCATAAAGAGGTGGAGAGAGAATAAGAAGGCTGTGGGGGGAAGAATTCAAGGGGCAGTGTGATGTAATGGTTAAAGTATTGAACCTGGGTTTAAAGCCCACTCAGCCATTTGGTAATCTTGGTCGCTTTCTTTTAGCCTACAACCTCTGACAGGATGGCAAGGAGCTGTTCCGGTTGGCAGCAGAGGGTAGGACCCGAAGCAACGGGCTTAAATTACATGCACAAAGGTACCGGCTGGACATTAGGAAGAACTTTTTCACGGTCAGAGTAGTTCAAAGGTGGAATCAGCTGCCTCGGGAGGTGGTGAGCTCCCCTTCACTGGCAGTTTTCAAGAAGAGGCTGGACGAATATTTGTCAGGGATGCTTTAGGCTGATCCTGCACTGGGCAGGGGGCTGGACTAGATGGTCTCTATGGCCCCTTCCAACTCTATGATTCTATGTTGTAGGAGTAAAACGGAGAAGAGACCACGTATACCATGGTGAGCTCCTTGGAAGAGCAAAAGGAGGAAAAAGTGATAGTTAAATCCCCCTCCCCAAAAAAGAAGGGGTGGGAATCTGCACCCTTGGCCCTCAAGACCCCCCTGTAGCATTGAAGAGGCCTACCTCATTAACCGCTGAAGTTTAACCCCAAACCCCACTAACCTGTTTAGTATTTTTGCTATCCACCTGTCCTTGTATCTTGGAGACTAGCATTACTGCAGAAGCCAAATGACAATAGCTGGTGAATGATAATTGTGGGTGTGATTGAACAGGGTGGGGTAGTGGGTGCGGAGAAATCAGCATGGGTAATGAGCCAAGAAGCCTTTGTCTCCATTCAGTAGCACCTATAAGGCTAACAAAATGTGTAGTAGCAAATTCAGGTTAACAAATACCTGAAGAAGTGAGCTGTGGCTCACAAAAGCTCATACCCGATACCAAATTGTGTTAATCTTACAGGTGCTACTGGACTCTTGATCTTTCCCACTGCTACAGACAAACTAACACGGCTGCCCATCTTGATTTTCTCTAGAGAAACTGTACTCTATAGTCTGGAGATCAGACATATTTACAAGAGAACTCCAGCCCACCTCCTGGAGGTTGGCAACTATCCAGAACAAGATTGGGGTAGATATGTCAAAGGTCACACAATTACAATTTACAATTATGCTGAAGGGGAAATGTTCACATTTGGGGATTTTCATTTTCTTGCAGACAATGGGAGATCAAGGGTCACCCAGTAACCTTACAATTCTCGCAACTCAGCCTTATGGTTCTCATAACTCAATCGGGGAAGGTTACAAGGCTCATTCAATGACTTTGAACCCATGACGTTGCCTTAGAAGGAGGCAAGCCGCTCAGCCTGGAATTCTCTGAGTGACAGAGGCTCTCAGATCATAGAATCACAGGGTTGGAAGGTACCTCCAGGGTCATCTGGTCCAACCCCCTGCACAATGCAGGAAATTCACAACTATCTCTCCCACACACACACCCAGAGACTCCTGCTCCATGTCCAGAAGATGGCAAAACACCGTTTGGATTACTTCTGCTACCAAGTCTCAAGATGCCAGGACTGGAATCTAACAGTCGAAACACACGAGATGAAATACCTAGATTCAACTCGTGTTCTCTTACCTAAAGGTTTGTCGGGAAGTGTAGGCGTCCTTGCAGCTTAAAGTTTAGCATTTACAGAGCAGCAGGGAGAAGTGCAGGTGTCCTTGCAGCTTAAAGTTTAGCATTTACAGAGCAGCAGAGAGGGATATGCGGGGGTCCTTGCAGCTTAAAGTTTCCCGGTGCAGCCAGGCGTCGCTCTGCAGGGCTAGGCCGGGTGAGGGGAAGGGAAAATGCCGTGATGCACCTTGAGAGTGGGAGGAAAGGCACCCCACGCTTGCACTTCCCTCCTCGCTGCTCTGTAAATGCTAAACTTTAAGCTGCAAGGACGCCTGCACTGTAAGTGCTAAACTTTAAGCTGCAAGGACGCCTGCACTGTAAATGCTAAACTTTAAGCTGCAAGGACGCCTACACTTCCCGGCAAACCTTTAGGTCAGAGAGAACACAAGTTGAATCTAGGTATTTTGTCTCGTGTGTTTTGAGTCTAAGACCTGCAAGAAATCCAGGTCTCTACTACCCAAGGTAGTAGATCTCTACTACCCAAGGCCACGGGAGTTCTGATCTCCTGATCTCAGAGAATTTTGAGTGTGGATTTACAGGTAACTCTGAGCCACTTCACACAGAATTAGTGTACAGTCAGATGTACACACATAGACCCTTCTACATTTGGCTTTCTCACTAGAAATACACAGGAAGTGTACATTCACAGCGAACTCATGGCTCTTCTGTCCATGCGCACCCCTCCCCAAATAACTACACCATCACAAAATTTTTACACAGTTGTGCATAACACGTAGGAATGGTGAAAAATGATTTTCCGTGGCCTAGGGATTCTCTAGGGAGGGTGAGTGGGGCACCCAAGGGTCACTCACAGATGTAGTAGTACTCGTGGCCAGCGTGGAACTCATAGCCCAGCGAGAATGCACTGTAGCGTTGAAACTTCTCTGAGAACTTGATGGGGCTGTGTGGCGCATGCGGGCGGTTGCACTCCCAGCGCTTGAACCCTTGGCTGATGTTGCACGTCCGGTAGCCCTCGTGGTTCACCATGTAGAGGATGTACTGCTCCATGCGCCCCTCAGGCACCGAGGAGTTGTAGTGCGGGCAGTAGATGTCCAGGTAGTCGTTGACGTTCACCTGGACCGTGTAGCCCTCCCGCCGCAAGCTGGAAGGAGAACAAAGAAGGGAAGTCAGAATGGAACCCCCCCAAAACGCTCCGGCAGGATTTATCTCAGCCACTGACTGATGACAAAACGTCCACCCGCCCAGCTTGCGCCAAGGCCCGTTTCTGAACACACGGAGTAGTGGTTAACCAGAAGTCCCTTTGGTATTGAGTAGCCAAAGGCAAATTCCGCATGCATCTGGAATTAAGAAAAAAGGGTGGCACACCAGAATATAGGGTCGCCTGAAGTGGTTTTGTCCCCGGCATCTGCCACTTTAAACACGGAGAATGATTATCTTCTAAATTTATTCCGGACTACACGCCACCCCCAGCCACTAAGCGAAGGGATGAATTCCAGCTCTACAACTCTGCCCTTTCCAATCTCCCACCACAAAAAGCTCTCCCATTACAAACTGGTTGCATCCATGCCAGTAGCAAAGGTTTGGGAATACTGGCATTAAACCAGTATAGCCAGATTATAGTCACTTTGGGCTGTATGACCCACGGCCACTAGAGGCAACAGAACACAACAGATTCACAGGGTTAGATCTTTCTCTATCCTTTGCACCCCCTTTGTTTTGGGGAGATGTATGTGAATGTGTGTGCGAAGGGGGGGATTTCTGATTCTTTAAGAGCTTTAGTTGGGTCTGAAAATTGGGAAAAACAAGGCTGGCTCGGTGACGTTTTCCACTGCACTGCTGTGACCAGCCCAGAGTAGAAATGTGGAGTCTTCCTCAGAGATCTCCCAGTCTAGGGGTAGCCCAAGATGGGGCTTAAAAGGAACACCGAGGATGGTTAAGAGAAATTCTCTTAATTCCTCAATACTCCATTTCTCCCTGAAATCCGACAATCTGTTTCTTTCCCTCTTTTTTAGGAATTTGGAGTCAGTCCCTAATCCATTCCATTTGGGTCAGAGAAATGCTAAGAGAGGAAGGACGGGACGCAAGGTTTGGCGAGATTTCAGAATTTCACTCTGCAGAGGCTCAGAGGCAGGCGGCATCTTCCCAAACTTGCTAGAACATCCTCTGTGGCGTGTAACATCAAATATCGGCAAGGGCTGAAGTTTACGAAAGGGCGCACTGGTTTCGCTTCAAAGAGAAATCCCTCTTTTTAAAAAGGGGGAAAGAGAACAAGTGGAACCAATGGCTGTCGCGAAACAAAGTGGATTTCTGAAAAAGAAATTCTACTTCCCGGAACAACACTAGAGCACCCAACCTACTTTGCTAATCCGCACATCCTGGGTCTCTTCGGCAAACTTCCCTGAAGCAGCCTATTCATTTCAACGGGGTTCACACAGCAGACAACCTTCTGTAGGCTTGAACCTTCTGTTCATGGTACCCCAGTGAGGACTACATCTCTGCTGAATGTAGCAAGTTGTGTTATTCAGCACAGAGATCAGCTCCCTCTTTTTAAAAAAGTGTCTAGACCTCAAGGTTGCACTGATAGGCTGCAAAGCAGGTGACCCTCCGAACTCTCAAAAGCAAAAACGGGCAGCTGACATGCAGGTCTGTCCTGGACTGGCCACAATGAAACCTCTTCTCAAAACATCCAAATAAGCACCTGTTATGATTATGAATGGAGAGGGGGCGTCAGCAGTGTTTTATGGACATGTTTTGAAGAGGCCATAGGGTTGCCAACTCTAGGTGAGGAAATTCCTGGAGAATTGAGGGGAGGAGCCAGAGGAGGACAGGGTTTGGAGAGGGGAAGGAGCTCAGCTGGGTAGAATGCCATAGAGTCCGCCATCCAAAGCAGTCATTTTCTCCAGGGGGCTGGGCCGGATCCAGGGTTGCCGGTGCCCAGGGCAACCCTAGTCTGACCATCGCGTGCGCACAGCGCACGTGTGTTCCCGGTGCTGCGTGATGATGTCACTTCTGTGACATCATTGCGCAAGGTGAAGCATGCTGCCCGTGCAGTGCGCCGGCAGAGGCAACATGCGGGGCTGGGAAGCCACCCGCGCCATTCGCCTCCCCGCAGGACAGGGGGCAAGCCGGCCGCCCCCTGTCCTGAGGGGCAGGCGAATGACGTGGGTGTCCTCGCAGCCCCCTGCGCTGCCTTTTGCCTGCCCCGCAGGACAGGGGGCGCACGGCAAGCCAGCCACCCCGTCCTGCGGGGTAAGCGAAAGGCAGCGTGGGGGGCTGGGAGGCTGCCCGCGCTGCCGCCTGCGTGCTCCCGGGAGCTGGCAGCTACTCCCACCGCCCCCTCTCTGGCGGCACCGGGGGCAGACTACCCCACCTCCCCCCCTCGATCCGGCCCTGCCAAGGGGACTGATCTTTGTAGCCTGGAGATTAGTTGTAATTCCAGGAGATCTCCATCTGGAGGTTGGCAACCATACCCCCAAATCTCCAGGAATTTCCAAACCCGTAGCTGGCAACCTTACTAAAAGAGGCATTCCTTTGCTCTCGCTGTGGACGGCATGTCTTTTAAAAGACGGCTCCTACTATGTCAAAGACAATACGTCCCCCCCTCCTCCTTCTAAATGTTCCAGGTCCAGCAGCACCTTTAAAAACACACACGCATACACACGCACATGCACACACAAACTATATATATATATATATATAGCACAGAAAGAAAATACACATTTAGAACTGATCTCTGTCGTCAGAGACCAGCTGTAATTCTAGATCTCCAGGCCGCACCTGAAGGACAGCAACTCGATGTGACGTTCTACCACCTGGGCTGAACCGCACACCCAGCGGCGGCATTAAAAGGGGGCAGCGCAAGGCCAGGAAGCAGTTTGTTGTTCTTTGCAAGGTGTTCTATTTTTCTGCAGCAAATTACACAGGTTCCCAGGAGTTGGAAGAGATGGGAGCTCAGGGCCCCCGGGGAGATTCACCTCTCACCTCGCCACCAGACACGGCTGACTCCATCCCAGAGCCAAGCATTCAGTGCTCCAAGCGCGCAGCTCTCCCAGACAGACACACACACACACTGTCCTCCCCCGGCAAGCCAGCCCCTTCGCCTCCCCGCAGGTCGCCCACAACACAAGCGAGTCTAACGCCATCGGGCGTCTGGGCTGGCGCTGATTGACAGCTCCCGAGATCGGTGTGGACAGGAACAGTCATCTTCGGAGCAGCCGCGACTGCCGCGACTTGCTGATGCTGGGCTCGGAAGACTCGGCCAGCCAGACTTCCCAGCTCCCTCCCCTCCCTACCACCCCGCTAGCCCTGTTTGCAGCTGAGACGGGGCTGGCTGTTCTTTCTGCACCGGGGTGCAACGAACAAGCCGCAGAGGTCAGTAGGCCGAGATGACTCGAGGCTTAAGAAAGCAAGCAAGAAGGGGCAACTGTGTGCAAGGTGATCTGAAATCCAACCGCAAGAACAGCTCGGTTATGCCAACTGGAAACGTTATGCAAATGAAGCACATTTGCATACATTTTCCCACCTCCGCCATTTACAGGTAAGGAGACCTGCAGCGCGGCTCATCGGAGATTTCAGCAGCTTTTGGCTGTGTCGTTTCCAAGCCCATCATCGTAAGCATGAGGGACAGGAAAGTACTTATTTATTTACTTAATTCATACCTTGCCTTTCTGCGAAGCAGCTGACACTGTTCCACTTGGTCGTCACAACACCCCTGTGAGGTAGGTTGAGAGTGTGCAAATGGCGTATGGTCATGGAGCAAGCTTTCATGGCAGACTGAGGACTTGAACTCGGGTCTCCCAGATCCTCAGACTGCTCTCAGCATACGTGGGGACACACAGACCAGCATTTCTTCAACTCTGTGTTGGATTTTTGCTAATGTTATATCTTTGTAAGCTTACATTTATTTACCTCATAGGTCATAGCCCCTCTCTATACTGCGCCTTGGTCAGGCCGCACCTGGAGTACTGTGTGCAGTTCTGGAGGCCTCACTTCAAAAAGGATGTGGACAAAATCGAGAGGGTGCAGAGGAGAGCGACGAGGATGATCAGGGGTCTGGAGACTGAGCCCTACAAGGAAAGGCTGAGGGCCTTGGGAATGTTTAGTTTGGAGAAGAGGAGATTGAGGGGGGACGTGATTGCTCGCCTTAAGCATTTGAAAGGCTGTCATTTGGAGGAGGGCAGGGAGCTGTTCCAGTTGGCAGCAGAGGGTAGGACCCGAAGCAACGGGCTTAAATTACATACACAAAGGTACCGGATGGATATTAGGAAGAACTTTTTCACGGTCAGAGTAGTTCAAAAGTGGAATCAGCTGCCTCGGGAGGTGGTGAGCTCCCCCTCACTGGCAGTTTTCAAGAAGAGGCTGGATGAATACTTGTCACAGATGCTTTAGGCTGATCCTGCACTAGGCAGGGGGTTGGACTAGATGGTCTGTATGGCCCCTTCCAACTCTATGATTCTACCTCATGGCATGGTTTATAGAATTGACTATGTACTAATCTCGCACTGTGTAATCCACCTTGAGTCTCAGTGAGAAAGGTGGACTATAAATAAATAATCTCTTTGTCCAGAAGTACGGAATCTCCTCCCGTTCTATACGTGAATAAGGACTACTGGAGACCAGAAGGGGGCACTAGATCCTTGCAGGGGTCTACTTAGGACTACTGGGACATCAGACCAACTGGGATCTAAAGCCAGGTGGGGAGAACTGATCCTTCTTTCTCAAGCACGCCAAGGAACACTTTTAACTCTTGAGGTTTGAAGGCGATCCCGAGACTGAAACAGCAACAGGTTTTCAGCCAAGAGATTTTCATGGCATTTGCGGCTCAACAACGGAGGGAAAGAGGCGGGGAAGGACTTTTCAAATGATCTTCGGAGGAGAAGGAAGGCCTCATAAGCTGCTCCCCGTTCTTGGGTACCCCCCGGAAACCCCCGCCAGGACAAGGGGCAACAGCCACAGTCATCTCGGGGACAGAAAGCCGGGCTATCAGCAAGATTTCCCACAGTGGAGGGCACAGATCAACCCGCATCGAGGCTCGAGCCTGGAACATACGATGAAAGAGAGGCAGCAGAGCCTTCGAACATGTGCAGAGTGCCTCCGCCCTCTCCACTGGGTAACCACTAGTGATCTCCTCCTGTAGGTCAAGCTAGATCTGACTGCAGGAGGCAACTCCGGTATAGTCAAAGATGGGACTTCTTTGAGCCAGTGTGGTGCAGTGGTTAGAGCGTGGGGACGAAGATCTAGGAGACCCGGGTTTGAATCCCTCTTTGCCATGGAAGGTTGCTGGGTGGGCCAGTTGTACCCTTTCAGCCTAACCTACCTCACAAGGTTGTTGTAATGATTAAATGCAGGAGAAGAGAATGATGTAAATAGTTTTGGGTCCCTATCGGGGAGGTTGTCTCAGATGGTGGTGCTGTGAGATTTCGACACCGCCCCTTGGCTGTTGAACACCCGTGAGGTTTCGCAAGGTACACTCTTATCCCCAGTGCTGTTTAATAGCTACATGAAGCCACTGGGAGAAGACATCAGGAGATTCGGGCTGAGGCAGCATCAACACGAAAATGAAACCCAGCTCTGTTTTCTTTTCTACCTAATTCCAAGGAGGAAGTTGATGTTTTGAGCCGGAGCTTGGAGCCAGCAACGGGCTGGATGAAGGTGAACAAGCTGAAACTCAAGCCTGACGAGATCGGTTTTCTGGCTCAGTAGAAAGGCACACCAGGAACCCGAGATCTCTTCTGTACCGAACGGGGTAATGCTTCCCTTGAAATGGCAGGTTCCCAGCTTGGGGGGCGCTGCTCCACACAGCAGTCACCTTAGAAAATCAAGTGCCTGTGGTGGTTCGAGATGCTTTTGCCCAGCTTCAGTTGGCGCGTCAGCTGCACCCATTCTTGGCTCAGTCAGATCTAGCCACAGTGATGCATGTCTTGGGCACGTCTAGACTTGACTACTGCAATGCACTCTACTTGGAGCTGCCCTAGAAGAGTGTTCGGAAGCTGCTGTTGGTTGCAGAAGGCTGTGGCTAGACAGCCAGTTGGGGTTAGCTATCGGGAGCCCGTGACTCTGATATTGCAGCAATCGCACTGGCTACCAATCTGCTCCCAAGCACATTTAGGGCGTTGGTTTTGGCCTTTAAGGGACTACATGGTATGGGATCGTGGTATCTGAAGGATCACCATCAGGAAGGAGAGGCCTTCCTGACTGTGTCATGAGATAAAGAAGCTCACATGGCGGATAAATGAGCGAGGGCCTTTTTGGTGGCAGCCCCACGATTATGGAACAGCATCCGCAGAGAGGTGTGCCTGAACCGCCTCACTGCCGATCTTCAAAATGCAGCTGAAGACGCTTTTATTTAGGGCTGTTTTAAATGAACTTTGTTTCATTGTTTACTGGCTGTCTTAAACTGAGATTTTAATCTTTGTTTTTATTCATTTGATGATTGTTATTTTATTTATCTTGTAATCCGTCTTGAGTTCCTGCAAGGCAGAAAGGCAGCAAATAAATGTTTTAAAGAAATAATAAAAGGCAGGGTGTATACTAAACAAATTAAGCAAATAAAATAAAGGTGTATAAATAAAACTGATCTGATAACTTTAAAACTTCCTGTTTCTGAGACGGAAGACTCGCCCTCCAGCCAGGTTTGAGTCCCAGTTGATACATTAAGTCCCGGTTGTTGGTTGTAACCACCGAACTTTCCCCCCAGAGCTGAGATATCCAAGCTGGGAGCTGTAACCAAATTCCAAGACATTGTGCCAGACAAAATAGGCATCTTCACTCCCTTATACCGAGTCAGTTCATTGGTCCGTGGAGGTTAGTATTGTCTGTTCTGATTGGCAGTCTCTCTCCAGGGTTTCAGGCAGAGCTCTTTCACATAGACTGCAACCCAGTCCTTTAAAATTGAAATGCCGGGGAATGAACCCGGGACCTTCTGTGTGCCGAGCAGATGCTCTGCCGCTGAGCCACGGCTGCATCCCATGTCAGGCAAGCAAAAATTTGCCTTTGGGTGAACGCCAGGATGCTCACGCAGGGATCTGGGTGATGCCAACTCATTCCTCCAGGGACTGCTGCCAACCAACCTCCCCGCCCCCCAAGTACCCACCGCTGCTTCCAGAGGCGCTAATTGCATCCCACTGGGCAATTAAGACAGCCTTGCTAACGAGCAATGGGTGACTCTCTTAGGAGGTGGCAAGGCGCATGCCGCAGTCACGGGGGTCAGGAAGGGAGGGGGCGGGGGGGGCAGAGCAGAAAAAGAGACTTTCTCCCATTGTCCTGTTTTTAAAGGCAAAACCAGGGCCGCTGTTAAAAGTCCAATTAAACTGGACATAAATACGCGCCACACAATATAAACTCCAGAAAGGCAACAGAAAACCGGTCTGGATTTCCTTCCACAATAAGTCCCATCTCATAAACTAGACCAGGCGGAGAGAACTGCAGCTGAGTTGCCTGATATTTTGGGGAGGGTTTTTTTAAAAAAAAACATCTCCCCAATTTGGACTGGAACCACGGGAAGAAGCAGGTTTAAGAAGCGGTTGCCCCATTGAAATCGACTCTCCGGAGAGGTTATTAGCTCCGCTGGGGAGAAAAAAGAAGGTATCATACTAGAGTACTTATTCTTTTCCCCTAATAATCGCTCAGGGGAGCTGGTTTCTATCAGAAAAAAAATGGAGTGGGGAGGGGGACAAGTTAAACTTCCTTCCCTGAAGCCCTGATCCAAACAGAGCTTCCCCTAAGACGCTCTCTAATCTTAATACATTGAAGGATCTGGTTGTGGCTCTCCATTGCCTCCTGTAGTTATGCACACTCTGTGAGAATAAACTTGTTCTATCTCTTCACCTTTAGAGGGAAATGGGGGGGGGACTTCGCTGATGGAATGTTCCTCCATCCCAAATTCTCTGCACACAGAAAACTAGCCTCTGCAGAGACCTAGTTTTCTCCCTGATGTGCCAAATTTCTAGGAGCAAGGAAATCTCTCTTTTGTACAGAGAAGCATTCAATCACACAAGGCCATGCCTACAGCCTCAAGGGGTACAGATTTCAGTGAGAACTAAGCCTTCCGTTTTCTTGAGAGAAGACAGGTGTCAAACTACTAGATATGGGGGACGGTTTGATCTCCTACCTTCCCTCCCCTTCTTGAAGACACATCAGAGGTGATTAGGGAGCCTGAAAGACCTCCATTTTCAGAGGCAGTCTACCTCAGAATGCCAGTTGCTGAGGGCATGCAACCTGGGAGGGGCAGAGGAGAGCCAGTTTAGTATAGTCGTTAAGAGCAGCAGGACTCTAATCTGGAGAGGCAGGTTTGATTCCTCACTCCTTCACCTGAAGGCAGCTGGGTGACCTTGGGTCAGTCACAGCTCTCTCAGAGCTCTCTCAGTCCCACCCACCTCACAGGGTGATTGTAATGAGGATAATAATAACACACTTTGTAAACCACTGTGAGTGGACATTAAGTTGTCCTGAAGGGCGGTATATAAATCAAATGTTGTTGTCGTTGTTATTTCCTGACCTGTCTGGCTGACCCCTGTTAGAAATAGGATACTGGGCCACAGATCTGACCCAACGGGGGCGATCCCACCCGCATGTTTTCCACATTGGCCAGAAATGCAAAATTTTCAAGAGTCAGATGACACGTTTAGACCAAAAGATTTGCGCAAAGCTGTTTCTGAGTCTTCCAATTTCTGAGCTATCAGACCCCAGCTGGTTTCGTCCTCACAAACTGCTTCCACCAGCCCAATTTTGACTGTGCAGTGGGGAAGTGGTTTGGAGACTGGGGCTGGGCATATTTGGAGCAATCGCAGTTAGATGCGCAACAGGGAGCGAGGCCACCCCCTCCCTCTCCACCACCCTTGGCAACTAATCCTGTTACCCATTAATGCCGTAAAAGGGTGCCCCCAGGGAGGCTGTTATGCTGATCCAATGTCACAAGTCCCTTCTGATCTGCCCGGGGGGAGGCCTCGGTGGAGCCTAATCCTGCCTGATTGGGAGCCCGGCTCCGATAATCCTGACAGGCCGACACGCCATGCGCTGACCCCCCCCCCCCCCCGCATTTGCCAATTAATTACTACCCGTTTCCATGCCGCTGGAGGAAGAGATGCGCCAAACATAACAGCGGGCAGGATCCCTTGGCGCTGCTGACCGGCCGCAGAGAAAAGAGAAGCCAGCCAAGCAAGACGACATACTACCAAAGAGGAAGACCACCGCCCTCCCCCTACCCTGCCCGCAAGCGCACGGAGGCATCCGTACGGATGCTGTCACACACAGAATGCTGGTTTCAGTGGGCTCATAAACATTTAGACACATTTATTTCGGACAGACCTATCAGTGGCAATTAACCATGGCAGACAAGCAGAACTTCCATGGACGAGGCCACGTATCTTTGAGCACTGAAGATTTGGGGCATGCTGAGGGGAGAGGGCTATCACCTTCAGAACCTGCTTGGAGGCATCTCAGAAGTTAAGATTTGAGTCCAGTGGCACCTTAGAGGCCAACAAGATTTTTAGGCTGTAAGCTTTCGAGCGTCAGAGCTCCCTTCTTCAGACCATTTGGGGAGCTGTGGCTCTCAAAACGTTACGTCCTGGAAATCTAGTGGGTCTCTAAGGCGCCACTGGACTCAAATCCTGCCGTTCTACTGCAGACCAACATGGCTACTCACCTAAAATGTTTCTTAGAAGTTGGGCAGAGAACCACAAAAAGTTCTAGAAGGGGTGATAAGAGGCACTGACTCTATCAGGAGCTAGAAACTTGGAATGGAACCTCCATGTCCAAAAGCAGTTAAGAATACCAGGAGCTGGAGTCCCCCAAAAAGAGAACAGCGGGCATCTTCCAGCTATGCTTGCCGGCTTCCTGGAGATATTCAGTTCAACACCGTTGGAACAGGACGCTGGATGAGATGGAGCGCTAGCCAGATCAAGCTGGGCTCTTATGTTCTTATGGCATGCGAGACCCCCGAGAATCTCTCCTACTGACTATTCTTGCAGCCCCTCCTCTCCCCCCGCCCCACTCCACGGTACGCGTATTTCATGTAGCTCTGAAGCCCAATCTTCCCAGTCCTGTACCACTACACACTAACTCTCTAAAGAGTTACCCACGTATCCAGAAATGCTACCCTAGAAACAAACCTCTGCCACAAAGGTATTAAGAGGGATTTAGGCTGGCCGCTCTCTTTCAGCCTCCCCCACTTGCACAAGGGGGGGGGGATATTAATATCGGCTGACCTGGTAGGGTTGTTGCAAAAATGCCGATAAAGCATGCAGAACGTGTTGGACGCATGGGAGCCTTGTTCACACAAGTTACAGCGAACGCATACACCATCCGTGAACAATGGACGCTCGATTTTTCTTTATATATGCACTGTTTAATTCTCATGTTACAGCCAATGCATGTACAGCCACATGTGTGACTGCACATCCAAGTGCTGGTCTCTGGTGTCTTTTATAAAAAGTGAACACATGTTGGCACTTTCTAACAAACAGACATGCCCATGTATGTGTGCTTCACTGTAATGTGTGAACAGGGGCAGGAAGAGTAACAGCTGGTAGAAGGGGTATTAGCAGAGTTTCTCTTAAGTATTCTTATCAAGTTGCTCAGAAAAACTGACAACAATCTGGCCAGGTAGGCCAGTATCCATTATCTCCATATAGGGGCATGCACCCAAAAAATCTGGGTTTCCTGCTTTGGGTTTACCTGAAGGGGGAATGCTCTGTAATAACCTGAACCCCGAAGCAGCAAGCCGCTTCGGATTTGGGTATTTAAATTGCTTCGGTATGCTCCGTAAAGTTTCGGAGCATACTGAAGTGAGGGGGAAGCTTTCTCCCTGCCCCCCACATCACGGGCCAGCTGAAGCCCGGGAATGGCCCTGAAGCTTCCCGAACTGACCCAAATCGCTTCAGGAAGCTTTGATTCAGAATTTCCCAGATTTGGGAATCCCGAATCTGTACAGATCGGGTCCGATTCGGGCATTTTTCCTGAATCAGAAACCTGAAGCGCACACCTCTGTCTCCATACTGCAGAACATTATTGGTGGTGTTTAGAAAGAAGTCAGGAAGAACCACTTAACTAGGTTCCTGGCCGAGATGCAATTTAAATCTTACCAGCTCACGTAGCTACAAACCTTTATGGGTCATTCTGAAATGTGCTGATCAACCATGTGTGGCCCATTGCGCAACCAAACCATGTGCAAGGAAATCCCAGGGGCAATTTATATATACACATACACACACACACACACCCAAAGCCTCGATGCTGGCCTCTCATCCCGTCACTCCGTCAGTGTCTTTTCCAAATTTCCAATTGAACAGGCACAATGACAGCATGTACCTATTGGAAGGGGGAAAAAAATTCTTGCCTGAGTGACAACCGGCCTGTCTGTGAGAAAGATGCAAGAGACAGGACCACATTTCTGATCCGGGTGCCAGGAAACTGCAGAGGAAAAAGGGTGGGTGGAAATGCTCAGGAAGGGAGGAAGGGACATTCTGCCTCAAAGGGCTATCTTAGGAGTTATCAACAGAAGTGACCTCTGACTTATTTTCCTTCTCCCACCTTCAGCAAAGGGTGTAGGCGTAGGTCCAGCTTGGAAAGGGCAGCAGGGACAGGTTTATTTCTCTGTCTAATTCCACAGTTCTAATCTCTGCTTGAGTTCCCCCCAACCGTACGCCCCCTCCAAACTGCAGAAATCCGTTATCGATAAAACACATTTATATTTAAAACACCCTTCTTTTCAGCCCCACTCCACCATGCACTTTAAAATCCCAATGCAATTCATTAAAAAGAATACCGTCTGCTCCCCCTCCGTCCCCCCACAAGATCGCACAATCTCCCATTGCTAAACCAAAGGCCTTTCTCATACAAGCTTTTTTAAAAAAATCAATAAAAGTTTATACATTTTCTGAAAAGGGGCTTTGAAATGGGAAGAAATCTAGGAGGTTGAGTCCAGTTGTACAGGTTATCATTGGAGGCATGTTAGAAACGAGGATGAGATAGGCAGTGTTGTATAGTGGTTAGAGTGCCAGGCTAGTGTCAGGAGTCCTGGGTATAAATCCACTATTCTGTTCGAGGGGATGACTTTGGGCCAGCCACACACCCCTCCAGCCTCATCTACTCCACAAGGCTGTTGTAAAGGAGGAACTGGGGGGCGGGATAACTCCATGCCACTGAGAAATCCTTGGAGGAAGTTCAGAGTTTTTAAACATGCGATAGAGGGAAAGCAAAGATTCAGGTCTAGTAGCAGCTTAAAAACCAACTAGATTTCCAGGGTATGAGCTTTCGAGAGTCAACTCTTGGAAATCTAGGTAAAGGTAGTCCCCTGTGCAAGCACCGAGTTATTACTGACCCATGGGGGGGATGTCACATCATGACATTTTCTTGGCAGACTTTTTGTTACGGGGTGGTTTGCCATTGCCTTCCCCAGTCATCCACACTTTACCCCCAAAAACTGGGTACTCGTTTTACCGACCTCGGAAGGATGGAAGGCTGAGTCAACCTTGAGCCGGCTATCTGAAATCTAGCTGGTCTTCAAGGTGTCACTTGCTCTTCTACTAGACAAACATGGCTATCCACTGAAATGAGAGTGAGAGATTGAGCCACCATGAGCGGATTGCATATGCTCAGAAATACTGTTGCTTTCTGGTTGTATGAACACACAAAAGGAGGCCCCGAGATGTGGAAACAGGTCCTCCGGCCACCCTGTGCCCTTGTTCTCCTCCATGCTGCTCCCGGAGGGACAGGGGCGGCAAAGAGCCAGCAGAAGATACACCCAACCACAAAGGTGCACGACGCACAGAACGTACACCCAACCACAAAGGTGCACAATGCAGCCAGCCAGTCCCAAACGGAACCGCAGCCTCCATCAGCTGCCTTTGAAGTGGCGGGAAAGTAGCAATTTATTAGAAGGAAGGGCCGAGCCGGCAAGGGAGAGGTCTTTTTTCTCTGCACCGCAGAAGAGAGAGGAGAGAGACGAGGAAACCCACAATTAATCCAGACAAGGCAATTTGGCCT
The DNA here is from genome assembly GCF_028583425.1 of Eublepharis macularius. Classification (NCBI taxonomy): domain Eukaryota; kingdom Metazoa; phylum Chordata; class Lepidosauria; order Squamata; family Eublepharidae; genus Eublepharis; species Eublepharis macularius. The sequence continues at coordinate 238,545,927 of NC_072790.1, forward strand.
GCCCTACATCCACCCTGCAGCCGCTCCAGCACCCCGCCCCGCAACAACAATCCTGAAAAAGCACCCAGGTTTGAGAACAAGGGTTCCGATCCACCTGCTGGTCACACCTAGGATAATCCCAGGCGTTTGTCAACCCAACAGGCTCATACCTGTCCAGGTGAGTCAGAGAAACATTCAAAAGTGCTTTATAGACTAGATCCAACGCTGGTCCACTCTGCCAAGAGGCAGCAGCTCTCCCTGGCAAAGAAAGGGAAACACATACAGGAAGCTGCCTTGTACCGAATCGGACCATCGGTCCATCAAGGTCAGACTTACGGTGGCTCTCCAGGGTTTTAGGTAGAGGTCTTTCACATCACCGACTACCTGACTCCTTTAACTGAATATGCCGGGGACTGAACGTTGGACCATCTGCATATCAGGCCAATGCGCTACCCCAGGGGTCCCCAACCTTTCTGAGCCGGTGAGCACCTTTGGAATTCTGACACACGGGTCGTTTTCACACGTCTTTACCCTCGTGCAAAATCGTGCAAAACTCACGGAACGAGGGCATCATGGTTCACTTTCTGATGTCATTGCGCCATGAAACGGAATCATGACGGGGTGACGTCAGAAATCGCGCCATAAAGATGCCCTCGTTCTATGAGTTTTGCGTGATTTTACACAAGGATAAAGATGTGTGAAAATGATCAAGGTGTTGGAGGGAATCACAAAATGGCCACCACGGGAGGCGGAGCCAACCTCACACACAGGGAACCCAAGTACAGGGAACAAGAGGAATAATTTTTTTAAAATACACTGGGAAAGAAGAGTGTGAGAAAGAATAAAAGCTACCCTTCCAAAGCAACATTATTTTAATTAGCACAGCCAATCAGATCTCCAATGGCCAATCAGATGCCCTGCTGGGCAGGATTCCCACCTGGCCCCGCCCACTTTCTAAAAATACTTGGCAGGTGCCCCAGGGTAGATTTTTCTTTTATTCTTTCCCTTAACACCCTCTGGGTAGTTTGCAGCCACCAGGAATATTACATTCCAATATATTTTAAGTAAGTTTTCCTTTTGGTAACGTTCCCAAGCGTCAGGCTCCTTCGTGGTTCTATGTGGCCCTGAGGATAAGAATGGGATATAGCAATGACAGCTACTCTGGGATATAACAAAACAAAATAAACTTTTATTTAGTCAAGAAGCGTATCGGTTTCATAAAAGTAGTTCTTGGTTCTTAAAGTTACTTCATTTAAACTCATTCACACAGATCTCGTCTAAGGCTTCACACACAGCCTCTTTCCCTGACCCAGTATTTCTCACAGACATGCTTAAAGTTACTCAGGCTGCACACAGCTTGCCTGCTTTCCTCTGACTCTATATTCACAGAAATATTAAACCTGCTCAGGCAGCACACAGCTGGCCTCTCTTTCCCTGACTGAGTGTCCTTTCACAAACATGCTCAGTTCAGGTTCCACACAGGTCATATTTCTCTCATAAAACACTTCAACATACTCAGGCAGCACACAGCTAGCCTGCTTTCTTCTCACTGAAACTTTGCTCTCTGCACTGTCTAAACTGCATTCACTCCGCCCACACTCTCAGTCATCAACCAATCATATCACCAGAAAAGGTGCCAGCGAGTGCCTTGGTGCCCCTGGGCAGCACGTCGCTCTCGGCTTTGACCTAAATTGTAGGCCGTCTAGTTTCCTGGCAGCTCTTTCCGTGTGTCTCGAGAGGAAATGTTTCCCAGTCTGAGACCCTAGATACTTTTTCACCAGAGATGCCAGGCCCTGAACCTGGAATCTGCTGCGTATGCCCTTCAACAATGATGAAGAACTCTGTACATGCTCGCTGTCAACCTCACCTCACGGTTCATGTGATTTTGAATCTGGCCTCTGCCACCACAAACACCTTCTTTGGCTTGAGGCGAGCCATTCTTACGGGCTCCGCCATCACATGGGGATAACAACACTGCTCTAATGTATGTTTGCTGTATTTAATTTAATTTTAATTTAATTCATTGGATTCATACTCCGCCCTCCCCACATCAGCGGGCTCAGATATAATATAAACCAACTACACACACAAAGGATTTTCAATACTCAAAGGTGCTATTGGAGCGCTAAGCTCCTCTCCACACAAAATCCATACCTAGATTGACTCGACCGGATTAGAAATCCCAAGTCCCTGGATCTTGTTTTCAATGGCAGCCAGCCAGACGCTTCTCGGAAGCTTGCAAGTATGAGGGCCTCTTCACCCCGTGGCCTGGCTTCAGCATGGTAAGGTAGACTGCCTCTGGACACAGAGGTTTCCCTAAAACAATTCTGCCCCCTCTCTCTGGCAGGCCTTGCATGAAGAGGAACTTTCTTTTGATACGGGATCCCTCCTTCCAGGAATACACAAGCCAAACTACCCGCCATCTGCTTAATCCAGCCCGGTTCTGGCCAATCAATCTTCTGGCCAATCAATCAATCTCCAGTTTTGGCTGTAAAATTAGGAAATGAAGGGCGAGAGTCTTCATGAATGATGCTCGGGTTCATTGACTGGCGGGGCGAAGGGGGGGAACTCAATTGGGGGACTTAACACTTGGCCCTTCACCGTTTCATTGACCGACAATCCTGCCACTTTTAGCTTCAAGCAGGGAAACAGAGAGACGGGCACCCAAATTATGATGGGCCTTTAGAACCTCTTTTTGAACGGGTCCTATGGGGCTAATTTAGGAACCAAACTTGCAACAAACATGTTAAGTGAAGAACATTTCTTTACACCAAAATTTTCAACAATTGGAACAATTTAAAATTAACTTTTAGATTCATTATGAACTGTAGCTCCAGAGGAGTGAGCCGTGTTAGTCTGTAATTGCAAAATAGTAGAGTCCAGCAGCACCTTTAAGACTAACCCACTTTATTGTAGCATAAGCTTTCGAGAACCACAACTCTCTTCGTCAGATGCATATTTACTATTCTGAATTGTGATTCTAATATGTGTGTATCCCCCACTGACCATGGCTGAAAAGGGACTGAGAATGTTCTCTTTACATATTGCAAATCCCCCCTTCCCAGTTTCTTTGGGATGTTGGATGCAGGTGGGGGACTGCCTCCTGCTTAGCTGGGCATACGCTTAGCAAGCTCAGATTTCGCACCCAGATCCCTGGCAGAGGCTTCAAAATGTTATTATGTAAGCAGGTCCCCTTGGACTCTGAAGTTTTTCTAACTAAGACCTCGTCCTGTCTTCCCACCCATCCTCAAGTCTTTTGGAAGGATTCTGAAGGCAGAAATCCAACAGGAGCAGCTCTCTCCCATCATGATGGGCAAACCTCACCCACTGAACAGGTCTTGCTGCGCCACTGTTACAACGCGCTGTAGAGATGGGGGAACTGGCCTAGCAGTAGCTACCTGACAAATTTTGCTTAGAGGCAACAACAACGAAGTCCCAACTCTATACACTCCGGTAGAGGAGTCCACAAGGGACATGGGCCTGCCTGGGGGCTTATTAGAGCCTCTGGCAGCCTGGTAAACACTCACGATAATAAACTGAACGGTTACAGAAGATAATTTCTCAAGGGACCAACTGGGCTGATCTGATCAGAAAAAGAGGCCGGCTGGGTGGTTATTCGTTTCCAAAAAAGAAGGGCGAGATTCGGGGATCCAATCTTGCATAGACTTCAAAACCTGAAACGTTTTCTCCCCAGTCCCAGACTTAAGGAGACAGTTTGTTGGGGTCTGGAACTCTGCATATGTTCAGAGGCACTGCCAGTACCTGTTTTAAATCTCCTAGGGATAGGGATCTACAAAAACACAAGGGCTGCGGCTGCTTGGGAATGCAGGGGGAAAGGTACAGGAGCTCGGAGCATTCTCATTGGTCATGCGGGCCGGCATTCCGAATAGGTCCTGGGGCCGAGCTCTCAGGTTGTTTGGACACCAGCATTCCCTGCAGCTGCTAGGATTATCCAGATTAACGCAACCGTCTTTCCCATTGTCGACTCTAAATGCCCAGAGCCGAGTTGCAAATTACAATACATCTTCTTAACCGCAAATCCTCGATTGCAAATGGTAATACATCTGTGAAACAGGGTGGGCTAAGAGAGATGTCGCAAAAGAGGCCATGCGTGTATCTATCACATTTTATCCCTGTCTTCCTTTGAGGAGTTCAGGGCAGCTTGCGTGGCTTGCCATTTTACCCTGCAAGGCTGGTTAAGCTAAGAAAGCGCAACTGGCTCGGGATTATCCTCAGCGAGCGGGAGTTTGAACGAGAGAGTCCCCCAGTGCTAGAAGCTCACTATGACACCACGTCTCCCAGCCAAACAGGGATGCAAATCTGGGCCTGTGGACATTCAGACAGGACATCTCTGTTCATGACACTCTGTCCTGAATGCTTCAGACCCCCCCCCCAATCCTTATGAACAGGTGTCGGGATTTACCCTGACCAAAACGTGTTCAGGATTGAGGGGGAAGCATTCTCTCCAAGTTTAGAGCATCCCATAAGTTCTCCAAAGCCACTGGGCACACTTTGCACAAGGTACTGTTTCCACAGAGTTGCCAAACTTTGCAGTCTGCCCGCTCACCGCCCCCAAACCGTTAGGACGCACAAATCTCTCCCAGCACAATTGCACAAGCTAACCACGTTCCCAGACATTTCAGATGATATGCATATTTCGTGAAAACATCCAAAGAGTTGGCAGTGTGGGAGCTTACCGTGCAATGCAAAGGCCCAAATCCACCTTGTGCAACTCATTCAACCCATTCACTTAAACTACACAACTTGGGACAACGTGATTCCGTTTGCACAAAGGGTAAGACGGGATGAGGAGCCGAAGGACCACTGGAAATCACACTCGGCTCTCTCTCCACCGCCTCCGAATTCTGCCACCACCATGTCCCCAGGCAGCAAATGCATTTGGCAGGCACGAGGGCTAGAATCTTGCAGCTGCTATTTTCAAAAGCAAATACTATAACTTTTAGGATCCTGGTTTCTGATTTCTTGCATTTGCCAGGATTTCATTGTGGGATTCACGTGGGCCTCTTTTGAACACATTGAAAAACTTGACCAACTACACGTCACAGTTTATCTATCTAACACCAGTGTGGTGTAGTAGTTAAGAGTGTTTGTCTGGGATCTGGGAGACCCAGGTTCGAATCTCACCTCCCCCTGCTGGGGAGGCTCACTGAGTGACCTTGGATGAGTCACACACTCTCAGCGGGACCTGCCTCGCAGGGTCGTTGTGAGGATAAAATAGAAGAGAGCACTGTAAGCCGTTTGGGGTCCTCTCGGAGGAACAAGTGGGGTAGGAATAATATAAAAAATTAATTTATCTCACATTTCTTACAAGGAGTGCAGGGAAGCATATAAGGTTTTGCCTGGTTTATTCCATCCTCACAACACCCCTCTGAAGTAGGTAGGGCTGAGAGAGAAAGAGAAGGAAAGAGGCCTAAGTTCATCCCGCTACGTTTCATGGCAAAGTGAGATTTTTAACCTGGATCTCCCAGGTTCTGCCTGAACACTCTAACCATTGGACCACACTAGCGCCTCGAAGGTGGGGCTGCGTCTGAAATCTGTCCCCGCTATAAAAATGTTGCAGCAAGCCATACTGGCCCATGCAAAACCCAGAACAAGAATACAAGTCCATGTAATACCTTTTTATTCGGACCGACCCTAACGACACTATGTGTTTCTCGCTCTACCCACACCTTGTCTTTCCCCCCCTTTCCCTGTCAAAATAGCGTCAAGCTCCTCAAGTCAGGTCATGTACTTTGACAACATTGTAAGAATCAAGCAAGCACAGGGGACGCTTCAAGTGTGCACATCGGTCACCTGAACCGCGCAACCTCTGTCCACCCAACAGCACAGATGTCGGTGGCGATCCCTCCGGCTTTGCCTCACCCGCACTCGATGCAAGGAACACGCGTGCGCGAGCTACACAGCGGCTGACTGCACTTCCGCAAGGGGCACACAGAGAGGGCAGCCCCCCCCCCAATAGCTCCAGGAGAGGAAGTGCCCCCCCTCCAGTCCCTGGGAGCAAAATGTGCCGTCCATGCTCAGCTGCCTGGAAGCCGCACGGAGGATGTATCTTCTGGCCATAACTCACTTTGCCGCTGCTTTCTGCATTGTATAATTCCATCCATGACTCTGCAGCATAGCTGGGAGAAAAGATGAAGCTGGAGGCAGGCAGACTTCTGTTTGGAATACAGAGTCGGGCTTGGGAAAATAACGGCTTTGTTACAGCAGGACGGAGCTTGGCCGCAAGTTCACCTGCGCTGAAATCACCCTGCAGCCGTAGGACATCTTCTTTTATTTCTTCCCTCTTAGAAAAACAGAGATCACGCGAATCTACCTTCCAGGGCTGTTGTTAAGGATCAGATTCTGCACATGTTCAGGAAAGGGCAAGAAATGCCCGGGGAAGCAGGAGTCTTCCTATCTATCTTATGCAAGATCTATCTATCACTGGCATCTTTTTAAAGATAAGCAGATCTTTGTAACGGTTGATGTGCGCGGGGAGGCACTTGGGCTGTCCAAACTTTTCCTACTGATGTCCTGTTTTAGAGCTGGCAAGGCTTTCTTGCTCTCAAGAATCCATACAGCAGTCCTGTAAGGCAGACTGAATCTACTATTTCCATATTTCAGATGGGGAGGCAAAAGGATGGCGAGACAGAGAAAAAGTGTCTCTGCGGCCGAACCGAGATTCGCACGAGGGTCTTCCTGGCTTGCAATTCAGTATCTTGTACCCTACTGGTCTTGATCTTTTTGGGTTATCCCTGCCTCCATCTCCCCTTACCGCTTCTCTGATTCCCAAATTATATATTGTAAGCTCTTCGAGGCACGGATGTGGGCTTGAGATTCAACAAACAGCCATGCACCTTGACAGGACAGCAGAAATACAAAAGGGTATGAAGATTAACAGCTGGGGCAGTTTGAGATCTCCAAGGAACAGCATCTGCCTCTTGCAGGAACAAGAATGAGAAGAAGAAATAACTGGACAAGGGGACCTCTGAGCATACGCCAAGCGCTTTTCTCTAATCACCAAGCACTCGTCATTGCAAGGGCTTCTTAATTAGATGCTCCTGCTTTGGGCTTTTGAGTCCCCCAACCTTTCATTTTGGGGTTCAATTTGCACCAAGCAGCTGCAACGAGGACCCGATCCCCACTACGGGCTGAACGGACCATAGCAAGGACTAGAGACCAATGCTGAACATGTAGCCCTTTTCTCTTGTACCTCTTGGTGCCCATCTCGCTCTGTCATTCAGAGGCAGCTGGAGGGGGAGAAGCAGAGAAAGAAACCGCCTGCCCTTTGCCAGAATACAGGACAAACCCGGATGCATCCACAGCCAACCCCTGCCCGCCGCTGCAGGCTGGCACTGGGAGGGTTAAGGACAAAGGCAGAGCGGAGTTGCATCCCTTCTGCACGACTGGGTTTTTAGAACAGCGCTTTCAGGATAGTGGCACCTTCCATCATCCTGTCGGAGCCGGGCAGATGGATTTCCCCTGGTGGAACTGCTACGAGCGCATCCTAGGCACGGCGCCCAGGAGCGCTGGCACTGAGAGTGCCCCAGATACCTGGCAAGCGGCAGCAGCAGAGAAGGGTGTGTGGGGAAGGGAGGCAATTGGCGACCCATGTGCCGGACTCAATCTGGGACCAGCAGCACATGGCCGGCCAACCCAACAAACCGCCAGGTACATTCAGTAGCAGGCAGCAGATGCAGCAAAGCATGGGTGGGGCAGCTCCATGCCAGGCCACAGAAGAGCTACAGGCCAACAGGTTGCAATGGATGGTAGAATCTGGCCGAACCACAAGTGCATGTCACAGCAGCGGGGGGGACGAGGCTCTGTCCACCACTCTGTGTGAGGCAGACACCACAGTCTGGTCCGGAATTCCATCCACTGAGGGCGGCCAATCAAATGCCTCAGATGAGTCAGAAGCAAGGCATGCTGGGAATATCCTTCCCCCATGATCAGACCTTGACATCAGGCAGCATCTCGGAATCCCTCAGCCTGTCCGCCCGCCGATGGAGATGGTGTGGCCTACCACACAAGACTGTTGTAGGGATTGCAAGATTATCTATGGGGAGCACTTGGAACGCTGGAGGATTCTATAAATATGCAAAATATTATCGTTACTGTTTCTAATCTGTGTACTTGGATGCTTTGACTGGCAAAGGAGGCATGGATCTGGGCCACTCTGGAGCATAAGAACATAAGAAGAGCCCTGCTGGATCAGAACAGCAGTCCAACTGGACCTGTGGTTCAATTCATCCAGCATCTTAGAATCATAGAATCATAGGGTTGGAAGGGACCTCCAGGGTCATCTAGTCCAACCCCCTGCACAATGCAGGAAATTCACAAACACCTCCCCCTCACACACACACCCAGTGATCCTTACTCCATGCCCAGAAGAGGGCAAAACACCATCAGGATCCCTCGCCAAACTGGCCTGGGGGAAATTGCTACCTGACCCCAAGGTGGTAATCGGCCTTACCCTGGGCGAGTAAGAAGGGGCCACGAGAACTAAGCACTGAAGCAGCTCGTCTCACACAGTGGTAAACCAGTTACTCTGGAGGGCTAACAACAGGGCACCGAGATTGAGACCTTCCCCTGATATTCCCCAGAAGCAGAAAAATCTGCAGAACTGAACTCAGGCCTGGTCTTCAGTCCGTTCGTTTTCTGATGCGCCAATTCTCCATCCTCAACTCAATCACCTAGAGGGGGAAAAGATTACCCCAAGGTGTGGGAAGGGGAGGGGGTGAGGTTACATATATACCATCAAAACAGAGTGATATTCTGCCTTGTAATATGGATACTTTTTGTATCACAACCCTTTCCAAACCCCCTACAAAAAGTGGCGGTGGTGGGGAAATTGTCACAATCCGGTGGCCATGAGTTCCACAAGTTCCGCACACCTTCTATGCAGTGGTACTTCATTCGGCAGCAACGCAGAGGCCAAAGCAAGAGATTAATGTGGACTCTGTTCACATTAAAGTTTCGAAAGTCGAGGCTGGCCCTAGGAGGCCCTGAGTTCGAGTCCCTCCCCCTCTGCTGCCCTTCCTACAGCCACGGGAGACAAGAACAAAGAATGGCCTACCCCAAGTCAGTGAGGGCAACACAACATCTGTGAAGCTGCAAAACAACTTTGCGAAGTTGACCACATAGGTCAGAGACCCATTACTCGCAACGCCCTGCCGGGCAGCCCTTTTTCTAAGCAAAGGGGCCCAGGCAATTTAAACAGTAAGAAAACCCCCGCGAGCCGAGTGCCTCACTGCTACGAACTGCCCTTCCGCTGTGCCTTTTGCAAGCTCCGCCAGATGCATTTTCAGAGAAGCCAGAATTGCAAAAAGCACACCCTGTATGGTTGCACCGCAGACGTAACGTTCTCAACAATACCAGCTCAGCACAGCCCCTCGACCCCCGTCGGGAAGCTGGCCGTACGGGGCCGACGCTCCAGCTCTGCCTTAGTGCATCGGGAGAATATCGATCGGCGGAGAACAAAACAGCTCATTGATTTTACACTTTCTTCCCCCGACAGCGAGCGTAGCCGCACAGACGGTGGAGGAGGGGAAGAAGAAGGGGGGGGGGAAGGCCCTGCCATTGGAGACGGGGAAAAGAACGGCTCAGGAGTCAGGTCAGCCTTGCAGACGTCCACCAAACACTTCTCCCAAACTCTCTCGTTGGCTTGGCCAGATCCCTGCCGTTTGCAGCCAAACAGCAAAGCCGCTAAATGCACCCCTGCCTGTCCACCTACAGGCGATTTCTGCTCACCGCAAAGGAGCTGGAGCCAATTCCCCCCCCCCCAATCTTCATCTTCTTAATTGCTATAGGTGGGAAGGAAAACGGAGGTTGAAGGATAGTTTTTCTCGTTCATATGCTCGGGCCTCCTTCCGAGCTGTTTCAATAATTGGAAGGGGGACAACACAAAGGGGTGGACTCCAGCATGCGTGCCAGTTGCTCAACCGCCAGGGAAGACGTGTGTGAAGGGAAGCAGAGATTTGTAAGCAGCGGGTTTCTGCACCGTACTGTTTTTTTCCCCCTGATGGCACAGGGTTATCATCAGAGCTTTTTTTCAGCGGGAACGTCGTGGAACGGAGTTCCGGCACCTCTTAAAAATGGTCACATGGCCGGTGGCCCCGCCCCCTGATCTCCAGACAGAGGGGAGTGTAGATTACCCTCCGCGCCACTTGCAGTGCCGAGGGCAATCTAAACTCCCCTCTGTCTGGAGATCAGGGGGCAGGGCCACCGGCCATGTGACCATTTTCGCCGAGGGCAACTTAAACTTTAAAAACTCCCCCCTTGTTCCAGCTGACCCGAAGTAATGTCATTGTGCGGTCTTGAGTTCCACCACCTCTTTTCCAAGAAAAAAGGCCCTGGTTATTACACACGGAAAACACCGAGTGCCACTTAGCACAACAAACCTATCAGGTGGGACAATGTTATTCCAGGTTTACCAGTGGGAGAGTTGAAGGGGAGGACCAGAGATGTGAACATGGCTCAGGGGAAAATGTCTTCAAGGAAAGTGGTCGTGTTCGAATTGGCAGGCAAGTTTAGAGCGAATCCATTAACAACCATTTGCCTAGTCACCTATGGAGCATTTAATCCACTGCAGGTGACCAGATATGGGAGTTTTGCAAACGCGAAGATTCACTAATTGCCTAGTCACCTATGGAGCACTTAATCCACTGCAGGTGACCAGATATGGAAGATTGCCTAGTCACCTATGGAGCACTTAATCCCTTTTTGCAATTGGGGAGAACTGTTGTGCAGGGGATTGGACTCGATGACCCGTCGGATCCATTCCAGTTCTATGTTTCTATGTCTCTCAACCCACTAATGCACCATAAATAGTAGAAGTATATAGAAGCAGGCAGGTTAGCACCTTGTGTATTAATAACCTTCACAATCTTATTCGCAACGCTGACTTCCATCTTTTAATATTCGTAATGAGCAATATCGGAGGGGGGAGGGGACACTCACAGACATGCCAAGTCTCAAATAGAAAGTGAATACCTACAATTATTGCCTTACCATCATAAAGTAGTCTTGCATTTATTGCTTCAAAGATGGATCTGAACACCAAGATGGTACCCAGTTTGGTGTGTGCGCACACAACGTTTCTGCCCCTCCATGTGCCTTCCGAGGAGGCAGAGAGGGTGGGAAATGTGTCGGCCTGTCAGTAGGGTAAAATAATTGGGCCCCCTTTCTTAAACGTCCTCCCCCCACCCAAATTGCCAAGCCGGTAAATCCCCAGTAAAGTCTGAACTTCCCTGCTTGGTTAACAAGATCAATGGGATTTTTAATTGAGTTTTAATTAAACGATCAATCTGAAGCTGGCAACTCAATTAAAGGCCCGTACAAGGAGAGGGAGTGCGGCCCACCCTTGATGGTAGCACTTTTACAGTTGAAATCTGATTGGGTGTGCTCAGACCAGGCACCCCTGCCTTCTTCATCTCAGGGCCAGCCATACCCCACTTCCACCCAATCTCTTCCCCCTCTGTATTGTCGAAGGCTTTCACGGCCGGAGAACGATGGTTGTTGTGGGTTTTCCGGGCTGTATTGCCGTGGTCTTGGTATTGTAGTTCCTGACGTTTCGCCAGCAGCTGTGGCTGGCATCTTCAGAGGTGTAGCACCAAAAGACAGAGATCTCTCAGTGAGAGATCTGAGAGACACTGAGAGATCTCTGTCTTTTGGTGCTACACCTCTGAAGATGCCAGCCACAGCTGCTGGCGAAACGTCAGGAACTACAATGCCAAGACCACGGCAATACAGCCCGGAAAACCCACAACAACCATCTTCCCCCTCTATTGCCTGTTTAGAACTCAGACCCCATCACGGCCACACAGAGCCATTCGGCACTCAAAGTCAGTAACCCCTTCCGCAGTAGACACGGGATATTTTTTGCAAATGAAAGGTGCTGGGACTCACCCCTCCTGGGAAGCCAGGCCTTTCTTCCAAACTGGCAAACGTGCCACCCAGCATCAAATGCACAACAACGGAACTCACTGCCACAAGATATGACGGCAGCCTCCGATAGTTTTAAAGGTGGATTCCTGGAGGTTTACCAAGACGACCTCCACGTTCAGGGGTAGTGTACCTCCGACGGCTAATCGCTGGACGGGGAGGAGGGGGGAAAGGACTGTTGCCGTAATGCCCCAATTGTGGGCTTCTTAAAAGTGTACGTACGGCCTCCGTGGGAGACAGAGTGCCACATTAAATGCAAAGAACTGGGCTGATCCAGCAAGGTTGTGTTTAAGTTCTTATGGCCAACAGCACTCAGAAGTAAAAAGGGGGAAAGCACTCTTCGCATGCTCAAAAGGCACCTTTCTTGGTGCTTAAGGTTCAAGCTGCCCCGAGACCTGCATTCCAAACAGGTACCCAGGTTCACTGCTGCTCCCTCTTTCCTTTGTCCCTTTGACGGTTTTTCTACTTTGCTCCGCAGAGACACCTAGGCACAAAACGACGCCATGATTCACAGGCCAAGTTTTGGGGATCCACCTTGCCCCCAGGGCCTACCACATTCCTTACCGGTACAAAAAAATATACAGATTTCCTCTTTCCCCCACTTCTTTGCTGACAGAGGTGCTAAGCAGTGCTTCATTTCTAAAAAACAAAGAGGAACAGAGGTACAAACACTCCCTCTGTCCAAGCTCTCATGAGCAAAGCCTGGAAGACATCATTCAGCAGTGAAGGAAATAAACTCTGCACGTGACCCGAGGTGCACTGTTGCTATTTCCTATGCCCTACAGCTAAACACTGGCACTGAGAATTCATTCAAGAAATGAGCCCAGGACACCATTTTAGACTGCCTGTAACACCCCCCCCCCCAATCCCTCTCCTCTGACGAAGAGAGCTGTGGCTCTCGAAAGCTTATGCTACAATTAAGTTGGTTAGTCTTAAAGGTGCTACTGGACTCTTTGCTATTTTGCCTTCCTCTGGGCATAGAGTAGGGGGTCACTGGGGGAGTGGAGGCAGGTAGCTGTGAATTTCCTGCATTGTGCAGGGGGTTGGACTAGATGATCCTTGGGGATACCTTCCTGCTCTGTTTCTATGTTTTGTTTTAGCAGCACTGATGCAAATTTAAATCTGAAAAGCTCCAGGGGCAACCTGTTGCCCCTTTCCCCTCTCCCTGTGGATACTCCAACCCTTTCCCAGGTTGGCGAAGAAGGCCATCCGATTCGGCTCCTGCTCTGCCGAGTCTTCCCAGCTATCGGAGGAAGCAGCCAGCCACGACTCAGCCTGACCAGAGAGCAAGCAGTACTTCTAGGCACAAAGGCACGGAAGCTGGCAGAGCTAAGAGGCTGCGGCTTTGAAGGGTTCTCACACTCAACAGCTCGCGGCCTCCGGAGCGCCGGCAGATAAGAGCTGCCTTGAAGTAGGAAAACACGGCTTGGATGAGGCGGCGTGGCTGGCTGCCCCGAGTCCATCTTCCCCGCACGATTCCAGGGAGAGAAATCATGGGCTGGGGAGACACAGGTAAGGGCGAACGTGTATTGGGGGGGGGAACCGTGGGCAAGAGCTGGGGGGGGGGGCTTCCTTCCTTGAACGGCCAGCTTTCTCTTCCACAGTGTTCACACCAAGACTGACTTGCACATTCCTTGGGCTAGTCGACGCAGAACCAGTGTGACCCCCTTGCACAAGAGAGAAAGAATTTCTGAGCAACTTTATACATGTTTACATCCCCGCCCCCCCAGGGAAAACACCGATGTTCAGAGCAAAGCACGCACCCCGCCATGTACAGGCCATTCTGCGCAAGCACGGCACACAAGCATCACTCTGCCACGTGCTGCCCAAACACACATGCACGCAGGTCCGAACGCGCATGAGAGATCGGTGCAGCATGGGGGTTGGGGATGGCAGCGTGGCAGAAGATACTTCCTCTCCCTTGCGCCAGCAGCTATGGTTGCCAGCTCCGGGTTGTGAAATTCCTGGAGATTTTGAGGGTGGAGCCTGGGGAGGGTGTGGTTTAGGAGGGGCAGGACCTCACCCGGGTATAACAGAATAGAGCCCACTCTCCAAAGGAGCTATTTTCTGCAAGGGAACTGATCTCTGTTGTCTGGAGATAAGCTGTAATTCCAGATCTCCAGCCACCCCCTGGAGGTTGGAAACCCTCCCTGTAGCCCTGTTCATAAGTGACAGGGGATGCACGCACAATCTGTGTAGAGTGTGATTTTAATCAGAGATGGTGTTTTGCCATCTTCTGGGCACGGAGCAGGGGTCACTGGGGGTGTGGGGGGGAGGTAGTTGTGAATTTCCTGCATTGTGCAGGGGGTTGGACTAGATGACCCTGGAGGTCCCTTCCAACCCTATGATTCTAAGTGAGGCAGGGAAGAGGGCCCTGACCCATATGCCCACCTCTCTATGGGGCTCCTTTTCACAGCAAAAATACATGCCTGAGAATCCAGATGTGTAGCCCTCAGCATCCGCCTCTGCATTCTCCCACCAGTCTACCACAGGGCTGCAAGCGAAGAGTCGGTCAGCCTGCTAGAAATGCAAGCAAACACCACCTGACTCACCCCCACAACCCAACGGGCTCCCTCTTTCTCTCAAGTTAGCACTGCTCTATTCAGGGCCTTTCTCCTTACCGCCACCCTAAAACTCAACTCTAGGTTGAAGGGGAGGTAGTTTATCTGGGACTCGATGCCTCCCAAATAAAGGCACCCGGATTCCTAAGATTTCCCAGAAAGGGGACACAGAAGTAGGATCCCAGCAATTCGCTGTTTTATCTGCCGATGCAAAGGCTATTCGCCTTCTTCTCATCTCCCCAGATTTTAACACACAAAGAGAAAGATGGGTAGCCGTGTTAGTCTGTCTGTAGCAGCAGAAAAGAGCAAGAGTCCAGTAGTACCTATAAGACTAACCAAATTTGTGGTAGGGTATGCGCTTTCGTGAGTCACAGCTCACTTCTTCAGATACTGCGACGGTAAGCTGTGACTTACGAAAGCTTATACCCTACCACGAATTTTGTTAGTCTTAAAGGTGCTACTGGACTCTTGCTCTTTTCTACTGCAGAGAAAGAGAAGCAAAGAAGAAAATTAAGTCATATTTTCATCCTGCCCTTTCTCCAAAGCTCAGGGCAGCTTCTGTTCGCCATCCGATCCATGCAAAACTCTGCAAGGCTGGTTCGGTGGAGACAGAATGACTGACCAATGGCTTCCCCAATCTGCAATAACTGGAATCTGGTTTCCTCTACTCGGTTCATACTGATTCAAAGTCCAACACCCTGTCTCAGACCGCAAGGCCGAAGACCGCCTCCCCTCCAACACACACAAAGGTTGACCCACACAACCCTGTGAAATACGTTGTAGATAAAATAATCCTAGATGATTCAAGCAAAGTAGCCTAACCATACAGCACAGAGGAAGGTGTGAGAGGCAAAAGGATTCACATCCTATCTGGAAGAGACTTACATGTTTTGCCTGGATTCACGCCAAATTGGGCCGCTGCAGAGTCCAGGAGTGCTGCGGGTGTGTGTGTGTGTGTGTGCAATGGGTCCCAGAGTGCTCCTGCACTCTACAGCTGCCGGATCTGGCCCTGATCCATGTGGTTGTGGGCTAGGAGAGTGGGGGTGGGGAGAAAGGGCGGTGGAGTGCTCCTGCGCTCCACAGCTGCATGATCTGGCCCAGATTTGAGACGGGTTCGGTGGCTGCAGGCCCAGGAGTCCTGCAGGGGAGGGCGGAAAGAACCCTGGAGTGGACTACTGTGGTGCGCAGAAGTGTGCCGCACCACCAGGGAGCATGCCGGGAGGTGCAGCCCCCCCGCCTTTCCCCATTGGCCAGATAAGCAGGGGCGGAGATCGAGGGTGAGAGCAAGGGACTGACCCTACCTGAGGCAGCACGGAGGCTCAGTGCGGACCTCACAAGGCCCTGCAGCAGCCGCTCCACCACGCTGAGCCTTCCCATCACCGGTAGCAGCCTGCCGTGTCGCTGAGAGCTCATCTTTTATCCCCGCAGAGGGGAGTGTGAGTGTGAGTGCGCCTGCACGGGGATAAAAGGTGAGTCGTCGCCAATACGGCTCACCTTTTATATACGAGTAGATACTTATATATGCACACAGACAGACACACACATTTTATTTCATTTACTTCATTTATATTCTGCATTTCTGGCTCCACGGAGACTCAAAGCAGTTTATACCAGTTTCCGCTGTTTTATCTGCAGAACCACTGAGTGAGGCAGGTTAAGATGAATACGTGAAAGGCCCAAGTTCACCCAACAAGCTTCCATGGCAGAGAGGGGATTCGAACCTGGTTCTATCAAATCCTGGTATGATACTCTAATCACTGCACCACACACACACACACACAAATGGGGGAGAGATGTGGAATCCTAGACTCCAAACTGCAATTTGTGACCTCACATGGGCACTTTGCACATGCTCAGATACACCTTTATTTGTGTGTCACGGGCTGCAGAACTGAGGCAGGCATTAAAGGCAGGGTTCAGAGCTCCCAGGGAACCCTACGCCGAATCCAACATCCCCATTCCAGCAGAGACCGTGCTTCTGTGAAACTCACAAGCAAAGCAGGACAGCAAGAGCCGTCCCTTGTTGTCTAAGTCCAGCAACCAATATTCCACAGTAGACTGCCACTAAACAGGGAGGTTCCATTTAGACACCCTAAATGAAAAATGGGCACAGAAGGGAAGACTCCTGTACTGTCCCCCCAAAAGTATCAGTCACACAGTCAACCAGTGGGAAAAATCAGCTACCCAAAGCTTTCCAAAGGTATTTTCACAGGGATTGACTTCACAATATCAGCCTCCCCTTTCCAGCTAAAACCCAGAAGAGGAAGTGGCAAAACTCCCCAACCACGAGTATTTCCCATTTGGGCGTGAGGGGGAGCTTGGTACAAATGATTTAATAAATACAAATCAATGTTTAGAAAAAAACAACCAACAAACACCATGTTCCCTGTAATTGGATCAGTCCTGAAACGCCAGAGGCGCAGCGCTTCCCCGAGTCTTTGGCTCCCGCACGGATTTACCCAGAATCCTCCATCGTTCAGGCGCACCTTTCTGCTGACACCTCGAGCGCTTCCTTTTGGAGAAGGCCCAATTCATTTCAAAGAGGCTTCATTGCCCTGACAAGGTAGATTCGAGCACTGCTAACACAAACCGAAACGGGCAAGCTTTGTTTTTAGAGGCAGGAGCCTTCCCACAAAGAGCGGCTGTGTTGAGGGCCAGGCACATGACACTTCTGAACTCTGACTCAGAAACAAATTACTCTCAGGCTTGCGTGTGTTTTTTTGTTTTATCTACATTTTGGCAATATCCGGCTCTCCAGCCTTCTCCTAGAAATTTTATGTCATCACCTCAAAATCAGAAATATTTCTCCTGCAGATCTTCTGGCTCCTATGTGAATCCCACAAGATGCCTCAGAAGGGTTGCCAAGTCCAGGTTGGGAAATTCCTGGAGATTTGGGGGGTGGGGCCTGGAGAGGGTAGGGTTTGTGGAGGGGCCTCAGTGGGGTATGATGCCACAGAGTTCACCCTTCAGAGCAGCCATTTTCTCCAGGGGAACTGGTCTCTGTTGCCTGGAGATCAGTTGTCATTCTGGGAGATCTCCAGCTACCACCTGGAGGATGGCAACCTGGACTGTAACCCATAGATGCATCTCACATCCACTATTCAGTGCTGGAGTGGCTGGGTACCAAAAGTACAACAGGCCTCTAAGAGTAGGTTGCCAGGCCCAGGTTGGAAAATTCCTGGAGATTTGAGGGGGTGGAGCCTGGAGAAGGCAGGGTTTGGGGAGGAGAGGGACCTCAATGGGGTATAATGCCATAAAGCCCACCCTCCAAAGCAGCCATTTTCTCCAGAGGAACTGATCTTTGTCACCTGGAGATCGCTAGTAATTCCGGGAGATCTCCAGCCACCACCTGGAGGCTGGCAACCCTATCTACGAGCCCTGTGGAAAGGGGAATTTCGGTGACTGCCGTTTCTTCCCACAGCAGAACAAGCTGCATCTGTGAACATTTCCTCTTCCACGCAATGGTTAGGCATAGAAACTTATGAGGAACGCAAGAGGCAGGAGGTGCTTTCGTGGGACATTGAAGCCTGATGTGAGTTTCTGTCAGAACAGACGGCTGGCGGAACAAGGTGTTAGCCACGCAGAGAAGGGATAGGTACAAATCAGAAAGAGAATCCACAAGTCCTGCTCTGTAATTTCTTCCCCAAAATCTAGCCCACTCCAATCCCAAAATAACCAGTTGCGTCCATGGATTCAAAGACTGAAGAATCCTGGCTTGGTGGGAGACAACAGGGAGGTGAGACAACAGGGAGGAAATTTCAGCCACAAACGGCTTCCATTACAACTGAACATGATTCATAGTGGGTTATGTGAACTTCAGAATATCACAGAACGCTTCCTGGGGCCAGATGTTAAACAAAGTATAATTTTTTAAAGGGGGGGGGAACATGACCTTGAAGCAGCTTTGAAAAGTTTGTTTTCTCAACCTACCCCAATCTCTATATAAATGTCATTCAATTAATGCATTTAAAGTTAAGGGCATCACCCCCCAAAAAAGGCTGTCACCCAGCCATGCCAGTTATAAGCGTTTGGCAAATTAGATAGCAGGACAGACCTTTGCTTGCCGTCTAGCCTGAGGAAGCATTCTGTCAAACTCTAATGCTCGCACACAGCACTGTGAATTGCAAGTATAAAAGAAGTGGGGGGTTTTCTTTGGTTCCTGATCATCTTTTTTTCGGCTTCACTTAAAAAAAAATTAAAACCAGACCTTTGTTTGCCCTCCAGCCTAAGGAAGCATTCTGTCAAACTCTAAAGCTTGCACATGGCACTGTGAATTGCAAGTATAACAGGAGTGGGGGGGGGGGTTCTTTGGTTCTTGAACATCTTTTTTTCGGCTTCACTTAAAAAAAAATTAAAACCAGACCTTTGTTTGCCCTCCAGCCTAAGGAAGCATTCTGTCAAACTCTAAAGCTCGCACACAGCACTGTGAATTGCGAGTCTAACAGAAGTGGGGGTTTTTTCCCTTTGGTTCCTAATCACCTTTTTTTCGGCTTCACTTAAAAAAAAATTAAAACCTGTTAAGAGAAAAGCAGCTCCCAGCTGCTACATTACAGCACGGTACAATTCCAGCAAGGAGACAGCACCATAACAGATCCATAGAGACAGAGATCCAGACGTTTGTATGCAAGAAGCCGCATCCCTCCCTCCCTCCCTTAAGGAGAAATCAGTCAATCTCCACATTCCAGAGGCCAACCGGGTCTGCTGCATGAATGTAAAAAGACCAAAAGAAGAAAAAAAAGAGAGAGAGAGAAAGAAAACCAGCTTTGCTTAACAGGATTAAGATGAATGCAGAAAATACCCCTTTAATCTCTACCCCAGGGTTAATCTGGATTAAGCTCCCCCCTGCCAATCCGGATTGAGCGCTGCTCGCTTCGCTGCTCGCCCCTGGCGCAGCATTCAACCGTGCCTCTCTGATCACCCACCAACCACCCCCTCCCCAAAATCCCGAACCCTACCTCCTGCCCTTGGAGTTGATCCTCTCCTTTTGTTAAGAGGGCAGCTCCTTGAACTGGTATTAAACCAAGGATTTTCTCCCTGTTATCCATAATCCCTCTTTAAACAGGTACAAAGGGTGGCAGAGCCTAGCTTACTCAGGGTGCACGCCCTCTGCTCCGCCTCTGTTTTTATCACGGCTAAGGATCTGCTCAGCCCAACATGAACCCCGTTCCATATCCCTCCACCTTTTCGATAACGGCAACGCGCGCTTCTCCCCTGATCAGAACTGACGGCAATCTTCAGGGAGCAACCAAACTCTTGCGATGCAAGTTCTACTCGTGCCTCTTTAAAATGAAACTCCAGTGGGTGCAAGGCGGCGGCAGCCTGGCCGCCCACCCCAAGCTTCCCCACCCCAAACTGCTTGTCTTCCGTTGGTTTTAGTTGCAGCAGGCCTGTGCATGGAGACAAACCACAAACCAAACTGGAAGAGAGAAACAGGTGGCAAAAAAAGGAAAGGGGGGAAGATGGATGATCCCCCCCCAGCTGCCTAAACTGCACTAGAATCTCCACCAAATTCAGCCGACAGCAGACCCAGTTCAGTGCATTGCTCTGTCGCAGCAGTCACAAAACATCTTGGCCCTCACTTTGCCAAAAATCAGTATATTATAAGGAGTCTAACCCGCATTACTAAGTTGCTGCTCTCATTGGGCAGGAAGGAAATTCAGAGCAGCAACTCATAGAGAGACACAACAGGCAGCTTCCCAGGAGGGTGGGAAATTACTCTCTCTCCCCAGGGAAGATTATTCTCTGCATCAAGAGAAGCTGAATGATCCAATCACACCCAAAGCCAAACAGCGCTCAAGACAGACTGATAGAGACCAAGCAGCAGCTCATGCAGAGATGCAACAAGTAACCTCCTCTGTGGCACCATGCTCCAGGCTCATCCAAGTCTTTAATAAATGGATACATTTCTCCACGCCACAGCAACGGTACCCTTGCGACACACAGCTTGGAACGGTGGGGGTCAAAACACTGAGCTTGGAGCACCAACCACCGTTCCCCTGCTTGTTACAATTTTTCCCCCCAGTGTGAAGAAAGCTAGCCAACACCAGAGCATCCAAACTGCATATTCTGTGCCTGGCTTGGGTTGTGTGCCGTAAAAAGTGTCTTGTTGCAAATATCAAGAGAATGTTTTAGAAAAGGTAAGAGCGCGAGGGGGAGAGAAAGGTGCAAGAGCGTGAAAAAAAAAATTTGAGCATCAAGATCGGGAGCCAGGATTCTGTGAAGAGCTACCAGCCCAAACCAAAGGAGCGATGAGGATAACAGTTCAGGCACCAGAGAACGTGGGCTCAAGTCCACAAGAGCTTCTGCCGCAAATCGACATGTTAGCCTTCGAAATACCCACCTCAAGATGCTTGGGTTTTGTTCGGTGACACCTGAAAACAGCAATTTCCAAATGACGATGTCTCAGGGCCCTCTCCAACAGCAAGGAGAGAACAGTTCGAGTGTGGTAGGAAGTAAGCAAAATGGTTTCTAGGAGCCCAGAGCAGAGATGGCTCCCTGCTGTGTCTCTGCGTGAGTCACCAGCCTCGGTGCCTTCCAATCAGCCGGTGCCACGTCTACACACTGTCAAACATTCTGTCAATCTTGAGAAGCTACAAAATTACCCATTTTCTGAAAAGACCAACTATTGCATCTCTGCAGGAGTCCCTGCTCTGCCCTCACCTTGCTTCTAATCAGTTTCCGTGGGAAACTGGTAATTCCCACTAAGTCCCTGTGACTGGATCCTGAACAGAGCTCCCCCCCCCTCAACACAGTCTGCTTGTTGCATCTCTAGAAGGAGATCAGATCGGAAGAGAGACATAGCATGACACAACAGGAATCCTCCTTTGCAGCAGCTAATTCTGTCCAAACTCCAACTAAACTCAATGGGGAGACATAGCTGAAATGGAGAACAATGGACTAAAATAATAAAACAAAATAAAATGCCTGTTGCTTCCCTGCTTGAGTCCTTTCCTCCATCTAAGGCAGAAGGCGTTGGTCTTTCCTGCAGAAACATAGGAGAGCTCCTCTAAAGGGCAAGTAATTCTGCCCAGGACCCAATCACACCAGGAGAGAGATACAACAAAATAAACTGTGGCTCTTAGAAGAGTCGCATCTCTGCCCGAGTCACTTCCTTGCATTCTTGGGTGAGAGGTTGCACTGAGTTATTCCTCCTCTTTCCCACACTCAAACCTTTCTCATGTGTAAGAGCAAAAACTGCAGGCATTCCAAATTCAGAAGAGGGAGTCAAGCTACCAAAAAATTGGGAAACACAGCCTCAAGGCAAGGGAGGAGGTCCAGGAGAGAAGGAAGGCCGGATAAACCGAAAGGACAGGGCCTTCTCAGGAGTCCAGACAAGCACAGAGGAAGGGCGGGAGGAGAACGTTGCCTCTCTCGCTTTGGAACAAGTCTTGCCTCTGAATGGGCAGGCATGACTTGCAACCCATTAGCTGCGTCTGGCAGCCCAGCAGGGGCCGGCTAAATCTCCTGTTTGTGCAAAAATAGCGGAGATTACATTTCCGTCTCGTTTTTTCCCCAGAAGGTGGCATGCACGGTTCTTCTGCCCTGTCTCATTTTATCCTCTCAACAACCCCAGAAGGTGGATTAGGCCAAGACGGAGAAGCACCGGCCCCAAATCGGCCAGCAGGCTCTGTGGCCGGGTGGGGATTTGAACCCGTTCTGAGATTGACACTCCGCAGGCTACGCCACACCGGCACATCCGGTCCACTCAGAGACAAGGCTGGCGGCCCGATCTCAACATGGGTGCGCATATGTGTGTGTGCCACAATGTGCTCAGGTCTAGCGTGTTCGAGGAGCTGCAAGGAATGGAGGGAAAAGGTGGACTCTTAACCATTTTTGCCAATCCATACTCTGGGGGATGCGCAGAACCGCTCTTGGCACGAGCAGGCTTTCTGCCGTTTTCTCCCAGTGAGCCCAAAGCGGCCCACCGGCCACGTGTCGTGGCCTGCCAGCTGCCTGACAACCCCCTCCTGTTTTGGCATCCCAGGCCAGCGGCACGCAAGCACCTCGGCAGGCCGCCATCCACAGCTGGCGGGTCGTGTTCGGCTCGGCAGGTTCTCCGTTTCGCAGGCCTCTCTCCAAAGCAGCTCCCCAGCCACCTGCCACTAATAGCCGCCCCCTGCCCTCCCCAGCCCCGTCATGCTGCTCTAATCAGTTCTGCTTCGGATGCGACAAAACGCTTCTGTGCAGCAAACAACAGGCTATCCGTGAAGTTATCAGCACGGGCCGTGGCCGCGCAGACGTCACCGTGCGGACGAACGGCCGTGACGCTCCACAGTTTCTCAGCCATCGTGTATGCTGTGAATTGTTCCGAGCATGAGAAGGCGTGCAACGGATCACACGTCAGTGGGCTGGCGTGCTGACTGTGAGGGGTGAGGGATCCATGGTAGAACATGCCAGAGGTCCAAAGTTTAACCCCAAGCATCTCCTGTTTGAAGATCCCAGGCAGCAGACGGTCATTCCCAAGCATCAATGCTTTTTCTTACATGCCTAGGATAACGCCAATCGCCACTTCGGGATCAGGAAGCAATTTTCTCCAGGCCAGTGTGGCCAAGGATCCTGGAGGTTTTTCACCATCTTCCGGGCATGGAGCAGGGGTCACTGTGGGGTGTGGGGAGGCACTTCGGAATTTCCTGCAGTGTGCAGGGGGGGTTGGACTAGATGACCCTGGAGGCCCCTTCCAATTCTATGCTTCTATGACCCTGGAGAGCCACCGCCAGTCTCAGCAACCGATACTGAGTGAGATCGGCTGATGGTCTAAGTCAGTATACGCTGACTTCATCTGTCACAGCAGATTGTAAGAAGACCGCCATCGCTGTGTCCTGTGTCGAGCGCATTTCTGTACACCATGCTGCAGCAGCAGACACTAAGCGTTGCGCAAAAGGACAGCCAGACGTGGAGGACAGAGAAAGAAACCCTTGCCTCCGCTTCCACGTTCCCTGCCTGCAACAGTCTGCCGGGTTTGGGAGGAGAGTGTGGAGAGAAGACTGTCTTTTTTTCCAGCGACTGTCTTTTCTTCCAGCTCCGCTACCCACTCAGCCCAGCGGCACCAACACAACAGCACACACCCAGCCAGCCGCCCACAGCCACCTCCCCTCCCCTCCCCCCCGCCGCCCTGCTGTTGTGAAAGACTCGAGACCCGCCCAGAGCAGAACCACAGGAGAAGCCAAGGAGGACGGGGCAAAAACTCCAAGGAGTGTCCCAAAAATTGGGACGACACTGGTGAAGGGAGAGTTGCACACAACTTGTACTTCGAATGTCCCTCAGCCAATCATTATAAGAGACAGACGCGGAGT
The DNA here is from genome assembly GCF_028583425.1 of Eublepharis macularius. Classification (NCBI taxonomy): domain Eukaryota; kingdom Metazoa; phylum Chordata; class Lepidosauria; order Squamata; family Eublepharidae; genus Eublepharis; species Eublepharis macularius. The sequence continues at coordinate 238,569,703 of NC_072790.1, forward strand.
CCCGTGGATCACCTAGGGCAGCTTCAGGCTGCTTTGCTGGGTAAGGATTTGGCCCATGTTGCTCCTTCTGCCAAACAACTGGCAACACACAGACAGCCCAGGGAGGGCCCATGGCTCAGTGGCAGAGCAGTGGGTCAGGAAAGGGGTATCCGTGACGCATTTCCCTTCAGCGCATTCACCGGGAAGCCTGGCACTGCTTTTACCCAGGCAGCCGTGCATCGTGGCATGGAAACTCCACTGTGCCACCCCACAGCTATTATGTGTAGAGCTCTTGGCTGGAAGGGTGCCAAGGAGAGATAATAAGGGGGGGGGGAGTATGGTGGTGGAGAGTGCCATCAAGTCATAGCTGATTTACGGCGACCCCTGGTGGGGTGGCAAGAGACTAACAGAGGTGGTTGGCCATTGCCTGCCTCTGCAATCCTGGTCTTTGCTGGAAGGCGCCCATCCAACTACTAACCAAGGCTGACCCTGCTTAGCTGCTAAGATCTGACATGATCAGGCTATCCAGATCAAGACATGCCACGTGGGTGGCAATTTTATAATGTCTTGCCCACACCAGCACCATTTTGCTCGTGTCCAGACCCTGCAACTGCCGTCTCCCCCTCCCCACCGTCACACTATCAAGAGATCTCTTTCAGGCATTCAAAAATAATCAGCGTTACAACTGGGCTAGGGTGAGGGAGGGTGTAACGGGACAAGCTGGCGCTACGCTCTCATGACCCTTTCTTACGTGCCCAGGGTAATATCGATCGCTACTTTGGGGTCAGGATGGGGATTCTGGGGGGGTTGCTTTCCTTTGGGCATACAGTAGAGGTCACTGGGGAAGGTTGAGTGGGGGGGGGGAGAGCTGTGAATTTACCTGCATTGTGCAGGGGCTAGACTAGATGACCCTGCACTGAAGAGAACCTTTTCTACTGAACAAGCTGAGGCACATTAATGAATGGCGGTGGAGAGGGCCCTCAAGTCATAGCTGAGCTATGGCGACCCCTGGTGGGGTTTTCAAGGCAAGAGACTAACCGAGGTGGTTTGCCGTTGCCTGCCTCTGCAACCCCGGTCTTCGTTGGTGGTCTCCCATCCAATCACTAACCAAGGCCGACCCTGCTTAGCTTCTGAGACCTGACGCGATCAGGCTCACCTGGGGTATCCGGGTCAAGGCAAGGGAGGATAACAGCCTGCACATTTGCATACAGAAGCCCCCCACCCAGGTTTAATCCTTGTATAGATTACTGTGGGAGGAGGTTGCGGCTCAGCGGCACAGCATCGGCTTTGCAGGCTGAAGTTCCCAGGGACAATCCTTGACGCCTCCGGTTAAAAGGACCGGACAGTAGGTGATGTGCAAGACCTCCACCTGAGACCCAGAAAGCTGCTGCCAGGCAATACTGACCTTGACGGACCACGAGCCTGAGTCGGTATAAGACAAGTTCCTGTGTTCATGTATGTGTGATACGCTCTACGTGGGACTGCCTTTAGAAACTGTCCTAAAGCCTAACTGGACCAAAATATGACAACCGGTCATTATCAGGGGATGGATATGAGGATCATATTGCCCAATGCCCACCCATGCTAAGATTCAGCTATTTCTGGGCAAGATTCAGTACTGATTTTTACCCTTTAAGGTGCTCAGTGGCTGGTGCACCTGAAAGATCATCTCCCTCCCCCCAAACTGTCCAGCCCCCCCATTAAGATCTGCCTTCCAAGCCTTCATCTCTGTGCCCCTCCCACTTACAAAGATGAGGCCAGTGGTGACCAGAGGCAGGGCCTTTTCAGTTGTGGCACCTAACATTTGGAATGCCTTTCCCCTTGAAGGGCTCACCCGGCAACCCCTTTCTCTGGCTTTTAAACGGAGGGATTCCATTTTTTTCCAGCTGTTTTTACGGTCCCCTTCTAGGCAGATATTGTTTCAGGCTGTTTTAATGGCTTGTTTCAGCAGTGATTGTTTTTATGATGTTTTTTATTGATTTTAGTGTGTTTTTGTTCAAAGTTTCCAAGCCGCCTGGAGCGAGTCTCTGGAGAGGTGGCATTTTCTAAATAAATGCTGGCAGGAATGAGGGAGACCTTGGGAAAGCTACTTCGAGTCAGGATAAGCCATACTTGGCGAGATGGCCCAGTTCAGCCTATAAGGAAGTCGCTTAATACATAACGGCAACCCTGTGCTGAGCTGCCCTTGGACCTGACCCGGAAATTACAGCTGGTCCAGAACGCAGTGGCACACATTCTTTCTGGAACGCCAATTTGGGCAAATATCCATCCTGTGCTGTGCCAGCTGCACTGGCTCCCAGTGGAGTTCCGGATCCGGTTCAAGGTGTTAACCCTGGTGTTTAAAGCCCTTCACGGACTGGGACCAGCATACCTGCGGGACCGCCTTTCCCATTATGTACCCTGCAGGGCGTTGCGTTCTGCAGACAAGCAACTCCTGGTGGTCCCTGGCCTGAAGAACATCTGTCCGGCCATCACCAGGATCAGGGCCTTTTCTGCCCTGGCCCCAGCCTGGTGGAATGCTCTCCCACTGGAGATCTGGGCCCTGCAGAACCTGTTACAGTTCCACAGGGCCTGTAAATGAAGACGTTCCATCAGGCCTTTGGCTGAGGACCAGGGGGTGTCCTCTCCCTTTTTCCACCTAAGACAACCACCTTTTTCGTGACTGCCCCTGGCTATGTCTTATGCCCATGTGTCACGGCTCAGATTGCTGACTGTTTATCTAAATAGCCTGTATATAGAAGGTGCCCGAACTATTTTAATGGCTTTTAATTACTACTGATTTTATAGTTTTTATGACTCATTTATTGTGCTATATACATGTTGTGAGCCACCCTGAGCCCATTCGTGGGGAGGGCGGGGTATAAATCAAATCGAAAAAATAAATAAATATGCACCAATCCCTTCCAGGAGAGCAAACCGATCTCTCATTTTTTGAACGGCCTCCACTCCCCGAGGAAGAAATCCTTCCATTTCCACCAGGCCATTTCCAGTGTTCTAGGGCTGCCGTATTAGTGCCAGAATACCTTCATCTGCCGTTACCTATCTGATCTCAATAGCGGGCCTCTAGTGATAGACACTCTCTTGCGCAGTGGCACTCTACAACAGCAGTTCTGGTATGCAGGCGTATAAGTTATCTTATGTCAAGCCGGACTCTCGGTGCAACCAGTACAGTCAGAAGCAAGCTATATAATAATGTAAAGGTCAAAAATTGGTCTGACCGACAATCGATAATTAAAATTTAAAATCCGTCCATAGAATTTCACGACGAATTCTACAGGCTGCTGAAAGAAATTTAGCACAGTGAATAGTAACCTATTGGTTAATACCCATTACAAGCTTCTTTAAAATATCAACAACAGAACGTCCAGGATAATTCTTAAGCAGAGGGGAAATTATATTTAACCGAACTTCCTGATAAAAGCAACAGTAAAACGGTACATGTTCAACTGATTCCACCTCTTCGGATATGGACAGGTTCTCTCCTTTGTGGAAGGCCAGATTAATAAATTGATTGACTCTCGGTTGATCCAGTCCCATATCATCAACTCTGACTGGCAGGGGCCTTCCCGGGTTAAAGGGAAGAGAGCCCTTTTTCTTAACACCCTCTGATCCATGAACTGGAGATGCCAGGAACTGAACCCAAGACCTTCTGCGCTGAACAAAAGAGCTCTGCTACTACAGAGCTTAGTGACAGACCCTTCCCAGCAGATGAAAGCAAACCTTCGATCCACACAGCCGGTACTGTTTACTCTGGCTGGTGGCAGCTGTCCAAAGTGTTGAGCAAAGGTCTTTCCCAGACCTTCTGTCAGAAATGCTTTAAATGGAGATGCTAGAATAGAGGCCCACAAATGGCGGCTGGACGTGGTAGACAACCATGGTTTCCAGTGGCCAGCGAGCTTTGACTCTCTTGCTTTCTGCTTCACAAGGGGAGAACATCTCTTGGTACCTGGTATGAGAAATAGGAGCACAACATCTGGGGCACACCTGGGTGTCTCTAGCGAGCCACTCGACCCTTCAGACCCACGACTTAAGCCACAATCTAGCGAAAGACAGAGCCTGGCGCTCTTTTGAACGAGTTGCTCTTGACAGCGCCTGTTTCTTTTTCAAAAAGTGTCATCTTTCTCTGGCAAAACACAGCAGAGCTTTCCCCGCAGGTCGCCAGAATTAAAATTTCTAGTTGCCATTGGTGATCAGTTGGTGGAGCTTTGCGCCAGGGAAAATGAAAAGCCGGAGATCTTCCACACGCAAAGCATGTGCTTTCTACCATTCCCCCGATATAATCTGGGCAGGTGACACCGCCTTTCACAGTCAGCCAACTGGTCTAGCTAGCTCTATCTCGACTCACCCAGCAGCAGCTTTGCAAGGGCACGCATCTGCCTCGCTCGCTCCTGAAGAGCTCTTCCCCAAAAGATGCCAGGGACTGAAACGGGAACCCGTGGTGTGCAAAAAATGAAATGGGCCTACAAATGAGCAACGCTTCCTCCCTGATATAATACAGGCGTGAGCATTAAAAACCGTTTGGCCCGTAAAGCTCAGTATCATTTACTCCTGTTGGATGATTTAAAAACGGTATTTCAGGAAGTTAAGAAGAGCTCTGCTGGACGCGACTCCAGGTCCATCAGAACCTGCGTTCCGCTCCCAATTGCACCAGATGATCCCAGAAGGATCACTAGCAGGGCACAGAAATCCGAGCCCGTCCCTATTGTGGGTTTACTATTTGGTATGTTTTTATCCTGCCCTTCCTCCACGGAACTAAGGCACTGTGCCTGGATCTCCCCTAGGGTTGCCAGCCTCCAGGTGGTAGCTGGAGAGCTCCCAGAATTACAACTGATCTCCAGGTCACAGAGATCAGTTCCCCTGGAGAAAACGGCTGCATTGGAGGATGGACTCTATGGCATTATACCATGCTGAGATCTCTCACCTCCCCAAACTCTACCCTCTCCAGGCTCCACTCCCCAGATCTCCAGGAATTTCCCAACCTGGAGCTGGCAACCCTAGTCTCCCCTTCCCCATCTTATCTTCACAACAACCCTATGAGGCAGATTAGGCTGAGAGAGAGAGGGTACCCTAGGGCTGCCAACTTCCAGATGGGGCCTGGAGATCCCCTGGAATTACAACTGATCTCCAGGCTACAGAGATCAGGTCCCCTGGTGGAAATGGCAGCTTTCAAGGGTGGGCTCTATGGCATTATACCGCACTGAGGTTCTGCCCCCTCTAGGTTTCACCGCCTGAAACTTCCAGGAATTTCCCAACCCAAAGTTAGCAACCCCTAGGATACCCAGCCAGTTTTCTTGGCAAGTGGTGATTTCAACCCAGGTCTAGCCATAAGAACATCAGAAGAGCCCTTCCAGATCCATCTAGCCCACCACCCTCGTTCACACTGGAGGGCCGACAAACTGGGCACAGAGGCCGAGGCCTTCCCCAGATGTTGCTTCCTAGCAATAGATTTCAGAGATTGACTGCTATGGAACATGGAGGTTCCCTTTATTAACCGTAGCTTGTAGCGACTGACGGCTCTCCCTCCAAATCCAATACACTAACCGTTACACCACCTTGACTTTCAGCGACTGTTACTCTGAATATGGGGGTTCTGTTTAGCAATTGTGGCTCCTACAGCTGCTGATGAACTTACCTTCCACCGAATCCATCTAATTCCCCCTTTAAGGTCGCTGCTACACCCTGTGGCCCTGCGTTCCACCAGTTTGTCACGCACTGGGAGAAGAAGCCCACTCCTTCATCCATCCGGCATCTACTGCCGATCTACTTGATCACATTTCCACCCCCACCCCAAGTCTTTCACGAGCCCCACTGCTATAAATCTTTTTCTGTTGTATCCGGGACCTCTTGCACGTAAAGGAGTTGTTCTACCACCAACCTGCGGATCTTCCCTTCCCTTTCAGCATTTGGGTCGACAACTGCGGGAGATTTTAGACCTCGCTGCTTTGGCGTGGAGTCCCACTAAGAGCGGAACCACAAGTGACGCCTGACACAGGTTGGACACTTGTCAGCTTCCCTCAAGTTTTGATGGGAAATGGAGGCGTCCTGGTCTTGCAGCTTGGCTCTCCGACCACTGTCCAGCGGACGTTCCAACTGTCACTTGTCCAACATTCCGCCAAGCTGCCTACATTTCCCGCCAAAACTTGAGAGAAGCTGACAAGTGTCCAACCTGTGTAAGGCGTCACTTGTGGTTCCGCTCTAAGATGAAGTTCTTCCTCACGGCGCTTGCGAGGGGCGCATCATGTTCAAACTGACCTCCCCTGAACAGATTCTGAGCTCGCAGACAACCTCTTACTTAGTGGGGTGGAGGCGTTACGCAGACAGGATAGCTTATTTCAAAGTACTTCCAGCCAGCCTCCGGGAACCTGACATATCATAAAGAAGGCTTCCGGCAGAAGCTCCTAAGCGTACTACGTGCCCTCCCCAAACGCCTGAATCAGCTCATCCGTTGAATCATTTCGAATCAAAAGATCGCGTTCACAAGGGATGCATAAAAATCGCTTCTGCAGTTCTTGCACATCCGCAGTGGAGGCACACCAAATCATAGTGCGCAGGCCCAAATATTAATGGTTCCAAGGTCCTTTATTAAAACTGCCCCCTTCTAGGTTTTCTGTTTAGTTCATGACAAGCCAGGCCTCGATATTCCTGGCTTGTCCACAGCAACAGATAAGAGCAAGAATCCAGTAGCACCTATAGGACTAACAAAATTTGTGGTAGGGTAGGAGCTTTCGTGAGTCACAGCTCGCTTATTCAGCTGTGACTCACGAAAGATCCTACCCTACCACAAATTTTGTTAGTCCTATAGGTGCTACTGGACTCTTGCTCTTTTCTATAGCAACAGATAAGGCATGTGTTTTGTAAGTCTCCGGTCTAGAACCGGGTTAGGTGGCTAGCCTCTCTCTGTAATACTTCAGACTGCACTCAGGCAGCTCACATGAATTAAGGCTAAAATGCACCCTGCAAAGAGAAAACTAGCCTGTCAGGGCACAAAGCAAGGCGGGAACTCTCTTTGCCAACATATGCAAGGAATTTTTTTTGCACAGAGGTGCAGAATATCCTAGGAGCCTCCACTTCTAGAATCAAATGGTATAATCCAGAGACAGGCTTGCCATTTTAGTGAAAATGAGGCATAAGTGTACACACAGCAAGGGGGGGGGAGAATCTCCCTCTGCCTCCCCTCCCCACTCAACATTTATTTTATTTATTTTCATTTATAGTCTGCCGGTTATCATTCAGGTGAACAACAGCCACTTCTGGCGTTGCACATCATTGCGCAGGTGAGCAGCATGCATGGGTTTTCCAGAGCCTTGCAAATAAGCCCACGAACGTTACTAGTCCTCAACGTTCCCTTTTGAGCATTTCCAAACCTTAGGACATGAAGGCACTTTATCATCAACTGCTGAGAAGAACCATAGATCCAGAGGAGTTAGCCATGTTAGTTCATAGTTGCAAAATCATAAAGGGTCCAGTAGCACCTTTAAGACCAACCCACTTTATTGTAGCATAAGCTTTCGAGAACCACAGCTCTCTTCATCAGATGCGTCTGACGAAGAGAGCTGTGGTTCTCGAAAGCTTATGTTACAATAAAGTGGGTTGGTCTTAAAGGTGCTATTGGACCCTTTACTATTTTGAGAAGAACCATGACTGTCTTAAGACACTCCCACAAACTCACACCTTCTAAAAGGTCCCAGGCAGTCGGCTGCTGGGACACATTACCAAATTTCTAACAGGGTAGTCCCATCTCTGCAGACTGGAATCCACCTACATCATCAACGCGGACAGGCAAATAAACGGAGCTGTTTAGTTTTGCTGGGGGTGGGTGGGTGGGGTGGCCATTCCTAACATTTATATTCCGCCCTGGCTCCAAGGAGCTAAGTGCAGCATACACCGGGTTTTCTCAGCCTTGCGAATAAGTCTTCAACACTTCCTTATGAGCTGGGACTGGCTATGTAAATGGAGGTCATTAGTTGCTAACCTGAAAGAAGTAACTTCCCTATCTGACCACCTGTGGTGGAGGATTTTGACGATCGCCTGCAGCTAACCAAGGATAAAAACAGGGTCACCAAGAGGTCGCCACTGGCGCATGGTCACGCAAGCGAGCTTTACAGGGATTCGAACCGGGGTCTCTAGGGCCACCCCTCCAGATTCTACAACATGCCGGCTCAAAATGACATATAAACTGTGAAATCCCCCATAACTACACACCGGCAGCACATTTGTTGCAAAAATGACCTCTAGGTAGGAATTTCATAATGTGAAATGACTCTTTTTTTTCCCTTCTCCGACCCATCTGTGGGGCTAGACCCTAAGTGGATGAAGCCGGCTCTTAGAAGAGACTTCTTCCAACCTTGTTATGGGATCTTGCTTATATCTCATGCACTCTCTCTCTCTCTCTCTCTCTCTCTCTCTCTCTCTCTCTCTTTCTCTCTCTCTCTCTTTTATCATGTGGGATAAGAATTTAACATCCCTTAATGCAAGATCTTTTGTTCTCTGATTGCCTCTCCAGAGAACGCTTTCGACCCTCCTCGGAGGAGAGCGGGAGTGAGAGATGCAGGCAGACCCTGCTAGGAAGACCCCTTACCTGTCACCCCTCACCCCCTCAAAGGAATCAATGGTTCTGTTGCTCATCAGCCCCCCATTCGCATCTGTCCTTGTCCAGAAAAAACGAATACACGCGCTAAAGTGACACAAAGACCTGCTTAGAAAGGAAAAAGCGCACACGCCCCAGGAGCTCTTGGGAAGCAGAGAACAGCAGGGTGGAGACAGAGGAGACACACACACACCCATGCTCTCCTTGGAACAGACAAGGAAGATCAAGAGAACCAAGGAATCGGGCAAGAGCTGAAAGGGGAAATTTGGGGGCTGGAGGCTACCATCGAGGCTCTAGGAGAGCCTAAGGGGAAAGGTGAAGGATCAAAACTAGAACTGGGCCATGGTCCAGGGGCAGATCACATGCCCTGCATGCAGACGGTCCCAGGTTCAATCCCGGCATCTCCAGCGGAAGGATCACAGATAGCGATGTTGAGAAAGACCCCTGGTCCCAGACTCCACGTGGCTGCCACAGATCTCGGAAGGGCCACAGACCTCAGGAAGCCCAGCTGGGAAAGAGCGACCATCGAAGCTGAGCTCAGTGAGCCAATGGGCTGCCCTGCCACTTCATATATTAATCCCAGGCCGTGGGTAACCCAGGCCCTGAAAGATTTGACACCTAAGAATTCTGCCCGTTGAAATCCTGCACATGGCAGATGCCTGCACAGTGGTTAACCGTGCAATCCTATGCAGAGTTACTTTGAAATTTACACTGAAATCAGCACTGTAAATAACTGAGCTGCACTTCGCCGGTTCAAATCTCACCACCGCCACGAACTCAGCAGGTAGCTTTGGGAAATCCACTCCTCTCCGCCCCTGCTTCCTAGCATTGTGGGGATAATAACACTGACTTTGTTCACGACTCTGAGAGGGCAATAATCTGTCCAGAGGACCTGAACTACTGTTTTTATTATATTTTCAGGGGGGTAGCCACGTTGGTCTGCAATAAAAGAGCAAGGTTCGGGTCCCGTAGCACCTTAAGGACTAGCTAAATCCTAGAAATCTAGTTGGTCTTTAAGGTGCTACAGGACCCAAATATTGCTCTATCATCATCATTATTGCTGGCTCACAGGAATTGGAAAATGCTTTCTTAATACTTGGAGCGTGGATGGAGAGACAACACAAACACCTCTGAGGATTACTGAAACACCCAGTAAAAAAGACTGAAAGATGAAGAAGAATGGAGAAGGACTGGAGACGGATATCCAGGCTCCATCACTGCCTTTGCCACACGTTGTTGCTTGGCAGGCAGACAACATGGTGGGTGCATGGCAAAGCTTAGGGGCACAGTCTTCGAGGAAGGGGAAAGGAGATACAGCATGAAAGAGAAACGAAAGCCAGACACCCCCCTTCTAAAAAATATGGGGTAGAAGCACTCTGTTCAGCACTCACATGAACAAGTAAAGAGAATATTAATAAACACAAGTAGGCTTTTTATGGGAAGAGAATCTCCAATTATCTCGAATGTGTCTCTCAAGAACTGAAAAGGACTCGGCTCTATGGAGAAGGTAGGATCGAGAAAGGAAGGATCCCCCAGGAAGGAACAGTTGCCCGTAAGCCAGGTTCCCAAAAGCAGGGTAACAAGATATCCGGGGTCTCGCCGCGGGCCGTTACCACCAGCAGGCGAGCTGGTCTCAGGAGTCACTGAACTCCACAGGGATGGGGGAGGGAAGGTGTCTCGCCGAGGCTTGTTTACGGCTTGTGTAACACCCGGTGACCGGGCCTACAAGGACCAATTCCACCGATAATTTATCCCCAAAATCCCGATGCAAGGGTATGCGCGGCTGCGATTGAGCCAGCGCTGCCGCACTGCCTCGCCATAAATATCCCCGACGCGCCAGCAACACGGCTCTGCGGCAGGCGCCCCCCCCCCTCCGCCCCACTTCAGCTCACCACAAAGGCGGGGGCCTAGCACCTCAAGGTGGGCCTGGGGAAGATAAAGAGAGGGGGACCGAGCCCTCCAAAGCCAAGGGGGGCAGCGGGCAGCCTCTCCCCACAAACGGGCGAAAGCGACAGTCGAATGTCTAGGCAGGGAGGCCGGCGGAAAAGGCAGGGCCAGGCCTCATTCGGGGTGTTCGGTGCAGAGGCTCCTCAGAATATTAGCCAAGCCAGGCCTTTCCCAAACCAGGCCCATTCTCTCCACCATCGCCAAGGAGTCCTGATGCATTGTGGGTCCGATTCTGCAGAGAAACTCTACCTGTGCCTTTTATGTAGCTCCCTAGCAACCGGCTCTCCACACACACCCCAAACCACCTCTCTCACACACCACGAAAGTCAGGTCTGTGGAGAGAAAAGCTTTTGGCCACAGGAAGGGCGGGCGGGGTGGTCTCTACCACAGGCCCCGCGTCGACCGTTCTGCCATTGTGCGGCGCCCGCCAGCACCCAATTCAGAGGCGCAATTTATGGGGTCTGGGCTTCCGCCTCAAAAGACATTCTCAAAGGAGATGGTGCTCCCTCGATACACAAAAGGGAGCCAGGGAGAGAAGGAACGGAGGGCGTGAGACCCAGACGTGCAAGGACAGACGGACACACCGGGGGGGGGGGAGGATTTACAGACAGGGCACGCACAGCCAGACGCACAAACTCCCCGCCTGATTCATCCCTCCTCACTTCTATTAGCGGCCAAGTCTTTGAGAAAATGGAAGTCCCAAACATAAGGAGACACAAACGCTAGCAAAGTGGAGAAAGACCCTTTGGGCAGCTCAAGAAGCAGGGCATGGTGGGTCACAGCAGCCACCCGGGCCCAAACCGCATCATCTCCCAGTGTCAGCTCCAGGCAGACTGCTGCCCCCTCTGCACCGCCACCCTGGCCTCTCCGTGGCTTGGCAGCTCTGCCCCATCCCTTGGCTCTGCCCCACCCCACCGGTAAGGCATTAGAGATGCAGCACAGGCCCCGTCAACTCCCCCATTGATCCAACCCCCCGTGGCTTGGCTCGGCAGCCATGACAATTTCCAGATTATTACTTAAAACCCCCATTGATTAAAAAATATATATATCCACCATAACAAGCAACGCTGTAATTTCCACTCCACCCCCACCCTTGCTGGTTACAGGCCAAGATTACCCCGAGAACCTGTGGAATCAGCCACAGGAGGGCAGTCATTGCGGAGCATCCATGTGCCACCCCGAGGGATGCGCAAGAGGTGGGGGGTGGACAGCAGCGTGGCAAGCTAGAGGAAGGTTTCGGAGCTGGAGAAAATGGAGGGAAATTGCTCTATGGGGACTCCTCGGTGTAGGCAGAAAGGGGGGGGCTCTAAAGAAACGGGACTCACACTTGGACCTCCGAGTGTCCTCAGAGCCCTGCTAGCAGGCGCTCTCGGAAAACCGCCAGCAGTTTCATTTCACCAGCTCCCACCAAACAAGGCCGCCCAGTGTCCAAACAGACTGCACATGCCAAGCGCATAGAAGGAACAAGCAGGGACAAGTCGGTATGTCCCCCCTTTAAAGAAAAAACCCCATCCAGCCCACGGAAGCTCCGACTGCGGGCTTGAGTCATATCAAGCAGGCGTTGGGTGCCAGGTTCCCTCTCCCCAGCCTCCTGTTTATACAGAACCAAATACCAGCGGAACCAGGCCGGCTCTCCCGGGCCACTTTCGAAGGAAAGAGGGGCCTGAGGGGCAGGGGTCTCAGAAATCTCCCTGGCCCCTTCCCAGAGGCATCTTTTCCTCCAGGTGGATTCTAATGTCCAAACATGTGGATACCAGGGGGGGGGGTGCCACCACACCTCTGCTTGGAAAAGGGGAACCGCTGGGTTTGCCTCTCTGGTGCCCAGCCACCCCCTTCGGCAGACTGGCAAAGCGAGCTCCCAGCACCCCCAAGCGGCCTTTCCCCGAGGGCTCAAGAGGGCACCGCGGGCTGGCAAGGTGGCACCCGCGTGCCTCCCTTCGGTGTCTTGCCACCTCTCCTGCCAAGCGTTTGGGAAGCGAATGGAGAGGCGCCGGCCACTTCGGCCCCTCCGGAGACCTGCCAAGGCGTTGCAAAAGGGGCAGATCCCCCCCCTGGCACTGCCCCCCCCGGAGCAGCCCTTCCTTCTCCCCAAGGCCGCCCAGCCTCGCCCCGCTCCCAGCGGAGGCCCGGCGTTGCCTGGGCACGTGCCCCCGAGGGCTCCGGGGACGGCGGACGGGCGCCCGGGGAGAGGCGAACGCCGCCCCCCGCCCAAGCGCGGCGCGGGGCCAGCCTCGCAGCCCACCCCGGCCACGCACAAATATAGGTCACCGGGCCACAAAAGACGCCCCCCCCCCAGGCGGGCACCCGGGTCCGGAGTGCTGGGCGGAAAGGCGGGGTGGGGAGCGGGGGCCGGGATTTTGGGCTGAAGCTAGACTTCGGGGCCGCCCCTGGTGCAGGGGGGCAGGATGGGGGGCACAGGGCACGTGTGAACGGCGCGATCGTCCGCGGGGATGCTCGGCGACATGCCCCCCCCCCTCCAATAAGCTAAAGAAATCGTCCTTTGTAGAAGGCAGGGGGGGGGGTTAAAGGTTCCGATGACCCGTCTAGGGGAAGGCACCCCCCTCCCCTCCAAGAGCCCAGGCAGCGTCCAGGAAAAGTCGCCCCCGAGGCCTGGGGGAGACAAGGGGGCAGAGTTGACGCGCGGAGACGGGGGGGAGGCGGAGGAGGGGCGGCGGGGGTCCCAGCCCAGACAGCCGCCAGACGGGGAGGGGGGCGGGGGGCTCTCCGAAGCCCCCACCTCGGCTGAGCGTCTCCGCCCCGTCCGGACACAAAGACCCCCCCCCGTCCCCGAAGCCTCCGCTCCTGCAACCCCCAATCCCCACCGCGCGCGCCCTGCCCCACGAGCGCGCGCGCCCTCTCCCCCCGCCAGACCCCCTTCCCGGGGCGCGCGCGCCCTCTCCCGCCTCCCTCCCCGGCGCATCCAAGCCCCTCCTTCCCCGATCCGCCGGGATCGCCTTTCTCCTTGACCCGATCCCCGCTCCCCCCCGGGCGCCGCCTGGCCAGCAACTCCCCGGGCGCCGCCGGCCCCTGCCCGCCTCCCCTCGCCTCGCCTCGCCTCGCCTCCCCCCGGTCGGGACTCACTGCGGGTTGGAGCTGTTCCAGTGCACCGCGTGCCGGTTGCCCAGGCTGCCGGCGGGGCCGTGGCACAGCAGGAGCAGCAGCAGCGGGGGCAGCAGGAGCGCGGCCATCCCGCCGGCCGGCTGGGCGCGATCGCGGCCAGGAGAGCCCAGGACCGAGAGCCGGAGAGAGCCGAGGCAGAGCGGAGCCGCCGGAGCCCCCAGTGCCGGAGAGGCTCCTCCTCCCGCCCCGCGCGCGCCGCCGCCGCCCTCGGCACCGCCCCCTTGCGCGCTCCTGCCCCAGCCACCGCCGCCGCGCGCGCCTCCGGGTTCCCACGGGCTCCCCTCGCTGCGCCCTGGCCCCGGCGCCCCGCTCGCCAAAGGGGGCTGGGGGGGGGTCTGACGGGGCGGGGTCGTTCTCGGCTCTTCCACCCCGCCCTCTTTCATGACCCTACTCCTCCCCCTCCCAGGGGTCTGGACCAACATCTGGACGATGCGCGACCCTCCTGCCCTGCCATGGGGACAAGGACCAAGGCTTTGGGGGATTCCGTAATTTGGAATTCCAGGTCACCTCTGAAGAAGGGAACTGCGACTCTCAAAAGCTTACACCCTGAAAACCTTATTGGGCTCTAAGGTTGCAACTGGACCCGCAGAACTGAAGAAGGGAGCTTTGACACTCAAAAGCTTACACCCCGAAAATCTAGTTGGCCTCATTAGTCCCAAATCCTGCAGATCTGAAGAAGGGAACTGTGACTCTCAAAAGCTTACACCCTGAAAACCTTGTTTGGCTCTAAGGTGCCACTGGACCCACATCTTGCAGGTCTGAAGAAGGGAGCTCTGGCACTCGAAAGCTTACACCCTGAAAATCTTGTGAGTCTCTAAAGTGTCCCTGGACCCACAACCTGCAGGTCTGAAGAAGGGAGCTGTGACTCTGGAAAGCTTACACCTTAAAAATCTTGTTGGACTCCACAGGACTCAAATCCTGCACCCACCACTGAAAACTATCTTCTTGGAATTCCATAAGTCAGAAAAAGAGGAGGGCACCTCTGAGAAAGCACAAAGTGCTTTTGGCCAAAACCCTACAATATCTGATGATGCAAATCCAGAGGTGGATCTGAGCATGGGCAGAGATGCTTCGTCTTGGTGTGTGTGTGCATGTGCGTGCAGCCAGCTCCCCCCCCCCCCGGACACCTGAGATGGGGAAGGAACTGCAGGTTATAGCTTCCAGGCTAGCTCCCCACCCCCCACCCCGCTGCCCTGACTCACCCTGGCCAACTCTGTGTTTAGAAATTAATCACTACCAGGTGGGGAACATCTGGAGGGGAAGTTGGAGTTTGTCTTTCATTCCCCCCCCTTGCCCCAAACACAGCTACAAGCGGGTCTCATTCTGAGATAGAGCTCAGCCCTACATGGTGGGAAGGAATAAAGGAAGACAGGAAGGCCTCTACGGCAGTCTTTCTCTGCTCCTTTGCATCAGCGCCAACTTCCCCTGCCCCACCCCCCAGAGAGTAGTTTCCAGGTAAGAGGGTGGGGCTCTTTGGCACCACGTTCAAAAGGAAACGCTGAATGCCAGCCGCCTGCAATTGGAGCTGCTCCCAGTCTCACCAGGGGAGGATTCAGGGGGGCAAACCCAGGAGACCCTTGTAGCCTCTTTTCAGGAAACCGGTCTGCCCCACCCCCCAGGGCTCCTGGCACCCTAGAAGCGCTGAGCCAAGCAGCTGGGAGACGAGATGCACGCACACCCACCGGAGAGACTCCGCACCAGCCTGGGCCCTGCCCTGCCCAAACACGCCGGCCTGCAGCCGAGGAGGCAGCTCTGGCGCGTCAGGAATGTTGTCCAAGGCCCCAGGCCAAGGTGTGAACTCTGGCCAGGGACCAGGAAGGAACTGTGCCCCATTGTCCCCACGCCTTCCCTCAAAAAGAGGGCCATTGCCTTTGAGGCGTGGAGCGGACCTCGAGCCACTTCCCGTCAATATGAAGACCAAGCTCAACTGTGCCTCCTTGAAGATTTGAGGGGCGGGGGGGGGCACAGGCTGCTGGTAAAGTAGGGATCCATCTGGTTGTTTGGCCACTTTTGACGTGGCAGGCACTCACGGGTCCAACTCTGCTTCCCCATGCCCGATCTTCAACCAGACAAAGGCACTTACAATAAAAAAATTCTGCACAGGAAATACAGGAAGGGGTGGGGGGAAGGATGTGTGTTCGTGCCAATCTGATCTTAGGGGGCAAGCTCTGCCAGGGGATTGAGCTCATGGGCACCTACCGTGTTGTATCCTCACAATGGGTGCCTTTGAGCATGCGTGGAGTACAGCCACTACTGAGTAACTGCTCAGGATGGGTAGCCGTGTTAGCCTGTCTGTAGCAGTAAAAAAGAGCAAGAGTCCAGTAGCACCTATAAGACTAACAACATTTCTGGTAGAGTATGAGCTTTCGTGAGCCACAGCTCACTGTCACAACAGCTGAAGAAGTGAACTGTGACTCGCAAAAGCTCGTACCCTACCACAAATTTTGTTAGTCTTATAGGTGCTATCGGACTCTTGCTCTTTTCTATTGAGTAACTGTCAACCCACAGAAACAGCTTCCAGATTACAGGAGGTGAAGTCTAGATTCTTATAGTTGTCCTTTATTAGCCGTGAGAGATGAATGGAGCTTCCATGTACAGGGGCAGTATACTTTTGAGTACTAGATGCAGATGGCAAACAATGGCAGGAGGGAAAGCCATGCTTCAGAAACAACTGAGTGTGCCATTGGAGATGGGATTAATGGGCCTGGCTCTGATCTGAGCCATTCTTATGCCTCAACTTTTTTAGAAATTAGCCCCTTCCTTTAAAATCACAGATCTCCATAGTTTTGGTCCTCATTCTTCGCCCTTGTGCTTAATTTCTAGAAAGAGAAGTGATGATACAATAACCAAGCTGAAGCAAAGCAAGTCTGAGCAGTGTCTGGATGGGAGACGAGGAATGTGATGGACGTTGACTTTAGTTCTATGAGATCTTGCCACTGTGGTGTATGGCCTGGTCACCTCTCAATTTGGCAACGGCATGCACTCTGCAGAGGCTGCCCTTGAAGGCTGTTTGGAAGCTACAGTTGGTACTAGAGGTGGACACGAACTGAAATACGAACCAAAGTTTGTCACGAACCGGTCTGGTTCATGGTTCGCGAACCAGCAGTTCCTGGGAGGGCATTTCTGACAAACCGCAATGATTTTTAGGGCGATTTGTTTGGTTTGTTTTTCGGTTCGTCGCTGTAGACAGCCTGGTGCCAATCAATCAGTTTCCTAGGCAATGCGGGGATGGGCTTTCTGCAGACCTTCTGTTGACCTGGAAGTGATGTATTCATGAACCAACCTAACCGGTTTGCAAACCGGGCAATTTCATGCCGGTTCGTGGTTCTTGAAACGCAATGAACCACGAACTGCAACGAACTGCCGTTTTCCCAGTTTATGCCCATCTCTAGTTGATACAGAATGCTGTAGCCAGAACGTTGACTGGAGTGAGTTGTAGGGACCACGTCACACCAGACTTTGTTTATAGACCCCCCTTTCTGATTGAGGCTCCAAGCTGATTACACATTACAGGTTAATACCACCAACAGCTAAGACATTTGATGAACAATACAATGGGGTAAGAATGGCAGAAATAGGGGGGGGGTGCATAAATTGGAAAACAGGCATACATCTGAATGGAACAGTGCCGAAACAACGCATGGCGCATTTTTCTATTTACACTAACTCCCTATTTGCTTCTGGGCCCAATCCAAGGCGCTGGTACTGACCTTTAAAGTCCGATCAGCTGGAGGCCAGCATACCTCAAGGACTGCCTTCTCCAATATGAATCTACCCATCCGATACAGTCATCTTTGGAGGCCCTCTTTAGGTATCCTTGCCGTCGAGGCTAGAAGGGTTGCAACCCAAGCACGGGCCTTCTCGGACAAATGTTTGAACACCTCCCCCCCCCCAGAGATTTGTCTCTCCCTCTCTATTGTTCTATCCTCTCTCTATTCTACTACTTATTTCAATTGACATCCGCTCACTGTTACTGGCTCTTCTCCCTGGTCGTGTTGTTATGTGTGTTTGTGTGTTTATATGTTTTATTGAATTGTTTAAATATTTCATACGCGCATATTTTAAATGCTGTTTTAATGTCTTGCTGTTTTAACATTGAAAAGTTTTAATGCTTAACACCTCGGGGACGTCGCGCAAAACTCGCGCGAGAAAACGCGATATTTCGCGTTTTCTGCGCGACGACGCGCAACGACGCGCGATGTTTCGCGAGGCGGGGGGCCGTCTGGAATCGGCCCAGGTTTGGGTGGAGTGGCAGCACAGAAATGTTTTAGATAAATAAATGAGGGGAAAGAAGGTGGGATTTAAGAGCCATAAATCTCTGTGGAAATAAGACCTTTTAATTTGAAGACCCCCCTAATCACGGATACATGTGAATTGGCTGTGATTACTTGGGAAAGGAAAAGCACTTCCCATGTGTACAGAAATTCACTCTCAAAGGAAGTACTTCTTCACTGCAGGATATAGCGATGGCTACTAGTTTAATTGGCTTTAAAAAGGGGCAAAACCAAGGAGAACAAGTCCATCAACAGCTATTCGCCAAAATGACCAAGTACAATCCTAAACAGAGTTGCTCCAGTCTAAGCCCATTATTTCAATGGGTTTAGACTGGAGTAACTCTGTTTAGGATTGCATTGTAAATGCATCCTCCACGTTCAGAGGCAGGGTACCGCTGAATGCCAGCAGTGGGAGCCAACAGTAAGCTTCCATGAGACAGAGCTCACTTCTGCAGATGCAATGGGAAGAAAGTCATTTACCTCATTCTTACCGAAGATTACAGAAGGGGAGGGGGAAAGTGGGAGGAGTTGAGGAAAGAGAGGCCGACTAGAATGCTGGATGCTTGGCTCAATGGGCCACTGGTACGATCTGGCACGGTTTCTCTTCTGTTCTTTTAAAATCGCTTCACACATGTGGTTGCATAGCAGTAATTGGCTAACAATGATGCCAGAAACCAGAAATGAACTCCACTATTGAAGCCGTTGGTTCATTGCTATTAACCTGAATGGATCCTCCATGTTCCAAGACAGCATATCTCTGAATTCCAGATGTTAGGGATAAAACAGCCAAGGAAGCTCTCATTTTCATTCCCTGCTTGTGTTTTTCTCAAGAGATACCTGCCTGGCCATTGATCCAGAGGAGTTAGCCCTGTTAGTCTGTAGTAGCAAAATAGTAGTCCAGTAGCACCTTTAAGACTAACCAACTTTACTGTAGCATAAGCTTTTGAGAACCACAGCTCTCTTTGTCAGATGCATGACAAAGAGAACTGCATCTGACGAAGAGAGCTGTGGCTCTCGAAAGCTTACGCCACAATAAAATCTTAAAGGTGCTACTGGACTCTTTGCTATTTTGCTGCCTGGCCGTTGTGGACAACAGATCTGGTCAGATTCAGAAAAAAGGATTAGATACACTCCGATGGCAGTCAGACCAACAATACTAACAATAGGCACGAATGCTAAGAATGGAACCTCCATAATCATAAGCAGTCTATTTCCGAATTACAGCCATTGCGGACAAACAATAAAGGAAGGTTCTCGCCTCCCAGACTTGCTCACGAACTTTCCAGAGGCGTCTGGCTGGCTGCTCTAGGAAAGAGGACACTGGACTAGGTGGATTTACTGTCTGAACCAATAAGGCTGTTCTTGTGTGTATGTGTGTCTAAAGCACCATCTGTTTGTAGCCAACTTATGGTGACCCCATAAGGATTTCAAGGCAAGAGATGTTCAAAGATGGTTTGCCATTGCCTGTCTTTGCATAGCGGCCCATGGATTTCCTTGGTGGTCTCCCATCCAATCGCTAACCAGGACCAACCCTGCTTAGCTTCCAAAATTTGCCAAGATCAGGCTAGCCTGGACCATCTAGGTCAGGGCCTTTTCTTATGTCTTGATTAACCAGGATGCCTAAATAGACCCTCCCTACTAAGGAGGACCTTAGTAGGACTCTACTGGACTCTTTCTGATTTTGCTACCACAGACTAACACGGCTAACTCCTCTGCACCTACTAAGGAGGGCATCAGAGGGGAAGAGCAGTTGCTTTCATGCTCTGGTTGTAGGTTTCCGGGAGGTATCCTTTAGAGGCTTAGAGCTCAGTTGCCTCTGAAACCCACTTTAGGGGAGGAGCTGTGGCTCAGCTGCAGAGAATCTGCCCAGCATACAGAAGGTCCCCCGACTTCTCCAGCATCTTTTAAAAGGATCAATCAAACTGTGACGTGGAGAGCAGCGGCCAGTCTGAGTAGACAATACTGACCTTGATGGGCTGATTCAACATAAGGCACCTCCGTGTGCAAAAGGACTGCTCTTTTCTTGCGCAAATGCACCTGAAGGAACTGCCTTCTGGGAAGAGAGGGAATTTTTAACCCTTTCACCCCCTATTAAAAAGTAAAGAGTCCAGCAGCACCTTTAAGACTAACCAACTTTATTGTAGCATAAGCTTTCGAGAACCACTGCTCTCTTCATCTGATACAGGGGCATCTGATGAAGAGAGCTGTGGTTCTCGAAAGCTTATGCTACAATAAAGTCGGTTAAAGGTGCTGCTGGACTCTTTACTATTTTGCAACTACAGACTAACATGGCTAACTCCTCTGGATCTATTGTTTTCTGGCTGGGAAAAGCCGCCCTGAACTGCCGCTTTACTCCCAATGGGGCAAAGGTATGAGCGCTGTAAAGCTTTTCCTGTACAGACCAGAGCCTCTACCAAGATCTTCAGGCCTGACACCCCAAACAGAGACAGACCCAGCTTGCTCTCCCCTTCCTGGCATTCACACACACAATGAACACACCGAGTGCTATGACACCCATAGCTCATTTCTCCTCTTCTTCTCCACTCTTCCTTCTATAATCTCAGGACTCGCTGACCTGGTGGATTCTTCCTTGCCAGCTTTCTCATTCCAGTCTCCATCTCCTTCCTGGTTGGTGCCAGGAGGTGAAGTCAATTGCTACGATGGAGACCTTTGGAAAGCATTTAAGAGAAATTGCTACGTTCACACGCCCTCTTTTTATTATCACCAGCTTGCTAGCACAAGGACTTGCTTATGATAGGAGGGGGAACCGGTGCCAGGTTGGGTTGTGTCTTACAAGGACTGCAAAAGCTTCTACACACACACACACACACACACACACACCAGTTCCACCCAATACAGCATTTCCCCCTAAAGACAGCATGGTGTAGTGGTAACAGTGTCAGACTAGGATTTGGGAGACCCAGGTTCGAATTCTCCACTCTTGCCATAGAAGCTTGCTGGGTGACCTTAAGCCAGTTGCATACTATCAGCCTATCCTACCTTCCAGCATTGTTGAGAAGACAAAATGGAGCAGAAGGGAGTGACGGCAGCCCCTTTGGGCCCTCGTTGGGGAGAAAAGTGAAGTATAAATGATGGAAAGAAAGAAAGAAAGAAAGAAAGAAAGAAAGAAAGAAAGAAAGAAAGAAAGAAAGAAAGAAAGAAAGAAAGAAAGAAAGAAAAAGAAAAATGGACAGATGCAAACAGGGAGAGATGGATAGTATAGCAATTTATTGACTGATTTAAAATATTTATCCCCCCCCCCCGCAAATATCCAACGACAAACCACACCATAAAAAGTCTGCCAAGAAAATGTCATAATGCAACATCCCCCATAGGTCAGTAATGACTCGGTACTTGCACAGGGGACTACTTTTACCTTTTACCCCAAATATCCAAAGAAGCTAAGAAAAACAACATAAACAGCCAAAGTTACAATAATCAACAGGGTGAAATAACAAAGAAAACAGTGAGAAGAAAACATCAGTCCAGCGGTAACCTCAAAGGCTTTCTACTCCTCCCTTCCCAAATGCTAAGCCAAGGAAAATGATTTTCACTCGCTTCCGAAAAAGAGAGGCGGCTGTCTGGCAAATGGCTCTAGGAACTTGGTGCCTCAGTTTCCTCGCTTGCCCCTCCGGCTATTTCCAATTCTGCCTAGAACGTTATTGCCACCATTATCATTTACATGACACATTGATGATGTTTTTATGAAGTAACAGAAGCGGAAATAAATAACTGCAAGAGGAAAAGTTAAGATCTCTGCCCCAAGGAAATCACAATCACAGTTTTGCCAATGGAGAGGCCGGAAGGGAGAGAAGGAAGGAATGTTAATGGAAAAGGCGGGTTTGAGCAGAGAGACAGGATGTGGTGGAACCATGTAGGTGTTCTGGGAGTGAGTTTCAAACATAAAGGAAGGGGAGGGAGAAGGGGATTAAGGTCAGTGAAGGAGAACCGGCATAAAGGCAGATAAAGGTGAAAAGGCATACATGTCAGTGAGGGAGAATGGGCATAAGGGGCAGTGAGGGAAACAAGAAACAGGAAAGTGAGGGGAACTAGGCATAAGAAAAGTAGAGGGAAAGGGGGCGTAAGGGGCAGTGAGAGAAAACAATAAGAAAAAGGCAGTGAGGGAGAATAGGCATACGGGCAGATAAGAGTGAAAAGGCATAATGTCAGTGAGGGAGAATGGGCATAAGCAGCAGCGAGGGAGAGCAAGAAACAGGAAAATGAAGGGAACTGGGCCTAAGGGAAGTAGAGGGAAAGGGGGCATAAGGGGCAGTGAGAGAAAACAATAAGAAAAATGACAGTGAGGGAGAATAGGCATAAGGGGCAGTGAGGGAGAACAAGAAACAGGAAAGTGAGGGGAACTAGGCATAAGAAAAGTAGAGGGAAAGGGGGCGTAAGGGGCAGTGAGAGAAAACAATAAGAAAAAGGCAGTGAGGGAGAATAGGCATACGGGCAGATAAGAGTGAAAAGGCATAATGTCAGTGAGGGAGAATGGGCATAAGCAGCAGCGAGGGAGAGCAAGAAACAGGAAAATGAAGGGAACTGGGCCTAAGGGAAGTAGAGGGAAAGGGGGCATAAGGGGCAGTGAGAGAAAACAATAAGAAAAAGGCAGTGAGGGAGAATAGGCATAAGGGCAGATAAGGAAGAAGAGAAAACCAGGGAATGGATGTAACGGACACAGACAGATAAGAGTTAAAAGACACAAGGATCAATGAGGAAGAATGGACATCATCATCATCATCATCATCATAACATTTGATTTATATACCACCCTTCAGGATGACTTAACATCCACTTAGAGCTAGGCTTGCCATTCTCCTCCCCCCACCCCCACTTACCTGGCCAGCGAGGGGGTGCCCCCCCGGGATGCCTCCCCGGCAGTGTGGTGCGCCCCCGCACCCCGCAAAGGGGCCCATTCAGGGCCGAATTGGGGAGTGATTCAGCCCTTTGGCAAGTGCGGGAGCACTCCTAGGCCGCTCTTTGACCCGCGTGATGATGTCACTTCCCAGAAGTGATGTCATCACACACTCGAGGGAAGACGCGGCAGCCTCCGCAGGGTAAGTGCCAAGCTCCCAGTCTCCCACCGGTGGACTAAAGGGACCTGGCAACCCTACTCAGAGCAGTTTACAAAGTAAGTTATTATCCCCACAACAAAACACCCTGTGAGGTGGGTGGGGCTGAGAGAGCTCCTAGAAGCCGTGACTGACCCAAGGTCACCCAGCTGGCTTCAAGTGGAGGAGTGGGGAATCAAACCCGGCTCTCCAGATTAGAGTCCCGCGCTCTTAACCACTACACCAAACTGACATAAAAGGCAGTGAAAGAAAACAGTGAGCTAAGTCAGAGAGGCAGTGAAAGGGAATTGCTGTGGTTCTTCCCTCCCGCCCAACACATAAATAACTGTGCCTGTGTTACCTTGCCACGCCAGGGACTTGCGCCTTTGTCGTGTGACCCTCCACCCACAGACCTCTGCCATTGTTTCCAAGAGTCCTACACAGCTTGCAGCAGTCCCACAAGGGGGCCCAGGCCCACTGAACCTCTTGCTCTGCTGTTGTCCCGTGCCGGGTAAAGCAGAAAGGTGGGGGCAGGTATTGCCAAGCACCCAGCAAGCCGCCATTCTTGGCACGGGTTGCAAACCATGCCACGAGACAGGCTGCTGCCCACCCGCCCAGGAAGGTGCTTCCGGGAACAATCACACAGACCTTCAGAGCGCAGGCCCCCTCCAGCCCACCCTCCTTCAGTAGCATCCCTGGTTTTGACCTGCCACAGGGCAAAAGGCATGCGTTGAAGCCACACATTGTGCAAGCGGCAATCTGGTGCCACCGGGGTAAAGGCAGCCAGCCTACCTCGACCGAGAGGACTTGGTTATAGGGGGTGGGGGAGGAAGAAGGCTGTTTGGATGTCTGCTAGTGGCCCCAGCTGGGAAAAGTAGAAGGGGGGTTGCGAGGGTGGAGTAGCTGGTAAAACAATGAGGGAGACCAAAAAAACAGCTTTGATGAATTATTCATCTGAGGAAGTGAAGCGAGGAAAATGTAACATGGAAAAC
Organism: Eublepharis macularius; assembly: GCF_028583425.1. Taxonomy (NCBI): domain Eukaryota; kingdom Metazoa; phylum Chordata; class Lepidosauria; order Squamata; family Eublepharidae; genus Eublepharis; species Eublepharis macularius. The sequence goes on from NC_072790.1 coordinate 238,593,653, forward strand.
CCAGCTCTGAAGGACTGGGGCTAAAGATGAGGGGAGGGGGGGAAGGTGGGATCTGTGGTCCAGAGGGTCTTTCTGCGTGTGTTTGTGTGTGAGAGTAGGCGCGCACGCGCACGTGTGTGTGTCTGGGGCCACAGGCAGCACTCAAATAGATAAGAGAGCTATCTGTTGAAGACTCTTTTCCCAAGTTGCTCAGGACAACAAAAGTGCTCCCTCCCCATTTTATCCTGACAGCAACCCTGTAAGGTAGGTTAGGCTGAGAGGGACAGTGACAGACAGCCCCAAGGTCACCCAGTGAGCTTTGTTCCAGAAAAGGGGGATTCAAATGCAGATCCTAGTCCACTAAAAACCTTTGGGCCATTACAGCTTTCTTTCCAAGAGATTCCCTGAGCTACCTGTTCCAAGGTCCTGGTTGGGAGATTCCTGGAGATTTGGGGGGTGGAGCCTGAGAGGGAGGAGTTTGGGGAGGGGAGGGGCCTCAGTGGGGTATAATGTCATAGAGTGCATCTTCCAAAGCAGGCATTTTCTCCAGGGGAACGGATCTCTATCATCTCGAGATCAGTTGTAATTCCAGATTTCCAGCCACCACCTGGAAGGCGGCAACCCTAACTGTGGCCAGGATCCTGAAGGGGTGGGGTCCCCCTATAAGGTTGCCAGCCTCCAGGAAGTAGCTGGAGATCTCCCAGAATTACAACTCATCTCCAGGTGAAAGAGATCAGTTCCCCAGGAGAAAATGGCTGATTTGGAGGGTGGACTATGGCATTATACTATACTGAGGCCTCTTCTCTCCCAAACTCCAACTTTTCCAGGCTCCAGTCCCAAAATCTCCAGGAATTTCCCAACCAGGAGCTGGTAACCCTATATCCCTAGCAAAGGATTCCCCCCCGCCCCCCGGCCGGGTCTAAGCACGGAGGAGAAAATGAAGCACGTTTTGCGGTTGTGGGCCTCCATAAAGGCCCAGTCTGGGCTACAAGCCCGTATCTGTGCTACGGCCCATTTATGCCATCTCACAAAGAAAATGGACATTTTTCTTTCATGACGCATGCGATCAAATGGAGGGGCAGGACAGGGAATGAGTTACGCGTTTATACTGGGTCTGAAAGAAATCCGCTCCCTGCCTTGACCGGAAGCTGACATCTGTGCTAAGTCTGAGGAGGGGTGACAATAGAGGGGCTTTATGGATTAACCGTGAAAAGCCCCCTAACCCATCCTGCAGTGTGGGGAAGGGGCTCGGGAGGGGGTGTTGCAAGAGACCAGACTGCACAGTCTAAGTTACCACATCCCCAGGGTGCCAAACCGGGAGATGGGGGGGGGGGGGCAAAGGAGGAAGTCGCATGGGGGAGCTCTGAACTTGTGCGCTTGCAAAGCAGACGTGCATTCCTAGGCAACCCTACATCGTACCAGGAGTGATGTTATTCCTGATGCAACACAGAAATAATGGGTTGTTCAGGTACCAATTGAGTAAAAATAAGCCCCAGACGTTAAATTGGGGGCTGATTTTTACTCTGTCAGCCCCCAGCGAGACCCATTACTTCCACATCATGCCAGGAATGACATTTATGGTGAGATGTGGGTCACGGGGTGCTCTGGAGCACATGGGATAGGGTTGCCAAGTCCCCTTACTCTCCTGGCAGGAGGGGGAGACCCGGCACTCCTGCACGATGACGTCACTCCCGGCAAGGGGTGTCATCGTGCAAGTGATGCGCACTTCACAACGGGCCAGTTTGGGTTGATTTGGCCCATTTGGGGCCCCAGTCAGCCTGCTGCAAAGCTCGGGAACACTCTTGGATGTCCGTTCAGGGAGTGGCATCGTAGTGCTGCCCAGAGCACACCTGGGAAGCCTGTTCCCCCCCCTTCCCTCCCCCCCCGGCCAGATGAGTGATGGCATGGGGCGCAGGGTGGAAGACCGGGTTCCAGGGGACCGGCAAGCCTAGGTCTGACAAGCTGGCGGATTGACCTCAGATTGTCTGAAATGGGCTGGTTGGGAAACTGTCCAAAACCAGGGTTTAATTCCTAGGAGCAGGCCTGGAATCAGCACATGGAATGGTGCGGCAGCTGCCGGGACCTGTGCCTTGTGTTGGGGCCCACTGCTGCGGATTCTCTACTCACGCATCTCCTCTGATGCCTGCACTCACACCCTTCCACTGCCTGCTTGTGCGTGTTTTGTCACCTCTGCTCCCAGCTGCATAGGCTGCCTAGTACTGCTGAGAAGGGCGTGTGGGTGGCGCACAAAGCATCAGCATTCCTGGTGGCCACAGCAGTGGCGCTCCTAGCTGCACCCACCACCCGGAGCCATCAGGGAATGGGTGTGCAGGCAGTGTGGGCAGCTGTGACTGCAGGTGTAAGTGAGCAAAAGAAGGACACACAGACAGGTGGGGGCATGTAGGTGGGAGGGTATGAAGTGGAGCCTCCTAGGGGGCAGAAGGGAGCCCCCAAACTCTGCCCAGGGCCCCCCAAAACCTGGAACCAGCCCTGCCTAAGAGAGAAAGAGGTAAGACAACACCCAGATCTAGAATTGCTACTCGGTGTGGTTCTTTAGTGGTGATGCTGAGTGCCCTCAAGTCAAAGCTGACTTATGGTGACCCCTGTTGGGGTTTTCATGGCATGAGACTAACAGAGGTGGTTTGTCATTGCCTGCCTCCGCAACCCTCGTCTTCAGTGGAGGTCTCCCATCCAATTACTAACCAAGGCCAACCCTGCTTAGCTTCTGAGATCTGACAAAAACAGGCTTACCTGGGCTATCTAGATCAGGGCAGTACTTTAGTAGGGGAAGGAAAATACACTCTGCTGCTGCTCAGGATCCCTCTTGTTTTAATAGATCACAGATCGCCACGTTGACCTAAACCAAACTGAAAACAAAAGCCAGCCGTTCCATATATCAGGACAAAATATCAGTGCAAGGTTTAAGTTCTTCAACACTCTTCTCTACGGGGTGCGGAGAAAAAGGAGGAGAGATTTGAATCAGGGCTGGGAGTGTGAGGTTTTTTGAAACCCTGTACCATCTGTTCTGATGACAAATATCCTGTCCCCTGGAGATGACATTTGCCCTGTGGGGGGAAAGATGGTCTCTGTCTCCTCCTCTCCACACACACGAAACAGAGATCCAAGAGGAAGCTGTTAAAGGATGTTAAAAAGGCAGCCGAAGACATTAGCAATGTGGCAGGTATCCGTGAAGAACTTTTGCTGTTCCTTGTTGGACTGAAAGAGGTTTCCAAATTGTCTTCAAGGGCAGCCCCATGTAGCGGGCGTATCTCGATCAGAAGTCTCCCACCTTTGTGAGCCTGCGGGCTCCTTTGGAATTCAGATACAGCTTGGTGGCGGCAACAACAAAATGGCTGCCTCGGGTCAGGGACTAGGGCTGCCAGACCCCCGGTGGGAGCGGGGATCCCCCGCCCCCACCCTCCCACCCCCGCCCCCACTTAACTGGCCAACAGGGGGCGCACACCTTCCATGCGCACCCCCCTGCGGAGCTGCGCGCCCCCGTGCACAGCAGCCCCAGGATCAGGCCTGTTTTGGCCTGGATTGGGGCCCCTGTGGAGCGCAGGAGCGTTCCTGCACCCCGCAGGGGCCCACAACGGGCCCGATCAGTGCCCAAACGGGGGCTGCGTGATGACGTCACTCCCAGAAGTGACGTCATCACGTTTGCAGGAACGCGCGCACACAAGCTCCTCCAAGGTAAGAGCCAGGCCTCAGTCTCCCGCTGGGAGATCGAGGGGGCCTGGCAACCCTATCGGAGACTGAGGTGATGCGTGACTCTTAGGAACTCCTGAACATTTGAGGCAGAAGCTCTGTTTAATAAGATGCCTTTTTCAATGAACATATTGTTTTAAAATATTGCCTGCCCCTTACCTTCAGGCACGCCCTGACCTGGGCCGTTTCCACACTGCTTATGTTCATCCGGAATGCTGCAGAACGTCGCGGAAAAAACGCGGAAGATAACGTTTTCTCACGCGAGTTTTGTGCGAAGTGAGAAGACGCTATCTTCTGCGGTTTTTCCGCAACGTTCCACGGCATTCCGAATGAAGGTAAGCAGTGTGGAAATGTCCCTGGATAGCCCAAGTGAGCCTGATCTCGTCAGATCTCAGAACCTAAGCTGGGTCAGCTTTGTTAGTAATTGGATGGGAGACCTCCAGCGAAGACCACAGTTGCAGACACAGGCAATGGCAAACCACCTCTGGTAGTCTCTCGCCATGAAAATCCCACCAAGGGTTGCCGTAAGTCAGCTATGACTGGATGGCACTTTCCATCACCACACCTTCAGTCATACAGAGAAGAGTGTTGTGTTCTGGCGGCAGCAACTGCCGAAACATCATTTTTAAAGACCTGCACAGCAGAGCAGAACTCCAGTGGCCAATGAGAAGCCCTGCTGGGCACAAGCCCCAATTGTACCTGGCCAGTTTCTAAAAACATTTAATAGGGAGCCAAGCTGTATGTCACTGGGACCTATGGCGCCCGCGGGCACCACGTTGGGGACCCTGATCTAGATGTTTCTGGGTCATGTTTACATGTCGCAAGATAAATGCATTCCATGAAGGGCTGCGTTGAGCAGACCAAACTAATCTGGTAGAACATCCCCCTGGACACCTCAGAGACCTGCCTGTCACACACTCTAAACTGTCCGTCACAGGCAGCTTAACCTACCTCACAGGATTATTATTAGGATAACGTGGAGGCGTGGTGAATAATGTAAGCCACTTAGGATCCCCTTTGGGGAAAAGGGAGGTATAAATGAAGAAAATAAATAAATAAGCAGGACAAGGTAAAGGAACACTGTTCTCTCCTGAAGGAAGCAAGGTTGCCAGTCTCCAGGTGAGGACTGGAGATCTCCAGGAATGCAACTAATCTCTAGAGGACAGAGACCAGTTCCCCTGGAGAAAGTGGCTGCTCTGGAGGGTGGACTGTATGGCATTATACCCTGCTCTCCCCACCACAAATCCCTCCGTCCCCAGGCTCTACCCCCAAATCTCCAGGAATTTCTCAACCCGGAGTTCACAACCCTAGCAGGAAGGCTGTGATGGGCTGTAACCCAAACCCTGGGGTGGCTTCTACACCTCTGTCCAGCTGTGGTGTCCCAATGAACTCACAGAATTCATCAAAGACCCAGCCAGCCACAACTGCATATCCTCGCTCTGAGTTCTGTTCTTTGCTTATACAGTAGAAAAGAGCAAGAGTCCAGTAGCCCCTATAAGACTAACAAAATTTGGGACAGGGTATGAGCTTTTGTGAGTCACAGATACCAGGGATCTGAAGAAGTGAGCTGTGGCTCACGAAAGCTCATACCCTAACCCAAATTTTGTTAGTTTTATAAGGGCGACTGGACTCCTGCTCTTTTCTACCGCTACAGACAGACTAATGCGGCTACCCATCTTGATCTTATACAGTAGAGACAGAGAGGTGGTGACAGAAGCAAACAGAGACAGATACACAAAGACAGATAATAAAGAGAGACGAGATCAAAGTAAACAAGGGCAAGGAGACAGACAGACAAGTTGACTGACGGGTTGAATTCATGAGTGCCTGAGCCTGCCTGCCTCATTCACGGGGGACAGTGGTATTGTGAGTGTTAGAGCCCTCTAGCATCATAAAATGTGGCACCTATTTAGATCAAGCCACCACAGCCACTAGAAAAATTGGGGAGTGGGACACCCATATCCCTCCCCCTTTAAAAAGCCGCACAAGATTCGGGGGTCTGAACACATGTGTGTGTGTGTGATGTGCCATCAAGTCGCCTCCAACCTCTGGTGACCCTATGAAGGAAAGACCTCCAAAACGTCCCCTCATTAACAGACTTGCTCAGATCCTGCAAACTGGAGGACGTGGCTTCTTTGATTGAGTCAACCCATTTCGTTTTAGGTCTTCCTCTTCTCCTGCTGCCTTCCACTTTCCCTAGCATTATTGACGTATCCAGAGAATCTTGTCTTCTCATGACGTGACCAAAGTGAGCCTCAGTTTCGTTGTCATTTTAGCTTCTAGAGAGAATTAAGGCTTGATTTGATCTAGTACCCACTTATTTGTCTTTTTAGCCGTCAATGGTATCTGCAAAAGTCTCCTCCAGCACCACATTTCCAAATGAATCAATTTTCTTCCCGTCAGCTTTCTTCACTGTTCAGCTTTCACATCCATACATCGTAACGGGGAATACCATAGTTTGGATTATCTTGATCTTGGTTCCCAGAGAGACATCTTTATCTTTAAGGAACTTATCTAGCTCCCTCACAGCCGCTCTTCCAAGTCTCAATCTCCTTATTTCCTCATTGCAATCTCCCTGTTGGTTGATGATTGAACCAAGGAATAGAAAATCTTGGACAATTTCAATTTCCTCATTGTCAACTTTAACATTGCGTAATTCCTCGGTAGTCATTACTTTTGCCTCCTTGATGCTCAGGTGTAATCCTGCTTCGGCACTTTCTACGTTAATCTTCATCAGCAGTCGTTTCAAGTCTTCACTATTTTTTGCCAGTAACGTGGTCTCATCTGCATATCTCAAATCGTTAATGTTCCTTCCAGCAATTTCCACTCCACCAAAAGCTACCTTCTGCGGAATCAGACCATCAAGATTAATCTTGTCTACTTTGACTGGCAACAGCCCTCCAAGATTTCAGAGTTAGGTCTTTACCACTTTACCACGGTCACCCAATCATTAAAGTATCTCCAAGCCATTCCGAAAAACTAAATTTGGTACAGGCATCTTGGGGATTAAAAAAAGTCTGGAAGGGGTGTGTTTAAAGTCTCTCCCTGGAAACCGTAACTTCCAAATGCCTGGAAATGTGACACTACTATATTGGCTCGGAGGAAAAAATCTGACATTTTACACCTAGGGAACTCCCTTGTGCCACTGTTCCTGGCCTATTGCCAAGTCTTGCAAAGCACCTGCTTTGCATATAGCAGATCTCAAGTTCTCAGTCCTCATCATTTCCAGTTTAGGGGTTTCCAGCGTTGGGGACGACACTTCTGTGTGGGAAAATGAGTCTCTGGGCTCATTTGGAGGGGGAACGCACAGGAACACAGTTCCGGCAGTTCCCCAAAGAGGTCACATGTCAGGTAAGCCCCACCCACCTGACTCTCGGCCATTTTGGGACCGTTTCAGCCTGGATTGGGGCCTCTGACGGGTGGTGGATCACTCTCCCGCTCATCAGCGGCCTGATCCTGACCATTTTGGGCCCCTTTTCAGCCATTTTCAGCCCCTTTTTGCCATTTTGGGCTCAATTTCGGCCCTGAATGGCCAGGATTGGGTCCAAAACAGCCAGGATAGGTGATGTCAGGGGGTTTGTGGCATATGCAAACCAGTTATACTAATGACACAATTCCGGTGATGGCAAGAGGTGTGGCATATGCTAATGAGATATGCTAATGAGTTATGCTAATGAGTTCCTCCAGCCCTTTTTCTACGAAATGACCCCTGATGAGTCTCTACATGACTTGAGAGAAGCGGCCCCTAACAGAGCTTTAAAGAAGTGTTTAAGAATTTTCTCTGCGCATGCGCAGTCCCCATGTGAGGCTGCACAGAAGAACGATGATGGACATCACAGATTCAGGGCCTGTCATGCAATACAGAGATCTGGAGGCTCATAACTGATCCACTGGTTACAGTATCACTCTAGGCACTGGGTTCAAATCCCTACTCTGTCGTGGAAGCTTGATGAGTGACCTTGGGCCAACTGCACACTCTCAGCCTAACCAACCTCACAGGATTGTTGTGAGGGGAAAAAATGGGAGGGAAACAATGTAAGACACTTTGAGTCTCCATTGGGGAGAAAGGCGGGGTATAAATGAAGTAAGTTAATTAAACCCAGACGCATGGTGACCTAATTCAGATTGGGACTGCTGGGCACAGAGGAAGGGGGTGGAAAGCCTCTTCCCTGGTGCCATTTTTGCTCCCCAGAAAGGCCCCAATAATCAGCAGTTTACCACGTTTGGGAAAATTATACGTAGCCGGTCAGTACATATATATCCCAAAGTAGAGTTGCCAGCTCCAAGCAGGGGGTTTCCTGGAGATTTGGGGGGTGAAGCCTGGAGAAGGTGGGGCTTGAGAAGGGGAGGGGGCCCAGCAGGGTATAATGCCATACAATCCACCCTCCAAAGCAGCCATTTTCTCCAGGGCAACTGATCTCTAGGGCTTGGAGATCAGTTGTAATTCCAGGAGATCTCCAGCCACCACCTGGAGGCTGGCAGCCTAGCAAACAGGGATTCACCGGAGCCATTTCTAGCTGGGGAAACAACAGGTGGGAAAGGAGTAAACCAGCTCTTTCCATCTGTCACAGTCCCCGTACAAATTGAGGCCACTTCTCCAGGAATCAAATTCAAAGTACAAAACTCCCATGTGTGTTGACAGCAGGGCTTTTTTTCAGCGGGAATGTGGTGGAACGGAGTTCCGGCACCTCTTAAAAACGGTCACATGGCCGGCGGCCCCGCCCCCTGCTCTCCAGACAGAGAGGAGTTTAGATTGGCAATCTAAACTCCCCTCTGTCTGGAGATCAGGGGGCGGGGCCGCCGGCCATGTGACCATTTTCGCCGAGGGCAATTTAAACTTTAAAAAACTCCCCCCTTCTTCCAGCTGACCCAAAGTGACGTCATTGTGCGGTCCTGAGTTCCACCATCTCTTTCCCCAGAAAAAAAGCCCTGGTTGACAGGATCCAGGAAAAATGCATTTGTTGTTAGGCCCTGCATCGGTATTGTCCGCTCTGACTGGCAGCATCTCTCCAGGGTCTCTGGCACAAAAATAGTCTCCTCCGGTACTGGAAATCCTGGAACTGGAGACACCAGGGAATGAACAAGATCTGTTTTATGCAAGGCTGTAAAGTCATAGCTCTTCCTCCAGTCAAAATGCGAATAGAGGGCAGGATTGGCACCTGCAGGCTCAAAGCCTCGCTTACTTGCATGCGTAGCAGGGTTTGCGCATGCAGCGATGCACACACAGAGTTGCTCTCCACTGCTGGTCATGTGTCTATGGGGGGAGCGTGCCTGTAGCAGGTCACAGAACCGTCTCTCCACCTACTGTGCCTGCTGGGGTGTGTGGTTTGCCAGTGCTACAGAGCACAGCAATGGGAAAGGAAGACCTTTCAGGAGCATCGTGGCATCTCTCCTTTGGCTTCCCGTCAGAGAAGAGACGGAGGCTCCCTGCCTGCAGAACCCCTCCCCCCCCACCGCCCACAGCGCAGCCGTCAGGAAACCGTGGCGAGCTGACGGCACAACCAGTGCCGACAGCTAGAACGGGCAGTGCCAACTCCGGTGGATGAGTTAGCCACAGGCAGTCATGGAAGGGAGGGTGGGTGAGAGAAGAGAAGGGGTTGCAGCCGACTCTTTGTGGCAGGGAAACTCTGCGAGCATGACGGCTTTCTGTCTGCCACACTGTGCCAGCCACCACCTTCTGCCACTCCGTGCCACCCTTTGCGCGGGAGTGGGAATCTCTCGCGAATGTATGGAAATAACTCCTCCGAGACAGCGGATGGAAAACACACACAAACACCTCCACACGCCTCACATGCACCATGCGCAAATCACGTGGATGGGAACCCAAGGCCCGCTTCCGTACCTGCATGCGGAAATGCACGCCGCACGGTAGAAGCGTGCACATCAATACGTCCCTCGTGCATAAGACTGAGAATATCGCAAGCCATGTGTGCGCGCATTCTTAACACGCTCCACCCAAAGAGCTGGCACCAACGCTTCGGGAGAGGAACAGTTTTGCAATACCAAACCAGCCTGGCCTGGAAGGAAAACACACCAATGTCCTTACCCTTGCTGAGAATGAACGCCGCCGCTCAGGTTTGGCTCAGCTGAACAAGAGGGGGCGGTTGTTTGTCACTCTTAAGATCTGACTCATTTCCCCGAGCTGGTGGCAGGTGGCTACATTCCCACGTGCTGGCTTTGGGAGAACGCCAGGGAAGATGGTGCCTGCCAAGCCGGTGCCGTGCTGCCAGCACTGCGAACTGCAGAGCCAGCAGCCGGAGAGACCACGCTGAGGACTAGAAGGGTGGCACCAGATTTTAGACAGCAGGTATCCATCCAGAGGTGCTATACAGGTGCATGTTGCCAAAGTAAACACGAGGGATCAGTCCCAAATGAAATGGAGGACCGGGAGGTCTGGCTTCGAATTCTGCCTTGGAAGACATGCCCCCGTGGCCTCAGTTTCCCCAGTTGTTAAATGGAAATATTAATGAGCCGCTTTGGTCCAATTTCTCTCTCTCCCTGCATAATCTATCTCCCAGGGCTGGCCTGAAAATAAAACGTGGTAACTCACCAGGAATCCTGCCTCAAGCTGCTGGGGGAAAGGACAGGATCCAAAGGTGGTGCATGGATCAGGGGGGAACAAAGTGAATTAAGCTTTTCTTCATTTATATCCCACCGTTTTCTCCAGTCACAACTCCAAGTGGTTGAATTCAGTTTCAGCCTCACAACAGCCCTGTGAAGTAGGCTAGGCTGCAGCCCAAGGTCACCCAGCGAGTTGCCACAACAGATTAGGAACCAAGATCTCCCAGATCCTAATTTGACACACTCTGACCACTACACCACACTGCCTCTCTCTTCCACATGTCTACCCTCGCCATTGGCCAGGAGAATCAAATTGGGCCAGTAAAAAAAAACCCCAACCCCCAGTCCTAATGTGTGAACCTGTCCTCTGTCCACCTGCCTCCCCTTCCTTAGGTTCACATCCGTAAAGATAGTCAAACGGTACTCTGGCCTGTATCTCTTTCTTCCAGGTTGACCCTGGAGGGTTGCCAACCTCCAGGTGGTGGCTACAGATCTCCCGGAATGAAAGCTGATCTCCAGGCCACAGAGATCAATTTCCCCAGAGAAAATGGCATCTTTGGAGGGTGGACTCTTTGGCAAAACACCCTGCTGAGGTCTCTTCCCTCCCCAAACCCTGCCCTCTCCAGGGTCAACCCCCCAAATCTCCAGGAATGTCCCAAGCAGCCCTATAGCTTGGATCCTTGGCTCAGGTGCCAGGGCATGTTGGCAGGAGGAAGAGGAGGCAGGCCCTGGGGGTACACGGGGGCGTGTGAATTGTCTCCTCCTGCCCTGGTTAATATTTAACTGTGGCTTCCTGTGACAGAACAGTTCCTAGCGTAGTGCATAGACAGCAGCGTTCAATAAATCATTGCATAGGGCTGGGGAAGCAGAAGGGGGGGGTGCCTTGCAGCTGGAGCAGGCGGCGGCGGCAGTGGCGGCTGGGGGGGGGAGAGTGGGGCGTGATAATGGAGATTGCTGAGCAGAGAGAGGGATAAATTATTCATTAAATAAATAAACATGGAGCGGGCGGCGGGCGAGGGAGCCGTCGGGAGCGGCCCAGGGAGAGGCCTTGGCAGAGGTTGGCATGAGACAGCCACCCGCCACCCCGCCCGGCCTGCTCGCCCAGTGCAAAAGAAGGAGGGGGTGGAGGCGAAGGAGGGACATGCGAAAAATACCAAGAGGCCCACGGGCACAGGCACAGTTTGCCAGGAAGCGTTAGGGTGTCTCTGCAGGCAGCCAGTAAGAGATGCCCTTTTTGGATTGCAAAGAGAACAGGGTGTAGGTAGGCTTGCCAATCTCCAGATGCGGCCTGGAGATGTCCCGGAATTACGACTGATCTCCAAACTATAGAGTTCACTTCCCCTTGGTCTGGAGACCAAGTCCTATGAGGAAACATTAAAGGAGCTTGGAATGTTTAGCCTGGAAAGGAGACATCTGAGAGGTGATAGGATAACCATCTTCAAGTACCTGAAGGGCTGTCATGTAGAGAGTTGTTTTCCACTGCCCCAGAAGGTCGGACCAGAACCAAAGGGTTGGAAGTAAATCAAAAAAATTCAGCCAAACATGAGGACGAACTTCCTGACAGAGTGGTCCCTCGGTGGAACAGGCTTCCTCGGGAGGTGGTGGGCTCTCCTTCTTTGGAGTTTTTAAGCAGAGGCTAGATGGCCACCAGACAGCAATGCTGATTCTCTGAACCCAGGTAGATCATAAGAGGGAGGGTAGAATGGGTCACATCAACACTTAGTTCTCGTGGCCCCTTCTTACATGCCCAGGGTAATGCCGATCGCCCCCTTGGGGTCAGGTAGCAGTTTTCCCCAGGCCAGTTTGGCTAGGGATCCTGTCGGTGTTTTGCCATCTTCTGGGCTTGGAGCAGGGGTCACTGGGGGGGGGGGGTAGTTGTGAATTTCCTGCATTGTGCAGGGGGTTGGACTAGATGACCTTGGAGGACCCTTCCAAACCTATGATTCTATGAAATTTCTGCTAAGCTAACCATGTTGGTCTGCAGTAGAACAGCAGGATTTGATTCCAGTGGCTCCTTAGAGACCAACAAGATTCCCAGAGTATTTGCTTTTGAGAGTCAAAGCTCGCTTTTTCAGGTGCATGGAGGAGTGGAGGTCGCTGAGCCTTTATATCCCAGTCAGGAGGTGGGTGGGGTGAAGAAAAAAAGGTACAATGCCGCTTGAGCAGAGCAGAAATCAGCATCTGCGGTGGATAAAAATCCTACGTCTCCATTTAACCCCGGGGGTTCCATTGTACTGAACATGAAGAAAATGGGTGCTTTGGAGGATTGACTCTGGGGCATTATGCCTTGCTGGGGCCCCTCCCCCAAACTCAGGTTCCACCCACCCACCCCAAATCTCCTGGAATTCCCCAAGGTGGTAATCCTAAATCTAGGAAGAGTTGGTCAAATCTGATGGGTCAGGAGCTGAGCACGTTTAATGGGGTAACGAAAGGAGAGGTAAAAAATTGGGGGTCCATGAAGAATGGCCAGATTTTGGGATCCCCCCCACCTTCCCCTCTGGTATTCTCTCAGCTCTCTCAGGGGCTTGAGGAGGCCGATTTTTCCTCCTTGCGCCCCCAAAAGACATTCACCTGTTCTCGATATCTCAGGCTTCCGAAGAGGTGCTCAGGCCTCAACGGGACAATTTGGGAATTTTTTTCTTTCTTTGAATGAGTGTCCTTGTAAAGCCATGTTTTTCTGCACACCTGAGGTAGGGATGCCAACTCTGGGTTGGGAGATTCTGGGAGAGCCTGGCGAGGCAGGATTTGGGGAGGGCAAGCAACTTCAGCGGGGCGCAATGCCATAAAGTCCGCTCTCCGAAGCGGCTTTTTTCTCCAGGAAAACTGATCTCTGTCACCTGGACATCAGCTGTGATGCTGGGAGATCTCCAGGCACCACCTGGAGATTGGCAAGCCTGATGAGGTGCCCCCCAAGTTGGCAGAGTACCCCCCCCCTTTTTCTGTTGTTGCCGCTTTCGTGCTTGGCACAGAGGACAGCCAGTTGATTATTAGACACAACGACAGAATCTTTGCAGCTTTGCATAGCAGAGCTGGGATAGGATTTTTATGACCAATAGGCAGTTCTTGGCAGAATCATGGTGGGTCATGGGAAGAGTCAGATAGAACCAGAGTTTATGGGCTCTGGACCGCATTGCCGCTTGTCTGGTGTCCAAACACTGTTTTACGGGTCAAGTGGATAAAAATCTAGCCGATTTGCCGCTCAGTAAGGCAGGGGAGGCCTACCTGGAGAGACGTCTGGGCGAGCTGGTCACGCCGTGGCTGTTCTCTGAAATTAGAGAGCAACCAACAGGGCTTCTGAGCATGTGCAGAGGGCATAAGTATTTCTCTTTTCCCAGAAAAAAAGTTGTGAAATAGTAAAGAGTCCAGTAGCACCTTTAAAACTAACCAACTTTATTTTTGCATCTGACCAAGAGAGCTGTGGTTCTCGAAAGCTTATGCTACAATAAAGTTGGTCAGTCTTAAAGATGCTGCTGGACTAATTTCTTTCTCTTGGAAGCTGCATTTTGCACAATAGCTCAGCACCCAGCTAGACTTTCCAGCCAGTATCTCATGGTCCCCCCACCTCAAAGCTGCTTCTTTCAGGATCTGCCCCCCCCCCCGCGATGACCAGCAGTCATCTGCAGGTGGTCCCCCCTGCGTCTTATTTCTTTTGGATTCCCCCCCCTCCCTGCATTTCACAGTTTCTTGGACCGTTCAGCTACGGGCAGGGGCCAGCCCCTCCTGCCCCTAACCCTGCCCCACCCACCCCATCAAGCATCTGCCAGCAAGTGAGAAATCAATTGGAGGGGGGGGGATTGATACATGTGCCCCAATCGGGCTGGGGGGGTCTTCCTCCCCTTATTGTTTCACTTCCTGTTTCTTTTTTTTAGCGACATTCCTCATTAAAATTGAACGAGGCCCTCATGGTTCGTCGGCTTGAGTCAACATCTCGCTGGTGCCGAGCTTGGCCAACTCCACCCTGACTGCCAGGGGGCAGCCAGGATTCCCTGGATGGGGCTAAAGAGCCAACAGCACTGGGCCCCTGCCAGCCAGATGGTGTTTTACTGGTTTCGACAGGAGAACACTGGGGAGAGGGGGCTGAGAAGCCAAAAAACACCCCAATTTTGCTGACCAGTAGCCCATACTAAGCCCGCTGTAAGAGCCAGTTTGTTGTAGTGGTTAAGAGGACGGGACTCTAATCTGGAGAGCCGGGTTTGATTCCCCACTCCTCCACGAAGCCAGCTGGGTGACCTTGGGCAAGTCACAGCTCTCTCAGAGCTCTCTCAGCCCCACCCACCTCACAGGGTGATTGTTGTGGAGATAATAACAACACTTTGTAAACCGCTCTGAGCGGGCATTAAGTTGTCCTGAAGGGCGGTATATAAATTGAATGTTATTATTATTATTATTTTTATTTATGCCTTGATTCTGCCCCGGCTTTCCAGATTCTGCACAAACAACTATATTTTGCCTTGGCTTACTTATCAAGTTCCTCCAGGGTCCCACCCTGGCCTTCTAGATTATCCTGTGACTTCCCCCTTTAATTGACATATTTTGCCTTGGCTCCACCCCTGACCTGCAGCTTCCCCCAGGATCGACCTCATTGGGCCTGGTTAGCTCCACCCACCCCATCCCCACATCACCCAGGGGACCTGTGGAACCCCATTTGGGTATACAGAATGGGCAATGGGGATCACATGAATACGATAAGGCAAGTAGAAACATTTATTTTTATTTTACTTCTTTTATACCCTGCCTTTCTCCCCAATGGGGTCTCAAAGCGGCTGACATCATTCTCCCTGTTTTATCTTCACAACACCCCTGCGAGGTAGGTTAGAACATATAAGCTACACCCCCTGTTTTCGCCAGCGTTTGGTTTTAAAAGCAGAATTATTGGGGTTGATGCCTTTTGAATCCTGAATTAAGGACCAAGAGGGTTAAAGAAATCCCAATCAAAGGGCCAAGTATTAAAATAACTAAATATAGAACATAAATCATAGAATCATAGGGCTGGAAGGGACCTCCAGGGTCATCTAGTCCAACCCCCTGCACAATGCAGGAAATTCACAACTACCACTCCCCCAACACACACCCGGTGCCCTAGGGGTGCCATTTCCCCGCCCGGGACAGGGGATCCCCTGCTCCCACCCTTCCCCCTGCTCCCACTTACTTGGCCAATGGGGGGGGGGTGCGCTCCTGGGACACCCCCCTGGGCAGCACAGCGTGCCCCCGGATGGCACAGCTCACTCCCGCACCCACAGCAGCATGATTCAGGCCAAAACACACCCCACAGCGGGCCCATTTCAAGCCGAACTAGCCCTGGAGCGGGCCAAGCCAGCCTGCGGGAGTGCTCCCAGTCGCTCTTTGACCCCACACAATGATGTCACTTCCTGGAAGTGACATCATTATGCAAATCGGGAGTGCGCGCACACTGCGCGTGTGAGTGAGACTGGGACCCAGGGTCACAGCAAGGTAGGTGCCAGGCTCCCAATCTCCCGCCGGGGGAGTCGAAGGACCTGGCAACCTTCAGTGACCCCTGCTCTGTGCCCAAAAGATAGTAAAACACCATCAGGATCCTAGTCAAGCTGGCCTGGGGAAAATTGCTTCCTGACCCCAAAGTGGTGCTCGGCCTTACCCTGGGACTGTAAGAAGGGCCACGAGAACTAAGCCCTGATGTAACCCTTCCTGCCCTCCCTCTCATGATCTGCCCAGGTTCACAGAATCAGCATTGCTGTCAGATGGCCATCTAGCCTCTGCTTTAAAACCTCCAAAGAAGATATATATCAGTATTCAAAAATACATGTGTTTATTGGTGGTGGAGAGTGCCTTCGAGTCATAGCTGACTTACAGTGACACGCCCCCCCCCCCCCGGCCCAGCAGGGTTTTCATGGCAGGAAACTAACAGAGGGGGTTTGCCATTGCCTGCCTCTGCAATCCTGGTCTTCGTTGGAGGTCTCCCAGCCAGTTACTAACCAAGGCCGACCCTGCTTTGTTTCTGAGATCTGATGAGATCAGGCTCACCTGGGCTATCCAGGTTAGGGCACTTATTTATTACAGGATCATATAAAAACTATTACAGGTCCAAATATACCTGGAATCCTGTTCCCTTCATCTCAGATGCATACAGCCACCATGACTTAACGGTGAAGGGTCCGTATTCTGCACATGCTCATAGACACTCCGTTTTCATTATTAAGACCTCGCATGACCCAATGATTGAGGCCAAGCAGTTGAAAAGAGGTTCTGTCCTAGCTTTTAAAAAGCTCCAGGAGGAATAACGTTATGAGGGGGTTTTTTTTCCACTGGACCCCCTCCTGTGCCTCTAATTGCAAGCTGGAAGTTTGCAAAATCCAAACACTACCCTTGTGTGTACATCTGCGCATACAGTGAACATTCCATGCTCTTGCACAGTTCTTGTTCATTTCCACGATCGGTGCACAGAAAAAAAATTCTCTTTGTGGACCCACATATGGAGGCACCTTTTCGAGGAGCGAGGCTGAAAGGGGTGGAGATATTGAATTCTACCTTTATCTGAAAGAATCCTCGCACTGAATTTTCAACCCACCCATTCCTTAGACCCATAGATTCATGTGCTGATGGGAAATGGAGGGGAGATATGGGGAGAGGGAAGTGGAGTGGAACAAGGGTAGCGGGAATGTCTTTCTGGCCAACCCTTCTCTATTGCTAGACACACACACACGCACCAACTCAAAGGGGATTATAGCAAGCAGAGGAGGATACCGGCAGAGGATTAAACTTCCTTGGGGGCCACGGGTGGATTTCTATAGCGAGGGAATTCTCCAAGCTTGTGGCAGAGTGAAGGGCGGGGGAGGCAGATCTGCATTTGAATGGGATCCAGCTATTGCAAATTTGAAAAGCAGAACCAAAGCCCCAGTTTTTGGGGGAGGCCGGGTGGGGGAGGAAAGATGAGGGAGAAACACTTTCTCTTTCCTCAAATCCATATTATGTTCATGCACCTTATCTCTATCAGGCCGTTCCAGCCCAGCCTCCTCAAAGGGAGGGGGGAGCCAGATGTTTTGGGGATGGCTTGGAGGCAACAGTGTTCCTCTGCCGGTTGCCATCCGGCGTTCAGAGGGACGGTGCCTCTGAACCAGGAGTTTCTATTTAGCTGTCGTTTAACCCATAATAGCCCATGAATTGGTCTCTTGGTTTTTCAGAAAGTCGTCTATACGAATGGCCAGATGAGGGAAAGGTGCTGAAAACAGAGGGGCAACAGCCACCCTCTCCTCCGCCTTCTGTTTCACAGGTGGAAATACAGATGTCGCATTCTTGGAATGCTTTCTTTTCCACACTAGGGATCATCTCACGACCACATGTTACACACAGCTCTCTTTTCTGCCCTGGAATATAACCTATTTGTCATTTCCAAAACTAACCCCACCAGCTGTGATATGTAAACTGGCAAGCTATTAAAAGGAGACGGCTTGACTCAATAAAAGAAGCCACGTCCTCCACTTTGTAAGATCTGAGCAAGCCTGTTAATGATAGGACATTTGGGAGGTCTTTCATTCATATGGGCGCCATAGGTCAGAGGCGACTTGACGGCACATAACGCACAACATACACTAGGTAGCGCATTAGCGTTCATGCGCAGGTATGTCTGTACACCAGCATGGTGTAGTGCGTAGGGTGCCAGCCTCAGTGGTAGGGAACGTGGCTTCAAAGCCTTTTAGGTGACTGTGGACCAGAGGCAATCTCTCAGCCTAACCTACCTCACAAGGTTGTTGTGAAGTTAAACAGAAGGAGAATGAGGTACACCACCTTGAGTCCCTTGGGAGGGCTGGATGGACTAAATATATAAATAACGTGCCAGAATCATTCTTGTTCAGAGAATCAGGAATGGAGTGAGAATGTTAAAAAAAGAAGAAGCACCTTTAAGACTAACCAACTTTACTGTAGCATAAGCTTTCGAGAATCACAGTTCTCTTCGTCAGAGACTTAGGTATACTGCCTCTGAACACAGAGGTTCCATTTGTCTATAGTGACCATGGAAGGATCTCTTCCTACATACAAAATAGTAAAGAGTCCAATAGCACCTTTAAGACTAACCAACTTTATTGTAGCATAAGCTTTTGAGAATCACAGCTCTCTTCGTCAGATGCACCATCAGACGAAGAGAGCTGTGATTCTCGAAAGCTTATGCTACAATAAAGTTGCATCTGATGAAGAGAGCTGTGGTTCTCGAAAGCTTATGCTACAGTAAAGTTGGTTAGTCTTAAAGGTGCTACTGGACTCTTTTCTATTTTGCTACTACAGACTAACATGGCTAACTCCTCTGGATCTAAAAAAAAAAGGATCCCTCAAGGCTGTGTCCGGACAAAATAAGAATAGTGATTTATCTGGGACCCATCTCATAAAATGCCCTGACCTGGATTGCTCAGGAAAGCCTAATCGTATCAGATCTCAGAAGCTAAGAAGGGTCGGCTCTGGATAGTCTCTTGCCATGAAACCCCACCAGGGGTCGCCATATGTCAACTATGACTTGAGGGCAGGATTTCATTTTTCCATCCCATAAAACAGGCGCTGTCCCTAAATACAAATGGAATTGACCCAAGAGTACTTTGCTCCAGAACAAGTACCGGATGCTGGAATTTAAAGAAGTGAGCTGTGACTCACGAAAGCTCATATCTTACCACAAATTTTGTTAGTCTTACAGGTTCTGCTCTTTTCTGCTGCTACAGACAGACTAACACGGCTCCCCATCTTGATCCATCTGGATTCTGGAACTGACTCTTGGAGCGGGTGAAATACTATGCAGAGTCGACATCAACACCCTTGAGTTTAATAGAAACTGGGAGTGGAGAGCTCCCTGAAGAACGGAACGGTCCCCAGACTCCTCTTGGTCGATTCCTTGGCAATGGGCTGCACCCATGGCTTAAGATTCTGCCAATCCTGGCCTCATTTTGAAATATCCCCCCACCTTTAGTTTAGCTTCTCATCTGTCTGAAATGGGCTCTGGAAAGCTTATGCCCCAACAAATGGGTCAGGCTTTCAGGTGCCACATGACTCTTTGTCATTTGGGCTGCAGCCGATTTACACATCTTGATTGGTTGGTTGGTTGGTTGGTTGGATTTATAGCCCTCCCTCCCCGCAAGCAGGCTCAGGGAGGGTCACAATCATAGATAAATTACAACAAATAAAACCAGTAAAATACAACTCAGTACCAACATGGATTTCAACATTCCAGGTGGTCTACCCTTCCCCCTTTCCCAGCCCACCATACACAAGGGAAGAAAAGGGTGGAGGAGTGGGTTGGGGGAACTCTAACTCCTCAAGCACGGGGAGGCAGATGGACCATATGCTCCCCCCCACACACACACTGGTAGAGACCGGCCGGGAGGCTAATTAGATGGATCCAGTGCTGGCCTCAGTCATATGCCTGGCGGAACATCTCTGTCTTACAGGCCCACTGAAAAGATACAAGATCTTGGCGGGCCCAAGTATCCTCCGACAGAGAGTTCCACCTGGTTGGGGCCAGGACCGAGAATGCCCTGGCCCTGGTCGAGGCCAGCCAAGACTCCCTGGGGCCAGGGACCACCAGTAGGTGTTTACTTGCAGATCTAAGAGCTCTCCGAGGTACATTTGGGGAGAGGCGGTCCATCAGGTATGCTGGTCCCAGTCCATTTAGGGCTTTATAGGTCAGAACCAGAACCTTGAACCTGATCCGGAATTCCACGGGCAGCCAATGCAGCTGCTGCAGTGTTGGAGTCACGCGTGCCCTGAATGAAATCTTCTACTTGGCATGGATGGTTGGCATAGCCGTCCTGGTTTTTTAGCACTAGTACTGTAAAGCCATTGCAAGTGGGATGACGCAAAACTGGCTGAATGCTGACGGTACCTAGAAACTTGGACAAGTACAATTTGTAGCGAGTTAACCGCCTGCCATCCCTACCAGGACCAAGTCTGATCACGCCGAATCTGCAGCTTCTTGCTTCAACGCTTCTGCTGACGGACTGCAACTTTTATTCGTTGAATTTATTTACAGCCCGCCTGTCTCGCCGAGACTCCAGGCAGATTACACAACGTAAAACAATGCCGTCAGATAGCATGAGACATCCAATAAAAAGTGCAAGAGGACGAGGGTTACAAAAACGAGAAAAGAAAGCCAAAAAAAAAGGTGTCAGCCAGATCGTAAACAAGGCAGAAAATGGAATTACGAATGGAAAAGACAATGCAGGAAGATAACACATACAATAAAAAGTGGAATAGACTACAGCCCTATTCCCTTGATTAAAATGTCCTCCTAAATAATTGTTTTACACAATCAGTGGGATGATAGTGTGTGTGTGTGGGGGGGGGGCTTCCTGTCCTCGGGCACACCGTTTCACAAAGTGGGAATCACAGTGGAAAATGTTCGGGTACGGGCAGCGCCCGAAACCAGAGGGAAGGGAGAGAGAAACGAAAGAAAACTGTGGGCAGGAAACGGGCACAGAGCTTGCCTGCTTATTGCTATACCCTCTAACAAGCTCAAGGCAGTGTGTACGAGGCACATACATTCTATTTTAACAACCAGGCTCAAAGCACAACTGGTCCAAGGTCACAAAGAAACCTTCAAGGACAAAGTAGGGATTCGAACCCATGTCTCCCCTTTCCTAGTAGGAGGGGAAAGGAGGGGACTGGGGGCGGATTGGAAGGGGCGGAGAGAGGCATTTCTGGGTATAAAGGGTAGCAAAGGGTAGCTTTTCACGGAGGAGGAGACCTTTGCTCTGATGAAGATAGTAATAATGTTCATTCCTTACTCAGTGACCACAAGTATATCTAGAGCACTGCTCCTTCCCTTGCTGTTTAAGTGAGCCTCATCTGCATCTGAGCCTGGGGGCTTTCAGGTTTGAGCCCCTTCCCGCTCCTCTTAAGCACTGGAGGAAGGCAGCAGGGCCAGAGAGGGCACCTATTATTTGATGGTGGTGGAGAGAAGAGAGGAGAGGACCATGTAGGGCTGCCAGGTCCCCCAGTGGAAGTGGGGGATTCCCTGCTCCCAGGAGTAATGTTGTTGTGCCACCCCAGGAGCACTCTTTCACTCTACAGCAGGCCTATTTGGGCCCCAAATTGACCTGCTGCGAAGCGTGGGAATGCTCCCGGGCCCTGCACAATGATGTCACTTCCTGGAAGTGATGTCATCATGTTGTCCCAGGATCGTGCTTCACACACATACAAAGACACCAAGGAAGGGGAGTGCCGGATCTCCCCCTCTCACTGGGAGGGTAAGAGGACCAGGCAACCCTAGCGGTGGAGTGGCTAGAGTGTCAGACTAGGATCTGGGAAACCCAGGTTCAAATCCCCCACTTTGCTAGTCCCACTCTCTCAGCCTGACTTACCTCACAGGGCTGTTGTGAGAATAAAACAGTAGAGGTAAAAAATGATGTCATAATGTCACTTTGGTTCCCCCTTGGTGACAAAAGCGGGATATAAATAAATAAACAAACCTACCTCACAAGGTTGTTGTAAGGAACAAATGACGGAGGCAAAAATGATGTTGCAAGCTGCTTTGGGTCACCCCACAGACGAAAGTGGGGTATAAACAGATAAAAAAATAAACCTACCTCACAAAGTTGTTGTGAAGATAAAATAGCACAAGAGAAAAAAGGTGTCCTAAGCCCCTTTGGGTCCTCACTGGGGACAAAAGTGGGGTATAATTAAATAAACAAACCTGCCTCACAGGACAGCGAAGGTAAAATGGAGGGGGGGGACTAATGTACACTCTCCTGAACTCCTTGGAGGAAAGGTGGGATAAAAATGTAACAATGATTTTGGTTGGGTTGGCTTGTCAGGGAAATGTGAGAGGAACTGTGCCCCCCTGAAATTCTCCCCTCAACAAGGCCCCGTCTCCTCTGGCCATTTAGGCCCTGGACTCCCTCTGGCCTACACAAGAGCTCCCCTTTGGCTCAAGGCCTTGTGGAGTCCGGGCCAGAGTCTTGCACAAGCGCCCGGGTCCAAAGCAATCTTCAGGACTGCGAATCTGGTCTAAACCCCAAGATTGCCCCAGGAAGCTGAGAGCCAAGCTACAAGTGATGCCTTACGCAGGTTGGCCACTTGTCAGCTTCCCTCAAGTTTTGATGGGAAATGTAGGCGTCCTAGTCTTGCAGCTGTAATGGAGAGCCAAGCTGTAAAACCAGGATGCCTACATTTCCCATCAAAACTTGAGGGAAGCTGACAAGTGTCCGATCTGTGTAAGGTGTTACTTGTAGCTTGGCTCTGAGCCGCATGTGCCTTAACCCTTCACAGACCAGGCTCTTTAGGACAGCGGCTTCCTTGCCGAGCGGGGGCACAACCGATCCAAAGATATGCCAAGTGAGGCAGGAAGAGAGATGAAGACAGCCTGGGTGAAACCACCGGGCGCTGCAGGGAGCAGGCCAGCCAGACGGGCAGCCGGCAGCCTGGAGCCGGTGGGCAGACCTCCTTGCTAGTGTAGCTTGCACTGCAGGGGGGACAGGCTGTGCCTTGCTGTAAGGCCTGGGCGCCTTTTTCCATGTTCCACTGAAGAAAAAGATGTGCTCTCTGCCACGGAGGACCCCAAAGAAAGGGGCATTGCTGGGCAAGAGAAGGATGCTGGGAGTTTAGGCCTGCCTGAGTTGATTGCCTAGCCCACGTTCACGGATTTATTATTTATACATTGAAAAGACTTACCTCCTGCCGACTCCATCAGCTATTCTGAGAGCTTTACAACACTCAGTTAAAACAATTTTTTTTAAAAAAAATCACAGACCAGCAGCGCAAAACATAATAATATGGCAGTAATAACAAATAAACACAAAACCAGATCTTTCTGTACAATGCGTTTTTACTCTGCGGTAGGGTGGCACGTGTGACTCTCCTTTATTTGATTCTCACAACAACAAACCTGTGAGGCAGATTGACAGAGAGAGAATCTTATAGGGTTGCCAGCTCCAGGTTGGGAAATTCCTGGAGATTTCAGGGGTGGAGCCTGGAGAGGATGGAGTTTGGGGAGAGAAGGGTCCTCAGTGGGGTATAATTCCATAGAATTCACCCTTCAATGCAGCCATTTTCTCCAGGGGAACTGATCTCTGTGGCCTGGAGATCAGTTGTAATTCAGGAGATCTCCAGCTTCTACCTGGAGGCTGGCAACCCTTGCAGAAAGGAGGGGTTGATTCCAGATCCTAGACCAAAAGCCTAACCACTCCACCTTCCAGGCTCTCAGTACTAAAATGGTAATACCATGGAGATAAAATAAATTTCAAGGCTGGGAGTGAGGAACAATTTGTCAGAGGCATGGGGAAATAAAAATGTTTAAGGACGGTGGGCAAGCCATCTGGCCCTAGCCCTATACACGATCCTAAGGAGCTCAACCTGATACATATTTATTTACGTTATTTATAACCCGCCTTTCTCACTGAGAGTCAAGGCAGATTACGCAGCATAGGTCAAATACAATCAAAAGGATGAGATGGGCAACAAACAAAGCCGACAGGTTTGGATTGCAGAAATCTAAAAGCAAGCGGAAATCTGAAAATAACAACAACAACATTTGATTTATATACCACCCTTCAGGACATCTTAGTGCCCACTCAGAGCGGTTTACAAAGTATGTCATTATTATCCCCACTCAATAATCACTCTGTGAGGCGGGTGGGGTTGAGAGAGCTCCGAGAGAGCTCTGACCAGCCCAAGGTCAGTGGGGAATCAAACCCGGCTCTCCAGATTAGAGTCCTGCCGCTCTTAACCACTATACCAAACTGGCTCTGAAATAGGGTTGCCAGCCTCCAGGTGGTCAAAACTAAAGACGGGCCACACCGGATTCGAGACTGCAAACACAACAAAGAAAATACCGGTGCATAAGAACGACAAGGTTCTATCAATTTCTAAATGAATTTTAGAGTTTATAAACCTTTAAAGTGCAAAGTGCTCTATATAGTGTATAGCATAAATAAATCCATATATAACAATAATACAACTGGTATCAACCGTGTGCAGCTAAGTCCTCCTGGTCAAACTCGAAAGTTCATGAGTCAATGAGAAATTATTTCTTCAAATATATTGCACAATGGCCCAAAGGTGGCCTCCAGATCCAAAAGACAACACGGGTGCTGTAGCTGAGCTCTTCCTTCAGCTACGGGTTTTAGCCAGCACTTTCCCAATACGTGTTTCGTGTTTGCTACTTCATCAGGCAATAATGTCTGTTTGGACTGTAAAAAGAATTATGAACAGTATCTCCTAATATTTACATTTATAAGTTATACAAACATTAAAAACATTGTATTGAAATAGCAGTACTTATTGGTCACCACAATCCTTTTACACACTCATGACTCAGGGCCAAGCTACACATGACGAATGACACTTGAACGGCAAGTGGATTGAGTGGAGGGCAAGTGAACAGGGAGAAATACACTTGCCGTTCAAGTGTCATTCGTCATGTGTAGCTTGGCCCTCAGTCAATTGATACGGACGGAACAATGCCATAAAGGAAGCCCAAACCAATTACCGTTTATATCTACTGATCTCCCAGAATTACAACTGATCTCCAGGCCACAGAGATCAGTTCCCCTGGAGAAAATGGCTACTTTGGGGGGTGGACTCTATGGAATTATGCCATGCTGAGGGGTCCTTTCCCTCCCCAAACCCCACTTTCTCCAGGTTTCACCCCCCAGATCTCCAGGAATTTCTCATCTTGGAGATGGCAACCCTAAGCTGAAACTAAGCTTAAGCATGAACATGCAACACTTTAAACGATGTAGAAATTACATTGTAGGATCATACTTAAATCAACAAACAGTATGTACTATACCAAGATTGCCAGCTCCAGTTTGGGAAATTCCTGGAGTGGAGCTTGGTGGGTGGAGCTTGGAGGGGGCGGGGTTTGGGGAGGGGAGGGGAGGGACTTCAGCAAGGTATAATGCCATAATGTCCACCTCCCAAAGCAGCCATTTTCTCCAGGGGAATTGGATATCAGTTGTAATTCCAGGAGATCTCCAGCCACCACCTGGAGGCTGACAACCCTATACTATACACAGTAGTGTAGTCCACAATTCCTATCCCTTTACCAAAGCACCTTTCTGAACTATTTTTGTTACAGTACATCCCTACTGCGATGGGGGAGGTGGTGCTGGAGGGTGCGCTCATGCCGTAGCCGACTTAAGGTTTTCAAGGCAAAGAGACTAAGAGAGGTGGTTTGCCATCAGCCCCCTTTCCCCAAGCCAAGACAGGGGCAAATGCCTCTTTAAACTCTTCCTCTTCCCTAGCATAAATCTCAATCAAGGCCTCCCTTTATACCCATCAGCAGTTTTCGCACATGCAAATAGGAGTGAGCAGCTGCGCAGTGATTGGCTGTGATTGCTGCCTTTGGAACAAGAAACACAAGCAAAGGGCTCCTTAACCCTTTCCTGCGTATAGCTGTGGAAACTTTGGGAGAGTTCTCCTTTTACACATTCCAGTTGCTCAATGTCGTTTTGTAGTGTCTTCTTGTCACACACATGGGGTGAACAACAGAGAGATGTAAGGCGAGGGGCTTTGCCAAGGCCTCTGTTGCTGTCTGCCGGAGAGGAAGAGGTTAAAGAGCCCTTTGCCCATTGCTCAAGATGGAATGTGTCAGTGGGTGGAGTGGCCGTTTTGTGATTCCTTTCGCTCTTGCTCAATTCTATTGCTCAACCGCTGGACCCTGTTAAAAATGAGCTGTTGATCTGGAATTTAGAAAGCCAACATGACTCCAAATTCATAGGAGGTCACCCTGAACACTGAAGAACGCCCCCCACCCCTGTTCTTCCCAACATCCTTTTCAATTTTTTTTAAAAGGCTGAATCACATTATGCTAAGATCCCAGAAATCTGTATGAATTTCTTGACAGGTCCATGTGAGCTGCTAGAAAGGCAGCCAGAGAAACTGTTTTCCCCGGCAATGGCTTTACTTGTTGAATTTGCGCCAAGCAGGCTGCTGCTAAAGGCAGAGGAGCAAGATTAAAAAAAAATGCTGGCATCCCTATGCAGACTATGAAGGGAGGACAGGACAGCCAACTTTTGAAATGGCCTTTGTTCAATCTATAACAATTAGCAGGCAATAACGTCACTGCCTTCTACCATTTTTCATCCTGCCTTTACTCTAGGGTTGCCAGCTCCAGGTTGGGAAATTCCTGGAAATTTTGGAGGTGGAGCCCAGGGAGGGCGGGGTTTGGAGAGAGGTGGAACCTCAGAAGGTATATTGTCATACAGTCCACCCTACAAAGCAGCCATTTTCTCCAGGGGAACTGATCTCTGTTGCCTGGAGATGGGTTGTAATTCCGGGAGATCTCCAGCTACCACCTGGAGGCTGGCAAGCCTCACCTGGTTGGGAGGTGTGCAATTGAAGTGGCGGCCTGGGTGGCTGGTCCTTTGCATCCAGCTGTTCGGGCATCACCTTGCCTGCATTTAAGTGACGTGAATCCAATCAGGGACTGGCAGGCCCCATCAATATCCTGGCCCCGGCTGCATTAATCACAGACTAATTAGCACCAAGAGATCAGGACCCAGACAGAGCTGTTGGCACTTGCAAGGAGGAGGGGAGGAAAACAGACTGAGAAACCAGGGACACCAGTTGGTTCTGCCTGCCGGGAACCGTTCCTTGGATAGAGCACAGGCCGGCTGGCTCTGGGGCTCACAGTTGCTGGCACTCGGCATGCCAATCGTAGGGAAGAATGCAGGTGCGGAGAGGTTGGAGGGGCCGTAACAAGAGGCACTTGTATGCTATGGCCGAGATCCAGAGGGGCTTGCAATCAACAAGCCTTCACGTGCTGCTACAACCATGTTCGACAAAAAAAAAAAACCCGTGCGTGGCAACTGATATTAGAGATGGATATTCAATCTTACGCTGGTGAAGAAATGAATGGGAAAGGGACCCCACCTCTGGTGCTTGCTGCGTGTCTGGGAAAGAGGGGAACAGAAGGCATCTTTAAGGCTGGCAGCTCTTGAGGCAGCTCTGGTGCCTTCAGCCAGCAGCGAGGCCTGCAGGTAATAATGCTGATATTAAGCGGCAAAGAATTCCACACGCAGCTCTCTGCAAACCCAGCTGGTGTTAAAGGAGCTGGCGCAGGCTGGCAGGTTTCCCCAGTCATCTGCCAACTCCAGTTGCGTTGGCAAGGGTCAGCCCGCTTCCTGACAGTGTGTGGCTTCATTAACAACTGAAACAAAACTTACACACATGTAAATGCATTTGTCCACGTTCACCCCTTGTTTGTTTGCATTCTTCGGTCATCCCCAGCCCCCATTTCAAATTAGATAGTAGCCTCCCCCTTGGACGGGAGGCCTTTACTTTTGAAGAGAATGGCAAAGAATTCTAGGCATGAGGGGATGTGAGGGAGAATGGCAGGGGGCAGTGAGGGAGCATGGCAGGGAGGGAGTTTCAGGCATAAGGGGCAGTGAGGGAGAATGGTAGGGACTTTCAGGCATGGGGGCAGTGAGGGAGAATGGCAGGGAATTCCAGGCATGGGGGCAGTGAGGGAGAATGGTAGGGACTTTCAGGCATGGGGGCAGTGAGGGAGAATGGCAGGGACTTTCAGGCATAAAAGGCAGTGAGGGAGATTGGCAGGGAGTTTCAGGCATAAGGGGCAGTAAGGGAGAATAACAGGGAATTCCAGGCATGGGGGCAGTGAGGAAGAATGGCAGGGAGTTTCAGGCATAAGAGGCAGTGAGGGAGAATGGCAGGGAGTTTCAGGCATAAGGGGCAGTGAGGGAGAATGGTAGGGAGTCCCAGACATAAGGGGCAGTGAGGAGGATATAAAAGAGTCCCAGGCATAAGAGGCAGTGAGGGAGCGTAGCAGGGAGTTCCAGGCATAAACGGCAGTAAGGGAGCATGGCAGGGAGTCCCAGGCATGGGGGCAGTGAGGGAGAATGGAAGAGAGTTCCAGGCATAAGGGGCAGTGAGGGAGAATGGTAGGGAGTCCCAGACATAAGGGGCAGTGAGGGAGATGTAAAAGAGTCCCAGGCATAAGAGGCAGTGAGGAAGTGTAGCAGGGAGTTCCAGGCATAAGGGGCAGTGAGGGAGCATGACAGGTAGTCCCAGGCATAGATGGCAATGAATAAGTATGGCAAGTCATTACTGGCATTAAGGGTAGTGATGGAGCATGGCAGGGAAGTCCAGGCATAAGAAGCAGTGAAAGAAAGTAGGTAGAGTCACTTGCTGGAGCTCAAAACCACCTAACTGGTTCAGCTGGGAATTTGAAAGATCAAAAGTAACAAGTGGCAATTGTGGGCAAAGAGGGGGAACAGAGAAGCCCAGGCAAGGCCAGGAAATCTTTCGATGATAAGTGCAAAGAGTTGGCCTGAGAGCTATTCTGAAGAAAATCTTCTAACACATTCCCCTTCCAAACCGTTGTCCTTGTCAGCCTCCGACTGGAGATATAAGTCTTTGTGCCTCTGGCCAAACTGCCCACCAGAAAGAGCCAAGAGGCAGATTCCTTCACAGTCTTTCGGAATCAACCCAGCCAATGTGAGAGGAGCCCTAAATATTTGTTAACAACTTGTGGGCAGCTTGGTTTGCTGAATCAGCGGAAAAGCTTCAAACCGCCACGATAAGGGAGATCTCTGTTGCTTGTTTTGGTGAGCGTAATAGGTCGTAGTAGCCCCCTTTCCAATAGATTTTGGCTTCTGGTTGTGAATTTTCTATCCCACAGGGAGCTTTAGTGACCTTTGGATATTTACCCAGGATAGGCCTGGATGTGGAAAGGTGCAGAAAGGGTCCTTTCGTCTCCATCTCGTGGTAAAGGCCTTGCAAGCGCCCTCAGTCAGGAAGAGGGTCCGATTTTGCATCGGCAGGGCCTAACAAAATCTCCTGCCCGTGGCCCACAATAGCCATTACCGTATCCTGACCACTTCCCTCAAGCTTGCTACGTTTTGACCCCCCCCCCCAGCTCATTCCAGCTAGCAATTTCAGGGGCCATTGCGGGGGGGGGGCTGGTTTGTTCCCTCAGCAGCCGGCGGCGCCAAGGAGAAAATGAGGCAATAAATAACAGAGGGATGGGAATGGATGAGCTCTTGGCCGTGCGCTTCGGTAATGCTGAAATATGGCTCCTCTGAGTTCGCAGGTCTCTATTGCTGAAAAACCCAGGCACGTGCCAGGCCTGAACACTGCAGAAGGAAAAGGCGAAGTTCTAGGAGATCTGAGGATGGGAGAGGGAAAGATGGCCGTCGGCCTACACTTCCTGCCCTCTAGGCCTTTGCTGAGGGGTTTGGGGCATTGTGGAGGTAATATTGTTGCCACCTCCTGGTGGGGCCTGAAGACTGATCTCCAAATGAAAAAGAGCAATTCCTGTGGAGAAAATGGCTCTTTTGGAGCGTGGTCTCTATGGCATTATGGTTGCCAGCCTCCAGATTGGGGCTGAGATGCTAGGGTTGCCAGCCTCCAGGTGGTGGCTGGAGATCTCCCGGAATTACAACTGATCTCCAGGCCATAGAGATCAGTTCCCCTGGAGAAAATGGCTGATTTGGAGGGTGGACTGGATGGCCTTATAACCTTCTGAGGTTCGTGAATCCCAAATCCTGCCCTTTTCAGGTTCCACCCCCAAATTCTCCAGGAATTTCTCAACCTGGAGCTGGCAACCCTAGGAGCTAACCCCGCAGGAGTCTTTAAAGAAGCCAACCGATTCCCTTCCAAGGGTTACATTAATGTACAAAGTTGCCAACTTTTTCACACATCCAGCTCTTTTGTACCCTTAATTGGCACCTTGGGATCCAAATCCCCACTCTACCATGAAAGCTCGCTGGGTGACGTGGGGTCATTCTCTCCCACTTTGTCTCTCAGCCTAACCCACCTCAAAGGGTTGTTTTGAGTTTGCAGTGGAGGTAGAGAGAAAGTTGTATGCCACTTTGGCTCCCTACTAGGGAGGAAAGTGGAGTATAAATGTCTAAATAAATAAATAAACTATTCAGAAATGAAGTTGCCAGGTTGGGAAATTCCTGGAGATGGGAGGGGGGGGGCTAAGAAGGTTTGGAGAGGGGAGGGTTCTCAAACCAGTTTGGTGTAGTGGTTAAGAGCGTGGGACTCTAATCTGGAGAGCCGGGTTCGATTTCCCACTCCTCCGCTTGAAGCCAGCTGGGTGACCTTGGGCTAGTCACAGCTTCTAGGAGCTCTCTCATCCCCACCCACCTTACAGGGTGTCTTGTTGTGGGGATAATAATGGCATACTTTCTAAACCTTCTGAGTGGGCATTAAGTTATCCTGAAGGGTGGTATATAAATCGAATGTTATTATTATTGTATTATTTTTATTGCAGTATAATGCCATAGAGTCCCCCTTCCAAAAGCAGTCCTTTTCTCCACGGGAGCTGATCTCTGTTGTCTGGAGATCAGTTGTAATTCTGGGAGGTCTTCAGGCCCCTCCGGGAAGCTGGCAACCCTAGAAGCCAGGGGCCGCATTTCCTTACATGGATAGGAAATGTTTTATTTCTTTTCTCAACAAGTAATTAAATGAAGGCATTCGCTGCCCATGGACGTAGCGATGGCCGCAATAGCAGATGGCTTTAAAAGGAGTTAGTCGGATTAATGGAAGATGGGATTCTTCGGTTGCAACAACTAGACACGGTGACTAAAGGGAGAGAGAAGAGTCTGAATTCCAGTGTAGCATCAGGAGACCTCAGCTTCATAGGGTTGCCAGGTCCAGGTTGGGAAATTCCTGGAGATTTGGGGGGTGGAGCCTGAAGAAGGCAGGTTTTGGGGAGAGGAGAGGCCTCAGAATGGTATATCGTCATAGAGCCCACAACCCAAAGCACCTCTTTTCTCCAGGGGAACTGATCTCTGTCGCCTGGAGATCAGTTGTAAATCCAGGAGATCTCCAGCCACCACCTGGAGGCTGGCAACCCAGTTCTATGCCCTGTCTGTCTCCCCCTCCACAGGGCAACTGGCTGGCCATTGTGGGAAACGGGGCGCTGGGTTAGGTGGAGCACTGCTCTGATCTGGCAGCGCTTTTCTTATGTTCTTACTTCTCGATGCCAGGAACAGGGCCATTAAGAAAGCTGGCAGCCTTCGAGGTTTCTCAACATCCGAAGGCACAGTGTGCGGCCGAGAGAGATGGGACTGGCTAAGCGCGCCTCAATTTGATGGGCAGCCTTGGGGAGGGGAGCAGCCCAGTCGGTGCCCACTGGAGGAGGAATCTTCCACTCTTGCCTCATCCTGGCACAACACAGCCTGTTCTCAGAGGAGGCTGGTGGCCGCAGGATCACAGCTCGCGGGCAGTGCGTTGGGTGGCTTCCAGTTCCCTGCCAGCGGAGCCAGGAAGGGTTGCCAGCTTTTGCGAGCGGCCTTTCCTCCTGTGCGTTTCACAGCAGTTGCCATTGCAGACGTTCACCTCCATGCCAGGTGGGGGTGGCTTCACTTTTCGATTTCAGTGCACCGACGGGCACTGTTTTTCTGGTCAGTTGATGATCTTATTGCCGTGGGGTAAGCAAAAGGGAGAGGGTTTCCCCTTTCCAGTTCTGGTTTGCATCAAAACGTCAATAGCTTTTGCTTTTAAAACTTTTAGAAATAACTTTGTTTGTTTGTTTGTTTGTTTGTTTGTTTGTTTGTTTGTTTGTTTGTTTGTTTGTTTGTTTGTTTGTTTGTTTGTTTGTTTGTTTGTTTGTTTGTTTGTTTGTTTGTTTGTTTGTTTGTTTGTTTATAGAACACTTTTCTCACTGAGACTCAGAGTCTCTACACGAGACGACTTGGCAGGTGTTCAAATATAGGGAGACGCAATGTTAGCTGGGAAGTGTAGTTTAAAAAGACCGAGCTGGCGGAGATTGCTCCTCAGAGGGTTTGTCAATTTCATCTTCTCCTCTTGGAAGGCTCTGTCAATTTCACCTCTCCAGTCTATAACTGTGTGGGATCTCAACCAGAGGGCAGCAAGGAATGGAAATGGGCTGAAGCTGCCGTCCAGAGCCGGCCTTGGACCTGGAGAGGTTATAATGGCCTGAGGTTTCCCTTCTGGCATTTCACAGCCCCTTCACACAGCTCCAGTCTATAACAAAGCCTTTGCCCTGCTGCCATCTCTGTCTTTTTAAACGACTCTTCCCAGCTACCATTGCATCTCCCAACACATGTTCTTCACGTGTCAGATGTCTCATGTAGAGAGACTCTCAGGGCAGATTACAAAATATAAAAATCAACGCAAGCAGACAGCATAATTCATCCAATGAATAGTGAAACAGGTTTAGACAGACAGACAGACAGACAGACAGACTTGCATGATGTAATGGTTAGAGTGTTGGACTATAATGCGGGAGGCTCAGGTACAAACCTTGACTCTGCCATGGAAGCACAGTGGATGACTCTCTCTCTCTGCTGGGCCTACCTTCCAGGGTCGTTGTGAGGATAAAGCGAAGGGAGGGAGAATGATGTTGTAAGGCGCTTTGGGTCCCCGTTGGGGATGAAAATGGGTTATAAATATCTAAATAGGTAGCTCCTATTATGCGTGTTCCGCAACATTGATCCAACCTTGCCAAAACCTGCTTCCCCCTGCCACTTCAGAATCCCTTTCCAAATTTACAATCTGTTTGTAATAAATGGTATGCTCATAGAGCCAGTGAGGTGTAGTGGTTAGAGTGTTGGACTAGGGTTTGGAGGGTCTAGGTTCAAATCCTGCCCCCTTCCCCACGGCCACGAAAATCTTGGGTCAGTCACTGTCAGACAAACCTACCTCCTAGGGGTGTTGCGAGGATAAACTGGGGTTCTAAAACTGTATGATGTTTAAATTTGATCGTTAAAAATAAAAACAGGGTGTGGCTAGGTCTGAATCTAAAAGACTTACAGTGCAATCCTATGGAGAGTTACTCCAGTCTAAGCCCATTGAAGTCAATGGCCTTAGACTGGAGTAACTCTATAGGATTTCACTGTTAGGGTGTCTCCTTGCGTCCCCGCCTGTCCAATCATGTCCATCTTTCCATCGGGGTTCCTTTCTTGCCTCTGCTCTCTTAATCCCCTTCTCTCCACCCCAGATCATTGCAGTTATGTTGGGGGGAACTCCCTGCTCCTTGATGCTGGCGGGTCAGGACAGAATCTTTCCTCTCCCTTTCCTAATATTCTTCCCCAGCACAAAATGAACAATTGCTCTAGAAGTCCACACAAGATTGCAGTCACCTTTGGTTCACTGGGGAGGAAGGGCAGAGAATGCAGTTCCCTGGCACTCTGCTTGCCCCACACCCCCAGGCTCTTCTAGGCAATGGGTGATCGCCCTACTGTCTCCAGTCAGGGTGAGTCTTTTGCCAGGATATGAGGTCTCAGCTGGCCCCCAGCCACCGCAATCCCAGACATTATCCTTAATACGCTTAGCACAGAGCTACAGCCACACCTATCTATCCAACTGGCACAACTGTTCACAGTTCTGCATATATCGCATTCCCACATCAGAACCATAGAATCATAGTGTTGGAAGGGACCTCCACGGTCATCTAGTCCAACCCCTGCACAATGCAGGAAATTCACAACTACCTCCCCACACACACACCCAGTGACCCCTGTTCCATGCTCAGAAGATGGAAAAACACCTCCAGGATCCCTAGCTGAACTGACCCAGGGAAAATTGCTACCTGACCCCAAGGTGTAATCACAATCATTATTAAAACAGGTCTAGACCGGCGTCGAGCAAAACAGCATTCTTATTCTCAAGGTTAAAAAAGAGGTAAAAATTATTAGCTCCCACATTACTAAAAATATTGCACAAAATTAAAATACAGCAAAAGCATTTCAGACCCCTAGGTGGCGATCGGCATTACCCCGGGCATGTTCGAAGGGGGCACGAGAACTAAGTACTGATGTAACCCTTCCTGCCCTCCCTCGCATGATCTGCCCAGGTTCACAGAATCAGCAAGTTCACAGAAAGGAAGAATCCTAGAGTTGGAAGGGGCCTTACAGACCATCTAGTCCAACCCCCTGCCCAGTGCAGGAATTTTCTAAACTGTTTAAACTTTTCACGTACTTTTTAAAACAGTACAGCTAAAAGAAACGGCAATGAAGCGAATGGCTTACAGTTTGATAAGAACATAAGAAAAGACTTACTGGATCAGGCCAAAGGTCCATCTGTCTGTCTGTCTGTCTGTCTGTCTGTCTGTCTGTCTGTCCGTCCGTCCGTCTGTAGTCCGTCTTTCTCACTGAGACTCAAGGCGGATTACACAGTGTGAGATTAGTACAATCAGTATCAAGTACATTCAAGGACATTTCCATAAACAATGCCATTGGGTAAATAGACACAAGTTTAAAAGACATAGTATTAGCAAGAATCCAATACAGAGTAGAAAAAAATACTGAAGCAGAACATAATCAATGCTAGGACTAACATTAGACAACATGGGGCACTGGTGGTACATAGGAATACATATTTAAAGCAGCAGATAGTATGTAAGGCAATATAGTGGTGACGTTTATGGTCCCTAACTCATGAGCGAAGCACCTGAGACCCCCTCCCTACCCCCTCCCATTTGAGTAAAAAGCCTTTTTGAATAGTTTGGTTTTGCATCGGTTATGAAAAGCCAGGAGAGTGGGGAACTCTCTGACTTCCTCAGGCAGGTCATTCCACAGGACAGGGGCCACCACAGAGAAGGCCTGTGTACTGACTGCTGCTGACTTCACCTGTGTGCAGCCTGGCCCCTGCAGGAGACCCTGTTCAGATGAATGAAGCTGCCATGGAGGAACATAGGGAGGGAGGCGGTCCCACAGGTATGCCAGACCAAGAACGTGAAGAACTTTGTACGTAATAACTAATACCTTGAACTGAGCACGGTAACTGATGGATAGCCAATGGAGCGACTGTAGGATGTGGCATCTCATTCACCACAAGGGCTGAATGGTTCCATTGAGCCATCAGGGTCACTAACAAGATGCCTCATCACATGTTCGTCAAGTGTAGGAAGACACAATGTTAGCCAGGAAGCATAGTTTAAAAAGACAGAGCTGGCAGACATCACTCCTCAGAGGGTTTGTCAATTTTATCTTCACATCTGAAAGGCTCTGGCAATTTCACCTCTCCAGTCTAAAACTGTGTGGGATCTCAACAAGAGGGCAGCGAAGAATGGAAATGGGTTGGAGCTGCCTTCCAGAGTTGGGCTTGGACCTGAGAGGTTATAATGGGCTGAAGTTTCCCTTCTGGCATTTCACAGCCCCTTCCCACAGCTCCAGTGTATAGCAAAGCCTTTACCCTGCCGCCAGCTCTTTCTTTTTAAACTACCCTTCCCAGCTACCATTGCATCTCCCAACACATGTTCTTCACGTGTCAGTTGTCTCATGTAGAGAGACTCTACGTTATCAGCTCGCATGTTATTTGGGAAGGGGGTGATGAATTTCACAAGTTAATGGCAAGTTGTGGGCAGAAATATGCCCTGTCCTCTGGCTGACCATCTGTTCTACTTGCACTTAAAATTTAGAAGAGGGGGAGGAAAAAAGTCCTCTCTCTCCACCTTGCATAATTATCCCATACATAATTTTAGAAATCTTAAGTATGACCCCCCATCATCTTTCCTCTAATCCAAAATAAAAATGTTTGAACTTTTCCATGTAGGAAATGGTCCTCTAAGCCCTGGAGACTGCCTTTTCCCCTGCCCCCGCAGCATGGAGCTGCTCTTCCTCGGGAGTAAATTTGCCCGGGATCTGGCTGTCAGTGCCTGTTGGAGTGGGTTTTAATGTCGGCACTTGGCCGGGGTGCAGTCCAGAACCGCGTTGCTGACCTTGCCCCTCCGGGGCTTGTGAATCTGTCACTGGGATGTGTCCATCCGCCTCCCCCCTCCCCACAATGGCCCCTCTAAATTATTCACACCATCGATTCCATTTCTTGCTGCTCAAGCGTCTGGGCTTGCACTCGCTGAACCTTGGATGAGGGGGAGAGATCATAAACCAGGAGGGACTGAGCTTGTAAGCGGGCCCAGAAAACCTTCTGGAGGAAGAGAAGGAGAGAGGTAGGTGAGCCCCATAAGCTAGTGTGTGTGTGTGTTATGTGCCTCCGACCTATGGGTTCAAATCCCGACTCTGCCATGGAATCTCACTGGGTGACCTTGGGCCAATCACTTTTTGTTAGCCTAACCTACCTCACAGGGCTGTTGTAAGAACACACCAAGGGAGAAAAACAGTCGACGGCCCTGAGTTCTTTGGTGGAAGGTGAGAATAGAATATATTGATCTTTAGGTACCTACGTGCCATCAAGTGGCAACAGACTTATGGCGGCTCCAGCAAGGGGCTCTCAAGGCAAGTGAGAAGCAGAGGTGGTTGGCCAGTGCCTTCCTCTGCAGAGTCTTCTTCGGTGGTCTCCCACCCAAGTACTCCTATCCTACTTAGCTTTCAAGATCTGACAGAAACAGGCTATACTATGCCACTTCCCTCCCATGTGTGTGTTACGTGCCGTCAAGTCACCTCCAACCTTTGGCAACCCTATGAAGGAAAGACCTCCAAAACGTCCTATCATTAGCAGACTTGCTCAGATCCTGCAAACTGGAGGACGTGGCTTCTTTGATTGAGTCCAGCCATCTCATTTTGCCAGCGTTTTATTTTACTGGCCCTTAGTCTTGTGGTTTTCACTGAGGCTTGCTCTGTGAGTAGACTTTGTCCAGCAGTTGTTTGGGACCCAAGGTCAGGGTTGCCAACTGACCAGAAGAATAATCCAACCAGACTTGCTCCCACGTCCTGAACAGAAGCTTGACCCGAATCAACCAGCAAGCACAACTTTTTATGACTTATTTTCGGCGTCATCAGCCCTACTTTCTGCGCACGAAGCTGTTCTTGGAATGCGCAGGGGCACGATGACCTAGGATGAGGAATTATTTCTGGTCGCTTTGCCATCTCTTCCCATCTCCATCCTTACTACCCGGTCTAGTTGGCAGATCAGGCATTTAATGAATAAAGGCTACCAAAGCCCTGCTTCACTGACAAGCTGGCACAATGGGCACCCTGCCCGTACTGGATGGCAATTGAAGAAGAGACATCTCGCAGGCCTCTGCCTCTGGCCAAGGAGAGGAAAGGGAATTGGATCAATGAGGACGGCAAACAGCCAGGGGGGTAGAAGGTGAGGACTGTGTCCTTAGAGGCGGGGCGGGAAATCCTTGCGGAAGGTCTGCCAACATAGCCCAGAAGTATGTATCAAATACTCTTCTCCCTCTGCAAACACCTGTGCTATGATTTGTTAATAGGAACATATGAAGCTGCCTTATATTGAATTAGAGCATCAGTCCATCAAGATCAAGACTGTCTGCTCAAACTAAAAGCAGCTCTCCGGGGTCTTGGGCAAGGGTCTTTCAAATCACCTCTTTCCTGACCCTTTTAGCTGAAGATGCTGGAGATTGAACGTGGGACCTTATGCATGCCAAACAAAAGCTTTAACGCTCAGCCACAGCCCCTCCCTATGAAGCTGACTTATATTGAGCCAGGCTATTGGTGCATCTGCGGAGGGGCTGTGGCTCAGTCGTAAAGCATCTGCTTGGCACGCAGAAGGTTGCAGGTTCAACCCCCAGCATCAGCTGAAAGGATCAAGTGGGAGGTGATGAGAAAGTCTGCAGAGCTGTAGCCCGTCTGAGTAGGCAATGCTGACTTTGATGGATCTATGGTCCGAATCATTATAAGCAGGGCTTTTTTTCAGCACCGCTGAAAATGGTCACATGGCTGGTGGCCCCGCCCCCTGGTTCCAGACAGAGGGGAGTTTAGGGGCGGGGACACCAGCGGAGGGCAATCTAAACTCTCCTCTGTCTGGAGATCAGGGGTGGGGCCACCGGCCATGTGACCATTTTTGCCGAGGGCAATTTAAACTTTAACCCCCCCCCCTTGTTCCAGCTGACCCAAAGTGACATCATTGTGCGGTCTTGAGTTCCACCACCTCTTTTCCCAGAAAAAACACCCTGCATAGAGGCAACCCTCCGAAGCAGCCACGTTCTCCAGGAGAACTGACCTTTGTCAGGTGGAGATCAGTTGCAATTACAGGAGATCTCCAGGCCCCACATGGAAGCTGGCAACCCCCGGGGGCCTAATACTTGCGTTCCTTTTAAAGTAAGATTTGAGGGATTGAATCCCTCAAGTCTCAAGATATAGGAAACTGCCCATCAGGTCTATTTTTCTACCACCCTTCTAAGGAGTTCTTCCTGACATCGATAGCCCCGGAGAGCCTCATCTTGTCACATCTCAGAACCTAAGCAAGGTCAACCTTGGTTAGAAACTGGATGAGAGACCTCCAGGGAAGACCAGGGTCACAGAGGCAGGCAATGGCAAATCACCTCCATTAGTCTCTTGCCATGAAAACCTCACCAGGGGTCGCCATAAGTCAGCTGTGACTTGAGGGCACTCTCCTCCTCCTCCTCCTCCTCCTCCTCGGAGCTCAGAGAGGTACAGACGGCTCTTCCTTGCCCAATTTATTCCCACAACAACCCTGTAAGGTAGGTTAGGCTGACAGAGAATAACTGGCCCAGGGTCACCCAGGAAGAGATGTGGCAGAGCACGATTCTAATCCACAATTTGACGGCATAAACTGCGACGCCACTCCAGGCCACAAAAGTTATTTAACGCTGCAACAGAAGTCACACGGCCCCTCCCTCTGGGATTCTGGCCCTAGTCTGACTTTCAACCCACTGCTCTGCCCCAGTTCTGGCTTGGTCTGAGCTCAATATTTTCTGCTCTGGCCGATAGCAGCTCTCTAGGGGCTCGGGCAGAGAAAAGACTTTCCCAATACCTGAGATCCTAGAACTGCTGAGTCCAGGAATCGAACCCGGCACATTGACACAAAATCCATCCTCCATATTACTGCCCTACTGCAATGCGTTTATTACCACTCTCTCTTTCACAATGCTTAACAGGCATTCCGTAACATTGACAACAGCCCAATAAGGTAGGCCACTGCCCTATATCGAGGAGGGAGGGGGGAGATCACCCCACAGTGAGTTGCCGATAGCCACTTGGTGAGTTCATAGGGAGAACATGGTCTGGATGCAAACTCTCCCAGGAGGAATTAGAGGCACTCTCTGGAGATTTTGTCAGTTCTGTAGGATTTGCTATGCTTTTCACTGGCTCCTGTCCTATGCTTTTAATAGGCGCATCATCGCACAACCATTAGGAGATGATTGGGCTCATCTCTCTGCCATAGAAAGCTTCCTCCAGCTGATTTCTGCTCAGAGAAGCAGCTCTTAAAGGCACAAGAGCAGGCCAAGCTGGGGTGTCCATTGGCAACCCTTTCGGCACACAGGTGTCCTACCTGGCAGGCCACCAGCCCCAAGGTGCAGCCCTCCTCCAAAAATCTTTCATTCATTCATGGTTTCATTCATCGCAGCGACGTTGTGCTTGGGGAAATGGCCAGGGATGGAATTTTAGACATCGAATGAAGCTGCCTCAGGGCTCATTTTGAGGGGGAATGTGCAGGAGCGAAGTTCCAGTAGTTCTTCAAAAAGGTCACATGTCAGGTGGCCCCGCCCACCTGATTTTTGGCCATTTTGCCCAATTCGGGCCCCAAATGGCCAGGATCAGGCCCAAAACAGGCAGGATTGGTCCTGAAATGGCCAGGGGCGGGCCTCTGACGGGTGGTAGATCACTCTCCTACTCAGCAGCGGCCCAATCCTGACCATTTTGGGCCCCTTTTCGGCCATTTTCAGCCCCTTTTTGCCATTTTGGGCCCAATTTCAGCCCCAAATGGCCAGGATTGGGTCCAAAACAGCCAGGACAGGTGATGTCAGGGGGTGTGGCATATGCAAATCAGGTATGCTAATGAAACACACCTGGTGATGTCAAGGGGCGTGGCACATGCAAATGAGTTGTGCTAGTGAGTTATGCTAATGAGTTCCTGCAGCTCGTTTTCTACGAAATGACCCCTGAGCTGCCTTATATGCAGTTGGACAGCTGGTCCACCACTACCAGCGCCTTTCCCGATCTCAGATAGAGGCCTTTCACATCACCTGAACCTTTTAGCTGGAGACACCAAGCATTGAACCTTTCTCCATGCAAAGCAGATGCTGTACCGCTGAGCCACCGGATTTGGACTCCAACACTCACTCACCTGTCTGTCAAAGGCAGGCAGGTATAAGTGAAAGGGTGGTTCACAATGTTGTTCTTGTGTAAATAAACAGCTGTCATTAAGGAATGATTACATCATGATAAAGATGCCTTTACTTGATAACTGGGGAGCAGGGGGGGATTATATCTTGGAACAGGAACAACTCTTGTGAAAATCCACATCCAGCGATATTTTCCAAGGCTGTCAAGTTAATTGTTTAGTTAGTTGAAAGACTGGTCTTTTTCATTTTTAAGAAAATGTTAATTTACGAGCAAGAGGAAGTGTACATAATGGATTTCGTTGCCCTTTGGTAACCCCCCCCCCTTATGGTTAAAATAAAGAATTTTAAAGGAGATCTGTAACATCCAGCCCTTGAGAAGGGTCTTGGGCACACAGAAAGCTGCATTATACTTCCACTGATTCAGCTGACTCAGGGCCAAACTACAAGTGACGCCTGACACAGGTTGGACACTTTCCAGCTTCCCTCAAGTTTTGGCGGGAAATGGAGGCAGCTTGGCGGAATGTTGGACAAGTGACAGTTGAAAAGCCCACTGGACAGCAGCCGGAGAGCCAAGCTGCAAGACCAAGACGCCTACATTTCCCATCAAAACTTGAGGGAAGCTGACAAGTGTCCAACCTGTGTCAGGCATCACTTGTAGCTTGGCTCTCAGTGTGGTCTCCAACTCTCCAAGGTCTCAGGTGAAGCAGAAAGAAAGAGAATTCTTAGAATCATAGAGTTGGATGGGATCTCCAGGGTCATCTATTCCAACCCCCTGCACAATGCAGGCAATTTGCAAATACCTCCCCCCACCCCCCACCCCACACACAGTGACCTCTGCTCCATGTCCAGAAGATGGCAAAACGCCATCAGGATCCCTTGCCAAACTGGCCTGGAGAAAATTGCTTCCTGACCCCAAAGTGGAGATCGGCATTACCCCAGGCTTGTAAGAAGGGGCCACGAGAACTAAGCCCTGATGTAACCCTCTTCCTGTACACCCGGAAGGGCACCTGTGGTCCTTTCAGTGGAGCCACCGACAATAGAAATTGCATTGCCATCCTCCACTTTAAAAAGGTTTATAAAACTTTACAATTATTAGATGGATTGTTGTGAACTCTGGGTTTTTTTCTTGGCTTAGATATTTTGTCCCTGGAGTAGCTCTTTCTTTGGATTATCCTCCAATTGGGGC
Organism: Eublepharis macularius; assembly: GCF_028583425.1. Classification (NCBI taxonomy): domain Eukaryota; kingdom Metazoa; phylum Chordata; class Lepidosauria; order Squamata; family Eublepharidae; genus Eublepharis; species Eublepharis macularius. Next base: position 238,634,986 of record NC_072790.1, read on the forward strand.
CTGGAGCTCTCCCGGATTTCCAACCCATCTCCCTACTACAGAGATCAGTTCCCTTGGAGAAAATGGCCCCTTTGAAAAGTGGGCTCCCGCCAGTGCAGCATACCTGGCTGAGATCCCTCCCTCCCCAAACCCTGCCACGACCCCAAATCTCCAGGAATTTCCCAACCGGGAGTTGGCAACTCTATTCTGCCCGCTGGGAGAAGCTGCACAAGGCAGGCTTCTCCCTGCCGCGTCACTCTTAAAGGCGCAAGAGCCGCGCTGAGGTCTCAGGCTGTCGGGAGGCAGGCAGGCGTGCGGCCGGGAAGGGGTTAACCGCCAGCTATCATTTGATCCAAGTAATTATTTTCCCTAATCCCCCGCGCGGCCGGCTCTGCTTTGAGGGGCTTATTCACAGATTGTCCCGCTGCCAGCGGGTAATTACCCTGCGATTACTCACCCGGTGACACGGCTGCGATTAAAGCCAATTAAACCGGGAGGGGGGAGGGGGAGGAAGCCTGCCTGGGGAGCCTTCCCCCCCCTCCCCCACTTAGTTGAAATTGACAGGAAAATATGTCTATTACGAAATCTCGCCCTTTTTATAAAAAGGGAAATTACACAAGCCGGGTGTTTTTGTTTTTTCTTTCAAAAATGAGTTAATATTTTAAATATTTCGGAATCTGTTGGCAATGTTGACATCCCTTTCTTGGGGCGGGTCTGATGGAAGAAGGGGGGGGTGCACGTGGAGGGCTGAATTCACACGTGCGCCACCTTTCTCCTCCACACTCAGATTCTCTCTACATAAAATAGAAAAGAGCCCAGTAGCGCCTTTAGACTAACCAACTTTATAGTAGCGTAAGCTTTCGAGAGCCACAGCTCTCTTCGTCAGATGCATCAGATGACGAAGACAGCTGTGGTTCTCGGAAGCTTATGCTATTATAAAGGTGCTACTGGACTCTCTTCTATTTTGTGACTAGACTAACATGGCTAACTCCTCTGGATCTCTACACAAGACATTTTTCACAAGTAGGATCGAGTGAAAGATTTACACTTGTTCTCCCTGCCATTGTGGACACACATGTACTCCCACGGAGACAGAGTTCACTTGAATACAGAAAGGAAGTCACTTGGGCATCCCTGTGTCAGAGTCTCTCTACATGAGATATCTGACACGTGAAGAACACATGTTGGGAGATGCAATGTTAGCCAGGAAGGGTAGTTTAAAAAGACAAAGCTGGCGGCAGGGCTAAGGCTTTGCTGTACACTGGAGCTGTGTGAAGGGGCTACGAAATGCCAGAAGGAAAACTTCAGCCCATTATAACCGCTCCAGGTCCAAGCCCGGCTCTGGAAGGTGGCTCCAGCACATTTCCATTCCTCTCTGCTCTTTGGTTGCCATCCCACACAGTTTTAGACTTCAGGAAGTTGAACAAACTCTCTGAGGAGCGATCTCCACCAGCTCTGTCTTTTAAACTACTCTTCCCAGCTAACTTTGCATCTCCCTACACTTGACGAACATGTGCCAAGGTGTCTCATGTACAGAGACACAAGTAGGATCAAGTGAAAGCCTTTACTCTTGTTTTCCCATTGTGGATACACGTGCTCTGCTAGGGAGACAGAGTACACTTGAATATAAGACCACATAGAAAGAAAGTCACTTGAGCATCCTCATGTAAGATATCTTGGGCAGAGAGCAAAGCTGCTAAGAGATGGTGCTGTGATCCAGACCACATCCCCAATTCGAATCCTGCCTCTGTCGTGAGCTCACTAGATGGAGTAAGATTCGGATCCAAAAGCAGCTTAAAGACCAACTAGATTTCCAGGGTATGAACTTTTGAGAGTCAGAGCTCTCGTCCACAGATACATGGAGCCAGAAAAGCTAGGATGGGTACTGCAAAATAAGAGTGTCAGGAAGCTAGCTATAATACATATTGTACTTAGAGCATGGGTGTGAAGTGCAGAAAATTAGCATCTGTAGATCCCTGTTGTCCATTCCTGGAAATGTAATTTAGAACCTTGAACTCCAATTCCCGCACCTGCAGTACAAGTTTGTAAGGACTAGGAAACACATAAACATATATGGAGTTGCTTTATACCGAGTCCGACTATCAGTCCACCTAGGTCAGTATTGTTGACTCAGACTGGCAACAGCTCTAAAGGTTGAGCTGTTTCGCATTACCTCCTGCATGGTCCTTTTAACAGAAGGTCCTGGGGTATTGAACCTGGAACCTCCTGAATGCCAAGCAGATGCTCTACCATTGAGCCACAGCCCCCTCTAGCAAAAGACTGTTTTTCTTCCTTAAAAATTGTACAATGCCTAGCTATCCAGAGCTAATATTAACTAGTCAGATTAATATTGGAAGGTGTTTGCGGATGGGGCCTAGATTGTTGCAGCCTGGGAAGGTTCCAGGTTCAAATCTCACCTCTCCCACACACGACACACCCCATGTGGTCATGGCCCCCTCAGCCATCCCCATCAGCAATGTGGTTACAATAACTGGCCAACTTTACAAAGTTGCCGTAAGGTATTTTCAGGCCCTTTTGAGAGAGCTCGGATGGAAATCTGGAGAAAGGTGAAATTGATCAAGGTTGTTCCATGAAGGTGGGATGGAAGGAGAAACAGAGAGATCCATGAATCGCAGTCAATACTGTTCTGTGGCTCCAAGTTAAGCCTTGTGGTGGCTTCTGAAGCCAGAGACACCGGACGTGAGCCGTCTCCCTTTACAACTCCCTTTACGTCCTGTTTCTCCCTCCCCCTGCAATCTCCTACTCCACCCCAGCAAACCTGACGGCTTCACATCTCCAGCCTTCGGGCCAGGCCCTTTGAACGCTGCTCATGCCAGATTCCTCCTCCGGGCCACGTCTGCCCTTTGCCTCTGTTCCGCTTTATTCCTGCTTGCAGTTGGTCAAGGACTAAGAAGGAGGGAAACTACCATTTGAAAAAGAAGTGAGCAGCCATAACATGCTAGGACTTGAAGCAGAAACTCCAGCCAGGAAAAGGCTGAATGACGAGACTGGATCGAGGCTATGGTCTGATTCAAAACAGCTTCCGTTGATGAAGTGGACGAGTTTTAATCGATTAACCGATCCGTTAAAATCTTCACAGGTTTGCACTGCAACATTTTTTAAAAAAATCATTCCAAAAAGAAAGCAAGAGCTCTAGGTGAATGGGGGGCAGAGGGGAGAGAAGCATATTTAACTTTGAAACCATGTATGCTTGTGTCACAGTGGACTCCATGTTTGAAGAGGCATGCCTTCTGTGTGGAAGAGAAAAGGGAATGCCTCTTCTTATATAAGGTCCACACACATTACAGCAGGCATCACCATCAAGTAAGTGAAAAATGATTCTTTTTGTAACCATTTTAATGTCCCTGAGGGAATGCCTCTTCTTATATAAAGTCTACACATATTACAATAGGCATCACCTCCAAGTAAGTGACAAATTACTCTTTTGTAACCATTTGCGCAGAGGTTGGCTGGTTTGTCCAACGTACAGAGCAGATGGACATTGTTGGCACATTGAGGGCATATATCACATTGGAGGATGAGCAGCTGTAAGAGCCAGGGATAGTGTAGTTGACGCCCTTGGATCCTGTAATCGCATTTACTAGGCAGTTACGAGGGCAGAGTTGGCAACTGGGTCTGTTGCAGGGTCTGGTACCTGTGTTGGTTTTGACACATTACAGTAGGCATCACCTCCAAGTGACAAGTGGACTCTTTCTGTAAACATTTTTTAATGTCCATGAGCAAATCTATGAAGATTTTAATGGACTGGTTGATAGATTAGAATTTGCTCACTTCATCTGCCCTGTGTAATAGAGGAAGGGGAAATGCCTCTTCTTATATAATGCCTGGACATATCACAGTAGGCCAGGCATCATTTCATAAGAGGCATTCCCACCCATGTGTGAGAGGAGAGAGAAGTCCTCACTATATAATACTCAGACATACAACAGTGGGCACCGTCCAGTGAAGGCATTCTTTCCTCTGTGTGAGACACATGAGGAATGCCTCTCCTTAGGTGATGCTCACACATATTACAGCAGGCCCCATCTCAGAAGAGGCATTACCTCCTACGTGCGAGAGGAAGGGGAATGCTTCTTCAAATGCTTGCCGCTGTCGCTTTTTTAAAAAAACAAACCTTATTTTAGAAATACTGAAGCTGTAAGAAATACTTAATCTGTCACCTGATTAAATCAGAAATATCTTGTAATTCAGCATATTTTTTTAAAAGCAAGCAATCTACAGATTTCTGGGGGATTTTGTCTGATAGCCAATTCTCTCAGTATGAAATCCCATCAAAGACTGAAGGCATGTCCAATCAAAACATGCAAAGATCATATATATGTGATGTTTCCTGGGGCATGGGCAGTCGATTATAGAAGGATCACTGGGTTACTGAGAGGGGATTTGACCAAGATTTCTAACACTTAGGAGTGGACCACAAGAATAAGGACAGATATTTAGCCTCTTCTCTGTTGTTTCTCTGCAGTAGTTTCAGGACAAACACAAAGAAATATTTCTTCACCCAGCACACACTTATCTTATGGAATTCTCTGCCACAAGATGCGGCCATAGCCGGTGGCTTAGACAGCTTTAAACGAAGATTAGATCAATAGGATCCAACCAAAGGTCCCTTGAGCCCAGCATTCCGACTAAAGGTTCATCCAGTCCAGTTTACAACTGGGGGCAAGCCGATAGGTTTGGGGAAATATAGAAGCTGGACAGGAAAGCAATGATCTACTCAGTTTGTCTCCTAGAATCTGGTGTTCAAAGGTATGCTTAGTGTTGTCAATGCCAGCTTGGGAAATTCCTGGAGATTTGGGGCAGTGCTTGAGGTGGGCAGAATTTCAGGAGGGGACTCAGTGAGGATGTGTTGTTAAGAGTCTGTCATCCAAAGCTGCCATTTCTTCCAGGGCAGCTGACCTCTATACTCTGGAAATCAATCCTAATTCTGGGTGAACTGGAGGTTGTCAAACCTAGGTATGCTGCTCCTATTCATGGAAGTCCCCTTTAACTACAGTGGTTAATAGTCAAGGCAGGCATGAACTGAAATACGAACCAAAGTTTGTCATGAGCCCAGGCCAGTTCGTGGTTCGCGAACTGGAGGTTCGTGGGAGCTCATTTCTCACGAATCATGATGAATTTTAGCCTGGTTTGTTTGGTTCGTATTTTAGTTCTTCACTGCAGAGAGCCTGGCAATGGGGGGGATGGGGTCGCTGTAGACCTTCTGCTGAGCTGGAAGTGACATTTTCATGAACCAAACAAACCAGTTCGTGAACTGGAGACATTAGTGCAAGTTCATGGTTCGTGAAACTCGACGAACCACGAACATCACAGTCTGGAATTTTCCAGGTTCTTGCCAAACTCTAGTTAGCCATCAATACACCCATGAATTCATCCTATTCCCTTTGTGATCTTGTGGCAGAGAGTTCCTCAAGACTTCTGAACTAATCTTCTAAGACTCAACTCTCCCGCTCAGGTTCTCCTTGGACTTACAGCAGTTTGGGGCAGTACCCTAGTTTTAACTAGACAGAACTGCACTGGGGGAGGAGGGAGCCAGGTTTTAAAAGTTCAGAATCTCACGCTGAAGTGGGAAGGGGGGAGGATGCCCATTTCTGCTGAGTGCGCTTCCCTCCCTGACAATTTCCCGCATCTAACGAAGTAGACTTTTGCCTAGCAAAGCATACGCTGCAATAAACTAGGCAGGCTGTAAGCTCCAATATGATTTTTGTCTCCCCCTTGGGTGCAATGAAAGGGGTTTAGCATGCAAGCGGAGAGCCCCACGGCTGCATGCAGCTGTAGCCACGGTGGACATCTCTGCACGTCCGGCCTGGCAGAGAGGAATTACTGTCCGTCAGGCTTAGCTGGGAGACAGGAGATAAAGTGGGGCGGGGAGGCCAGACAGAAACGTGCCCAGAAAGGGGCACTGAAGAGACATGGCAAGGGTTGGCTGGCTGGTTCTTATACACTACACCAGGCGACCTATTTGGTGTGCTGGGGGGAGGGCATGGTTTTGACCGGCCAAGAACAGCCGGCCAACAGCCCCAATTCAGCAGGCCTCGAAATAAGAGTTCAGCACATTTTGTTCAAAAGCGCAACCACAGAGTCCGTCTAGAAAAGTTGGCAACCTCTCCTCCTTTTCTGTGAGGGGGCCGTGGATCAGTGGAAGAATATCTGCTTGCATTCAGAAGGTCCCCGTCAGTCCCCGACATCTCCAGTTAAAATGTTCAGTTAGTTGGTGAATGACGAACCTCTGCCTAGATAGACTAGAGTTGCCAACCTCCCGGCAGGGCCTAGAGATCTCCCAGCAATTTAGTGGATCTCTAGAACCACAGGAATCAGTTCCCATGGAGAGAATGGCTGCTTTGGAGGGTGTACACTATACCTCTCTGAAGTGGGGTTGCCAGCCTCCAGGTGGTGGCTGGAGGTCTCCCAGAATTACAACGGATCCCCAGGCCATAGAAATCAGTTCCTCTGGAGAAAATAGCTGCTTTGGAGGGTGGACTCCACGGCGTTATACCCTGCTGTGGTCCCTCCCTTCCCCAAATCCTGTCCTCTCCATGTTTCACCCCTCAAATCTCCAGGAATTTCCCAACCTGGACCTGGCAACCTTACTCTGAGGCCCCTCCCTGACCCAAACACCGCCCTCCCTAGGATCCGCCCCCCCCCCAAGCCTCCAGAAATTTACCTACCCAGGGTCTGTCTGAATATTAGGCAGCTTCATGTGTCCATGGACCGCTGTAAGTCCCTTCTCACTTTAATGTGGGCCTGATGGGCTTTTGTCCAGGCTTGAGGCCTGTGCTATGAGCCTGTTTATTCCTTGTTCAAGCCGCTCTATCGCCTCTCCTTGGTACATATTTGGGGGCCCTGCCTGCACCAGCATTCATCTCCCCTTGGTGGGTGATATGCCAAAGGCCCTGTTGCCATAGTGACATGAAGACACACAAGCGCATACTTCCTACCATTTCCAAATATTTTTCTCTCTCTCTCTCTGCTGGGACTGGCAGCGCAAAGGCTGAGGCCTCACCCAAGACCAGAGAAACTGAGGCAATAAGCCCTGACCGCCCCCGCCCCCCAGTCTTTGAATGTGCCAGGGGTGCGGCCCATATAGAAGTTGTTGCACCATGTGCATGTGGCCAGCCCAGCCCTCCTCCTCCTCCGACCCCACCCTGCAAGAAAGCTGGAACGGCTGCCAAATTTGCTAATTGTGGGTTAATTTGACACGGTACTTAAACTAAGGAGATTTTCCTTTCTTTTTTCATTATCGTGAGTCAGGCCCTTTTGGTCTATCTGAGGTCTCTGTGAGAGAAAAGCCTTCCCCGCCACCCAAGATCTTTGTTGTCGGAGATGCCAGTGACTGAAGTTGGGACCCAGAGCATAAGCGCTGAGCCACAGCTCCTCTCTAGAACCTCTGAGCACCTGAAACTGCCTTAATTTACCTCAGAGATTGGGAGGGGGAGTTAAAATAAAAGGAGGGAACTCTATATAAACTTTCCTGAGCACCTTAGAGAAAGGGCAAGACAAAACTCTGATCAATACAGCCCTCGGGCGCCAAAGCTCCATATTGTCTACTGACTGGCAATAGCTTCAAGGCACCTGCGGAGAAAGGTGTTTCCCAACACAGATCCTACTCTTCCGATACTTGAAGGGCTATCACACAGATGGGGGGAAAGCCTCCTTCTTCACTTCTTCAGAGGCTCGATTCGATAGGTTTCAGTTACAGGAGGAGAGATTTGGGTTCAACATTCTCAGGAGTTTCCTAACAGAAAAAGCGGTTTGGCAATGGGACGCCGGTTCCAGAGAGGCAGGCTGTCTCTTGCAAGAAGTTTTTGAGCACAGTTCTTTTCCCAGGGACGCTGGCACTTTGGACTTTCTGCCTTGAGGAAGAGGTTGGATTAGATTCATTCGTTCGTTCGTTCGTTCGTTCGTTCATTCGATTTATAGCCCACTCTCCCTACAAGCAGTCTCAGGACGGGTTACAACAAGAATAAATGCAATACAGGATAAAATATACAATACAAAAGAAATACAAATCTACATTAAAACAGCAAAACGCAATATAAAATCCCAATAAATAAATCCAAATAGAGGTGTCTATTAATGCATCCCGGTAAGACGGCTGTAAAAGGTAAAGAATGCAGATAAATAAGGATATCCTCCAAGATAACCAGGGCAGGCACGGCGGAGCAGGGAGGCTCCATAGCCTGAAGACGGCTTCCAGCTTGAGGACGTTATGATACTTTCCACCCTAGACGTCTTACCTGGAGATGTTGGAGCGTGAACTTGGGACCTTCAGCGCACAAAGAAGACATTCTATCACTGAGCCACGGCCCAAAGGCACCTACTATAACTGAGTCAGTACGTTGGCACGCTTAGCTCCATATTAACCCTCTTCACAAGTTACAGTGAGCATGTGTTCACCCAGAAGTGAACGCACATAGGCTGTTTCTTACAAACAGATGCAATCGTGTAGGGTAGCCAACTCTGGATTGGGAAATTCTGGGAGATATTGGGGGTGAAGCATTGGGGGGGGCAGGGTTTGGAAAGGGGAAAGACCTCAGTGGAGTATGGTGCCCTAGAGGCCACCCTCCAAAGCAGCCATTTCCCCCTGGGAAGTAATCTCTGTAGCCTGGAGATCATTTGTAATTCCTGGAACTCTCCAGTCACCACCTGGAGGATGGCAACCCCAACAAGGCGTATCTTGTGGGAGGGCCGCCCTGCTACAGCTGCCTGAAAACTTTTAATTGTAAGCAGGGCTTTTTTTCAGCTGGAACGTGGTGGAACAGAGTTCCGGAACCTCTTGAAAATGGTCACATGGCTGGTGGCCCCGCCCCCTGATCTCCAGACAGAGGGGAGTTTAGATTGCCCTCCGTGCCACTGAGCAGCATGGAGGGCAATCTAAACTCCCCTCTGTCTGGAGATCAGGGGGTGGGGCCACCAGCCATGTGACCATTTTCTCCGAGGGCAACCCACTGAGTTCCACCACCTCTTTTCCCAGAAAAAAAAGGCCTAATTGTAAGAATTGAACCCAAGTCCATCTGAGTGTAAAGCAGGTGCTCAGCACCGGCCCTTTGGGTTCTTGCTTGTGGTGGTGACACGTGAGAAAAATAGTAAGGAGTGCAGTAGCCACTCTAAGACGAATCAACTTAATTGTAGCATAAGCTTTCGAGACCCACAGTTTTCTTCCTCAGATGCATGAGAACTGTTTACTATTTTGCGACTACAGACTGACACGGCTAACTCCTCTGGATTGTGAGAAAAGTTGTTGGTACGTCAACAAAGAAGAATGGGCTTTTTGTCCCAGTGTGTCTCACATTGCCACATCCAGGCCATCATCGAGGAAGGCCTTGCTCCTCCACTTCTCCCAGGGCAACCACAGAGGGCAACCCCTTCCCCCGAACCTCCCACCCTTCCCTTCACCTCTTGAAGCCCGATCTTTGAGGAAGCTGGCCTGGCCTCCAAAGAGTTCGAAAACCTGTTCCCCACCTAGCCCGGCTAAGCCCCGTGTCCGTCGGGGTCACCCGTCACTCCGCAGCAGCAGCTGTGGGCCTCTTGTTCGCCTGCCACTTCCCATCTCGCGCAGTGTCAGCGGGAGAAAGGCCCCGACACGCGGCATTAAGCACCCGACAATGAAGGCTGTTCCGGGGCAATGGGCAAAGCGCCTCAGGGGGCTGGCGGAAAATGCACCCCGACAACCGTGCCCGGACTTATGCCAATGCCAAGGTGGGGGTCCTGTGGCCTGAAAAGGGGGTTGAACAGGAGGCTGGAGGGCAAAGTTATAGTTGGGGAGAGAATTGTAAAGTGACTGAAATTGTGGGACGAAATGCAAACTCGAATATTCTTAATGCGACAGCACAAAAAGCGCATTCTTGAGCATCTCTGGGTAAAGCTGAAGACTCGATCTCTTGCGCTCCATCTGGCATGTCATGGAGGGATGGTCTAACCTCTCAGGACAGGTCATCAAACTCTGCCTTAGGGCCAAGCTACAAGTGACGAATGACACTTGAACAGCAAGTGAACAGACTCATATGTATTCCTCCTTGTTCACTTGCACTCCACTTGATCCATGTAGTGATCAAGTGGAGCGCACGTGGAGCGCAAGTGAACAGGGAGGAATACATATGAGTCTGTTCACTTGCTGTTCAAGTGTCATCCGTCCCTTGTAGCTTGGCTCTCAGTCCATCCCCTTCAGCACCCAGATACAAAGGAACGCAAGCTGCATTGGTTGCCAGTGGAGAACTGGATTAGATTAAAGGTTCTGGTATTGACCTATGAGGCCCTGTGCGATGCGCAGCATTAAGCACCCGACAATGAAGGCTGTTCCAGGGCAACGGGCAAAACGCCTCAGGGGGCTGGCGGAAAATGCACCCCGACAACCGTGCCCGGACTTATGCCAATGCCAAGGTGGGGGTCCTGTGGCCTGAAAAGGGGGTTGAACAGGAGGCTGGAGGGCAAAGTTATAGTTGGGGGGAGAATTGTAAAGTGATCGAAATTGTGGGATGAAATGCAAACTCGAATGTTCTTAATGCAACAGCACAAAAAGTGCATTCTTGAGCATCTGGACTGGGACCAGCGTATCTACAGGACCGTCTCTCCCCATATATTCCCCGGAGGACACTCCGATCAGGGAACAAACAGCTGTTGGTGGTCCCTGGCCCCAAGGAGGCCTGCCTAGCCTCAACTAGAGCCGGGGCCTTTTTGGTCCTGGCTCCCACCTGGTGGAACGCTCTGTCTGCTGAAATCAGGGCCCGGCAGGACTAACTATCCTTCCGCCAGGCATATGGCTGAGGCTGGGCCTCTGCCGGCCTGGAAAAAAAGGGGTGTATAAATTCTGAACCCTCTCTGTGAAGGCTGTCCACCATCGTGTTTTAAATGTGTATGGATTTTATTGTATTTTAATATGTTGTTTTTATTGTATTTTGTATTTTAATATGTTGTTATCTGCCCTGAGCCCGCTCGCTCGAAGGGCGGAATAGAAATTTGAAATAAATAACTAAATAAATCAACATAAGAACCCCCTTGCTGGACCATACCCCAAATCCCTCCAGCCCAGTATCCAGTTTTCAACAGTGGGAAGCCAATAATGATTCCCAGAAACTCACAAGCAGGGCATGTGAGCGCAAGCCTTTTCACTCTCAGCATCTGGGATTTAGGACTCGGAGCAGACTGCCTTTATACATGGAAGCTCCGCTAGGCTGATAATGGCCGAGAGATCCCGTGAATCTCTCCTCCCTCCCAGCTCTCAAATTATCTAAGCTAGCGGCTTTCATTTGTGGCAGAGCTCTCTGCCATGACCGTACTTTCATTCTTAGGCATGCATGGATGCCTAGCGACACATTCTCCTATCTCAGAGAGCTGACCATTGCTACTGGGAGATGTGGCTGACTCAGCTGCCGGCCAAGACGGTCACATCGTCATGCTCCTAATTGGCCTGCTCTTTCTAGGTCAAGACGAGGCAGACAGGGCACGGGGAGAGATGGTTGGAAACATTTGGCTTCAGCGGAATGACCAGGGTTAAAGGTTAAGTGGCAGGAGGCAGGGGCAGTTTGGAGGGGGAGCAGATGTGATACATTAAATTAGTGGAATCAAAAAGAGTCCAGTAGCACCTTTAAGACTAACCAATTTTATTGTAGCATAAGCTTTCGAGAATCAAGTTCTCTTCGTCAGATGCATGATACAAAGACGGGTCAAAATTAAATTAGTGGATTAACCTATTATATATTTTATATGTTGATCCATTAGAAATCATAATTAAAAAGATATAATAAAGACACTGTATGCTGAAATGTTACTTCAAAACAGAGCAAAAAAAAGAAAAGGAATAGAAAAACAATTACTCTAGGCAAGTATATAAGCAATCAAATATATTTAAGACTAGATCAAATAAGTCAAGTAATGGAACGAATATTAAATAATCTGTGATAGAATTGAATGTGGATACTTAACATATAGATGCTTATAGTTTCATTCATGCAGGATCCAGGTACTTTTCAATATTTTTATCAGTGATCTGGAGGAAGGGGTAAACGGGCTACTCATTAAATTTGCTGATGATACCAAATTGGGTTGAGTGGCAAACACCTAAGAAGATAGATTTAAAATTCCACAAGACCTGAATACTCTGGAGAAGTGGGCAGTTGTGAACAGGATGCAATTCAACAAAGGTAAGTGCACAGTATTACATCTGGGCCACAAAAATGTGAAACGCAAATATTGGATGGGGGATACACATCTGGGTAGTAGTGTATGCAAAAGTGATCTTGGGGTAAGAGTGGACTGTAAACTAAATATGAGCAGTCAGTGTGATGTGGTGGCAAAGAAGGCAAACACAGTCTTGGGTGGTATCAAAGGGGCCATCGAAATCGCAGGAGGTCATAGTCCCTCTCGATACTGCCTTGGTCAGGCCACACCTGGAGTATTGTGTGCAGTTCTGGAGGCCTCACTTCAAAAAGGATGTGGACAAAAATCGAGAGGGTGCAGAAGAGAGCTCCGAGGATGATCAGGGGTCTGGAGACTGAGCCCTACGAGGAAAGGCTGAGGGCCTTGGGAATGTTTAGTTTGGAGAAGAGGAGACTGAGGGGGGACATGATTGCTCTCTTTAAATATTTGAAAGGCTGTCATTTGGAGGAGGGCAAGGAGCTGTTCCAGTTGGTGGCAGAGGATAGGATCCGAAGCAATGGGCTTAAATTACATGCACAAAGGTACCGGCTGGATATTAGGAAAAACTTTTTCATGGTCAGAGTAGTTCCAAGGTGGAATCAGCTGCCTCGGGAGGTGGTGAGCTCCCCTTCACTGGCGGTTTTCAAGAAGAGGCTGGATGAATATTTGTCAGGGATGCTTTAAGCTGATCCTGCATTGGGCAGGGGGTTGGACAAGAAGGTCTGTATGGCCCCTTCCAACTCTGTGATTCTGTGATCCTTAACAATAGGTGGAAGTATAATTTGTATTGCTTTGAACTATCTGCTTGGAATGGAGGAAGGGGAGGAAAAATAGTTCATATAGTTTACTTATATTTTGTAGGTACTTCAGTTTATTGTTATTACTCAATGTATTTTAAAGCATACATAATGTGGTAGATCTATTTAATAGTTTTCTGTATGTTTCTATGCACTTTTAATTGTTCTTTCTTCTTAAATAAAATCTAAAACTAAAAAAAGAAAAAGATGTGATACATTAATGCCTGATAAGACAAAGCTTTTCCGTAGCTGCCCGTGGTTACAGCTGTGCCCCTTACACTCCCCCCCCCCCACTCCCTAGGATTGCCTAGCTAATCTCTGTTTGGTTGAGAGCCAGTTTGGTGTCGTGGTTAAGAGCGGCAGGACTCTCATCTGGAGAACCAGGTTTGCTTCTCCACTGTTCCGCTTGAAGCCAGCTGGGTGACCTTGGGTCAGTCACAGCTCTTTCAGAGCTCTCTCAGCCCCACCCACCTCACAGGGTGATTGTTATAAGGATAATAATAACCTTTGTAAACCACTCTGAGTGGGCATTAAGTTGTCCTGAAGGGAAGTATATAAATCAAATGTTGTTGTTGTTGTGATGATGATGATGTAGTCTGGAGATCAGTTATAATTCTGGCAGATTTTCAGGCCTGACCTGGAGGCTGGCAAATCCTCCAGCCCTGCACCCCTTCTGCTTTTTGATCCAGATGGGTTCCAGGTTTAAGAGGGGCTTACATCACTTTCCTCTCCTCCATGTTAACTTCACAACATCCCTGTCAGGTAGCTTAAGCGGTGAGGGTGTGATTGGCCCGTGATCACCCAGTGAGTTTTCATGTCAGTATAGAGATTCGAACCTGGGTCTCTCAGACCCTAGTCTAACTTTCAAACTCTAACACCACACCGGCTCTCAAGAACAAACTATTACGATCCCTTTCCTAAGGCACGTTTGCTTCAGAAACCAGTTTGGAGAACAAGCTGTTGCAAGTGAAGATGGTTGCATTTGGAGCTTGAACGTGCCTTGGGAACTAAGGCAAGAATAGGGGTGTGGTGGTGTGACAGGGATACAAAAGTATCTGTTGGGATTTTTGCAAGTGTTTCCATTTCAGTCATGAAAGAGTTAAACTGTTTTGTGTTACTTAATTAGTAAACTTAATTGCATGTAACCACTTAGGCCTTGAATTTGGATTCCCACCATAGAAACCGGAGTCTCTAAGCATAATGAAGTAGAATTAGGATTTTCTATTGTGCAACCAGTTTATTGGGGGGGGCAATTAAGTGAGCTATATACTGAAGTTTTATTGCTCTTTGCCTCTCTCTTGCTCACTTGCCTGTCTCAGTTGCTTTCTCACTCTCTTAGTTACTTTTCTAGCAAGAGGTAGTCAGTTTAGCTATTTATTATTTTTCTCCAATGTAACCCTATTTTTATCCTTTAGTAAAGTATTCTTACAGAGCTACACTGGAGTGTTCTCATTAATTCCAGTGTGCACTCTTTGCATTAACGCTGCTAATTTCCAACAGTATCCCTATTTTCCCCTATGAAGGGTATATGTGCAACCTGACCAGTGAAATGCACGTAACCTAATTCTTCAGTCCCTAGCTTGGAAGCAAATGGCAGGAAGGGTCTTCATTGGTTCCTCTGTGCATATTTTGGAAACAGACTCGATCATCTACGGTAAGAATTCAGTTCTAGAAGAACCAGCACAAACTACTCCCATTGTAGGAGCTTTTTTCCCTGTCTGGCCGCCAACAACTAATTAGAGATGGGCACAAACTGGAAAAAACCCGAACTGTGCAGTTCATAGTTCGTCACATTGAACCACGAACTTTCACGAACATGCCATGGTTTGCGAACTGGTTCGTTTGGTTCGTGAAAATGTCACATCTAGGTCAGCACCTCATCACTTCCGGGCCAGAAGAAGGCCACTTCCAGGTCAGCAGAAGGTCTGCAGGAAGTCCATCCCCTATTGCCTAGGAAACTGATTGATCGGCGCCAGGCTGTCTGCAGTGACGAACTAAAAAACGAACCGAACGAACCAGCCTAATGTTCATGGCAGTTTGTCAGAAATGGGCCCTGACAAACCGCTGGTTCGCGAACCACAAACTGGCCTGGTTCGTCACGAACTTTGATTCGTATTTTGGTTCGTGCCCATCTCTACAACTAATACCCCAAATCAAGCAGGCTACTGAATCTTTTATTGTGGCTTTCTGAGGGTTACTGACAATATTAGTTTAAAGCACAGGAACCACTGGTGGATATTGTGGCACCCCCAGTTGCAAGCACACGAGATAGAAACTTGGTCTCTTTCTAGAAGCCATTTACCAAAATGTATTTTTAATACCATGCTTTCAACATATTAAGATGGAAGATAGAAAGGCATTCTGCAAAAATGAGCACTTTGGTGGATGTGAATGTAATGGAATCGAAGATCTGTTACATTATCTTCATTGCTGCCCATTGTATCAAGACCCAAGAGAGAGATTTCTCCAAGAATTTATTATTGAATTATCAGGCTTTACGGAGGCCCTGAAAAACGTGCTGCCTCCTTTCCAATTTAGGTGTGTCCACATCTTGGGCAGCCGAGTTTGCCAAAGCAGCACAGGAGGTCAGAGAAGTTGCACAGCTCAGCACAGCTTCAATTTTTTCACACACCGTGGTCGAAAAAAATCAAACTTGCCGTTCTCAGAATGCCCGTTCCCCCCCCCCGAGTCAAACGACAATCTATGCTCACATCAATGCGCAATGCACAACACGAAGCAACCAGCATTTGGAATCTTTTTGCTTCTGCACTGGAGCAGCCTTGAGCATGGCTGCTGACTGGATAGTCACTCTTGGCGTGTGCACACAACATCTGATGTTGCTGGGCTCACATGCACCCCAGGTTCATCACAGAGTGGTGAACATCATTTAAATTCAGCCACATTTCAAATGTGTTTCGGCACCTGTGCAGTCAGAGTCAAATTTACTGGCCGAAACAATAGTTTCCAGCCAACCATGCGAAAGCAGACGAAGTGGTTGCGACCAAATTTAGTACAAAGCTTTGGGAATCAGCCAGACAGGTGAGACACACGCAGTGGTATTGAAATACACAAAAATCACTTATTTTGCCCAATTCTCAGTGCAATCCTAAACAGAGTTACTCCAGCCTTCTTAGAATGGAGTAACTCTTCTTAGGAAGAGTTTTTTCCCTATCCAGTGGGTTAGGAGGACAACAGAGAAGACAGCAGAGCCAGTGTGGGGCATTAGTTAAGAGTGACAGACTAGGATCTGAGAGACCCAGTTTCAGGGCTCATTTTGAGGGGCAATGCACAGGAATGCAGTTCCGGCAGTTCTCCAAAAAGGTCACATGTCAGGTGGCCCCGCCCACCTGACTCTCGGCCATTTTGGGCCCGTTTTGGCCTGGATTGGGACTGAAACGGCCTGGATTGGGCCTCTGATAGCTGGTGGATCACTCTCCCACTCCGTAGCGGCCCGATCCTGACCATTTTGGGCCCCTTTTCGGCCATTTTCAGCCCCCTTTTGCCATTTTGGGCCCAATTTCGGCCCTGAATGGCCAGGATTGGGTCCAAAACAGCCAGGACAGGAGATGTCAGGGGTGTGGCATATGCAAATCAGTTATGCTAATGACACACTTCCGGCAATGGCAAGGGGCATGACATATGCAAATGAGTTGTGCTAACAAGTTATGCTAATGAGTTCCTGCAGCTCTTTTTCTACAAAATGGCCCCTGCCCAGTTTCAAATTCCTGCTCTGCCATGGAAGCTTGCTGCATGGCCTTGGGACACTTGCACCTTCTCAACCTAACCTACCTCGCAGGGTTGTTGTGAGGATAAAATGGAGAAGAGGAGAATGACATAAGCCACTATGGGTATTCAATGGGGATAAAGGCAGAATGCAAACAAAGGAAATACAGTTGTGGGGAAACAGTGAGAGAATAGGCATGCACAGGACATTTGTAATACCACTTAGAGCACTTTTGAGCACATCATTAAAAGCAAACTTTCCCCCCGCAATTGCTCGAGGGTGCTGTTCGTCATTTGCTGTTTGAGCAGAGGAGCGATTGTACATCACTTGTTGCCAAGGAACATTTCTATTCCTCATGCTGGAAACCAATAGATGCAATTGTATTGGTGTTTTAATTAATTTGGATGTACTGTATTTTAAACCGTTGTCATCTTTTGAAACCGTTTGCACCAACCTGTGGTTGATGCAAATAAAAATGACATACTTTCAGATATTTCACAGAAAAAAGGTACCTCAATGCTCATATTGAGGACTGGTGCTGAAGCCCCCTCCCCACTTTATTATTATACATTGCACAAGGCTGTGCTCCGTGCGCTGGATGCTGTATTGATTTATTTTGCAATAGTCTGTGCTCCATTGATTTAAAAGCCAAGAAGGAGATTTTGGTAAAGATATCCTAGAAAAATCTAAGTGTCCTTACAATCGCTTATCAACAGTGCAAAATACTCTTCTGTAGCTGCAGGGTGCAAAATGGCCGGTGAGAACAGTGCATGGCGCCTCAGTGGCCATGTACCTGTATTGACCTCTGAGTGTGCTGGAGGCGATATGAATCCATTCCCACATTTAGAGACTTCTAGAGACCCTGCGGAGAGAGCTGATCCCTGAAGAATGAGGGGTGTGTGTATGGACACAACAACAAGAACGTGGGTCACAAAACCAGGGCTGATAAATAGGGATGACTGATTGTATCAAACGGAACACAACTAGACTATGAATTGCACTTGCCAGTTAACTATCCATTGCAAAGTTTGATCACAAGTTATCACAAGTGGCGCATGAAATTTCAACTCAGGACAAATACTTTAAAATAACCGTACTCCCGGTCACCCCAAGATAGTCAAACAGCAAATCAGAACTAGAGAAACAAAATACACTTCACTGTAGAGATCTCAACAGCAAGCTGGGTCACTAAAAGGTTACATTTGGAAGGAATTTCAAGATACCCTGTTTGTAGTAAAATATGCAGAACTTTGACATTCTGCCCTAGCAAATCAGCAGATCTCAAAGTGTTGGCTGGAAGCATGAAACAGCCATCATTTCAAAGTCAAAAATGATACAGAGAGCCCAGTGTGGCTCGGAAGGCCACTTTTTTCATGCCGAGGCATCTTGGCTGTTTATGGCGCTGTATCTAGAGCAATAACAGCACCTCCTCTGAATGCCACATGGGCAAAGATCATATATCAGCAGCTATTAAAATAATATGCAACTATCCCGTCTTCCTTTTAGAATGGAATTATCCAGATGGCAAAATGAAAAGCCACAGGCCAAAAGTTAGCTTGGAGGCTTAGTGAGGGCAGCAAGCCAGGCAGGGTGGCATGAGCTGTTTCCTATTGGCTCTTAATGTCCGTTCAGCCATTAAATACTAATGGAGGAGAAGAAGATCAGAAACACACAAGCAGGGATGGCAGCTACTTTACAGAACGGCTACTGGCAGCAGCAGTCTATATGAGTAGTGTAAAATTAAACTTGAGCAGCTGCAAGGACAATTCCAGAGATCTGAAGGGGATCAGATATTAGAATCCTGCAGCTAGTATTAAAAATATAAATAAAATTAGTTATGTACTGCCTGTTTCTCAGAATCCTTTCTTTGTCCAGTAACAGAACAGGCCAGAAAAATGCAGTCTGCACCACTGATTAGAGCATGCGGTAGCACTTAGCCCCAACAAGCCATTCCGTCAAGGGCGTGAACGTGGGGCAAGCAGCACACCACAGACAGGTAGGGGAGATGCACAGCCAGGCCTAATGCCTTAGAAATGTCAGGGTCTCCCAGAGGGCAGAGAAAATGAAAGAGATTAACAGAGCTGTCAAGGGCTGGGTGGGATTGCGGGGTGGGGTGGGGGGAAATGGTGCACGCATTTGCTGACACAGATATGGGTAAACATGGAAACTTAATGATACGCTGGCATAAATAAATACAAATGCACATTTTTATTGACACAGACGTGGCAACAAAGCAACATGTACCAAGATGCTTAGCGTCTCTACATAAGGGTGCCCCAAATTAAGTGCCGCTATTGACTTTCAATGGACTTACTTCCAAGTAAAGTGCACCTAAGATCGTGGACTGAATAGCACTCCGCACTCTGCTTTCCTAAGCAAGGCGGTGCTTCTGCAGCCATCCTCGAACGAGCAATTGGCTCGACATGGGACAAAAGGAAGGAGCCTTTAGTACAATGCACAACTGTCCTATGGAACTCGCTGCCACAAGAGGCGGCAACTATTTGCAACTAATTTTTTTTTAAAGACGATTTAAAATAAGTGCATGTAGGAAGAGATCCAGAGGAGTTAGCCATGTTCGTCTGTAGTCGCAAAATGGTAAAGAGTCCAGTAGCACCTTTAAGACTAACCAACTTTATTGCAGCATAAGCTTTCAAGAACCACAGCTGTCTTCATCAGATGCATACGTTTTCAAGAACCACAGCTCTCTTCATCAGATGCATAAGCTTTCGAGAACCACAGCTCTCTTCGTCAGATGCAACTTTACTGTAGCATAAGCTTTCAAGAACCACAGCTCTCTTCATCAGATGCATAAGCTTTCGAGAACCACAGCTCTCTTCGTCAGATGCAACTTTATTGCAGCATAAGCTTTCAAGAACCACAGCTCTCTTCATCAGATGCATAAGCTTTCGAGAACCACAGCTCTCTTCATCAGATGCAACTTTACTGTAGCATAAGCTTTCGAGAACCATAGCTCTCTTCGTCAGATGCATAAACTTTCGAGAACCACAGCTCTCTTCATCAGATGCAACTTTGTTGTAGCATAAGCTTTTGAGAACCACAGCTCTCTTCATCTGATGCAACTTTATTGTAGCATAAGATTTCGAGAACCACAGCTCTCTTCATCTGATGCAACTTTATTGTAGCATAAGATTTCGAGAACCACAGCTCTCTTCATCTGATGCAACTTTATTGTAGCATAAGATTTCGAGAACCACAGCTCTCTTCATCTGATGCAACTTTATTGTAGCATAAGATTTCGAGAACCACAGCTCCCTTTGTCAGATGCATAAGCTTTTGAGAACCACAGCTCTCTTCGTCAGATGCATCTGACGAAGAGAGCTGTGGTTCTTTTTTTTTAAAAAAAAATTTTATTGGTGAGCATAATTTCAAATATTATTTCAGTTCAACCCTATCTAATTTAATCTAACCTAATCCCCCCCTTCCCCCCTCCTTGTTGACTTCCAACAGCTTTCCAACCCTTTACCCCCTTTATTACTTAACAAATTCTATATTAAACAATCAAACATCCCTACATAACATTCCTTACTCTAAGCCCAAGAGAGAGCTGTGGTTCTCAAAAGCTTATGCTACAATAAAGTTGGTTAGTCTTAAAGGTGCTACTGGACCCTTTACTATTTTGCATGTAGGAAGAGATCCTTCTACGGTCACGATAGACAAATGGAACCTCTCTGTTCAGAGGCAGTATACCTAAGTCTTAAAGCATGGGGACGAAGAGCTGCTGTCCACCTTGTGAGCTTCACATAAGCTTCTGATATACCAATGATAGAAAAGGGTTGCTAACCTCCAGGCAGGGCCTGGAGATCCGGAATTACTACTGATCTTATTCTTCAGCCTAAAGAGATCAGTTCCCCTGGAGAGGATGGTTTCTTTGGAGGGTGGACTCTATGGCATTCTACCCCACTGGGGTCTCTCCTTTCCATAAACTATGCCCTCTCCAGGTTCCAGCCTCCAAAGTCCAGGAATTTCCCGTCCTGGAGTTGGCAATCCTAAATGCAAACTGGATGCCGCGCTAGATGGATCCTGGCGTGGTCCAGCAGGACAAATCCTTAAATTTTCAAAGCAAAAGTTTGAAACAGAGTCTTGAAAACTCTATAGCGTTATGCCACGCCGAAGTCCCTCCCCTCCCCAAACCCCATAGTCTCCAGGCTCCACCCCCCAAAATCTCCAGGAATTTCTCAGTCTGGAGGCGGCAACCCTGCAACGGACCTCCAAGCCACAGCGATCAGCCCCCCTGGGGAAAAAATGGCTCCTTGCCATTAGACCCTGCTGAAGTCGCTCCGTTAAAATCCACCCTCTTTAGGCTCGTTTCCCAAATCTCCAGGAATTTCCCAACCCAAAGTTGGCAACAAGATAGAGCTGGGGAGCTGGAGCCGAGAGGAGCGGCAGTGGGATTCGAACCAGCGGGGTGCGGCATCGCAACTCAACTACTTAAGCGCGCTGTAAAGAAAACGCCGCCCCTGCTAGCAAAAAGAGTGGGCTGACTGTTAATTGATACTGACTAGAGAGAGCGTTTGAGAGAGCCTCCCTGTACCAAGGCAGTCTACCCCCGGGCGCCACTGCTGCCTTCCGATCCCCGCCCTGCCGGTGGGCTTTGCTTTGGGAAACTGGACGGCGCTTGGGTCGGATCCGGCGCCGGCAGTCCTTTCCTCGCTCGCTCATCTACCGATTCCGGGCCGGGCTTTTCCCCGGGGTGGCATTAGGAGAAAGCCCCGCGGCAGAGAGGAAAAGGCGAGACGGAGGGGAGGGTCGCGGCGCGCAATTTCCCCGGCACAGATTCGATTTGGGCGGCCGCGGGCTGCGGGGCGAGCAGGCAGCTTCCCGGGCCGGGGGCCGAAGAATTGGATTTGCGAGGAGCCGCCGTCAATTAGGTTTTATTGAGGCCATTTCTCATCGGCAGCCGAGGAGGGAGAGGGGAAGGAGGCCTACTCCCTTTTCCCAGGCAAGGCTCTCTTGCTTTCTGAGAGGGCCAGGCGGAAATGCTACCGGGAAAGCTGCCCCCTGGGTCTGGTAGGGTTGCCAACTCTGGGTAGGGAAATAGCTGGAGCCTGGAGTGGGGAGGGCAGAGGCATCAGCCGGATATAATTCCATACAGCCCACCCTCCAATGCAGACACTTTCTCCAGCAGAACTGAATTTGGTATCCTGGACATTAGCTATCATTTGGGGAATCTCCAGCCCCCACCTGGAGGTAGGCAACCCTAGCTGCAGAGGTACAGCCAGTTGGGCTGTCAGAAGACACTCAGTGGAGGAAAGACCCACCCTCCGTGCATCTCTGGGCCAGAAGATGCACCAGTTGGATTTCAGCCTGTCACATGCGCTGCTATGGTGGGGTAAGGGGTTGGTCTGGGGAGATACAGGTTCAAATCTCTGCTCAGCCCTGAAGATCCCTGGGTGACCTCGAGCCAGTTGTTCTCATTCAGCCAAACCTACCTCGCAGGGCTGTTGTGAGGGTAAAATGGGAGCGACCCATGGTCGCAGAGATCCGCTCAGCTGGGTAAAGCCTTCTGCGGGTGCCATCCCACAATTGGGAAAGATCAACAGCTCCCCATACGTGAGCATCCTCTCTGGGGGGCACCCAATGCATGGAATTCGAAAGCTGTGTGTCATTGGGTCAATCCCAATAAAAGGTATTTCTGGGATTGTGATCCTGCCAGATAAAGTCAAGAAAGCTCCCACAATCTTATTCTTATTAAATAAAAAAAAAAGGAACAGTTCAGGAGGGCCATTTTATAAAAGGAAAAGGGCCCTAGTGAATGCCCGTGAGCTTTTCGGTAGCTTTTGCTGTTTTACTGTGTAGCTGTTGCCCTGTGTCTCTAATTTTGCTATCCACTTGTATTGCGTTGCTGTTTGGTTGTGCTACTCTTGCAGCATCCTTTGGCGTTGCTCAATCTGCCTCGAGTCTCAGCCAGAAAGGCAGACTATACATGCGATAAAGAAGACAGACATCCCTTCCTAGCAAGCCTTTCACACTGACCCACACAGCTATGGGGTGCGTTCAAGCCCAATGCAGCCGCCTCCTCTCCGACCCTACCTGGATGCAATGGGGATTTGCTGGAATGCTGAAATCAGGGTGACGGGCCATTCCGTAGGGATGTCTCATTCCAAAAAGCGTAGGAATTCCCAGCAATCAGGAAGCGATTCACCATCACCTCCTGGCACATAAACTAGCAGTCCGCTAAAACCACGGGCAAGCCCTGCTGGTGGGCTACATGCGGTTTCAGGGCTCGCAGAGCCAATTTTGAGGTTCGGCAGTGATGCAACCGGCCGAGGTTGGTGATGCATCTGAGAGTGGGATTGCCAGTTTTAAAAACAAACAAAAAAATTAAATTCCCAGCTATGCTAAAATAAAGCATTTGATTTTGCAGAATCTGGACTCGACTTGATTCAGGGTTCACCCAGGCCTGAGCCCCCAACCCTACATTCACCGTCGAAGCTTCAGCCCAAAGCAGGTTATCTCTTGGCTAAGTGTTGATTGCTTGAGCTGGGTATATTTTCATGCCCCTGAGCATGGGTAGAGTGCCATTGCCCGCTCCGTTACTAATCACAACCAATCACATTTGGGATTAGAAGGCTGGAGTTCACAATGAAAGGGTGCCACTTCCAGCCAGAGCTTGCTTAATTCCTAAAAATAAGAAAAGGCAATCCATAGGATATATTTCTCCAGTTGAAAAACAAACCTATGGATTCGTCTCTCCCCACCGCCCCTTTAAACCTCAGGGCGTTTCTGCTGAAGGGATTGTTGTCGTTGTTCTTTTCCAGACAGGATGGCAAATTTCACTTGACAAAATAAGAGCA
Source organism: Eublepharis macularius (assembly GCF_028583425.1). NCBI lineage: Eukaryota > Metazoa > Chordata > Lepidosauria > Squamata > Eublepharidae > Eublepharis > Eublepharis macularius. Next base: position 238,658,457 of record NC_072790.1, read on the forward strand.
GCCAGCAATCTTGTTTAGGGGGTCTTGGGGAAAGAGAGGAAAGGGTGGAAGACCAAGGTGCTGCCAGGCCTACGTCAGGCGCTCTGTGCAGCTTGCAGGCAAAGCCATAAAACCCCCCTCGGACGTGACATGCTCGCTGCAGAGAAAGGCTGCGGTAGAAGCAGCAACCAAGAGAGAGGAAGGAGCTGGAGAGAGCCAAGTGTGTTTGCGTCTCTGCAAATGTAAGACGACGACAGCCACGGGCCGGGGAATGGGGCAGAGAGGTGCCCGTGCCAGTTTGCGCATGGCAAACTCACAGCTGCCAGTTCTCATGCACAAGTGTGCAAAAGAACCAGGGGCCGCAGCTGGCTGCAGAGGGTGGCGTGGGGGACTGCGACCGGGAAAGGCCCACAGCACCAACTCAAGGCTTCGTGCCAGAAATAGCCATAGTGGATAGGCCAATCCTGAAAGAGTCCCCCCCACCAAGGCACTCCACCCAAAGACATTGGCTATTGCGTGGATCGCTTCCCTCACATTGTGGAATTCACTGGCTTAGCCAAACTCATGGAGGATCAGGCCCGTCAGCAGCTACTAGCCAGGGTGACTAAAGTGAGCCTCCATTTTCAGAGGCAGTCAACCTCTGAAATCCAGTGCCAGGAGGAAGCATCAAGGAACAGGCTTGACCTCTTTGTCTGTTAGTTGGCTGGCCATTCTGTGAAACAGGTTGCTGGATTCAAGGAACCACCGGTTGGATCCAGCCGGGATCTTCTTACTTTTGTAGTTTGCCCCTTTTATCCTTTTCCAAACAGCATTGCCTGAAATCTCAGCCCTTGGCCTGTTTTTCAGGATTTTAGGCCGTTCCTTGGATCTCCAGATGTCTCCTGAGCCTATCGATTGTTCTGACTTACATTATGGAATCCGCCTCAATTCTCCATAATTATAAAAAAAAAATTGTCAGGTTGGCTTGAGAGCTTTGACCACCCATTCTCCTTCCTCTCATTTAGCTCCAACATGGGGATGTTACCAATCGATTTGCCGAACGTCCACATTTTGCTTCTCCCAGACAGCATTCGGCTTTACCCCCTACCCTAGGCCCTGCCCCTTAGACGGCCTCTGAAATCCCAGGCTTCGCTTCCTGCAACCTGGCAGCACCACCCAAATGCCAACTGGATCATGCAGCGCAGATGCAACACGAAGCACCTACAGCTTCAAAAGGAAGTGACTGTGTTGTGCAGTGGCTAGAGTGTCCGATTCAGATTTGTGAGTCTTTGCCCGAATACTGTTGTTATGAAGTTCACTGGGTTAACCTGCACCAGTTGTTCTCTTTCCACCTCCCCTACCTTATAGGGCTGTTGGGAGGACATGCTTTTATTTATACCCCCCTTTTCTCCCTGATGGCATGCCAAAGCAGCTTACACCAACATTCTCCACACCTCCATGTTTGGTGTAGTGGTTAAGAGCGGCAGGACTCTAATCTGGAGAGCCAGGGTTTATTCCCCACCCCTCCGCTTGAAGCCAGCTGGGTGACCCTGGGTCAGTGACAGCTTCTAGCTCTCAGCCCCACCCACCTCACAGGGTGACTGTTGTGAGAATAACACACTTTGCAAACCGCTCTGAGTGGGCGTTGTGTTGTCCTGAAGGATGGTATATAAATGGAATATTATCATCTTCATGTCGACCCTGTGAAGTAGGTTACTGGCCTATGATCATCGAGCCAGCTTAGATGGCAGAGCGGGGATTCGAATTTGCATCTCCCGCTTCCTAGTCCGACACTCTAACCACAATAACCACAGAAAGAAGGAGAACTACGCAGGTCAAGCTGAGCTCCGGCTGAAGATGCCAGGCAGGCAGCCAAAGCCCAATTTATGGCCGAATGGCACAGCCAGGGAGCTAACAAGAAGACGGGAAGGAAGAATTCCAAAGGGCCATTCCAGCAGCTTCCCCTCCCGCCATTCTGCCCGGAATGTTGCCAGCTCTGGAACTTTATATAGCAGTTGGTGGCACCGGATTGGCTGTCCCGGATCTTATGACAATAACTGGATTCTAGTCCTCCGTACCTTTGTTGTCTTGGAAAGCTGTATTTCCTTCTGTTGACCAGCAGGTGCACAAAGGGTAGGCAGTGGTGACTGAAGGGTATGGTTCCTCACTGAGGAACCCAGGCAAGGAACTTGCGCTGAATGAGCCGTTCCAGAATAAACGGAGGGTCCAGCGATCCCCGCTGAATCTGCATTTTGACGTGCTAGTTCTCAGCGGGCAAGGCTGCCAACTTATTTTGCTGCTTCTGTAACGATGTATTGAGTCGCCCAATCCAGCAGCCAGGAATGAGCAGGCAACGCACTCTTGAATAAACTCCGCCACTGGTTTCTGCCATAGGCCCAAGAGCACCCCGAGCTGGGTTTTTTTGCTAATCAGTTGGTTACCCTGGTTCCAAGGACATCGGGCGCTCCTGGGCACCGATCATGTTTACCTTCCAGAAAGAGGAATGAAAGCAAGTTGATTTTTGTTTTTTCAGATTGGGAGTTAGCTGGGGACTGTGGAAAGGGGACTGGGGCTTTCCCCTGGCCGAGTAGACTCCCGGACCTCATCCTAAGCGCAGAGACACAGAAGTCAGTCCAGCGCCCCTTGCACCCAAATTAAATGGGTAATAGTCGTTTTGCTGCGCTCAATGTGCTTACAACCAGGGCTCATTTTGAGGGGAAACGCACAGGAACGCAGTTCCGGCAGTTCCCCAAAGAGGTCACAAGTCAGGTGGCCCCGCCCACCTGACTCTCGGCCATTTTGGGCCCGTTTCGTCCCGGATTGGGGCTGAAACGGCCCAGATCAGGCCTCTGACGGGTGGTGGATCACTCTCCTGTTCAGCAGCGGCCTGATCCTGACCATTTTGGGCCCCTTTTCAGCCATTTTCAGCCACTTTTTGGCGTTTGGGGCCCAATTTTGGCCCTGAATGGCCAGGATTGGGTCCAAAACAGCCAGTATAGGCGATGTCAGGGAGTGTGGCATATGCACATCAGTTATACCAATGACACACTTCTGGTGATGACAAGAGGTGTGGCATATGCTAATGAGTCATGCTAATGAGTTCCTCCAGCTCTTTTTCTACGAATTGACCCGCTAGTGCTTACAACGATCTAGTGAGGTAGGCAGTAAGGGAGAACTGGGGTAGCCAACTGACCCTTCTTGGAATATACGCCCAGGGATCCCTCGAAACCGCTCTGATCGGTGGGATCTCCGCAACGGGATCCCTTGAACAGCCCATCTCTGAATAGCCCTGCAAGGGAGGCAGGATGTTGTCAGTTCCCCCGTTGATTACCTGTTGTGCACGGAACATCTGCTGGCACAAAAGTGCACATTCCAGCCCCTGTTGCAACTTCCCTGAGGAGGGGGGGGAGCCGCTAGCTGCGGCCCCGGCAAGGCAGTGTCTCCTTGCCGCTTGGAGCAGGATCAGAGGAAACGGAGCCGCTTTTGTACATAAAGGCCCGTGAAATCAACAAGCCGTGGCAGGCCTGGCTGCTTTCGCTGCTCTACCACAACCACCCCCCCCCTCCATACCCCCAGAGCATGGATTAGAAGCTTAGACAGCTACGCTTGGCTGCAGGCGCAACTGATCGGTAGGGGGAGAGCATCACTGGTCCTAGGCAGGCTCCCCCGCTATATCCAGGGGCAAGGAGGGAGCGGAGGCGACCAGAGAAGACAGTCACTCTAAGACACTGGGGCAAATTCAAAAAATGGCCCAAACACACACACACACACACACCCATTCACAGAGCACAACACCCAGCAGGCCACACTCCCGCACATGCCGCAAAGCATGGGCGACGTGCCAGAGCACGGCTCCTTCAGAGAAGGAAATCCCCCCCCCCCACAAGTCCCATTGAATTGAATGGGATGCAGAAGGCTTCCCGCAGGCAGTAGCGCCAACTAGAGGGGAAGGTGGTTCCTGCTCCCATTCATTCCTGCTGATGCTTCTTCCGAGAAGCTCGTTTATGGAGATCCGATGCTATAATCAGGGATGGGTCATAAAAAACCGGATCTGCGCCCCCCACTCCCATGCACTCAATGCTTACGTATTTCAGAAAGGAGGCGCCAGGCAGGTTTGGCGCAGCCCCAGCTGATTTGCAAGGTTCTGCCGGCTCCCACCAACGGCAACTGCCACATTTTACGGCCGGCACTAATTCTCCCGCTTTGATTTGTGGCGGGGGTTCTAATTGCCTCGTTTAGCCACAGCGATGGCGCAGGGGCCGTTAACGTCAGCCGGAGTTATACCAGGCTGTGCCGACAGTTCCGGGGGGATAAATCCGCCGAATGTGTGTGCGGGAGGCTCATGGCTGTCTGCGGCGAGGGCGGTCGACTGCGGCTGACGGCTCGCTGCGGCGTGTGCGAGGCTTCTGCGTGGGCGCAGCCATTTCCAGCCGAAAATCACCGGAGACAAAGCCGTTGACAATTGGTGCCTGTTAAATATTTGGGAGTGCTTCCTGACAAAGAGCTGTTGAACAATATTCTATTTTAAGCACTTCTTGGGGAAGTCATAGAATCACCTGTGAGCGTTGCGCATGGCCGAGACACACACATGAGCCAAGCTGCATGCACAGTCTTGTGCTACAAAATAAAGAAATCAAATGAAAGGAGAGGGCTAAGTAATCCTAAGGCGACTCCACAAAACATTTTGCAAAACCGAGTATCGTTTTGCGGGTTGTGCATAATTTTTTTCTGGGCTAGTCAGTCACAGAAAACGTCCTCAGCCATTGAAACCTTAATTCCGCAACCCCTTGGGTTTCTGAGATTACGTTCTGCAGCCATCAGGACTAGAAACACGTCTTCTTCAGCAATCCCTCTTGGCTTCTGGGATTTCAGCAGGCAATGCCTGCGTATTTTCCAGATCCTTTGCAACAGTAAGGACTAGGAACTTAGAAAAGGAAAATAAATGCCTGCAGAGCCTCCAGCTGCCTGACTTTCGCACCGAATGCGAATTTTTGCACCGGCGATCAGAACCACCCCTTCTGCATTTTCCCAGGAGTCAAGCGAGAGAACGTTCCCACACATTCGTCTGCCTTGTGCTCTGCCCCAGCTGAGGCACCCCAAATCTAGAGTTATCATTTCATAGCATTGGTGCAAAAGTGCCACCCCAGATCCCTCACCAGGAATGGCAGTGGGGGGGGGGGAAGGCTCAGTGATTGCCACGGCATTGCTGTTCCCGCCAGGCCCTGTTTGCCATGGCGGCGTCTGCACTAATTGCCAGCAGGCGACCCATAATTAAAACTTCCATTGTGACATTTCCTGACATCTCAATATCAAACGGCGCAATTAACCCTCCCTGGCTGGAAGGTCAGGCTGCCGAGGTGGGTGGGTGGGATGGGGGAACGAAAGGAAGACTAGAGCTGTGAGCCGCCACTGTCTACCCCGTTCTTCCCTCCCTGCTCATCTATGCCTTGCATCTGAGGGCAGCTTCCTTAAGCACTTGTGGAGGCTCACACGCCAATAAGGGGGGCCCCCAACGAAGAGGTCCGCCCAACTGGTGGCAAGGTGACAGCACTCGGGCACCACTGCCACCGCACGCTGTGTCCAATTTGATGGGGCTGGCGGGAGGGAGGGAAGCAACCCTATCCCCTCTCTTCCTTCAGCCCAACAAGATGACAGGGAGGAATGGACACTGGCCAATAAAGAGCCTGAAGATTCTCCTCGCCAGTGATAATGGTAAAGAGGAGGAGGAACAGGACGGTAGCCAGCACCGGCACAGAGAGGCTCGAAGAGCAGCCACTGCAGGAGCAATGGGGAGGAGAAAGTGGCAGTCAGTCCACGCCAGCCAGCCTGCTTGCTCAGATGTGCCCAAGTTATTGAGGCAAGAGAACTGTAGATCTTTGACTCCCCCCTCTCCCAAAAAAAACAGGATTCAGCCATGTGCACTCTGCAGCTGCTTCTCCCAAGCTTCCCCACTCCACTTGCAGCTGCAAAGCAATTTTTCCACAGCTGCCAAGGCACCCATCAGCAATATAGGTTCTACCCACCCCCCCAACACAAATCCACACACACACACACATACCCCCGGCACACACACACCCCCGGTTGCTTCTGTTCCCTGCTCTGCCTTTCAAAAGCCCGGGAGGGGGCGTGGCAGGGAGAGAAAGCAGGGGGTGGAATTTCTGAAATGGTTTTATCGTTTGGCTCAGTCAATGACAATTAAGAAAAAAAAAACACAACAAAGAAGTCGGAACCAGGATGAGTCTGCGACGCCAAACGGCATCTTCATGGAAGACAAAGCACTGGCGTCATCGTTATCAACGGGGACGGGGTGGGAGGTGGGGGGGAGAGGTCGTTCTCGCCGAGAACAGAGAGAGGTGATGGGGCTGGCGCTGTCCACAGTTTTTTGGGAGGAGGGAGTCCAAGCCCCAGGGGGATATATTGCAAGGGTAACAAAAAAGAATGCCCCTTTTACAGCAACTGAGTCTAAACGTCAGGGCAATAAAAGGGGGAGGAGGTATCATCCTCGTCTTTGGCAAAACAGTCCGGGGACAGTCCTCCGATCGCCTGCTGCAGCACACAGAGAAGATGTCCTCCCCCACAACCACATTTGTGTTTTTTTGGGAACTTGGTCCACATCCTGACACCATCGCAGGCACCGGGTAGAGGAGAAAGAATCTCGGCTCCGGTGTCCGTCGAAATTTGGACAGAGAGAGGATCCTAAAAGAAGAGACAGGGAGAGTCTTGATTAAGCGTCGGAGACCATTTTCCATTTATTTATTTATCGGTAGACATAAAACCGGCACACGAGGTCATTAAAAGCGGCACTAAGAGTCATTAAATCACAGCCAAAAGCAACAGTGGAAACTTGGAGCTAGGAAAAAAAAAACAATTTAAACGCTGGAAGGCGTAGCAATAAAGTACATTATGTTTTAAAAAAACAGCAGTGAAATTTCATTATGACGTTCCTGCGGTCGTTGGAAGATGGCGGGAGAGGGGAAAATCAGGTCCAGGGTTTCATCATAGAACAGATCTCTTACAGTTGCATGCCGACTTTTCTCCATGGAGTACAAGGTAGCATATGTGACTCCCCACCTCCATTTTATCTTCACAACCACCCTGAAGGTAGGATCAACCAACAGACAACAACTGGCCTAAAGCCCTCCAGAGGGCAGACCCAAGTTGAAATCTTCCCACACCTGTGAAGCTCACGTTAGGACAACCATTTCTCTCTAAAACTGCTCTGAATCTCTGCTTTTTGCTTCCCAGGCTTAGTCCCTAGAGCATGCAAGGTGATAATTAAACCAGCAAGCGCCTCTGAGCATGTACAGAGTCCCTTTCCTCCCACAAGTGGAAACAGAGCAAGAGCCTGGCTAGATTAGTCCAAGGATCCACCCGGTTTTAACCAGATGCATTCTGGGATACAAACAAGCAAGGTAGGAAATCACTTGTGGTTTATTGCCCAGCATCTGTCACTGGCAAGGTACCTTGCGCCTGTCCATGGAGGCTCTTTTTAGCTATCCAGGTGAATAACGGTTGCTAGTTCTCTCATCTCCTGTAACCATGTTTTAATTGCTTTTTAAATGTGAGGCCAATGGCTGGGCCACGGATCGTGGCACTTTGGGCGGAGGGTCCATTTCCAGAGAGATGAGGCTTTCAGGCAACCCAGGTTCCCAGCGACGTTCTCTTTATCAATTCCAACTGATCTAGCCCTTTCTTCGCTTCCTCTTCCCCAACTCCTCATTTTGCTTTTACTAGCAAGGCAGAGTCATCGGTGGGGGGAGGCATTCCTTCTGAAACACGTCTTCTTTAATACAAAGTGAACTGCTGTCCTCCAAAACCAAAATAGACTCTCTTTCTAAATACAGGTCACCATTGTTCATCTTGCCGGCCTTTCTACAGGCAACTGCAGAAAAGAGGACACTGGGCTAGAGACCCCAGGTGTTGGATCCAGCAGAGCTCTTCTTATATTCTTACCAGGTAAAGAGTCCAGTAGCACCTTTAAGACTAACCAACTTTAATGTAGCATAAGTTTTCGAGCACCACAGCTCTCTTCGTCAGATGCGTCATCCCCTCCAAGCATCTGATGAAGAACGCTGTGGTTAGTCTTAAAGGTGCTACTATTTTGCAACTACAGACTAACACGGCTAACTCCTCTGGATCTTATATTAGGTTTCCACCAGAACGAAGAGAAAACATGGAGACTATCATGCCCCCTCAACATGGCTACATATGACTGTCTTGCCACATATGGCTAAACATATGAACTGATCCACTGAGCTAGGGCTGCCAACTCTGTGTTGGGAAATTCCTGGAGATTTGGGGGTGGGGCCTGAGAAAGGCAGGGTTTGGGGAAGGGAGGGACCACAGCGGGGTATAATGCCATAGACTCCACCCTCCAAAGCAGCCATTTTCTCCAAGAGACCAAATAAACCAAGAAGAAGTATGTTCAGGCCCCCAAATAACCTTTAAGGGTTTCCTCTAAAGGTCATTTGGGGACTAGTATTTAAGCCTGAACAAAGGTGTTCTTCCCTGACGTGGATAGCCCGGGTGAGCCTGATCTTGTCAGATCTCAGAAGCTAAGCAGGGTCGGCCTTGGTTAGTAATTGGATGGGAGGCCTCCAACAAATACCAGGGTTGCAGAGGTGGGCAATGGCAAACCACCTCTGATAGTCCCTTGCCATGAAAACCCCACCAGGGGTTGCCATAAGTCAACTATGGCTTGAGGGCACTCTCTACCACCTCCACCACCACATGCTTGTTCTTGGTTTATGTGGTTCGTTATGCACGGTGGTCCCTTGTTGTGGTTTGGATTTCCTCCAAGGGGCCTGATCTCTGGAGATCAGTTGTAATCCTGGGAGATCTCCTGGCCCCACCTGGAGGATTGTCACCCTAAGCTGAGGACAGTAGGGTCTACTCTAGCAGGCAGTGGCTGTCCAAGACCTCCAACAAAGGAGACAAGATCTTAACACTGGAGAGGCCATGGCCTGTAACCTTATGCGGGCAGAGCAAGATTGACAGATTTAGGTGTCAGGCGACAACTGGGGAGCCTCAAGTTCAAAGCCCCACTCAGAGATCAAGTGAGAATTTGAACTTGGGTGACCTTGGCCTAATCAGTCTCAGCCTAACCTACCTTACAGGAAGGTTGTGAGGGGAAGAGAGAGCCCTGGACAATCTCTTTTGAAGAAGGGGAGGATGAAACGGTTGGAAGGCCCACTCTGAAGCCTGGGCCAGTTGCTCTTGCTCAACCGAACCTACTCCACAGGGGTGTTGTGAGAATGGAATGGAGGAGAGGAGAATGTATTGTCGAAGGCTTTCATGGCCGGAGAACGATGGTTGTTGTGGGTTTTCCGGGCTGTATTGCCGTGGTCTTGGCATTGTAGTTCCTGACATTTCGCCAGCAGCTGTGGCTGGCATCTTCAGAGGTGTAGCACCAAAAGACAGAGATCTCTGTCTGTCTCAGTGACACTGAGAGATCTCTGTCTTTTGGTGCTACACCTCTGAAGATGCCAGCCACAGCTGCTGGCGAAATGTCAGGAACTACAATGCCAAGACCACGGCAATACAGCCCGGAAAACCCACAACAACCATCGAGAGGAGAATGATTTAAGTGTCGGGGGAGAAACGCAGGGGACAAATATGTAAATAGATAAAGCGTTCCACTCTTCCTGATCATGACCCCGGTGTACAGGACTTCTTCCATACTTTATTCTGCCCACCCCCCTTTTCCCGCAGAGGCTTTCCTTCCTTCTTCCATTGGCACACACATACGCACCCTCCAAGACTTACCTGCTGGCCAAAGTCTTTCTTCTGCACTCGGAAGTCCCAAACGGTGATGGAGGCGGGCGATCCCCAATCCTGGGCTAGCTCTGTGCCCTTGGCGGTCAGGATCCCAGCTCGGCTCTGTGATGTGGTTCCGTAACATCTCGGTGAAGGCCTCTTCCGAGTTCTAAAGTGCCACGTGAGAAATTCAGCATCCTCGCGACTGGGGGAGGGACGGGGTGAAGGGAGCGCACAGCCATCGCGCCCCCCAGCCCGGCCTGGACTCGTAGCGAAGGAGCCCAGCCGGCCTCTCCTGGGGTCAGAGACCTAGGAAGGGAACAAGAGCGAGCCCGAGGCAGAGGCAGCTGGGCCAGGAGGGGGCCGAGCTGCGTCCAGGAGCTACAACAGCATCTGTGGAAAGGAAAGGGAGGGGCAGTTGGTACTAGAAGCGCACGGTCGGTAGGGAAAGAGAGAGACGCGTGGTTCGAGCTCCACATGTAAACCCAGATGAAACTGGAGCCACCGCAGAATCCCGGGAGCTTGTGCTTTTCGGGAGCCGTTTCTCCGCAGGATACGCAAGAACAAAACGCACGCTGTGTCTCCCCCCGCCCCCCGCATCCCCCTTAGATGAACTTTCTGGCTCGTGTTTTGGATGGGGTTTAAGTTACATTTTGCAAACTGTTCCAGTTGCGCTTGAAGAACAGCAGCATTTATGAGTGGGTTAAATAAATATGAAACTAGGCTTTTTTTTTAAAAAAAAGAAACCATCAAGGAGTGCATTCAGTCCAGCGCCCGCCCTGCTCTGCTCTGCTCCAGCTGCTAGCCTCCCACTCCCTCCTGCGTCCAACTCAAACACAGTTTTAAAGCCCTCCGTGGCTTTGCTCCAGCTCTGTTCCCCCTCCGGTTCCCCTTCTCCAGCCCCACCATGCCGAAGTCCAAGTGACTTTTCCCTTTGCTCACGCAGCCCCTTTAGGCCGGGCACTCTTGCCCAGAGCTCCGGTGTCACGCCACCCTCTTTCTCTCCACCCCTTCCAAACCTGTTCTTTTCATGAAGCCTGTGATTAAGGCCACCAACTTCTTCTCTGTCCCCTTCTCTTCAGTGCGGCTGCCGCACTTTTTATCAACCACACGGCACCAGCAGGCAACGCCATCTACCTCTGCGCCATGAAGAGCACTGAGGCACTGATGGCAGACCGAAGGACAACAGCCTTTTTTCCTGCTCAGTTGGCAGCCTGCTGCCCTTTAGCCAGCATCTCCAACTGAAAAGAAGCCCAAGGAGGCGGAACCACAACCCCACGCGTTTCTCTCCTGTTACAGCCGCCCTCTTTTCTCCTGCTCCCTTTATCGTTCAAACTTGACACGTGTAAGCTCCATGAGCAGGAATTTGTCTTTTTGTTTTTTGTTACTCTGTTAGTTACGATGCACATTTATGGGGCTCTGGTAAATTAATAAATTTTCGGGCCAAATTTAGTTTTGGACCTCCCTCCCATGCCTTAAGTGCAAAAAACAGCTGTCCCCTCAAGCTCCAGGGGTCTCTGTCCCCCCCACAAAAATACTTGCCCTCCGAGCTGCCTCTTCCCCGTGGTTGAGACTTGGGACCTTCCGTCACAGGTTCTACAGCTAGAAACGAAATAAGCGGGTTAGTTTCAAAGGCACTGATAGGATTACCCTGTCCTACCCTGTCTGTGAGGTGGCCTCATTTCCCAAAAAAACAGACCCCGACCCCTCAAGATACAAGCAGGCTGCCCCTACTTAAGTTGAGCCTGGTCCCGTGGGTTGACCTCCGGACTTAGTTTTTCATCTTCCAGAGATACCTATAATGGTTTTATAAACTTTTAGGAAGGCTCTTTTTCAGTGTGGACTTCTCTCCCACCTGCCACAAAATGATGGCACATTGCAAGAGATTCTGGGGGGAATTCTGAACAAGGACTTGCTTCGGGCCGGGCACGGACCAATGAGGTTGGGCCTCGCCTCACACACACAGAGACAGAACATGAGCAAAATTTTTAGGAAAGCCCGTTCGTTGGTGGTCAAGGCTGTCAACGTCTCCTCTTAGAGATGAACTTTCTTTGAAACTTCAAGGAATCCAGAATATGGAAGCCCGAGAAGACAGTCTCAGGGGGAGTATCTCTCTCAGTAGGGAGAGGCACTTGCTTTATTTTACTTCATTTATACCCTGCCTTTCTCCCTAAGGGGGTGCCAAAGTGTCTCTCATCATTCTCCTCACCTCTTTTATCCTCAAAGGAGCCCTATGAGGGAGAGGTAGGCCGAAAATGTGTGACTGGCCCAAGGTCACTCAGCAAGCTTCCATGGCAGAGTAGGGATTCGAACCTGTGTCTCCCAAATCCTAGTCCAGCACTCTAGCCACTACACCACACAGTCTCTTTTTATAAGGAGCAAATCCCACCAACCCTCGCCTGAAGCGCCTGTAGTTGATGGAGACGGGTGTTGCAAGCCACGGTAGGCAGAGGTAGTTTTCCAAGCTCCACACCAGGCAGGGAGGCTTCTTAATAAACTTGTGCTTATTATTCCGCTCTTCTGGACAGATTAGTGCCACGCTCAGAGTGGTTAACGAGTCAGTGTTGTTATTATCTCCACAACAGATACCCTGTGAGACAGGTGGGGCTGAGAGAGCTGTGACTGCTCCAAGGTCACCCAGCTGGCTTCAAGCGGAGGAGAGGGGAATCAAACCTGGCTCTCCAGATTAAAGTCCTGCCGCTCTTGACCACTACACCTAACTGGCTCTTCATCAGAAACCTTTGGGATCCAATTTAAATAAAAATCAACCAGAGGTACCAAAGCCGGACAGGGCAGGTTATTTCAAATCAATTACGTCTCGTCCAAAACTGGACTCCAATCATGGATCCTCCTGGCAGTGACCCTGGATCCGGCGCTGCCTAAAACCCAGCATTTTAAGCCCTGCCGGATCAGACGAGTGGTTTATCTCATCCGGCTTCTTGTCTCACGTTTCCACACACGTTGAATAATGCACTTTCAATACACTTTAGCAATCCTTTGAAAGTGGATTTGTTGTGATCGCTGAAGAGCATTGAAAGTGCATTATCCAACGTGTGTGGAAGCAGCCAATCAGTTGCCCTGGGAGGGCCAACAACAAGACATAAAGGAAAAGGCCTTCCCTTGATGCAGTAATCTCCACTCAATCATTCGAACAGGGAAATCTGTGGACTGTGGATTTTTTTTATGGTGGGGGAGGCATCCAAAGGTCCTCTCTTGCAAACAAACAAACTCACTGGTTGCCTTGCAGCAGACAGACACTCGTAGTTTCAAGCAACGCCCCGGACTTTCTGTGGTGGGGATCGCTGGGAGGGAAGGAGAGGAGAAGAGACTGTGAGAATATGCAATCTATTTATTTATTCGCTTCTTTGATAACTTGCCTTTCTCCCCTGCGGGGACCGAAAGAGGATTACATCATTCGCCTCTCCTCCGTTTTATCCTAACATCCATCCCTGCGAGGTAGCTTAGGCGGATAGCGTATGACTAGCCCAGCAAGCTTCCATGGCAGAGTGGAGATTCCAACCCGAGTCTCCCAGTGTCTAGTCCAGCATATTTACCCGTACAGCAGGCTGTCTCTCTGAACAGAAGTGTTCTCCCTTCCACCCACCATGAAGAGAAAATGATAAAAGAACAGAAGTCCAGAATGTGAGGCCGAATTCGACATACGCCCTTTTGTTTCAGAAGACTAAAAGTATTAGGAGGTACAAGGGGAGCTGGTGTCCCAGGGGCGAAGCTTCCCTCAAACGGAAAGAACGTTTCTGAAATTTCTCATGAAGCTGTCAAAGTTCTGCCAAGGATATCCCTCTTTGCAGAAAAGAAATCAACCTAAGTATAAGTCAGAGGCTGGCCGGGGGAGAGGAGAAGAATTAGGTTCTAACTACTGCACTACACTATCTTTCCATTATGAATGATATTAACCGCTATCATTAAATTACTATTACTTGAAATCATGTTAAGTGAAATCAATACGCTTATTAGTCAACCATCAATAGGAAGCATTTTTTCCTTGAAGATATCATTAGTTAGAGATTTTCTTAAACATATTAAACAACAGCAACATCTGCAAGAAAGGCACTTCCTACTGCAGGTTGATTAATAGATTTATTTCAATTGATTTCAAATTATTTCGATTAATGATACAATCATACTGTGTATACATTAGCTGAACTCCAATAAAGGTTACCTTTTCTTCAAGACACGATTTAGTGTGATTATTACTGATATCTTTGAAAAAAGATACCCCTCTGAGTTTTAGCCATTAGGCATACTTACTTCAATTACACAAAGTCCAAAGGCAGACAATTGCAGCAAAATACAAAACAGAGTTACACCCTTCTATTCTGTTGAAGTCAACGGGGTTAGAAGGGTTTGACTCTGCTTAGGTTGCAAATGTCAGCCTGCTTGCTATTTCTTTATTGCTGGCGGCTCGACTCACAAATATAGTAGTAGTCACGTCCCGGCTGGAACTCAAAACCCAACGAGAAGGGGGTAAACCGCTGGATCTTCTCCGAGAAGCGGACAGGTCCATAGGGGGCATAGGGGCGGTTGCACTCCCAACGCTTGAATGCTCCGGGCGTCTCGTAGCAGCCCCGGTATCCCTCGATATCGACCATGAGAAGTGTGAAGGTCTCGGGGTCGCTGGCAGCCAATGGTTGCTCGTAGTGCGGGCAGTAAATATCCAGATAATCGTTGATGGCGACCTGAACGGCATAGTCTTCGTCAGCGAATCTGCCGTTACAAAACAACCAGATTGGTCAATACTTCATTTCTGCAGAAACCTCATTTTGGCAAGGGAAGCTAAATGCATAATCTGGACTAACTAATGTTGAGAACACCCCAAACATGAAATTTGATGGCATCTATGGACAGAAATTTGTTCTCCTGTCTTTCTTTAAAAAATATATATTTCTGGCCCTCATGGTTAGGGTTCAAAAGATGTGGACATAAGGAAATCTCAAAAAAAACAAACAGGTTGCCAAATAAGATTTCTAGCTGTCAGAGGGCAGGGCGGATTACCTTGAAGAGGTTAGTAGACTTCTTCCTCAACTGAGATGGAGAGGCAGGATTCTATTTATCGGGGGGGGGGCAGCCCCGTTTTCTGATCGCTCTCCCTCCAAATATACTCCCAGTTTTGTTCTCATGCATGTTTATGCCAAAATCAAACATACAGAGGACCCAGAGTCATCCCCTCTTTCTATGCAAAGTTCAGAGTTAGAGATAAGTGCCTCTCAGGAAGGTAGAAAGATGTAATTTTATAAAGTGGAAAGGAGGAGGGGAACTCCGAAAACAATTTAATACAAACTGAGTATGCTAGTTGTCCTCGAGGAAGAAGGAAATGTTGAAGGTAGCTGAATGTCAGTAAAAAAGGGAAGGGGAAATGTTTTATAATATCCTGGAGATTTGGGTCCGGAGGGAATGCCCCAAGGATTTATTCCCCTTGCGATACCTCAGTGACAGGCACCCGACTTGCTCTTTCTATTGAACCTTCTCAAGTTTAGAAAACTGTTCTGGTCAGGTTTTGGAATGCAGTTGGCTTTCAAAGCCAGTAAGGCACCGGTTGCCGCAGAGTAAATGGATACAGCAAGAATAAAAGATTCTGCATCCAAACGAAGGAAGGTAGGCCACAGGGAGGTGTTGCCCTTCCATTTTTGTGGCTCTATTCATCAGCGGGATCTTGGAGGGAGTGAATTTGATTCAAGGCCCACCTCTGTGGCTCCCAGCTCCCCTTGACATCCCTCAAAAACATGGCCTCTGCATCTCTTCTCCTCTACAGTACAAGGTTCTCTCATTTTAGCCTCACAACAACCGTGTAAGGTTTTAGGCTGAGAAAGGATGACTACCCCAAAATCACTGAGTAAGCTTTATGGCCAAGTGGGAACTAGAAACCAGGTCTCCCCAGTCAAACACTTTAACCACTACACTGGTATGTTTCCTCGTGCATCAAAAATGGTCTTAAATGGAAGGAGGCAAAACCAGAGCAGAGACTCCTGCAGAGATGTAGTGGGCAGCCTCCTCTGAAACAATGCATCATGGCTGCATTTCTGTAATGGGAGCAACTGAATGGCTCAGTCACACCACAGTTATCCCACCATGAAGGCTAATTGGTAAGTGGAATGGTCAAAACAGTGACTCAGACAGAGATGCAACAGGCAGTTCTCTCTATGTGGGTGGGTCCTTTGGGCTCAAAGCCTTTAATTATTTCATTACCTTCTTTCTCACGGTGTGCTACCAATTTTCTCACAGCGCACTACTGTGCCCAGCCCAGAGCTTGGAAATTACTGGTTTATCCTATTTAAAGCTCCTAATATTCTCGTCTGCCTTACCGATATGTTTTTTATAATCCCAAATTGCCTTTGAGGTTCTTTTCTGCCAACAGAAGGCCAACCAATACGTTCAAGAAATAAGACAATAATAAACAACCTCGATCCCCATTAAACATACGCATTGTCCTTCGCGGCTTTTTCTTCAGTGCTACCTAAAGTCTGAGCTTTGAGACGTATGGAAAGGTCTCCTTCCAAACCTCCTAGATGAGATGGGGCGACATGCCGGGGGCCCCATGGCTTCCCACCCACAGCCCATATCCAGCTGTTCAGCCGTACTAAACAAGCAGACGTCAGCTCCGATTAATTCAAGTGGCTGGAAGCAAAAAGGGTCAGGGGGAGCCCCTGGGGTTATGGGCCGCCAGCCCAGCCTGAAGACAAAAGCCCTTGCGCCTGAAGGCACCGCCTGGCCCACCAACTGGGTGTGATGCATCGGCGGGGAATGCAGCCACCAGCAACCAGGCATCCTAAAATCTGAGCACAAAACACAGCGAGAGCACCACTGCTGAAGAGTGGGGAGGTCTGGGGAGCTTGTGTTCCACAGGACGGGAGTTCAAATCTCAAACTGTCGTTCCCCTGCAGCTGGGAAGGAGAGTCTACATCTCAAGTTTTGCCCTGAAGTCCCATGGGAACCACAGTGCCAGGATTCGAACCCATGCTGGGATCCAGAACCTGGGTCCTAAAAAGCTACGCAGCTATGCTATGTCCAAAGCACGGGATGACTGATAAGGAAGCTGCTGGACTCCAATAGGCCAAAGCAGGTCATGTGATACTCCCTCACCCTCTATATAAACATCTAGGTCAGCCACAGTTATTGGTCTGGGTGACTCAGTGGGGTTCATGGAGCTTCAGACCCGCTTTAACAGCGATTTCACTCAAGAGGAGCCTGAAGTGATATGGTTTTCAAACTGTTCCAGAATCTTTTGGATTAGGGTTGCCGGGTGCTTATCTTTTTTCCATCTTGCTCTTTGCATGTGCTTCCTGCAATGACGTCACTTCCCGGAAGTGATGTCATTGCACACATGCAGAGGTGTACATGTGCTTTGCAGCGGGCCAATTTTGGCCCTAAACTGGCCTGTTTTGGGCCAAAACTGACCCACTGCAAAGCGCGGGAGCGCTCTCATAGCAGCCCGTTCCCACACCTCCTTTCCCTGCCGGCCAGGTGAGTGGCAGCGGGGGAATGGAGGGTGGAAGCGGGGGATTCCCCCAACTCCAGCAGGGGAAAGGGGTGCCTATTTTGGACGCACCTCAACTAGAAGACCCGTAACGGCAGATTCAAACCCCCTGTGACACACAGTGCTCCAATATGAACAGACAAGCTCTGGGCGCATGGCACAGCTAGCCCTGTTAGAAGTTTGGTCAGGCTTGGCACACAACAGACCAATCCCAAAGCTAAGACAGCTAGCTCAGGAAAAGGAGTTAAAGTAAGGTGAGAAAATAGGAACGGAGGATGAGCTCCCGATTTGGGTGGCCTTCCGCAAGATGACACCTGGCAGACCCCCTCCCAGACAGGATAGCACACACAAAGAGAGGGCAGGCAAGCAAACCACGACTCATGGCTGCCAACAGCAATTGCCCAGCTTTGGGGCAAATAATACTGCTACCCTAAGTGGAATTACACCCCTCTTAAGTCCTTAATGCTGCTCAGTTCAGCACCAAGAGCCACCCTCCACCTATCTGGCAGAGAAAGAGGGACTGCCTCCTCCCATGTGGGTGGCATGGATGTCAAGGGAAGGAGAAGGGTGGGCAAGCTGAGTCTTTCCAGAGAGCCCCAATGCCACCATTATCATCAGCCATACGGTGGGGGGTCCTCCGAAGGCCTTAGGTTATCAACATCTGCTAATGATGCATGCTCTGAAACTGGAGATATTTTTCTGTTGTTTGTAGTCTCGAGATTTACCAGTTGACATTAGTAATTTTTAGGGGCTATTGCAATATCAAGGACATTTCTATAAACAGTGCCATAGGGTAAATAAATACAAGTCTACAAAGACATAGCATTAGCAAGAATCCAGTACAGAGTGGAAGAAATGCTGAAACAGAGCATAAGCAATTCTAAGACTGACATTGGACAACATAGAACTACCCAGTAGGGTCATACCTAAAGCAACGGGAAGTACACAAGAGTAACAAAAGTAACAAAAGACCTCTGCTAGTCTCTTGCCATGACAATCCCCCCAGGGATCACCATAAGTCAGCTCAAAAAAAGTCCAGTAGCACCTTTAAGACTAACCAATTTTATTGTAGCATAAGCTTTCGAGAATGCTTGAAAGCTTATGCTACAATAAAATTGGTTAGTCTTAAAGGTGCTACTGGACTTTTTTTGATTTTGCTACTACAGACTAACATGGCTAACTCCTCTGGATCATAAGTCAGCTATGACTCAAGGGCACTTTCCACCACTCTCCCTACTAGTACCCCGCTTGTGGGGATGGCGGGATATAAATATAATAAATAATTAAAAAAAATAAAAAAAATTATTTTTTATTTTGTTACTTAAAGCAACAGATAGGACGAAAGGCAACATAGTGGTGAAGTCTGTGGTCCCTAACCCATTAGCAAAGCATCTCTTTGAGACCACTTGCCCTGCTATCTGAATAAAAAAGCTCTTTTGGATAATTCAGTTTTGCATCATTTGAGGAAAAGCAGGAGACTGGGGGCTCTTCTGACCTCCTCATGTAATCCACCTTGAGTTTCTGTGAGACATAAATAAATAACACGGTATTCGTTTGCCACTCAGGCTTCCATTCAATATTTCAATGTTCTTTTGACAACAACTGAAGCCCAGTTCAGACATTCAGCAGCAAAACATGGGGAAAACGTATGAGAACGGATTGGATCAGACTGGGGGATTCATACTGCTGAGTGCTCTTCTGCTATGGGAAGGACTCCTCGCAAGCAGAAAGCTAGCTCAACAAGGATCAAGGTGGGCACAAATGATTCTCCCCCAATGTGTTCCTTTTTCAGAACTTTTTTTAAAAAATGGGGGAGCACTTCAAAATGGAACACACACACCGTTCTAAGCAGACCGTCAAGGTGGCAGAGCAGATGGTATCATTTCAGACCACAGACTGAGAGCAGGGCAGAAATCACATTCTTGAAAGCCCCTCTAAGTGAAAGATTCCCTTCGAGCACAACAACAGCATTGCATGGAAAGGGCTGGCTAAAAAGTCTCTTTAATGGGCTAGGCATTTTCTACAAACTTGCCAGGACTACTGTGTGTATGTGTGTGTTTTAAAAGCATAAATGCTAAAAAGGGCACACCCACACACTGCAATACCAGCACCCTGGAGCACCCAAGGATTCCTACTGCATGTCTAGATCAAGTCTTTAACAGATACCTTTAGCAGATTCCTACTGCATGTCTTCAACAGATACCTGAAGCAGAATTACAACATAAACCTCTTTCGGGCCTTGTCACAGGTACATGAAGAAGGGAGGTTTGACTCTCAAAAGCTCATACCCTGAAAATCTTGCTGGTCTCTAAGGAGCCACTGGACCCAAATCCTGCTGTTCTACTTAGGGTTGCCAAGTCCAGGGTGGGAAATTCCTGGAGATTTGAGGGGGGGGGGAACCTGGCAGGAGTGGAGTTGGGGGGGGGCGAAGGAACTCAGCGGGGTACAGTGCAGCCAGGCCCACCTGCCAAAACAACTGTTTTCTCCTGGGGAACAGATCTTTGTAATCATTTGTAATTCCAGGAGATCTCCAACCACCACCTGGAGGTTGGCAAGCCTAGTTCTACTGCAGACTGCTACGGCTACCCACCTAAAACTACCTGAAAATCTTGCTAGTCTCTAAGGTGCCACTGGCCCCAAATCCTGCTGTTCTATTGTTGATTTTATGTTTATTGTTGATTTTATGTTTTTGTGATTTTAATGTATTTTTAATGTTGTTAGCTGCCCTGAGCCCATCTGTGGGGAGGGCGGGGTATAAATTGAATAAAATAAATAAACAAATAAATACTGCAGCCCAACATGGCTACCTGTCAGAAACTAGGTTTTAGAAATGCATTCTCAATTCACGCTGCGTGACAGGGAAGTCTTGATGGCCCTCTATGCCTAAGCCAAGTCCTCAAACGTGGCCCCAAATTAACAGCAACACAAACTAGCCAACGTGGAACCGGACAGTGGTGGGACGTTTCAAAGTTATGCCACCACCGTATCTCAGGAGTGAAGCCCCAAGAACAAGACCGGTGTACCTGGGAAGATAAACAGAGTATGGCAGGAAAATGGTTTCTCCAGCCTCAGCTCCATGTTTTTACTCAACAAACCCATAAGTTTACATCCAGCCGGCTTCCCACTGCCATAATGGAGCCAGAGGGAGGAGAAGAGGCAGCCAGACACCCTTCCATCATAGCTGGATCCAGTCCTTGCTTCAGAAATCCCTTTCGCAGCACCTTGTTTATTATGTCAGGTTTTGCTTCACGTCGCTTCGGGGAGCAAACTGTCGGCTGGAAAGCAGGGCAGAAAAAGAGACGTACAATAAACAGATCATTAGCTGATCTCTCCTTGCCAGCCGGGGATAACACTTCATGACAAAGAGGGCTCTGGCCCACGGCAGTCTCTGCCACAACAAATCTGTTCGCCCTGAAAGCGCCACAAGACTCTTGGCTGTTTTGGCTGTTGCAAAAGCGCACGGCATCCGCTCGCCATCTGGAACCAGCGTCCGTAGAGCAAGAGACAGGTTCCAGGAGGAGGCCGTACCACATCCTACATCCTACGAGGAGTACTAGAAATTTGATCACAGTGAGGCTGAAGGAAGGAAGGTGTGCGTCATCATAAGTCACCGAGGAACGTCAAAACCGAAATAATGAAAACAGAGGACGTTTGGGTTTATCTCTATCGGTGGCCCCTGTCTGAGGAACGAATTTCTCCCTTATTTTCCCCCTTAAAAGGTTACGCTCATTGGTCTGACCTTCAAAAAATTGAACTTCTGTTAGCAAATTCCAACGAAGGGGTGACTCAAAGTAGCAACCTTTGCTCTGGCGAAGGCCGGATCCTGCTGTAAATTTCTGCAAACATGCGCTATTGATTGTCATTTGGATTGATCTGTTTGGTAACGTTATTACATTTGACATCGGGGTTGGCTTTTTTCCCTCTTTTCTTTCCTTTCTACAGGGATGATTTTATTTTTATTTATGACTGCCATTTTTGGTTTGTAAAAGGTTGGATTTTAATATCCTGCCATAAAGGCGCACTCTGTTGTGATGGTCTCCAGCTGAAAGGGATAAACTAATCTGAAACAAATAGATCTGAATTGGAAAAAACAGTCTAATATGATTAAATTACAGTAGACAGAAAAGAGAATTAGGCGCTTGTCAATTATGCTTCAGCTGTTGAACTGATTGGTCAAAACACCGGAAGGATGTTGTCTTGTTGAGCAACTGGGCAGAAAAGTATTGGTAGGTTTTTTCGTCTTACCACCCTCATTAATAAAAGCAGATTTTGCTATTCACCTATGGCGAATAAAAATCAAATCCTAGCAAGGATTTTTTTTGTACATTGGATGCAAATGGTACCTCCCTCACTAACCCAGTTGTTGATATGCCACATCCAATTTATTTATACCCCGCTTTTCTCACCAATGGTCACCCAATGTGGATTACATCTAGGGTTGCTAAGTCCAGGTTGGGAAATTCCTGGAGATTTGGGGGGTGGAGCCTGAAGAAGGCGGGGTTTGGGTTTGGGAAGGGGTCTCAATGAGGTATAATGCCACAGAGTGCACCCTCCAAAGCAGCCATTTTCTCCAGGGGAAGTGATTTTTGTCACCTGGAGATCAGCTGTAATTCCAGATCTCCAGCCACCACCTGGAGGCTGGCAACCCTACTTACACCATCATTTCCCCCCTCCTCCATTTTACCCTCACAACAACCCAGTGAGGTAGGTCAAGCTGAGAGGGCATGACAAGCTCAAGGTCATCCGATGACCTTCCATGTCAGAGTGAGGATTTGAACCTGAGTCTTCTAGATTCTTCGACTCTCTAACTACTAAACCTCTCTGGTTTATGTCGATATGCAAGAGCGGGCTAGTGATTTTTTTTCTGGGCTAATACATTTGGTGGAATTATTTGAAAGGGGTAGAAATTGGGAGGGGGAAAGTGAAAATCCAAAGGGGACAGGGAGATCCCCCAAAGAGATGTGATCAGAGCCCCCGCTTTGGCTGTAAGAGAGAAAGAACCATATTCCCGTGCAAGTTTGGTGCTAGGAGAATTGGGAGAGGCACGTGGGCCATCCATAGCTGCTGTGTGTTGGTTATGCCAAAACCGGATAGAGCGGAAAGTCTAATTGCCAAGGCAGAGAGGCTGAAAGCCTTCAAAGTAAAGGCTGCTGCTCACACCTCACCAACTGGGAATGCGATCAGTGACCTATTTTAGAGTGTTTTGAAGATCGATTCGATTAGATATTGCTTCCTGTCCTGAGGCAGAGGAAGGAATTCAGGGCTAAATTGGTTGTGACATGGGAGACTCATGAAGTGTCTCTTGACAATCTGTCTTTCACCTGTACTGTGAGTGAGGAAGGATCTCAGATCAAATTTAGGGGAGTGAGGGAAAAGATGCTGAACCATTCTTCCCTAAGACCACCCACCTGTTAACCCCACCTTGTTTCCTTTTCTCTCTCCGTAGTGGAAAAGAAGCACAGATTCAGAAAAACTTTAGAAGGGGTTTAGAAAGATTTGTGGAGGACAGTTCTATCAGTATCGAAAAGGGTCCAGTAGCACCTTTAAGACTAACCAACTTTACTGTAGCATAAGCTTTCGAGAATCACAGTTCTCTTCGTCCTCTGGATCTAGATCTATCAGTGGCTTCTAGCCATGGTGATTAAAGGAAACCTCCATGTTCAGAGGCAGTCAACCTCTGAATCCCAGAAGACAACAACAGGGGAAGGCCTTGTTTTCTATGCCCTATTGTTGTGTGAGAAAGGGTGCAGGACTAGACAGACTGATCCAGCAGGGCTTTTATTGTTCTTAAAAACAACTGGAGGGGCCAGTTTTGGTAAGGAAAGCGGTCCCCTTTCCTCACCACCGCAAAGTGCCCCTTGCCATCGCATTGGGGGGGGGGGGGAAACCAGCAAACTAAACAGGTTCAGGAGGGATTCCTTGCATTTTCCACATCCCTTCAAGCACAGCCTTCAGGTGAGCTAGACAGCTAAGCAAGCAGGGTCTGGAGAGGACAAACTTTACACAGTCAAATATTGATAGACCCAAGTGAGATTTGAAAGTCAACACACCTTGTTTTGAAAAGATTAGCCAGACAGATAAAATAAGGGCACCCTCAGACATTTGAAACCGAGGCGCACGAGGGTGGCTGCTTTCTTTCGATCGTCTGAAACTCAGCGTGCAGCTCTCCCGACACGTTTACTCAGGACATAACTACACGTTACATTTTCCTCAGAGATTCCTCAGGCCAGGTGGAGAGGAAAGTTCCTGAGCATGTACACAGCTGGTTCTGATCATGAGGTAGTGAGAGAGTAGGGTTGCCGGCCTCCAGGTGGTGGCTGGAGATCTCCCGGAATGACAACTGATCTCCAGGCCACAGAGATCAGTTCCTCTGGAGAAAATGGCTGCTTTGGAGGGTGGACTCTATGGCATTATACCCCACTGAGGCCCCTCCCCAAACTCAACTCTTTCCAGGTTCTACCTCCAAAATCTCCAGGAAGTTCCCAACCTGGACCTGGCAGCCCTACAACAGAGGGAGCCCTGTGGCGTTTTCCCAAACTGAAACAGCCCCAGAGGGGGGCTCCATTTGCCCCTCTGTGGAAATATGTCATCATGAGCATGCATACGGCCCCTAACAGGGCGAACTGTGCCCTCAGTGGGAGTTTCAGATATAGGGGGGAGATTTAAGACCCCTCTTTCTATACCCAGCAATCCCAATCTGAACTGGGCCCATGTAGGCCTGGGAAGAACATGAACTTCGGAGCATCCCTCTCCACCCAACCCAGAGACGTCAAAGGGGAAAACGTAACATGTTGCTTCAGAGACAAGTCCCTCTGGTTTCAAGCCAGACTTACTCCTATATCACCAGGCATAGGATAAGAACCTAAGAACATAAGAGAAGCCATGTTGGATCAGGCCAATGGCCCATCCAGTCCAACCCAGGTGTCATCAGAAGGTCTGGCAGTGGGGAAGGGACACTAGAAGCCCTCCCACAGATTGCCCCCCAAACACCAAGAGATCATGGCCTTCAGTATGCAGCAACATATTTTTTTAAAAAATTTTATTGGATGGGCTAACAAATATAAACATACAAGTCATTAGCAACGTATTTTATTTATTTAACATAATTCTTTTTATCAACAAATTTGGGGCCGGGCTTGGTAGCCCGTTGTTGGTTTCTGGTTGCCACTCAGGCACGTGGCTGGCTGAAGAAGAAAAGGAAAAGCATTTCTTCTGTAAGTGTCGGTTGGCAGAAGGAAGGGAAAAGGCTTAAAAGGGGAAAGAGAAGCAGTCAAGTGTTGCCGTTTTTACTGTTCCTCCCATCTAACTCACAACAGGAATGCTCCACCCAGGTCAAGATGCAACCTGGCACTCGCTCTCAGCCTGTCTCACTGGCGGCTTTCAAAAAAACATATTCCTCCTCTGGGGGAGTGCATAAGAGGCTTACACCGGTTGCTAGTCATTAGAATTAAATTTATGGTCCTCTCAATCGACCTCATCTGTGGACCTACAGTTACACCATCAAAAAGACGCAAGAGAGGGTTTGCGATGTGGTGACGGAACACTTGCTTAGCAGGCGGAAGGCCCTGGGTTTCGTCTCTGGCATCTTCAATTAAAGGATCTCAGCTGTCAAATGCTGAGAAAACTTTTGCCCAATCCAGGTCCCAGGAGAGCCACTGCTGGTCGAAGTAAACAGCACTGAAATAGGTGGACCCAATGCAAAGCAAACTGAGATAAGTGGACCCAATGATCGGATAAGGCACCTTTAGGTCTCTGCCCCAGTGAGCTTACAGAATACATTTTGGAAGTGTGGGGAGATTAGAAGAAAAGGTATATCTTGCTGCCCGTTAGGTGGATCAGGGAGGCCCACAAGTGAAGAGTGCCCACTGATGGCTTCCAAGCAGGGTTGCTAAACCTCATACTATAGAGGGGAAACCTCCTGTCAGCAACCCCCCCCCCCAAATTCCTGCTCAGTAAGCCAGCAGGGAGGAGATGCAGGGGAAAAAAACAAGTCAACAGGGCCAGACTAGTACCCAGAAACAGCCTGCTCCAGGACAAACCTAAAGGAACTAACAACAGAACACCACTGGTTGTCACCTATAGTTCCCAGCTCAAACCCATCCAACGTATCATCACTGAGCTACAACCCATCCTGGAAAATGTACCTCTCTCTCAGAAGCCCTGGGTGGAAGACCTCTCCTTGCCTACAGACAGCCCCCCAATCTTAAACGACTTCTCACTTACAATCATGAATCGGCCAGCAGAGTCACCAGCACAGGTACCAGGCCCTGCAACAGACCCAGATGCCAGCTCTGCCCCTATATCTACCCAGGGAATACAATTACAGGACCCAATGGCATCAACTACACTGTCTCTGGCTCTTACAGCTGCTCATCCTCCAATCTGATATATGCCCTCATGTGCCAACAATGTCCTTCTGCTCTGTACATTGGACAAACCAGCCAACCTCTACGCAAAAGAATAAATGGACACAAATCTGACATTAGAAATGGAAACGTCCAGAAACCAGTGGGAGAACACTTCAATCTACCAGGACATTCCATCAAAGACTTAAAGGTCGCTGTAGTTCAACAGAAACCTTTCAAAAACAAAATCCAACGGGAAGCTGCTGAATTGGAATTCATATGTAAATTTGACTCTGTCAAGCTGGGACTGAATAGGGACTATGAATGGTTATCTCATTATCACAGGTAACTGATTTCCTTTACAGAGGCGGGGTCTGGGGGAGCCCAGTGGCACCTGGCGTGGGCTTTTGGGGATCACAGTTCTCTTTGTCAGATGCATCTGGCGGGGAGGACTGTGGTTATCGAAGGCTTGTGCTGCAGTGGAATTGGTTGGTCTTGGAGGTGCTGCTGGATTCTTTTTGATTTTGCTACTACAGACTAACACAGCTAAGTCCTCTGAACCTTTACAGAAGCAAACTGATCTCCACATCAGAAGGAGCTGTTTGCATCTGCATATCAGAAGGAGATGTTTGCATCTACCCCGCCCCCCCTCCTCTATATCTGACCAGTTTCTCTTTTTGCTCTCCATGCATCTGACGAAGAGAACTGTGATTCTCGAAAGCTTATGCTACAATAAAATTGGTTAGTCTTAAAGGTGCTACTGGACTCTTTTTGATTTTGAGTAAACAGTGTGACATCATTTCTGCAGCAAATGCAGAAATGATGTCACGCCACTCTAGGATTCAGTGGAAACTCTATGGTTAAACCACTGGCTGGCAACCCTGTTTCCAGGCAATGGGTATCTAACCTTGTGCATGGATACCCAAGTGGCATCCATGAATCAGCGCACTTTTGACCAACTTCGGTCAGTACACCATCTACTTATCTGATTTCTACTCTTCGTATCCTCCAGGGAGCTGAGGGCGGGGTAGAAGGTTCTATCCTCCAAGAGTCACAAAAACCCTGCAAGGTACATTAGGCTAAGGGCTCAGCAACACCTTCTAATTTCTTCAATGGCAAGGACTTTTTTCTTCTGCAAATGCAGCCTCCAGGCCTGCTTTACTGAGGAGAATAGAGGAACGAGACTTTCTCCCCCGTTTTCCCACTGGAAAACCTTTACTCCTGCTGGGGAAAATGTGTAGGCCCTCCCATCCGATGGCTTTTTCCTGCGAGAAAATGGCAAAGGAGAGAAGTTTTAAAGCCAGGAGCCCCCAAATTTGTTGAACCTGTGAATGCTTTCGGAAATTTAAGAAAGGATCACCACAAAATGGCTGCCATGGGGGGAGGGACCAGTCATAAAATGGCTGCCATGAGCAAGTTCCAAGCCAAGGGAGAGTTAGTGACACAGGGCGTCCCCAGTTCTAGATGGACGCTCTGACCATTACACAATACTGCCTCTCTCCAGCTCTGGCCTCTGCTGGGAAACAGACAAACGCAAAGCTTGTTCCACTTTTTATGATATTTTTGAATAATGCTTTTAAATGTTTTAATATGGAATGTTTTAAATTTTCTTAATGTTGTTATCCGCCCTGAGCCTGCTCGCAGGGAGGGCAGAATACAAATACGATATAAATAGAAATAAAATAAATAAATAAATTACCCATTTCTTGGCAACACCCAGGTCACACACACACACACACACACACACACACACACACACACACACACACACCAAAAAAACAGTGTGGCTTTGACCTACAAAGTCCTCACCAGCCTGTGTCTTTGACGGATCACCTGTTTCCACAAAAACTGACCCACGCACCAAGATCATTAAAGGAGGCCCTGCTCCTTCACAGTCCTGGTGGGTGGCTATGGGGGACAGGGCCTTCTGTGTAGCGACACCCCAATTATGACATGCGCCCCTGACAAGACTGGCCTGGCGTCCACTTACTAGTCTGGGAAAAAGCTGTCCTAGTCTCCCAAGCTTTCGAAACGATACAACTAAGCACCCATTCATGGTTTTAAAGCTTGATAATAATGCCGATGGCGCTTTTATTATTGGTTTAATCCAATTGATTTTTGTATCTCACTTAGCTTTCTTTCTTTTTTTAATGCAAGAGCCATCTCCAAGCCCACTGCTATGCAGGGTATTAATCTTTTAAACAAATATTTTTATCCGAGCTTTGCTTCGTTTAAGAAGCCAGCGGGATCAGACTAAAAGATCAAACCTAGTCTAACAACTTGTTTCTCGTCTCGTCCAACCAAATGGACTGGAAGACAACCATTCTCCTCTGCTATTACCTCACAGGAATGGATGTTCAAAGGTACCCTGCCTGAACGTGGAGCTTCCATTTAGCTATTATGGCTATTAAGTAAAAGTGACTTAAAGGATTATGCCGTGGGCTTCACAGAAAATGTAGATTTAGAGGAGGGATTCAAAGGAAGGGAGACAGGCAACTGCATTTTCTCTGCTGAGGATCAGGACTGCTTAGAAATTAGCCTTTCCTACAAAGTCCCATATATCTTGGGGCTCGCAGTGGCTATGCAAAAGCCACTTTCTGCACATGCTCAGAGAACATTCTCGAGCTTGCATTCTGCAACATGGCCCTGCCGTCAAAGCCAGGTTCCAGGGCTGAGTTTCGGTAAGGAATAGGAGTGCTGATAGTTAAAATCAACTTGGGAAAGAGAAATGTTTTCAGTGGCTTTAAAAAAAAACCCACAATGACTAAACAGTGAAACAGTCAACAGGCAGATTAAGCGAGGAGCCAAGATTGCAGATTTTGCAAGAAGGTACAAAGTCCAAAGGCAGACAAATAAAAAAAGGCTCTGTTTAAATGGTTGCGAGAACCACTTTGCAAAAAATAATCTGCCGTGTGACTCTGGCCCGGCTGCCTAAATTCTAGTGGCCCAGGGGTGACTGCAGGCTTCCGAGTCACCCACTCAAGACAGCCTCCCAGAGTAAAGGCCGGCATTCGCATGCAGTCCCAGTGACAGCGGCATACTCAAGAGTCCATTCTTCAGTTTGGCACTACATCAAGCAAAGCACACACTCTCGAACACCTTCCCTCCTCTTCCCCAAGGCTACCGTTGGTTGCTCCCAATTTCATGCAAACCAGAGTTTTTTTACCATGACATCCTAATGAGCAAACCTTGGCTTGCATGCTTCCCTACTAAACCAGGATTGCAAAGTAGATTCGAAGCACAGTTTGCAACAATGGCTTGGGAGGCGAGGCACACAGAGCTCAGAATGTCACCTCGACTGTTACGGCAAGCTACGATTTGGACTGAAGCAGAAGCCGCTAATTGACTTGGGCCACAGGCAGAACACCAAACTTGTTTGTGGAGCACCACACTATGGAATGACCAAATAGACTTCCAGGGTGGAAGCTTTCAAGAGTCAAAGCTTGTGACGAAGGGAGCTCTGACCCTTGACAACTCATACCCTGGAAATCTAGTGGGTCTTCCAGGTGCTACTGGACCCGATTCTTGCTCTTCTACTAAAGACTAACACGGCTACCCACCTGAAACTAAATCGGCAAGTTCCACCATTTCCACTTTCCACAGCAGGCCATCCTTACGTTGTTCATCAGAGTTCCCGAACAGCAGCATTTTATGGAGATCGGTGGTCTGAAGTGGGGGGAGAGTCCATTTCTGTTCCACTGATGGAAAATTTATCCTGTATCCATCCCTATAGTTTAATGAGACTTCTGAAGCAACCTTGCGCATGGGTGCACATCTGTGAGAGGTGTCTCGTGTGCCTTATTTTAAAAAAATAGCACTAACAGATCAGGAATGGACTAGAACTACTTTTGGTCCTCCAGAGCAGAAACAGTGGGGTAGAGCGTCCTTTTCAGAGGCAGAGTCCCCCATAGCGTCTGAGGATGCACGCTCGGGCCCCGTAAGACAGCTCTGGCTTGTCTTTTCAGCACAGGGATAAAGCTGAAAGGAACATATTCCCAGAAGGGAATATGCATGTGAAGCCTGCCCACTTTAAACCCCAAGAGGAAGATTTTAAGGGTGCATTGGCTGCAAGCATCTATTGCAACTATTTGGGGTTTAATTTTTTTATGTTTTAAATTGTGCTGGTTTTAATTGTGATATGTATGCTGCCTTGAGCCACGAGGAAAGACGGAATATAAACATTTTAATAAATGGAATAAAGAATGTAATATACCAGAGTTATACAAATAAATGGAGTTTACTCAAGTTGATCTGAATTGGAGGTCAGGGGACATGGGCACGAACCAAAAAAAATTAACGAACCTGTGGTTCATGGTCACCGATGAACCTGAACAAACGAACCATAACGAACATTTCCCGTTACCAAACCGGTTCACGGTTCGTGGGCGTCGGAACGGCCCCCGTTGCACTTAGAGAGCCCATATTCACAGGGAGTGTTTAGCAGGCTCTTCTCCAGCCAGCAATCAAGTTTGGTCAAGATTGCAATAGGGATCTTGGAGTTATACCCTCTCCAATCCGAGGCCCCCAGGAAACTCCCACTCGATACAATTAGAGCCACCAGTTGACGTTGGCCCAGTGTACAAGGGGTTGGCCGTCAGAACTGCCTATCAGGGTTTGCAGGGATGAGATTGGAGTGCCCATGGCTACAGAACACCCCCCCTTCCCCCTCCTTCCCCCCAGGTGTCTTCTCCCATGTAACCAATTGTAACCAATTTGCAGCTCCATGGTTGGAAGGAAGACCTGCCGATCAAGGTAAGCTGGGCTTCGATTCGGGTTTCCAGGGTGAAAGAAGGAGTGCAGACAAAGTTCAGGCATTCCCCCAGCTCTGTTTCCAAGGGAAATGATTGATGGTGCCTGACTGTCTGGCTTCACAAACCACGGCCCAACGCAACAAACCAGGCTTCCAACAAATGCTGGTTCGTTGGCCATAGACCCTCACAAACTGCTGGATCGTGAACAGATGATCAGGCGATTCATGGTTTTTTTGGTTCGTAATGTGGTTTGTGCCCATGTCTAGTTAGGGGCGAGGAGAAGGAACAGTGTCTCAAAGCAAGTTTTCCTAACACGAATCTGTTTTGCAAAGTACAGTCTGGGATTCTACATGTTCAACAATGTTGAATAATATACTCAGTTAAGGAGGCTTATGCATTTAAGATCTGGCAACCTTCATTCACTCCCTGCGAATTCCAGAGCAACCTCAGGACATATAACCAAGGTGGTTACTTCAGTATTATTATTATTTTTTAATCTCTAAATCTCACCTTTCAACTTGCACTCTAAAAGCGGTTAGGACTAAATAAGATGCCGACTGCAAGCCACACAGCCCTGATCCCTACGCACGCTTACTCAGGAGTAAGTGCCAATGTGTTCAAAGGGGCTTACTCCTAAGTAAGAATGTTGAGGAGTGCATCCCTATAAAGGCAAAGTTTTTTTAAAAGTGTGGAAATTGGGTGAGTATTGAGTCTTACTGAATTAATGCAGGAAAATATAAGGTTTCTTTCCTCCTCTTAACATTTTCTGATTCATAAGAACGTAAGTCCTGCAGGATTTAATTTAATTTAATCAATTTATACTCCGCCCTCCCCACACCAGCGGGCTCAGGGCGGATCACAGCAAGGCTTAAAACACATTGCACAATTCAAACCATTATTACCATTTAAAACATAAAATACTACATACCACAATTTAAAATACTACTATATAAATATAAAAACAAGAAACATAGCAGCACATAATTTAGACGCTCACCTTTCCACCGTCTCTAAAGCATTTTTACCAGAAAAATATGTGGGAGATGGAACGTGACATTGGACAGGAGGGCATATAGTTTATCCCCCCCCCCCGACTGGGGGGGCACCGCCTAGCATCAACCATATGCCTGGCGGAACAGCTCTGTCTTGCAGGCCCGGCGAAATGCTAACAAATCTTGCCGGGCCTTGGTCTCATAAGACAGCGTGTTCTACCAGGCTGGGGCCAAGACCGAAAAAGCCCTGGCCCTGGTCGACGCCAGGCGGGCCTCCCTAGGGCCAGGGATCTTTAATAGATGTTTATCGCTCGGGCGAAGAGTCCTCTGAGGCTCATATGGGGAGGATCCAACCAAAGAGCCATTTAGCACTGTAACTTGTTTGCAACCAGCTTTAAAAAAATTTATTTACATTATTTATAGATAGTCCGCCCTTCTCTCTGAGACTCAAGATGGATTACATATTGTACGTCAATATACAATCGACAGGGTTTGGATTGCAGAAATCTGAAATAGGATGCTTCAGAGAAGTTCACGACTAGGGCATGAAGCAAACAGCCCTCCCTTATGAGTAGTCTCCAGAAATGGGTATCCAAAGGTATACTGCCTCTGAACACAGAGGTTCCACTAAGCCAACATGGTCAACTGCAGTTCCGATTAAACTGACATTTAACTTCAACAGCTACTGTAAAGCCAAATTCTCACAGAAAGGGGAAATTTGCATTTCAGCTACAGGTGGAGCGCGCACAGCTGAACCTTCTTCCATCCATTAAAACACCCTCCATGCCGAAACCTAGCATGTCAGGGAGCAGGCTAGGCCTGAATGCTTTTCCTTGAAACGCTAGTACTCTACATGCAGGGATGATTTATATTGGGCTACGGAGGAGCACTGGATTGTGTAAACCCCGACCTGCAGTTTGAAGTTACACAGCGAAAGCAAAGCCTGGAGAAAGTCTGAGGAAAGAGGACAGAGCTGGATTCTGCCGGCAAAGCATGCTGGCACAGCAAGGCTCTCTCCTTCGCCCACCCAAGCCAGGCCTTCCTACGCACGCTGCCATCCTTTCTTGGGATTTATAGCACTCCTCGGGCCTCAAGCCAACTCCCTCCATGGCACTCCCAAAACGCTGCTTTGGCTAGGCCCGAGCCCCAAGCGCCAGCAGACCCAACGGCTCCCACGCTGAGCACAGCAAAAACCGGGCTGGAATGTTCCCCGTTTCCCTTCATCCTTCCCTTGCAGACTCGCCCCAACTCGCTCCCCCCCCCCTCCTGCCCGGGTGGGCCCAGCAAGGGAGGAAAAGAGGCTAAGATTACAGAAACAAAGACTCCAGATTAATCTGAATTCCAGATTCACTCCCCCTCTGACAGGCACACACAAACACACACTCACACCTGGGCACTGTGAACTGTGGGTTGGACTGACCAGCTGGTGGACACCCACACGGGGCTTTAATATGTGCAGGGGGGGGGAGCTCGTCAAAATTGAGCGGCGGCATTTCACTGCGCCCTGAAGAGACGGGCCAGAAATCTCCCAAAGGAACAAAATTAAAAAAATAATAAACGGCTTAGTATGTTTCTATTTCACGCTTTTTCCAAGATCTCAGAGCGACACACGTGAAGCTGCCTTATATTTAATCAGACCTTCTGCCCATCAAGGTCAGTATCGTTGATTCAGACTGGCAGCGGATCTCCGAGGTCTAAGATTTAGATTTTTCACATCACCTACTGCCTGATCCTTTTAACTGGAGATGCCGGGGACTGAACCTAGGACCTTCGGCAAACAGAGCAGGGGCCCTGCTACTGAGCCACAGCCCTTTCCCACAGACCTACACGGTTCCTCACAACAATCCAGTGAGGTAGGTCAGGCTGAGCAGGAATGGCTGTCCCAAGCCTGGGAAGGGGGGAAAACCACAGGTTTTCCCCAGGGCTTCAACACAGAATCATAGGGTTGGAAGGGATCTCCAGGGTCATCTAGTCCAACCCCCTTGCTCCATGCCCAGAAGATGGCAAAACACTGTCAGGATCCCTAGCCGGCCTGGGGAAAATTGCTACCTAACCCCATGGCTGTACATTTTACATCTCTGCTCTCTTGTTCTCGTCTGACTCTCATTGCTCCATCACACCAGCTCCTACTTTCAGCTGAATGCAGGAGCCCCTGAAATAAGTACTGAAGTGCTCCTGCGCATCTCCAGAGTGCATTTCTCTCGCCACTGAGAGTGCCTCCAGACAGGGATCATCATTCTGGAGGGACAGCCAAATGAGCCTGTTGACGAATTAAAGAGGAGTCCCGTGGCATTTTAAAGACTAGCAAAAGGTATTCCGTCATAAGTTCTTGTGAATCAGAGTTCGCTTCGCCGGATGCTTTGGCGTGCAGGCGAGTGACGCGGCGATACTTGACTCACAATGCTGCCGGTGGAATAAATTGTGACAGTCTTTCAAATGCCACTGGACTCCTGTTTAGTTATGCACCAGAGAGTGGAGGAATGGGCTTGGGGGGGAAGCGGTCACGCATTGGCTACGAGATCGAATTCTCTGGTTTTGTGCCTCGCCGTGAACTCAGTAATATTGCTGGCTTGTGTTATTTTTGTTTTTGAAAATGTTTCTACCTGCCTGATCTCCTTGGAGTCAAGGTGGCGAACGGCGTAGCAACCAAGCTGTAAAGCCGTAAATAATCGTCCGATTCACATGAAAACAGATTAAGATAAACAATTTACCAATTTAAAACCATGCAGGCTTAAAAGCCAAAGGCTTCCCCATTCGCAGGATCGGCAAACTCGCAGCCAAAGCCGCTGAAACAATTCACCCTCCACCCAATGCCTTCTGGAAGAGGACCGCCTGACACGCCTTCCTAAATGAAGTACTGAAAAATATCCTACTTGCTTCCCCGGCAGGCTGTTCCAAAGCTACCTACCATCAGAGAAACACACAATCTCTAGCATGAGGATGGCACACAACCTTCACTCGACCAGCTATGAAATTCTGGTGTTGGATGCCAGTGGATGTAGATAGCTGTAAGAGTGAAGGCCAAACTCCAAGTGAGGAATGACACAGGTTGGACACTTGTCAGCTTCCCTCAAGTTTTGATGGGAAATGTAGGCAGCTTGGCGGAATGTTGGACAAATGACAGTTGGAAAGTCCATTGGACAGCAGGCAGAGAGCCAAGCTGCAAGACCAGGACGCCTACATTTCCCATCAAAACTTGAGGGAAGCTGACAAGTGTCCAACCTGTGTCATTCGTCATGTGTAGCTTGGCCCGAGGTGGCTTTCAAAGGGGGTTAGACAGATTCCTCTAGGAGGAAGAATTCCATCACAGGCCACTAGCCATGGTAACTAAAGAGGACCTCCATATTCAGGACAGATAAACTCAGAATACCAGCGGGTAGGAGGCCATGTTAAGGGAAGGCCTTCTATGCCCAACAGGACACCAGACAATATAGACCATGGGTCAGATCCAGCAGCGTTAGTCTTAAGTTCTTATGCCTAAAGAACACGACCAGTACACAGGAGCAAACTGGGAGATGTAGTTAGAAAAGCCGGAGGGCCCTACGCAGTGAAGGGCCTTGCCTTAGAGGGCTGCTGTGCGGACTACAGTTAGAGTTGCCAGCCTCCAGGTGGTAGTTGGAGATCTCCCAGGATAACAACTGATCTCCAGGCATCCGAGACTAGTTCCCCTGGAGAAAATGGCTGCTCTGAAGGGTGAACTCCACGGCATCAAACCCCAATGAGGCCCCTCCTCTCCTCAAATTCCGCCCTCTCCAGGCTCCACCCCGCAAATCTCCAGGAATTTCACAACCTGGACCTGGCAACCGTACATGGCTATGAACACTCAACGTTGTAAGCATTCTTCTGACCTCACTCAGCCCGGTCTCCAGACGGATGAAGGCCCACGCCCTCCCTTTGGACAAGAATTAAGCACAGCGCTCTCCAAGGATTTACTCCAAAACACGCACATTCCCCTCCATGTTTCCAGCCAAACTAGGAGCAGCAGCTAAGCTACTTTGCTGGGCTTTGGAAAGGGCAAATTCATCTGTTCGAAACTCGATCTGCCCCAGAAGGAGATCCGTTTGGCTAGTGAGATTATCACCTACCACAACGTGAAGCAGAAAAAAAATTCGCACTCCAGGAAACCCAGTCTCTAGAGGTAATCTATATAAGAAATCAACTTTCAATCCTAACTGTAAACCCTTGGCCACTACAAGTGTTAAACTAAACTGCTAAATTAAGTTGTTATCACCAATCACAGCTGGGGTGAATGGTCTCGTGTGTACTTTTTTGCATTTTTTTGCACAGAAATGTCACAACCTGCATTTCACACACACACACCTCCTCTTTCCTTCTGCCTGGATCTCTTCTCCTGCCACCCGAGAATCCATTTTATGCCTCCGACAAGCTTTTGCTTCCATAAATCTGTCCATCTTTAAGGTGCCACACAACTCTCGTTTTTCAACTACGGACAACCGCTGAGCATGGCTGAATGTTTATTTAGGATGATGTCTCGTTGTGTAATAGTTCCTTTTCTCAAACATGATAGCCTCCTTCTTTTTGACAAATGTGTATGTTTAGCCTCCCTTTTTTTTTTTAAAGAAAAACACAAACGTCTGCACGTAGGGGAAAGTAAGATTTTTGTCACTGGATTTTGAAATCTGTATCGATTTTTTCTTCCAGAAAAAGCACAGATCTTGTGATGGGACCTCTAGGAGATGGAGCAGGAGTTATCCTTTGTGGCTGTTCATATACTCCAATTTCTTCTCAGTAGAGTGGACTCACCCGCCTTTTGAGGCCCACACCCCTGCCTTAAACTACCCATGCCAAGGAAACGAGAAGCCAACCTGGCACAACTGCGAAACCTCAACATGGAAAGTCCCATAAAAGCCACGCTTC
The DNA here is from genome assembly GCF_028583425.1 of Eublepharis macularius. Taxonomy (NCBI): domain Eukaryota; kingdom Metazoa; phylum Chordata; class Lepidosauria; order Squamata; family Eublepharidae; genus Eublepharis; species Eublepharis macularius. Next base: position 238,694,629 of record NC_072790.1, read on the forward strand.
CCATGCTAGATCTCATTGGGGAAAAGGGTACCTGGCAGTGCCTCAGAAGTTCACAGGGTATTAACATGACCCACATCTAAAGGCAGAAAGGGAGGTGCAGAAAACAAGCAGGGGCAAGCCGTCCAAACCTGCCAGCGCTGCGGGCACAAGACAGGGCATGGCTCATGGGAGCGTTTGTGGACATGAAGGCCAAGGCAACGAGGCTCATGTGGGCAAGGGGGGGGGAATTATGCCAACCGAAGCTGCCAGTGCTGGGGCACAAACCCAAAAGGGTGGGCAGCGCTGCAGAAATCCTGGCCCATCCAAACCAGCCCAGGGCTGTGCCAAAGCGAAGGCCTCCTCTTGGCCCAGTAGCTGGCTTGGGGAGGGGGCTCCGAAAGGGCATCCTCTCCCCAGAAAGGTAAAGAAGCTGGGTTTTCGTGGTGGGCAAGGGAGGCGGGCACCTGGGAAGGCCTCCAAACAAAGGAGAGATGCTGAGCGCGCAACATGGAGCCCGGCTGGGCAGAGGGAGGAGAGAGGCACCCCCCTTTTTTCCCGGCTGCCTTAACCAGATCCTCGCTTAGCAGCAGCCTCGGAGGCGCGCAGGAGGAGAAAGTAGAGATTTGGAGGGAGGGGGCAAAAGGTACAAAGGGGGGGGTCTCTCCTGGCTCCAGCCTTTTCTCTCCACTCAAACAAAGGGAGCCTTGGAGAGGCAACCCAGCAAGCCGCGCGCCGAGAGGGGATCCGGTGCGGGGATCTGGTGGTGGGATTTAGTAGGAGGGAAGGAGAAAGGGGGGATTAGGCCCCCCAGGGGCGCAGGGGCCTGGAGGCGGAAAGAGACGGGGCGGAAAGAAGCGGATCGGGCCAGCCAGATCCCCGGAGCGAGGGATTCCAAGGGGATCTCTCGGCTGGATCCCCCCAGGGGCAGGATCCTGGCTCCCCCCGCCCCCCCGCCCTTACCTGTGGTTGCTGGCGTTCCAGTAGACGCTGTGGCGGAGGCCGCGCACCTGCCTCCACAGCAGGGCCCCCCAGAGCATCAGCAGCCCCCCAAGGAGCGCCCCAGCCGGGCGCATCGCTCCGCCGGCTCGCCCTCTGAGCCCCGTCGGGGGACTTGCTCGGCCGAGCGTCGCTCCGAGCCGCTCGCAGGTCGGGCCGGCCGGGGGACCCGCAGAGGGGGAAAGAGGCCCGCCGGCCACGCCCCCGGCTCCAACTTTCCACCAATCGGCGGCTGCCGCTCCGCGGAAAAGTTGCAGCCCCAGAAGAAAAGTTGGGAGTTAACCCTCGCGGCGCCGCTGCCGCTTCATTCATTCAGCAGCCCCCGGAAAGAAAAGGGGTGGCCAACTTTTTCTCTGCCCTTGCTCCTGTGCCTTCCCTGGAGAAGCTTCTGAAAAATCCTTGCCCCTCCAGCCTCTCTTTAAGGCACAGCAGCAAAGCAGGTGTGAACTGGGGTCAGTTGGCAACCCAGGGAGGGTCAAAGGAGGCGAAGGCAATCACCCTCCTGGGCCCAGACCCTTCGGTTTATTGCTGACATTTTCAGAGGGCCGAGGCTAATATCCAATCATTTCTCCATCGCCAGAAGAACATTTAGTCAAATCCGACCCTTCTGCTGAATGCAACATATTGAAGCATTTAGCATGATTAATGTTTTGTTTCTCTTTTAGAGTCCAAACCTCTGAGCAATAATAAAGTCCGGTTTTTTCCCCCAGAAATGAATGTCTCTCTTGTTTTCCCTTCCTTGGCTTGCATAGATGATGAAGGCACTCCATCTTCGGTTCCTGGGGTGGGCTGAAGTCGCTCTATGCTGCTCTTTTTAAAGCGGGGGGGGGGGCGAAATCAGACTCTGTGGACCTTCAAGGTATTTTGCATTTCCCAATCCAGAGCTCAAGGTCTCCAAACAGCTAAGACAGAATGCATTTCTGTCATCAGGAAGTTGGAACTGGGCCTGGCTGGATCAGTACAAGAACCGAGCTCGGCCTAGCGAGAATTCCCGCAAGCTAGTGAATAACAGCCTTCAAAAATTCATTCATTACATTTTTTAAAAAGCCCTGCCCTTCCTCCAAAGAGCTTTCCCCAAGGAGATCTGAGGAAGGGAGCTGGACTCTCAAAAGCTTATATCCTGGAAACCTTGTTCGTCATTAAGGTGCTCCTGGACTCGAATCTTGCTCTTCTACTGCTGGCCAACACAACAACCCACCAGAAACAATCCCCAAGGTCAGAGGGATTTTTTAAAAATGTATTAAAGTCACACCACATCCCAAAGTGGTAAGAAGTTCTGAGGAAGCCCTACAAAGCCCGCTTTCCTTTGGATAACAGAGCTCCAAAGACCTTTGTAATATTAGCTTTATTTACGAATACACAAAGCAGTCAGGTAGAGGCAAACAGGCACTCTTTAAATGCAGCTGTTCTACCACTCCATGTGTGTGTGGAGGGGAAAGATACCTGGGCTTCACTTTCCACCTCTTTTCAGTTCCCAGCCCCTCCCTATCCCTCTCTTTTACACATATCCTTTCTTTCTGAAAAACATCCCACCGCTGACACCAGCATCACTAGTTTCTTGACTAATAAGGAATTCCAAGAGTAGAGCTTACAGTGCAATCCTGCATAGAGTGACTCCAGTGTTATCCCACTGGAAGCAACCAGCTGAGACAGGAATAGCTCTGCAATGTCAGTTTCCCTTGGATGAGAGAGAATCAGAGACTTGTTTATTTTATCCACCACTATACAAGTTGGCGCCTTAGAGGAGGCAAAGTATCCTGTGCCAGGACAGTAGATCCGCTACCACTTCCTCAGATCCCCAGAGAGAGATCTCGCACCCCTTTAGCCAATTCATAGCCTGCATGAAAATACCACTGGCTATTCAAAAAGGCTTTTTACTAAAAATGGGAGGGCTGTATTGTAGGGATGGGGTCTCAGATGCTTCGCTAATGTGTTAGGGACCATAGACTTCATCAATATATTGCCTTACTTATCTGCTGCTTTAAATATGTATTTCTATGTACCACCAGTGCTCCATGTTGTCTAATGTCAGTCCTAGAATTGATTATGTTCTGCTTCAGTATTTTTACTGCTCTGTATCGGATTCTTGCTAATGATAAATCCAGGGCTTTTTTTCAGCTGGAACGCAGTGGAACGGAGTTCTGGCACCTCTTGAAAATGGTCACATTGCTGGGGGCCCCGCCCCCTGATCTCCAGACAGAAGGGAGTTTAGATTGTCCTCCGTGCCGCTGGAGTGGTGCAGAGGGCAATCTAAACTCCTCTCTGTCTGGAGATCACGGGACGGGGCCACCGGCCACGTGACCATTTTCGCCGAGGGCGATTAAAACTCCCCCCTTGTTCCAGCTGACCCAAAGTGACATAATTGTGTGGTCCTGAGTTCCACCACTGAGTTCCGCCACCCCTATTCCCAGAAAAAAAGCCCTGGCTATATCTATTTACCCTATGGCATTGTTTATGGAAATGTACTTGATACTGATTGTGCTAATCTCATACTGTGTAATCCGCCTTGAGTCTCAGTGCGAAAGGCGGACTATAAACAAACAAACAAATCAAACCCATGCCCAAACCAGCTTGTGTGGCAATAAACAAGTTAGCCTCCAAGATGCCACAGAGGACTCTTCTTCGGGACTCTTCTTCTTTGTGAATTTCCTGCATTGTGGAGGGGGTTGGACTAGATGACCGTGGAGGTCCCTTCCAACCCTAAGATTCTATGAGTCGTTTGCTTTAGTTCCAATAGAACACAATGTGATAGCCCACGAGTGGCACCTCCATTTCATCCTCAAAACAACCCTGTGATGGAGGGTTTGGCTGAAAGTGCATGTGTAGCATAGAATTATCTCAGGCTTCTCAGTGGGGATTTGAACCCAGGCCTCCTCACTCGTAGTCCAGCACTCTACACTAGCAGGATTCGAGTCCCGTGGCACCTTAGAGACCTACAAGATGTTCAGGGTACCAGCTTTCGAGAACCAGAACTCCCTTCTTCAGAATCTCAAAAGGGTATACTCTGGAAATCTTAAAGACTAACAAAATTTGTGGCAGGGTATGAGCTTTCGTGAGCCGCAGCTCACTTCTTCAGATATCTGAAGAAGCGAGCTGTGGCTCACCATAACTCATACCCTACCACAAATTTTGTTAGTCTTATAGGTGCTACTGGACTCTAGCTCTTTTCTGGACTAACGCATCTTGATCTGAAAATCTTGTTAGTTTTTAAGGTGCCACTGGACTCGAATCCTACCCGCCTAAAGCTACACTCTACGCTAAACCACAGTGCTTCTCATACACATTCAAATGACCTTTCACACCTAACTCCCTGACCCTCCATTCAGGAGATTTCAGTATATGTTGTTATCCGCCCTGAGCCCGCTCGCGGGGAGGGCGGAATAGAAATGTGAAATAAATGGCTAACAGATGACCCGGTCATTAGAACATCTTCATTAAGAGGGAAGGTTAATGTGTTTGGAAAGACAAGTTTGGGGGGCAGGGGAACACAGTAAAGTTTTTATAAAACTATAGGAGAAAGAGGATAGAAAAAAACTCAGACTATCTCATAGGAAGGGTTAGATCAGTGCTTAATTCTCATGGTCCCTTCTTACATACCCAGGGTAATGCTGATCACCATTTGGGGTCAGGAAGCATTTTTCCCTGGGCCAGTTTGCCCAGGGAGCCTGGAGGTGTTTTGCCATCTTCTGGGCATGGAGCAGGGGGCACTGGGGGTGTGTCTGGGAGGGGGGAGGTAGTTGTGAATTTCCTGCATTGTGCAGGGGGTTGGACTAGATGACCCTGGAGGTCCCTTCCAACCCTATGATTCTGTTAGTCTCTTGCCTTGAAAACCCCACCAAGGATCACCATAAGTCAGCTGTGACTTGACAGCACTCTCCACCACATGGTGTGGAGAAAATGGACGGAGAGAGCTTATTCTCCCTCTCCCACAATACCAGAACTCTAGGGCACTAATAAAAGTGACAGGAAGTCGATTCAGGACAGATAAATAGAAGCACATTCACATAACACAGAATTCAGTTAAGGGACTCAATGCCTTAGGATGTGGTGGTAGCCGCCAGCTCAGGTAGTGTTAAAAGGGGGATCAGAGAAACTTACGGAGGAAGAGAGATCTATTCATCGCTGTCTGCCATGATAGCTAAATGGACAGAGATACTATCACAGGGTGATTGTTGTGCGGATAATAATACCACACCACTCTGGTGGGTGTTAAGTTGTCCTGACGAGCGGTATATAAATTGAATATTATTATGGTTGTTATCATATACTTTTGAACACCAGGTGCCTGAGGACAATAGGAAAGGAAGGCTATTTCCTTTGCGTCTTGCCCGTGGACTTCCCAGGAGCGTTTGACTGGCCACTGTGGGAGACAGACAGACCGGACCGATCCTGCAGAGCTTTTATTCTGTTCTTAAAGGACTCCTGAGTCTGACGGTCAACAGATGTATCACTTTTTGGAAAACGGCAGAGATTGGCTCATTGGTGGAAATAAGATAGCAAACACAGCAGTGTGATAAAGGCCGCAAACCTCTGGGAGCTTACGTGGGAGTAAATCCTATTGACAGTAGTAGAACTAACACATGAAGGAAAAGATATATCCCTCCCACCAATGTTTAAAAATCCCAACCTTGAATTCAGACATACAGCAGACGAAAGCGGTGTTTTTCGATTCAGATTTCAATATTTAGATTTGAGGGAAACAAGGTTTTTTTCTGTGGACACGTCTTAATTTTTTATTTTTATTTTTATTTTATTTTACGCCATTCTCTCCATTGCAGCTTACACCATTCTCTTTTCCTCTGTTTTATACTTACAACAAACCTGCGAGGTAGGTTAGGCTGACAGCGTGTGTCTGGTCACCCAGTGAGCTTCCATGACAGAGTGGGGATTAAAACCTGGGTCTCCCAGATCCTCGTATCTCTCTCTAACCAGTACGCCTAACTGGCTCTCTATTTTTTTTGGAACTCTTGTATTTTACCCACCTGCCTGAGCCTTTGAAGCTCAATAATAACAACAAAATATTTTAAAGACCAACAAGGATTTCTAGGGTATAAGCTTTCGAGAGTCAAAGATGCCTTCTCCAGATACAAATACAAGTACCTTTGTACCTTTACATCCCTGACTTCTCCAGATACAAGTAGATCCCTGAGCCTTTATATCCCAGCCTGGAAGGATGTTGCAAGGTAGGTTTACAGGATGTAAAGGTACAATGGAGCCCAATTAGAGCAGAAATTAGCATCTGTAGTGAGATAAGAATTTACGTCTCTATTCAGGCCAGTGATTCGTCTAGTCCAGCCTCCTGTTTCGCACAACAACCAACCATTGCCCTGATGGGGAAAAAAACAGGGCACAGAAGCCACGGCCTTCCGTTGTTGCCTCCTAGCACTGGTGTCCTGTGATTGACTGCCTCTGTATATGGAGGTTCCATTTAGTCACCGTGGCTAAGAGCCGTTGATGGACCACTTCTCCATAACTGGCCTAGTTACAGTTGCAGCTACGAGCCCAAATCAGTTGGGGGATGTGTGTAATTTAGAAATTACACAATCCCATCTGTTCCCATCCAGGATATTTTAAACTCTCAAGCACCTGGCAAACCAATTTCCTTTGCCCTTCCTTGCTCTCCACAGTCTTCAACAGGTAGGGTTGCCAGCTCCAAGTTGGGAAATTCCTGGAGATCTAGGTGGTGAAACCTGGAGAAAGTGTGGTTTGGGGAGGGAAAGGACCTTGGCATGGCATAATTCTATACAGTCTACCCCCCAAAGTAGCCATTTTCTTCAGGTGAACTGATCTCTGTGGCCTGGAGATCAGTTGTAATTCCGGGAGATTTCCAGCCACTACCTGGAGGCTGGCAACCCTATTAACAGGTTACTGTTTTTTCGGGAGGGGGGAGGTATCTTTAGTTAATTTACGCATATTTTTCAGTATCCTCAGGGATTCCTCCAAGTAAGTAGAAATATCCACTTTTTTCTCTTGGCGGCCTGTTTTTGCTGCTTTGAGGTGATCAACCCGAACAACCTTTTTCTACTTTCGGGTGATCAACCCAAACAACAAGTCTCTACATAGCACCCTAGGTCATCAAGTTTCCTAAGACCACAGGAGGGAGGGCTGGCCTCTAAGCAGCTTAAACTGTACCATCGACCCTCAACCATATCCAAATGCTAAATCTTCCTAGAATGTATGTTTGTATAACACCATGAGCCTCGATTTGTGCTGGCGGAAAGGGAATATTTTAATTCTTCTGTGGTGACGTGCTAAGGAGTCGAAATGCCATTCAGACAGCAGCTAAAGGAATTCCTGTTTCATATGGACAAGTCCAGGGTTTCCTAACATGGGCCGAATCCACACTTCCTTTTTGTTTCCGCACCTTTTTCACAACCGTGGCGCTGTTCAAGCAGATACTCACATGCTTTCCTATTCCGTGTGTTCCCCGCACCACAATTGCGTCTCCTTTCCGTACCACGTGATAATGGCGGAAATCTGTTTTTGCTTGGCCCTTTTTTTTTTTTAAAGGGCTTTCATAGCGCATTTGCACAATAAAGGTCGGTATACCGCAAAACCTACTTTAGTGAGCAGCGGTTTGCGCGGGAAAAGAAACGGTCCCTGGAGCATGTGCATGTCACCAGCCAATTGTTAGAAAGTGGTCTGTGATGATGAGCAAAAAATGGGCCAGTCAAGTTGAGGGGGAGGGAACCTTGCCATTTCTTAAAAGTCGGAATATTGGTATAGCGCAAAATTATTATTTTTTTTTTTTAAAAAGGGAAGTGACCCGCGCTGTCAATGCTGACGACGGAGGAGGGAACCGCCCACTATAATGCTTTACTCAGTAGCGTGTGGAGAACTGATTGCGCCACGAAGACGCACTGGGAGGGTGAATGTGATGATGCACAGCATGGTAGCGGAATGAACCCAACTGCCATGACTGCGCAAGATAAGCGGATGGTGAGTGTGTGTGGATTTGGCCATGGTGTTTGTGGGCCCCATGGAGCCCCCCAGTACTTGCCTTCGCACCTGCCGAGCTTTTCAGAAGGGGGGCATATATAATGCAGGGCTTGTTATTGGCATCCCTCTTTCAAAAGAAAGAGGTTTCAACTGGAGGATTAGGAGGAATGGTAAGCACTTGACCTTTCCTTAGCCAGTATCCATTCCCCCTTCAGGCTTTGCTGGAGGATACTACATTTGGCTCTACCTCATGCAGTAGCCATTTTGGGTTCAGCTCTGCCTCCTGTGGCAGCCATTTTGGGGTGGTGCTTACTTCGCCCCCTCTCAAATTCCAAAGGTGCCGATGGGTTAAAAAAGTTTGGGGACCCCCGAGCTAGCCCTTCAAAAGTAGAATGTGAGGGTACCAAAGAGACAGGGCCTTGTCAGTGGTGGCACCCAGTCATGGCACTTTCTCTCCACTAATGTATACCTGGCTTTACCAGCCTCAGCTTTATTTAGAGGCCAGCTGACCCCAGTTTCATTTGCCTTCCCTGCTTTTATATATCACATATAGATCAAGATGGGTAGCCGCATTAGTCTGTCTGTAGCAGACTTAGAAAAGAGCAAGAGTCCAATAGTACTTACAAGGCTAACAAAATTTGAGGTAGGGTATGAGCTTTCGTGAGGCACAGCTGTATCTGAAGAAGTGAGCTGTCTCAGAGGTGCCACTGGGCCTTTTCTAATATCATTGGAGCTTTTCTAATATCATGTATAGATTGCCTCTTTTAAAATCAACATTCTTGGATTTTACTGCTTGGTTTGTGGCTGGATTTTGAGCCAGATATTCTGTTGCATTGCAACTCTGTACTTGCGTTCTTTCATTTCTCTTTTAGGAAACTGCCCTGGGGGCCTTTATTATGACAGAAAGATGGAATACGTATTTTTCAAACAAATACATTCAGTATGTTGGGTAAGGAGTTGAGGGGAAGACAGGCTTTCAACAAATGGCTCTGAAATCAGCTGTTCAAAACTCTCTTGAGATAAATGTTGGCACAAACACAAAAGATTACCCCACAATTTAATTATTAGTTTGATTTTAATCTCTTCCTCAGGATAGATGACACAATTCCGGCCCTCCTTCAATTCATAAGAACCCTGCAAGGTCGGTCAGATAGAGATAGCGACTGGCTCAAAGGTCCAAAGGTCAACGTTGAGTAGGGATTTGAACTCGGTACTCATGAAGCCTTGTCCAACACTGTAAGCACGCCCTGGCAAGGGAAACACTACGATGACCAAAATGGATGAGGGATCAACCTGAAACGCTCAGCCCATGGTCCAAGGCCCTTAGCATCGCTTTGCATGGTCTAATGCTGCGCACTGAAAATAGGCCAATGCCTGGGTCAGATAAAACCTCAGATTGTTAGAGGGTGGAGAGAGAAAGCAGTTTAAACAGGTCCAGTTGAAGTCTAAATTAATTAAAACCGAATCAAAGCGCTTGGATGCCGGGGAAAACAGATCAAAGCAGAAAGCAGAACTGGTATGGAGAGATTCCTGCGGAGAACTAACTTCTCACCAAACCTTTCTAACCACAGAGTAATGTACAATATTAAATCAGACTCCCACCCTGTGAAGACTGGGAAATGGCTTCTTGTCCGACAGTTTTCTGACACAGACGGATCTTCACGGGCTCGAGTGCATCATGCATGAAGAACGCACAGCTAATTCTGCCACATTGGGGAGCTATTAACACCAATCTGCTGCCCAGGTCGCACGACAAAATGTGCATTTTCTAGCCCAACTCACATGGCAAAGGAGCTATGAGTGTTACCTGCGCCCTAGGGCTCCAGTGGTTAAAGGCACTTTACACTCTGCACTGTAGCAATATGTGTACATATATATTTATCCATATATGTACTCTCATCATAAGTATATATGAATAGAATTCTTCAGGAGACCCTCAAAATGGATCTAGGGCTATGTATTGCAGTCTAGTACCTGTCGTACCAGGGTCGGGCTGTTAGCTGTCGTGGGGTGAAAGACTAAAGTGCCGGAGGGGGGCCGAAACACCTGAAAGCCTAGGGGCCCAGCCAATGAACAAAATAGGGGGTCTGCAAGGGTTGGGGTGAGACAACTTGGACTCCACCCCAATCTTCCCTTCCAAAATTCTTGAAGTTCTTAGGAGCCTGAGCAGGCAATTATACCTCCCTTTACCTTTAACCAACTCTCAACATTCAACAACTCCCGCATCACACTCAGCTGTTTAAAAGAAATACCCTCCCACACCACTTTTTTTTTCTTTTGGTCAGTCTATAAAATCCTCTTTTTCTATATTCCTGGGGATCCGCCCCCCTCCAGGGGGTATATGGATTCCTACCTTGTTTGTGGTAGCCCCGTTTTGTTGCTCACATTATTCCTCACAGGGCCCAGCCAGTTTCACATTAGACATTAGGTTAGATTAGAGTTCATCTCTGTGCTCGGCTTTATGCCTGTGTAATAATTTTCCAGCTACCATTCCCTAATGGATCTGTTTCCGATAGATAGATAGATAGATAGATAGATAGATAGATAGATAGATAGATAGATAGATAGATAGATAGATAGATAGATAGATAGATAGATAGACATTCCTCTGAGTGTCAAGTATCAAAGGGCAACAAGGGGCAAAGGTGGCTGGAACTTTGTGCTCGAGCTGTGAGCCTTTTAGGTCACTACCTGGATACTGGAGCAAACAGACCATTGGTCTGCGGCAGCAAGGTTCTTCTTATAAGATTTAATCCGGTCTTTGCGGATACCACAAAAAGGGGGGGTGGAGGAGGAAATTGGTCTAGCCAAGACTTGGAAGGAAGGCCCTGGCTGTCAGGGACTGTCTGTGTAAGCTTTGGGGCTTTGCAGTTATGAAAAAGGTTACAAACTCAGTTAAGCAGAGGAAAGCCAGAATGAATACAAATCCCTTTTCATGTCAAGAGGTGCTCTGCAATAGAATTTCAGGAGAACCCCAGACAAGTTTGTGGTTTTTTTCTGAAATGCTGCGGCACAAGTTGACAAAGCAGATCTGGCTTCTGATGAATCAGTGTATCACCTCTCGAGGCACATTTAAGAAGCAGAAGAAAATAGAAGGGCAGGATCAGACCACAAGGCCGTCTGGTTGAGCAGCAACAGGAGAAATACTTACTCAGAAGCCTGCAAAAAAAAAAAGAAAAGAAAAAAAGAGCATGGAAGCATCAGCACTCCCTTGTTGTTTTGGCCCTTCTAGCAATGAATGATCCGTGGTAGACTGCCCCTAAATACAGATGCTCAACTAAGCTATCGAGGTTAAGAACACAAGCTCTGTTGGAGCCAACTGAGAGAGCCCATCTAATTCAGCAACAGCAACGTACATGAACACACATGAAGCTATTTTATACTGAATCAGACCCTTGGTCCATCAAGGTCAGTATTGTCAACTCAGACTGGCAGCAGCTCTCCGGGTCTCAGGCAGAGGTCTTTCACGTTGCCTACTGCCTGGTCCTTTTAACTGGAGATGCTGGGATTTGAACCTGGCACTTCCTGCATGCAAAGCAGAGGCTCTTCCACTCAGCCACAGTCCCTCCCAGATGCTTCCAGAGCCGCAAATAGGACAAGAACTTGAGAGGCAAATGGCCTCCTCTCCAATTGATAGTATTGTGATAGTATTGTGCGGGGCTAGAGTGTTGGACTAGTAAAGCCATTGTTTAAATCTCCACCCAGCCACGAGGCTTGTTGACTTGCTCGAGCCATCCACACTCTCTTAGCCTGGCCTCCCTCACAGGACTGCTGTGCAGATAAAATGGAGGAAGGCAAAGCCAGCATGCTGCACTAAGCTCCTTGGAAGGATAACATGTACCGGATCTGACATTCATGGTGGTGAAGACTTCGCGCGTGTTTAGGGATTGCGTTCCTATAGAAAAAGCACTTGGTTTGTTGAACTCCCCCCAAGTCCAAATCAAGAGGGCCAGATCCAGAGCAGACAGCGACAGCGGCAAAGAGGCTGCCAAGTTGTTTTCCAGACAGGGTGACTGTGCTTTGCACGGTGGCAACACACAATTCATTGCAGGCCCAGTAATTGTAAGAAGCCGAGTTCCTGCAAGCGGCATTTGGCTGTCAAGTTTCAGAAGCTCTGACAGGAAAACAGAAGAGCTGGCAATTCTAATGACGCCATCGGCATTTGACAACTCCTTGGGAAAGACGGCTACGTCTCTCTCTCCTGCTGTCACACAGGCCCAGTGACAGGAGAGATTGGAACGAGGGCTGCGACGTTCAACTGATGAAGCCGTTTCGATCAACTAAAGAACTGGCCCCAGTTAATCAGGGCAGACAATTTCAAAACACTGGCTTTGGATTCAAGCGCCGATAAAACCCACGGGAAAGGTGCCCCATTAGAGAAGGCAACCCTTTCTCCCACTGGAGGGAAATGTGTTTCCTTCTACAGGAGCCTGCTGTGATGTGTGCGCCTCATCTACAGCGAAAGAAAGGGTGCAGCCAGAAAAGAATTGGCTTGGCAGAGTTACATGAAGTTACTCCGGTATAAACGCAATGGTTTCAGTGGGCCCAGACTGGAGTGACGCTGCATCAGATTGCAAGATAAAGCCCGTTAATTGATGATTTCTTATTAATTGGGCTCCGTGTCTTTTCTGTAGAAGGTTCGTTCTCTAGTGGGACTAGACTACAACAGAAGAACATGCAAAGTTTAACGATCCAGAGGAGTTAGCCGTGTTAGTCTGTAGTAGCAAAATAGTAAAGAGTCCAGTAGCACCTTTAAGACTAACCCACCCTATTGTAGCATAAGCTTTCAAGAACCACAGCTCTCTTCGTCAGATGCACAGCTCTCTTCGTCAGATGCATGCATCTGACGAAGAGAGCTGTGGTTCTCGAAAGCTTATGCTACAATAAAGTGGGTTAGTCTTAAAGGTGCTACTGGACTCTTTACTATTTTGCAAAGTTTAATGCAGACTCTCACTTAGAAAGGGCACGGCAAAGAAGAATTAAAGGTAGGAACAAGGGAGGAAAGAGATGCGTGAGTACAACGACAACAGCACAATCTTTGCCCCGAGAAGAAGTGGCTGATCTATTACTTCCCTGTGTTACATTTGGGGTTAAGATTAGTTACTTCCAGAGAAACGGCAGAGCTCTCTAGCAGCAGTCACACATTTCACTGGGAATAAAGTTTTAAGCCTCTAATTCAGGGACGGCGGGTGTAACTACCATAATCTCTGTCACTAAGCCAATTATGATCCTCTAGCTGCCATTTTGTGGCCCCCCTCCCACTTAATCTGGCCCTCTTGGGATCCATTTTTTTTCAATAGTGGCCCCTACCTTGTGGAATGGGCTCCCCTAAAATGGCACGAGACCCAGAGGAGTTAGCCGTGTTAGTCTGTAGTAGCAAAATAGTAAAGAGTCCAGTAGCACCTTTACGACCTTTATTGTAGCACCTTTAGTAGCACCTTTATTGCAGCATAAGCTTTCGAGAGCCATAGCTCTCTTCGTCAGATGCAGAGCGCTGCGGTTCTCAAAAGCTTATGCTACAATAAAGTGGGTTAGTCTTAAAGGTGCTACTGGACTCTTTACTAAAATGGCACTGTTCTTAGAAGCTTTTAAGACATGCTGTCAAGATTTTTAAAATTCGTGCTTTTAATGGAGCTTGAGTTGAAGGTATTTTCTTCGTGGGGGGGGTTAATGGGGTTTGATTGTATTATGGATGTAGATCCAGAGGAGTTAGCCGTGTTAGTCTGTAGTAGCAAAATCAAAAAGAGTCCAGTAGCACCTTTAAGACTAACCAATTTTATTATAGCATGCCCAGTTTTGATCAGGCATCTGATGAAGAGAACTTGATTCTCGAAAGCTTATGCTATAATAAAATTGGTTAGTCTTAAAGGTGCTACTGGACTCTTTTTGATTGTATTATGGATGGTTTCACTTCAGAACTGTAAACTCCTTTGAGCCACAAGGAAAAGGAAGAGTGTAGATTTTTTAATATGAATAAATATCAAAGTGACACGGGCTCAAGAACTCAGATGCTCTTCTCCATGTTCTTGAGTCTGTGCAGTCAGCTCTGATCCCTGCCTAATGGGCATCCTTCGTTTCTTACATCCATGAACGACACACCCTCGAAGACTCCACCAAATAAAGTTATCACTCCTGCACATGAGTTTGCCCACGGCACTCTCTCCCCTACTCCAAGCTGAAGGCCCGGCCGAGCCTGCACCACCTTCTCTGGATTGCCTGGCCCAACTGCCTCATCCCCGGCTAGTTCACACAGAAAAGGCTGTGCCCTGGCAGCTGGGGCTCCTGTCGAGAGTCACGTACCTGAAGAAATTACAGGGTGCGAAGGCCCATAAACGTGGATCCGTGTGGCTGGGCAGCACAAGGGAACCTTTGTTCTCACAGAGAGGGAGGGGGCAGGCGGAGGGACTGTGGGAGATACTCTGCAGCTCCTGCCAAGACGCAGGGCATGGGGAAGCGGGGTGGAGGGCAGCCAGGGCCGATGCCCCACCTGGGGTAGTCAGCTTTTCAGGTGAGCAGATGCTCCGCTTGGGAGTAGGACTGGCCAAGAGTTCGTTCTTCTCTTATCAAACTCTTTGCTCTCTTACCGAATTTATTTATACCCCGCTTTTCTCCCCAAAGGGGAGCCCAAAGCAGCTTACAACATCATTCTTCCCTTCTCCATTTTATTCTCACAACAAACCTGCGAGGTAGGCTAGACAGAGTGACTTCCTCAAGGTCACCCAGAACTCTTCAAAGGCAGAGTGAGTTTTCGAACTGGGGTCTCCAAAATACTAAGCGAACACTTGGACCACCACACCATACCAGATCTCTTCTTCCAGGCAAGAGCTGAGGGCTAAGATCAAATTACACAACCTTGCAAGTTTGAGTATGCCTCATTTTGGTTTTTGATTCTTCCCTGTGAGAAATGAAACCAGGAGTCCATTTTCTATTTCCTGTAAAAATGTATACATTTTGCGAAGCTACTGGCAGATCAGTTGTGTGTACATGGTATGCAAAAGGTGGCAGGGATTAATTGGGTTCAAAAATTGAGGAAAAAATTAAAAGAATGCCACAACAGAGGAACGTACACCCGTGAGGTACGTTTTAAGAAATCACAACGAAAATTATGCAACACAGAAACCAAAGACAAAAAACAACCAGAAGCCTAACCAGAAAGAATCTAAAATGGCGGTCCCAGGTCATCCTGACAGGAACCATTAGGTTCTGCCTCGAAAGTTTGGTTTTGGAGAACCTTCACGGTGGTTAGAGACATGAGCCCAAACTATGAAATTTTGATCTATTCAAACCCCCAACAACTCCTTAGGTGTTTCGGGTACAGCAGAACTTTGAAATCCCTTCCACTGTGGGCAAAACAAGAAAGAGCGATTGAAGATGTGAGGTGCAAACATAACCACGAAATTTTGCTGACCCAGTTGCCATTCTTTCTTGGGCCCCTCACAATTTGTTAGATGTTTTGCCCAAGTACAGAAGTTGGAAACCTCTAATTTTTTCATTTGGTGCCATCGGCGAAGATTAAACTCTGCCCCAGCCCGCAAGCCCTTCCTTCCATCTGTTTGAAGTAGGGAAATTAAAAATTTGGTGCCTCAGACATGAACAACGGGAATTTTGCATCTCTCGCACTGGGAACCGGCCTGCCGAACAAAGTGTGAAAACTTCAAAGCCGGAGCCTGTTCTTACAGCTAACAGAAATTGTCCCAAATAAAGGGCAGCATTTTCACCTATTGTTTAAAATCTCTTGGACCCAAACAGACAATGTTGTTCGCAACACCCAATATGGAGGGATGGTAACTCATGCTGGGGCGCCCCCTAGCGGATACATAGGGGAATAACCACTCACAGTTTCAAAGCTTAGGGATTGAGCTATCAAAAGGAATCAAGATACCTTCCCAAGATTGGATATTGAGGTTATCTGCAGCAGCATCCCTCACTCAGCTGAACGACAAGCTATCAGGAATGTTATCCTCGATGACACCGAAGCACATCTGGCCACCAACAATTGTTATTGATTTGGGGACAGCTTCCCTCCCGCTTGCACCTTGAACAGATGAAGCTGCCTTACGCTGCGTTAGGCCATCGATCTTTCAAGCTCAGCATCTGACAGGCAGCTGTTGTTTTTTTCCAAGATCTCGGGCAGGAAGAGAGTTTTGATATGTGGGATGGATATGCCAGGGGCTGAACCTAGAACCTTCTGCATACATCAGCAGAGCTGAAAACGGCAATTAACTAAAACCGGCAGCAAACAATTAAAACTATCATCAAAAAAGCAAAGGGAGGGAGGATGAAAGCCAATTAAAATCCTCTTTTCTTGTTGCAAGAGATTCCCATGAATTCTTGCCTGTTTATTAACTGCATTTATAATCCATTTTACCATTGAGACTTGAGGCAGATTAATCAATAAAAGGCTACAGGCTTAGTATAGTGCTGGGGGGCTGAGATTCTACGGCCGGGGCCACCACCGAGAAAGCCCTTTTTGTCACGGCCACTTGCCTCAACTCTGAAGGTGGAGGGATACTAAGAGAGGGTTAAAGAGGATGCTACCAGTGCCCAGGTAGGTACTATAAGGCAGTGGGCAGCCTTCGAGTTCCTTGGCTGTGGCTCTGTAGTCTCAGAGCCAAGCTACAAGTGATGCCTGACACAGGTTGGACACTTGTCAGCTTCCCTCAAGTTTTGGTGGGAAATGTAGGCATCCAGGTCTTGCAGCTGTAATGGCGAGCCAAGCTGTAAAACCAGGACGCCTACATTTCCCATCAAAACTTGAGGGAAGCTGACAAGTGTCCAACCTGTGCAAGGCGTCACTTGTAGCTTGGCTCTCAGGCAGAGAAAAGGTCCTTCTTAAGCCCCGTGGCACAGAGTGGCAAGTGGCAGTACTGCAGCCTGAGCTCTGCTCACGACCTGAGTTTGATCCCGGCGGAAGCCGAGTTCAGGTAGCCGGCTCAAGGTTGACTCAGCCTTCCATCCTTCCGAGGTCGATAAAATGAGTACCCAGTTTCCTGGGAGTAAATGCAGATGACTGGGGAAGGCAATGGCAAACCACCCCGTAAAAAGTCTGCCAAGAAAACGTCGTGGTGCAACGTCCCCCCATGGGTCAGTAATGACTCGGTGCTTGCACAGGGGACTACCTTTACCTTTAACCCCTGGTAACTCTTAACTCTTAAAAGGAGACAGGGACTGAATCCAGTTCTACTAAGCCACGGCCCCTCCTGATATTCCATGGCCACGTTCTACAGATTCTTCTGATCTTTGCGTCGTCTATTGAGGCTCAAGCAGGAAACGGCATTATTACCCCATGCTATAGAAAAATGACACTGGTTACTTGTTTCCTGGCACAACTCCAAGGCGATAGTTTTGACATTTATAGGCTTCAGCCATTGGGTCCAAGGCATTTTTTTCTCATCTGAACCTTCCAGCTCTCTTAGATCGGTCTTGTTCTCATGATTTCATTATTGCATCCCGGGTCGTTGCAATATGTGCGCAGCTGTTTTAATGATTATTTGTTGGAATTTTTATTGTTATGCTACCATGTTGTATTTTTATATTCTGGTTGCAATCCGCTCTGAGCCCACTTGCAGGGTGAGCGGACTATAAACCCAATAAATAAATAAATAAGTGCAGGATTAGCATCCACCATGAGAAAAACAGATGAAGTAGCCTTCTTAAGAATGTGGCATTCCCTCCTTACTTACTGAGAGCCAATGTGGTGTGGTGGTTAGAGCACTGGACTAGGAGCTAGGAAACCAAGGTTTGAATCCCCACTCGGCCACAGAAAATCACTGAGTGACCTTGGGCCACTCGTACGGGCTTATGCCTAATCTACTTCACAGGGTTATAGGAGGATAAAATGAGAAAAGAATGATTTACGTTCTGTTTCAGCAATTCTTCAACTCTGTATTGGTTCCTTGCTAATGTTGCGTCTTTGTAAAATCCTATGACGTTGTTGTGGAAATGACCTTGATACTGTATGGAAATATCCTCGATATTGATTGTACTAATCTCATGCTATGTAATCCGCCTTGAGTCTCAGTGAGAAAGGCGGATTATAAATCACATGAATGAATGAATGAATGAATGAATGAATGAATGAATGAATGAATGAATGAATGAATGAATGAATGAAAATGAATGAATGAATGCCACTTGGGGTTCTCATGGGGAAGAAAGGTGGGGTATAAATAAATACTTGGGGTGGCCATCTGTCACCCTTCATTTCCCTCTTTCCAAGGGAAGGGGGGAACTCCTTTTTGCTAGCCTTTTAAGTATCACAGTTTTTAAAAAACTCTTTTGCAAAAAGTCTTAAGAGAAATAATTCTGATGTGTTTCACACAAGGTTTTCCAAAGATCTCCTGCTGCTTTTACTGTTGCAATTCCCCTCCCCTACTCTGGGTGTTGTTTGGAGTCTATGACATTCGGGGGGCACCTTGTTTTATGTCACAAGCCACTCTGAAAGCTGAAGCCAGAAAGTGAAGGAAAGATTTGACAGAACTACAGAGCAAGTACCTGGTGTGATCACACAGCATGCCAAGGTATTACAGACCAATGTTGTGGGTAGGAAGAGTTTGTCTGAGACTGATGATTTCTTCATCAGCTACTCCTACGGGAAGATGACAGTTTGGAAAAATTTAACTAGACTGTCTGCAATTTCTACCGCACCATCAACATGAGCCTGGATCAGCCCATGTCAGCGTTCTGGCCTCCACCGTGCAACTATGGGATGGACATACAATCACCACTTTACGCCATAAACCAAAACCCAAATCCAAGCTACACTTTTTATTAAGACTGACCAAAGTACAACCTGTTGTACAAGCTTGCAAGTTCCTCAGAACTCTTCCTTAGGCACAGAGTTCTGAACCACTCAAAAACTTGCAGTGTTGTGTTATTTCGGTTGGTAACAGAGAAGGTACGGCACGGGTTTTGTTGCGGGATTTTACTACGGACTGTCATGGCTACCCGCTTTTGCAGACTAATTACACCAGAAAGCTACTGACTGCTTCATGAATCGGCGCAAAGCACGTCACGTCATCCTCCATGCCCCTGAGGATGGCCTATATTTATTTTATTTATTTATGACATTTATAGTCCGCCTTTCTCACCGAGACTCAAGGCGGATTACATAGTGTGAGATTAGTACAATCAGTAGCAAGGACAAGGGCAGGCATTTTCATACAGTGTCAAAGACATTTCCGTAAACAGTATCATAGGGTAAATGCATAAAAGTTTACAAAGACATAGCATTAGCAAGGATCCAATACGGGGTTGAAGAATTGCTGAAACAGAATATAATCAATTCTAGGACTGACATTAGGCTATGGACTGCAGGAAATCTGTAGTTCTGTTTCTACCACTGACTATCACATCACTACCTCCCCCTGCCAACACCACTACTCCCCTAGAAATTAGCCAGGGATTCTTACATTCAAACAACACCCAACTGTCTCCTTGAATAAGAAATTCCAGGGTGTATCCGTCACACCCTTTGGGGACATTACCCAACCTGTTGCATGATGCTCAGGTGGAGTTCCAGGGAACTCTTGAACATGATTCCTTGCTGTCAGGTGGGTACTAGAGGGGTGGATCGGAGACTCCGAAATCAGTTTCTGATCTCTTTCCAATTCCCTTTTGTGTGACGTGGGACCCACAGGAAGAACTAAGGTGTGTGGGGGGGGGAGGCAAGTATCGTGAGTCCTTGAGCAAGCACAAACTTATAAGACAGAGGCAGTCTAAAAATGTAATTGTTTTGAACAGCTTAAAACATGCAGGACAGTAATCTTTTATACTATCAATGTGGTCAACAACCATAAACTTTTCCCGGTAACTGTTGGCCCAAACTTCCAGCACAAAGCAGGGCACCTCTTTTCTACAAGCATATCACAGCAAATTTGGGAGTGGGAGATACCTTGTACCGTTCCAGATTGGGAAAGCATAGGGTGCTCTTCACCGAAGTCCTCTGATATACAAAGTGAACTGGGGAAGGGGGTTCCATCTCTTCCGCGAGAAGCTGCCCGATACCAAGTCAGACCGTAGGCCCACTGAGCTCAGTACTGTCCACTCCAACTGGCAGGTGTTCTCTGGGGTCTGGGGCACAGAAAGCCTTCCCCCTACAACTGCTACCTGAGATCCCTTTTCAGCTGAAGATGCCAGGAATTGAACTTTGTGACAATAGCAACGATGTATGAACTCACGGATATCTCACGTTAATTTACAAATTGAACTTTGGCAGCCACGGCAGGGCAGAAAGGCGACATACAAATTTCGTAAATCAATCAAATTTGAGACTCTCTCAGTACAGGCACACAGGGCCGGTGACAGAGTTTCCGACGCCTGAGGCCGAGGGCAGCTTCAGGGCTGTTGCTACCCCCGTGAGCGTGCACAAAGCGCACGCTCACACCCAGACTGCGTGATGATGTCACGGCATGTGACATCATCACGCAGCATGCCACTGCGAGCCGGCCCCATTGGCACAGCAGGCAGCTGGGATGGCACGCGGGTGGCCTCCCAGCCCTCCCGCTCAGTTGCCCCACGCCGCCCCAGCCACCTGCTGCGCCTGGGCCGCAGCTGTGTGCAGGCGGTGACAGCAGCAGCACAGGGCAACTGAGCAGAAGGGCTGGGAGGTTGCCCGCTCAGACTGCCCCACACTGCCGCCAGCAGCATGCGCTTCCGACTGGGCGCAGCAGCTGTGGGTCAGGCGCAGCAGGCAGCCGAGGCGGCGTGTGGGCGGCTTCCCAGCCCTTCTGCTCAGCCACCAGCACTGCCACTGCCAGCTCCGCGGTGTGCACCCCTGCCCCTGGCGCCCCCTCCAGCACCTCAGCGCTCAGGGCAGTTGCTGGCCCTGCCTCCATGGACGCGCCGGCCCTGCAGGCACATACCCTTTCATCAACCCATAGTTTTACTGTGCCGGGCTTTGGAGTTGCCCGGAAACAGGAGACATTTAATTTCTTTGGATAGTTTCAGGTAAGCAGCTGTACTGCTTACCTGAAACTATCTTGCAGAGCAAGATTCGAGTCCAGTAGCACCTTAAAGACCAGCTGGATTTCCCGTGTATAAACTTTCAAGGAGAAATTCTCCCATCTTTTAATCAAGCTGATTTTACATTGTACCGCTGCATCCTGACTCTCTTTCCCCCACAACACTTTTTTCCACCTCCTGACCAGGATAAGGGCTCAGAGATCTCCATTCCTACTTTTATGTGACAAAGGTAACTTTGACTCTCAAATGCTCATGCCGTGGAAATTTTCTTGGTCTTTAAGGTGCTACAGGACGCGTATCTTCCCTGCTCCTTTGGAGTGGGCCCAAAGATTTGTATAAAGCAAGAGACGGATCCCCTTCCACTTCTCAGATTCTCTGAGCACGCTTTCAGGGGAAAGGTAGAGATCTTGGCAACGACAAACAGCAGCCAGCTATCCAAGCCATCCACAATTTGTGGACTTCTGGACTCATTAGGAGGAGGATTAGGAGGACAAGCCGCAACCTGCAAGAGATATCGTGCACGAGCAGCGGTAGCACGCTCTCTCACTGCACCAGAATTCTTTGGGCCACAAGCTGTCCACGTCATCCAGGTCTTGCTTGAGATCACACCTTGAGAAATGGTACTAGAAGAAAGAGGCTTGGGGGGGAAAAAACACTGAAAAGGTAAGCGTGATCCAGTCTGCTTTTATTGAAATGGTTGCAGATTATTAAGACGAAAGCTGCCCGGTACGTCTAAGTTAAGGGGAAATTCCTGCTAGGATTGGAGCGGGGAGGGTTCCGTTCAGGAACACCAGCCCTTGAACTCGCACTCGGATCTCGGAAAATACACGCACCAATGCAGCATTCACTCACTCTCACACACAGCTTCGTTGAGGGATCTTGCCCCCTTATTCCCAGTGCAAAGACTTTCCCACTTTCTCACAGCCCCTTGCTTCCAGATCCTGAAACCTCAGCAAGGCGGAGGCTGTGAGCCAAACTGTGGGGCTGGGGCCGAGTCTGCGGTGTGACGTTCTCCGTTTGCGGAAAGAGCGGCCCCAATTCTTGCCAAGGATGCTGACAGTTCTCTGCCGAGCCTGCAGCCAAAACCAGCGGAGCAAGCACCAAGAAAGAGCTGGCGTCGGCGTCCCCCGCAGCCCGTCTTGGCTAGAGAGGGGCAGGCCCGAGCTGGAGCCAGAGGCAGGCAAGTCCAAACATTGTCAGGTTCTCAAGGGCGCAGGGGTGGGCTTAGACTTCTTGGACGTGTGCTGGGAGACCAGCCGACGTGGGTGGAGGAGGAGGAGCAGGCCTGTGAGAAGAATGAGAAAGGAGACGGCGTTACACAAGAGGGTGAACATGTTGGGATAGGTCCAGGGAGGTAGCCACGTCGGTCTGCAGTAGAACAGCAGGATTTGAGTCCAGCGGCACCTTAGAGACCAAGATTTCCAGGGTGTAAGCTTTTGAGCGTTAGGGCTCCCTTCTTCAGAGAAAACTCTTGAAAGCTTACACCCTGAAAATCTTGTTGGTCTCCAAGGTGCCGCTGGTCTTGGGATAGTTTTTTAAAATTTTATTTAATTGTATTTATAATCCGCTCTTCCCGCAGCCGGCTCAGAGCGGAGCACAACATAAAAATACCTGTAATACGGATTACTTAAAAACAGCAGCGTACACAACCCGCTGAAACAAAACCTGTGAGGCCAGGTGGCCAGCTGCAGATGGACAGTAAAGGCAGGAGGCTGGCTAGGTGGCCCGTCCGCCTCAGCCATCAAATGCCTGGTGGAACATCTCTGTCTTGCAGGCCCGGTGGGAAGATAGCAAATCCTGCCAGGCCCGGGTCTCCCCAGACAGAGAGTTCCACCCGGACCGAGAAAGCCTGGGTTTTCTCCCGTTTAAAAAAGGCCTAATTATTAAAAAAAGAATTTGCCAAGCTTGTTCCAAATAACATGCAACTGCCCGACCCACTAGCTTCTGTCACCCCATTAACAAGCCCCGCCCTTACAATAGCCCCACCCACTTTCTAAAAAACTCTGCCGGTGCTATGAGCATGCTTTGTACTTTAGTGACATTATTAGAAGACGACTCACTGGAAAAGTGGAAGGCAGTAGGAAAAGAAAACAGCCTAAAATGAGATGGCTTGACTCAATAAGAGAAGCCATGCCCTCCAGTTTAAGAGCCTTGCTCAGGTCTTGCAACGATAGAACGTTTTGGAGGTCGTTCATTCACAGGGCTGCCGTAAGTCAGAAGTGGCTTGACTGTACATAACACACAACATATGGGGCTGTCCTTGAAGACACCCCAGAAGCTTCCCATTAGCAGAGAAAGCAGCCCCCCCTGCCTATCTACAGAGCTTAGATGTTCTGTATCCATAATACAGATTCTAGTTTGTTTCTAAGCTCAATTCCAGGTGCCGGTTTTTGCCTATAAAACCTCTTCTTGACCTGGAGGCTCACATCTCTGAAGGACCACCTGTCCCTCTACCGCCAGAACTTCTCTCATCAGCTTCCTCTCTAGTCCTCCACCCACATTCTGCCTCTACCCATTCCCAAGCCTTTTTGACTGAGGACTCCATACTGTGGAAAGGAGTCCCCAAGGTGGATTGGAAAGCACCAACTCAGACTGACTTCCGTACTCTCTGCAAGCTTCATTTTCAGCTGGGTCGCTCCTATGGGGCATTTGTCTTAAACGAAGTATGAACTGAGTTATGCTTTTCGGTTCAATTTTTTAGGGGCAAGCCAATAGTCTATTCCTAAGTAGCAGTTTTTCGGGAATTTTGTGAATGCTGGCTTGTAATTTTCAGGTCCTGTTTCAATTGCAACACCTGACCTTGCAGTCGTGTTTCGTAAGATGCCTTCGGGTAAAACAGGAAAGATGGAATATAAATCTTCTAAATTGAAATAAATAAATCAAAACAGTCAACACAGTGCTGGCCCTTAACTGAAATCCAAAAAGACAAGAACACAATCCAGGTAATATTTTTTATTAGGCCCAACCCAAAGACGCATAACAGTGTGCAAACCTCCAAGTCCAGCAGAACTCTTCATCAGGACAGAAGTCACAAAACAAAAAAAGGGGGGCATAAAGCAGATTTTCCAACCCACACTTGTAAATTCGGACCACGATTTTAAATTGTTTAAATTTAAAAATTCATGGTTTCAAATTCAGGTCATGGTTTCAAAATAATTAAACACCATAGCAACAATTCCCCATAAGGTCCTTAATTTCCCTCTTAAATCAGGGACATTAAGACTTGTTGCTATGGAGTTTAATTGATTTATTACCTCTGGCTTTTATGGTTCCTGGCCTGCAGTAGCTTGAAATCTCATTCTTTGTCTGCCTCTAAGGTGCACCAAATAACGGCATGCTACGGTCTTTAAAAAAAACCTAAGAACTAAAAAAAAATCTGCTTTCCACCACTCTTTTATTTTGTAACATCTGATTGGTTGAAGAGTTCTGGTGAACGTGGAACCTCACACACTATTATGTGTCATGGAGATATTAAATGAATTATTTTCTTGGCTTCTACTTCTGGCTATAAAAAGTCGTCTCCTTAATCAAAAGACAGGACTTTAACATACCACAAAATCCTAAAATAATCCTGTTCGGCCTCTTAAGGATTAGAGAATGGTTATTGCAATTTTTTAAAATATATATTTATATATATATATATAAAAGCTCTAAGAAACTGACTATCAAGAGATTGGTAAAAAAATCTGGCAGTTTGCTAAACTGTTCAAATTAAGCAAAAATCGTCTGGTTTTAACATTCAGTAGACAACAAAAGGCTATTTTTGTAATTAGCTGGAAATCTCTTCTGGATTTTTGAAAGAGAGGACAACTAAATACTGATGTACATGTTTTTAAAAACAACATTAGTAATACTAGATAGCTGGTCTGTTCTTTTTAAGTGCGCTGGATGTAGGATTGTAGCTCATTTTGCCTCTTTATCTAATCTCTTTACTATGTTTTTTGATTTAAAAATAAAATTAACCCCCTCTATCCCTACTACACATCCTTCTATTTTGAGAAGCTGGGATATTTGTGAACATTCCATGACATCACAGCACAGAGTATCTGCTGTTCCAATGGGCTATGTTTATTCCCCCCCCCCAAAAAAATACAAGAGCCTTGCAAATCATACAAAAGAAATTCAAGAGGCTGTCACGAGGGGTAAAAACTAGCTACTCTGAAGTCGTCAGTGAGGGGGCAGACGTGTTACACAAGGCTATAGCATTTCCTTCTCCAACAGTAATCAATCGAAGCCACTCACTGTAATGGGATCGAATAAATACAGCTGATTGCCTTCCAATGGCCCCAAAGGGAGGGGCAATGGCTGAGCACTTGGATCACTCCCTTTTCATGCAGGAGGTCCTGAGTTCGATTTCTATCTGCTCCAAGGATCACAAATAAAGTCAAGAAGAATCCGTCTGTGATCTCAGACGTGCTGGCAGTCAGATAATCTGACCTGGTAGAAAGTAAGATTTACAGGTTTTCCTCCCTCCCTCCAAAGATGCCTGCCATGTCAGCCTTAACAGGCCGGGGTGACCAAGAGACCATGCTGACAGTTTTCGATAAACCAGACAGTAAATAACGTGACCGACTAAAGCTGAGATCCAGGAGAGAGAAACTGTTTTGCTCAACCGCCTGGCTTCCACTGCCATCAGCGAATGCATATGTATGATCTCGCATGCATCTCCACGGCGCTGCAGTCTAGGATCCTAGCAGGGCGCAGTCAATCACCAACATTTATATGTAAATAAGTGACCGACAAAACAGAGATAATTTTAAGCCTATTTAGCTAAACGATTTGGGCTTCTGCCTCTCGTCAGCCGACACGGTTGGGTTTCATACCACGCCGTTGGGTGCCGAAGATGTATCTGCTATATGCGTGTAAAGGAGTTTTGAAAGAGATGGAAAGCATACGTAGATGGTTTTTTCAATCTGGGGTGGGGGGTAGAACTGTACAATCTGCTTCGGAGGTACCATTGTGCCTGCTGCTATTGACTTACTTCATTGACATGAATTGCTGTCCGCCTTCCTCACTGAGACTCAAGGCGGATTATGCAGCGCGAAGTCAGTACAGTCAATTTCAATGACATTTCAATAAACAGTTAACAGGGTCTATAAATGCAGATTTGCAAAGCTTTTCAACTAGCAGGAACCCGATACAGAGTTGAAGCAGTGCTTGAGAAGGACAGGGACTTCTCTGTGGTGGCACCGCATCGTGGAACCCACCACCACTTCTGGCGATTCCTTTATGAAATTTTAGGCACCGGATTGCTAAAAACAGTAATCTTTTAAAAATTCACCCAAGGATTGGTGATTTAATTTGTCATCGACTGGGACCCCTGGTGGGAGAGGTGACAGCTGCTGGACCACACTTCTCTCCAGCTCAAACGGAGAATTCTCTCCCAGCAAGGAAGATTTGTATGGCATTTTCAAGTCGTTTATATTGCTTTTTGATTCCTGTGAGCTCCTTTGGGAGCCAATTTTAGGCTGAAAAGCCAGATTTTTAAAAGCATAATAAATCTGGTCTTTCTTTCAAGGGAACTGGCCACCGTTTCTGACTTCGCTGCATTGATTTGATGAATGGTTTGACCTGCTGGGAACGTATTTATGGCGCCCGCCTTCTATTTCTTGTCTTGCAAAAGGTGTCCAAGCCTTTCGGCACTTGATCTGCTGGGAACGTTTTCAGATTTGCATTGTGGAAATTTTACTGGCAGGGAATCCACTGTTTGGCTGTGTGCAAAGAATGAGCTTTGCCCTTGTTTAACTGGATAAGGATTTTTAGAAAAAAACTGTTACTGCGTGTTCGTTCAGTGTGCACGTTTATCTGCTCTCTGATCATCTTGGCTATGAGGTACAGCAATAATTTAAATCAGTACACATTCCCAAAAATTCTCATTTCTCATGTCCAAGGATTGAATGTCCCCTTCCCCCTGGAAGTATTTGCATGCAGAAAGGCTATAATCAGGGCTTTTCTTCTGGGAAAAGAGGTGGTGGAACTCAGTGGGTTGCCCTCTGAGAAAATGGTCACATGGCTGGTGGCCCCGCTCCCTGATCTCCAGACAGAGGGGAGTTTAGATTGCCCTCCACACCACTCAGCGGCGCGGAGGGCAATCTAAACTCCCCTCTGTCTGGAGATCAGGGGGCGGGGCCACCAGCCATGTGACCATTTTCAAGAGGTGCCGGAACTCCGTTCCACCACATTCCAGCTGAAAAAAAGCCCTGGCTATAATCATCTCAATTAAAACATCTGGGAGCTTATTCAGAGAGCAGAGAGGAGCGGCGGAAGTGTGCTAAACCTCTAAGTCAATGGATCAAAACCATTTTCTGCTAGGTTGGATCTCAGAAACGCAGGTTCAAATCTCCACTCCGCCACAGAAGCTTGCGGGTGAACTTGGGACAGCCACATACTCTAAAGCCTAACCTACCTCTCAGGTGCAGAGGAGTTAGCCATGTTAGTCTGTGGTAGCAAAATCAAAAAGAGTCCAGTAGCACCTTTAAGACTAACCAATTTTATTGTAGCATAAGCTTTCGAGAATCAAGTTCTCTTTGTCAGGCTACAAGTTCTCTTCGTCTCTGTATCAGGCATCTGACGAAGAGAACTTGATTCTCGAAAGCTTATGCTACAATAAAATTGGTTAGTCTTAAAGGTGCTACTGGATTCTTTTTGATTTTGCTACCTCTCAGGGTTGTTGTAAGTATAATATGGAGGAGAATGAGATAAGCTGTGGAGGAGACAGGCAAGGTATAAATGAAGTAAAGAAATTATTCCACTGCAATGGCTGAAATGGGTGGGAAGTCTGTAAGTCTGCCTTTTCTTGTAGCGTTCCAGGGGTGAGCATTCTTCTTCGTTGGTTTTTCCTGCCAGCAAAGATTTCTGCTTCCGAAGGCAACGGTTTCCTTAATGTAGGGGATGGAACTGGATTCACTAGGATGTGAGCCACACTAGAGGAAAGATGCTTGTCGTCAACCCTGGAGGGCATAGCTTCGAATCCAGTTGCTTCATCGCCCGCACATCTTCAGGAGACAGCCGCCTTCAGAAGACACCAAGGTACGGCGAAGCCCTGAGGCGCGAAATGAAACATCCCTTGCCCAGCTTGGCAACATAATCGGGATTTGGAGAATGAGGTGCCCCAACATCTGGTGGGAAAATAGCCGCATACTTTCATGGCCGGTTCAGCCGTCACAAGCAGAAAGCCAATCCAGTTATGTTTTTCTTTTAGATGTCCATAACCTCTCTGATTTAGAAAGATTTCAGGGTGTTTTTTAAAAATTCAGTCCTGAGGGCTAATTTAAAGCCTAAGAGGGATTCTAGACATACATACTGTACAACTCAAGACCATAGCCTGGAACAGCTCTCTGTCTTGCAGTTCTTTTTTAAAAATTAATTTTATTTCACAATTTTACATATAGAATAAGAAATTCCTAGCCTATTATTCTATAACATGCAATTATTTTCTTCACTTAAATTCCCTATTACATTATTATCTAGTTAAATAAGTCCTAAAATTTCTTCAGGATTGAGATTACCCCAACAATGAGAGCCAGTTTGGTGTAGTGGTTAAGAGCGGCAGGACTCTAATCTGGAGAGCCAGGTTTGATTCCCCACTCCTCCACCTGAAGCCAGCTGTGTGACCTTGGGTCAGTTACAGCTTTTTCAGAGCTCTCTCAGCCTCACCCACTTCACAGGGTGATTGTCGTGAGGATAATAATAACACTTTGTAAACTGCTGAGTGGGTGAGAGGTGGGTGGGGCTGAGAGAGCTCTGAGAGAGCTGTGACTGACCCACGGTCACTCAGCTGGCTTCAAGCGGAGGAGTAAAGAATCAAACCTGGCTCTCCAGATTAGAGTCCTACTGTCCTTAACCACTACTCCAAACTGTAGATGCGAAGCAGATCTTTTGCCACCAAACCAGCCCTACCCCACCCCGCCCCCATGTAATGCTCCATAATAGCCTATCACGGCACAATCCATTCTACCACCTCCATGCCTTGTGTGGGTAAAACCCAGCCCAAGATCCGAGAACTGGAGACACCCTGAGAACCTCAGTATGTGAAGGAAGTGGCCTGCAACAAAGCCACACCCCTCCCAAGGCAAGCTACCCCCAATGACCCCCTCCATTTCCCCCCATCTGGAAAAGGAATAGCCAGGAGGCCCGCCACCCTCCACCGTCCCGTCCCTTTTCACTCACCTGGCCGGCAGTGTCAAGATCTGAGGATTGTAGCTCGGGATGGCAGATGGCTCAGTCCGGGGTGGGTCGGAAGGGAGCGGTTTTCGAGGAGGTGGGGGCTTGGCAGGACCAGGGGGCTGCATGGAGAATGGAGAAAGCATGAACGTAAGCCCAGCCCTGCCGGATCAGACCAAAGGTCCATCTCGTCCGGCATCCTGTCTCATACAGGGCCAACTGGTTACTATGGAAGGCCAACAACAGGGCCTGGAGACCGAGGATTTCCCCTGATGTTTCATCCCATCACTGGGATTCACAAGTTCCCTGCCCCTGAATACGCAAGTTCCCTTCAGTCACCATGGCTAGGAGCCATTGATAGACCTGTCCTCCATGAATCTGCCCAACCTCCTTTTAAAGCTGTCTATGTCTGTGACCCTCCTCTGGCAGCGAATTCCATATCTTAATCACTCGTCGTGTAAAGAAATATTTCCCTTTGTCTGTCCTGAAATTACTGCCCATTCGCTTCATTGGATGCTCTCGAGGTCTGGTAATTTTGAGCAGTATTCTACTATTAGAATCAGAATCATAAGGTTGGAAGGGATCTCCAGGGTCATCTAGTCCAACCCCCTACGCAAGGCAGGAAATTCACAACTACTTCCCCCCGACACCCCCAGTGACCCCTGCTCCATGCCCAGAAGGTGGCAAAACACCGTCAGGATCCCTAGCTGAATTGGCCTGGAGAAAATTGCTACCTGACCCCAAGGTGCCAATCAGCATTACCCTGGGCATGTAAGAAGGGGCCATTCGAGTCTCATAACAGAATCACGTGGGTCACGATTTTTGCTTGAATCTCGTATACCTCCCTGCCCTATCTGTGAACAGAGACCCTCCCCACGCAACTCTCATCACCTCCAAATGCCTTCCCCTTCCGTAAAAGTTGCCAAAAAGTCCCTTCCCCCAAGGCCAAGCATCTTCACAAATGGAACCACAATGCCCGTTACCTGTGCAGCTTTAGGAATGGGGTCGGCAGGCAGCGGGCGCGTAGGGGGCGCTGGCCTGTCCATGGCCACAGCCTAGGCGGAAAGAGGAGGGGACAGTGGAAGAGAGAACATGCTGGGGGGGGGCACGGTGAGTGTAAAGAGGGGGTCTGGAGGCGACAGGAGCCCTCGTTTGCCAAGGACAGCCATCTACCAAATCTAAGACTGGCTAGTGGGTGCGAGGGGGGAGTCATATGGATGTCAAAGCAACCACTTTGAGTTCAAACTGCCTTGGGGTGATGCACAGACGTTTGCCGATTTCAGGTAGCACGTATCGGGGAAGACCATCCTCTTCTAGAGATCTTAGAAAGCTACGGCCCTCGCCAGAGTTGTGAATAATTGGACTCAGAAGTATGTACCGTTGCTGGTCCAGGACAGGGCAGCTAAGGGGGTGAAACTCAACTCTAGAAGGTCCCATATATGGGAAACTGCATAGCCTTCATCAGGGCAGAACGACCAAGAGTACCAGCAAAGGACAGCAGCTCTAAAACTCCGGCACTCGACCAACAGCCACTGCAAGGAGAAAGCTCCTGTATCTGCGCTGGGATTGGCTTTGGGAAAGGCAGCATAAAATGCCCCCCCCCCAATAAACAAACCAATCACAGAGCAAGGCCGAGTGGCTGGGAATTCAGAAACTGATTCAGCTAACATCACATGAGAGCTTCTTCTTTCCAGAACTGTACCAATTCAGAGTGGGGGAAGAAGGGAGACATACATAATTTTTTGTTGCAAGTTGAGTTGCCGTGTTGGTTGTAGCAGAAGAGCAAGAGGCAGGTCCAGTAGTGGTTAGCCTTTAAGGTGCTACTGGAACCAAGTAATTTTTTTACTGCTCTGCCATCAAAAAAATTAAGAGAGAAAAAAATCCTTGGCCATGGACAGCTAGCTCTTCAGGAAAAGGGCCACCTGCCTAATTGGCTAGTTTCCACATGCAAGAATTTTTACTTCTACTTTGTACTGTATGGGCACATTTAAAAATTCAATTCCTTCCTTTGCCGCCAGGCTCAAAAGGGACCCCTGGCTCCAAACTTCCCACCCTATAAGTCTACACAGGGAGTCAGGGGCATGCATCAGTGTTAAAGAGAATGTCACAGACACCCCTCCATATCCCCCCTCCCCAAGCCCGATCTGTTACCTGTTGACTTTTCGGAATCGGGTCGGGTGGAAGCGGCTTAGATGGAGGATCCGGCCGCGTGTCGCCAAGAGGGGTGGGCTGTAGCAAGGTGGAAAGAGGCGCCACAAGAAAAGAGAGAAAGAGAGAGAGAGAGGGAGGGGCAGAGGGAGTTATACGTCTGTGGCATGCGTGGCTGGACGTGCAGGGAGACACGCACGCGTCCATGCAACATGCATCTGGTAGGAGAAAGAGCGAGAGAGAAATCGAGAGAGCCACCCGAGGTTCACGTCCATTCTGGGATTATATCTGACACCCAAATCAGTTCCGGCACCATTTCTACTGGCTCCCAAGCACGTGCAGAGTGCTACTCTTCAGAGCTCCCAAAGCAATCCTCTACAGATTTGGGAACTAGGGGGATTTAGCAGGGTTCCTTCTCAGTGGAGAAGGGAAGCATTTTTATTTTGCAAAGTTTAATACCCGCTTCTCAGACACAAGGCATCAAGAGAGGGCCCTAACAGACAACACCGACAGTCCTGCGTATATATTCTGCACACCTGAGAGTTTGAAATATTTGAAATTGGGCAGTATAAGGTTTTCGGTACATGGGTTATTATTTATTTTTTTTAAAAAAAGAACATTTACTTAAAAGCAGTATTCTAGCCCTTGTGCCTCAGGGGGAAAAGGGTGTAACCAATTATTTGTGTAATTCTCAGGAGTTTGGTCCAATAAGCTTCCAGCAATTTGTTTTAGTTAAGTATACCCCACTTTTCTCCCCAATGGGGGACTAGGCTCACAATATCATCCCCCCCTGTGAGGTAGGTTTGGCTAACAGTGCATGAGTGGCCTGAGGTCACCCTGAGAGCTTCCGTGGCAAAGTGGGGATTCGAACCTGGGTCTCCCAGATCCTACTCTAGAGGAGTTAGCCGTGTTAGTCTATAGTTGCAAAACAGTAGAGTTCAGTAGCACCTTTAAGATTAACCGACTTTGTTGTAGCATAAGCTTTCAAGACTCACAGCTCTCTTCGTCAGATGCATCTGACGAAGAGAGCTATGGTTCTTGAAAGCTTATGCTATATTAAAGGTGCTACTGGACTCTTTACTATTTTAGATCCTACACTGACATGCTAATCACTACTATTTAGGGGGGGGGCAATAAATATTTATTAATTAGGCTACTATGTGGCACACCTGCCTTTCTTCAAAGCTGTTTGCCAGAGGCTCAAATTATAGCCTGATCTGGCCAGAAAATCAACATATTAAAAAAAAAACCTTGAAGCTTGGGACAAGTCCTGTGGAATCATTCAATATGCTGATTACTTTCCAACCAACACTGAGGCATACATTTTGTGTTGCATGCGAGGAAACCAAGAAGGGGCGGAAACAGGCTTAAGTGCTTCCCGTTTTCTGATTCCTTGTTCTAAATTACTCTCTAAAGCAAGTTTTCTCCAGTCAAGGTTTATGAGGGTGATCTGGAATGAGGAAAATGGTGCATATGCGCATGTGTGCACGCATGCGCGCACACACAGACATTTCTCTGTTTCTTATCTCCTATCACTGGAAGAGACTTCTGACCTAAAAGGACACCAAGTGACCATGACATACATTTGCATATAAATATGTCATTTGAGTCCAAATTCTAAAAAGTAGAAACAGGCTTAATATTCAGGACAGAATTTTGGTTCCCCGGGCATATAAAAGAGGATCGGTTTGGCTTTTAAAGAGGTAGCAGATGCTGCAGTACCATGTTCTAGAAGCTTGGGGGCGCTGTGAGACTTGCTCCATAGCCAAATCTGCCCATCTGGCCCTCCTGACCTTTTGCAACTGTCTTGGTTATTACGGGTGCCCTCTTATTTTACATTCAAGCTTTTTTTTCATTTCAATGAGGATTTATGCCAAATCCTCAAACAGCATTAGATTTAAAACAAGAAAAAAATATTTTTGAATACGACCTTACCCAACAGATTCCCTCCAGGGTGAAAAAGAAAGGGGAATGCCTCTTCTAATATGGTACTTAAAAAAACATGTATGAGATAGGAAGGCTGCCTCTGGGATGGTGTTAGAAGAGGCATGCCTTTCCATGCAAAGGGGAAAGAGAATGCCTCTTCTAACATCGCTCCTACCACAATACTAACGCATCATGTAAAGAGATGCTTCCCCTTTAGAATGACTGTTTTGTTATATGCAAGTTTAATTAATTGATGAATAATCTAAAATATGGCTAGTCAAGCAAGAGTTCCTTAATTGGATACCAATTGTCTTCAAAATTATCAAGATCAATTAAAGTCTCTCTTGCTATGCAGAGAATGGCGTTCAAATCAATACTTACTAACCAGAGCAAGCATACACATAAGGAGGCTGCCACGCAGAGCTTCAATACTCAGAAAATGGGACATAGTGGGGCTTAACCCTGCTGGGGACGTGCTGAGACTCTAGTCCCAGTGGCACAAGGGATAGCTGTGATTGTCAAGTTACAGCAGAAACTCTGCACGTGCTACAGAGAACTCTCTTTTCCTAGTGTCTCAGGATGGGGGCGGGGCTTTCAAAAACAAGATTCTGATGGCCAGGCTACAAGTGACGAATGACACAGGTTGGGCACTTGTCAGCTTCCCTCAAGTTTTGATGGGAAATGTAGGCAGCTTGGTGGAATGTTGGACAAGTGACAGTTGAAAAAGTCCGTTGGACAGCAGACAGAGAGCCAAGCTGCAAGTCTAGGATGCCTACATTTCCCATAAAAACTTGAGGGGAGCTGACAAGTGTCCAACCTGTGTCATTTGTCACTTGTAGCCTGGCCCTCAGATCAGTCCCAATAATATCCTATACTCGATTCTCAAAAACTCTCCAAACACAACCAACGTCTTATATTTCAGATAATCCCCTATCCAGAATGTTTATTACCATTTGAAATTTTGACCTGATACTCATTGCCGAGAGAGATATCCTTTCTTTCCCTTCATTTCATATTTCAAGTTAGAACCTTATGAGGCCTCATATATTTCAAGTCCAGACAGGTAGGACCTGTACTGTCCCGGCACATTATAACGGTGGCTTGGCCCACAAAACACCCACTGGTGAAGCTGTCCAAAGCCTCGAGTTTTAAGATCGACTAACGTCAGCGGCTCAAACCGCTGTTAGAGGTGCCTGAAAAGGAATTAGAAACCAACTCAGCAATGCTGCCAGGTTTGCTTGGCACAAGTTGAGACAGCACGAGGCATGATGGAGCGGGGGAGATGAATGTGGGTCTCTCCAGTCCAATGCCAGCCAACGCGATGTGTCGTTGTGCATGATGAATTAGACCTCTTACGTTAGGCATAAAAAAAGTTTAATCTACTTCTTGCGCTTGGCTCGAGACAGTTTTTTCCTCTCCAGATATTTTCCTCCACCGGGCCCCATCACCGCTGGTTCCCATGGCAACAGCCTCAGGATGCACATCAAAGAGTCACTCAGGGCAACAGGTGTTAAGCCCCACTCCCCAGCAGTAAGACGCCATGCCCTCAGTCATCCATAGCCACAGCCCCTAAGCCCCATTCACCAGCATCAGCCCACCAGACCGCGCTCCTTCAGACAGCCACAACTCTAAGCTCTGCCCAAGTATACAACCTCTACACACATGACATTTATAAACAATTGTAATACACTATTTATACATAATACACGCGCACCAAGTTACAGAAGTAAATCATTATAAATATTTGATATAGTTCACCCTTGGGTACATGGCAACAGCTACATAAGAAGGCAGCGGTCACTAGATAATTGGAGCACTCCCCAGGTATGCAGAAAAACACGACTTTGTGAATTAACCAAAAGATAAAGGTAACCTGCTGCCTTCCAGGACTGCTAGGCCTTCCTCTATGGCAGGAGGCTTTCGGAGGACACTCATTATTGCCCACCAGCACTCCAAACAGCAACAGGAGAAGAATAAGTAACCTCAGTGTTTTGTGCACCACTGTGTTACTTCCAGGAAAAAACTCAATACATGACATATAGCCCATGGCATAGGGTAACTCTAGGAACTGCTGGAAACTCTATTTTACCATGGAGTTTCCAGTGATTCCTAGAGCTACCCTATGTCATGTTGGAGTTTTCTTCCAGAGTTGACACAGTGGCACAAATGACTTCATGCTCCCCATGTCCCCAACCCTTCTATCCCTTGCCAGGAATGGCCGGGCAATCCCGTCCCCCCCCCCCCAAGGACCAGAGGACTGTACGTATTCTAGGAGCAACAGAAAGGTGAGAACAGCTGAGAGTCCATTAAAACAAAAAAGGGGAGCTTGTTCGAGCCCGAGTGCTTCGGGAACCCTGGAGGGGAAATCTGGGGAGAGGGAGTGCCAAATTGTCCAACTTCCACAAATCCTTACGGGCCCCAGAACTTGTAATAACTATAATAAATATTAATGATAATTTGATGCACAACATTCAGGATTCAAAACTGCAAACTCCAAATGGGAATGAGCATGTATGAAATCTGGAAACAAATCCGAGAATTTGGGAGTTAGTGGGAAATTAGCCATTTCACGGAGTTGTTGCTGTTTTATTTGTATTTTGTAACCATTGTCGTTCGAGAAAGGCTGGGTCACAGCTGAATAATAAAACACATTCCAGGGGGGAAAAGGGAGAGGGGGTTAAAAAAACTCCGATTTCCAAATTTTAAAAAACGGATCACTTGTGAATTCAGGAAAACTGTCAGCAAAAGTTTTTCAAACTTGTTTTTAAATAACCTCTCTTCTAGCCTATTGCGAATGCTCCAGGCCCTGCTTGCTCCGCCAAACCTCAGACTCGACGAGGAGGGGTGCTCTTCCCCTCCACTTACCTTACTGCTCGGCATAAGCTGAAGTTCAGTGCTCTGTCTCCACTGGGGGGATTGGGGCCGTTGCGGGGGGGGCCGACTGTAACTTCGGGGCTCAGGCTGGGTGATTCTAGCAAAAAAAAAAAGAGCAAGTTATGATGTCAATTCAGATTACTGCAAAGATGCTACTCAAAAAGCCTCCCCGGGATTATTCCCGCCACCCAAAAATCTTACAAAGCTGGTCACCAATATTTATGAATTAGGTGGGACAACAGTCAAATCAGAACTGCCATTGCAGTGGAGAGTTCTGGCAGGACGTGGAAAAACAAAAGCAGCGATCACGATCTGAGCAATCTACAGCACTGCCAAAGCAGGTTAGAAAGGACGGAAACGGGGCAAGGAATGCCAACTGATGTGTCAAACCCCCACTTTACCCAAGTTGTCCAAAGTTCTCCAATACCTGGCCCGTACTTGGGAGCCAGGATGCAGGAAAAAACCCACCACCCGCGAAGCAGGGCTGCACGTCTCATGCAAGAGGAAACGTGAAACTTTGGAGCTCAGAGCCAAGCTACAAGTGACGCCTGACACAGGTTGGACACTTGTCAGCTTCCCTCAAGTTTTGATGGGAAATGTCGGCATCCTGGTCTTGCAGCTTGGCTCTCCGCCTGCTGTCCAATGGACTTTCCAACTGTCACTTGTCCAACATTCCGCCAAGCTGCCTACATTTCCCGCCAAAACTTGAGGGAAGCTGACAAGTGTCCAACCTGTGTCAGACATCACTTGTAGTTTGGCTCTCAATCACAGACTCAAGACACGGGGTCTGTCTGGTACAAGAGAAAATTCGAACTCTGTTTTTCTGCCCATTTGCAGGATCTCTCGGCCCTCCTTGGTTTCCAGTGGACCCCTTTATTGAGGGCCAGCATCAAGTGATTAAGTGGGATTTTTTATTTTATTTCATTTATCCCCTGCCTTTCTCCCCAAGGGGGACCCAAAGCGGCTTACATTGCTCTTGTCTCCTCTGCTTTATCCTCACAACAATCCTGCGAGGGAGGCTGAGAGTGCACAACTGGCTCAAGATCAGCATGGGAAAGTGGGTCTTTGTCTTACTCCGACACACGAACCGCACCATCACACTGGGTGATGCTCCAACCGACTTTAGACAGCAGGTTGGAAGATGTGGGGGGAGGGTAGGGGTAGCAAATGTCCCTCCCGATACTGAAGAATCCACTGGGTCTCTGTTCGCATGCTGCACTCGGAAGCAGCGTGCAAAAAAAATAAAAGTGAACTGAGGCACAGGATAAAGAAATGGCAGGCTTGCATGAATTTCTAATTGCTTTGTTTTTTTTAAAAAAAACAGCCATCCTGCAGCAATACGTTCCCCAAGTCCACGGCAAGCTACTCGAGGAAGCACTTTCATTTGTCAGTCCGATTCACGGCCAATCGGTTTCCTCGAAGGGGATGAGGGTTCAATACTGCAGCACATACAGAAGGTCCCGAGTTCAATCTCCGGCAACTCCAGTTTAAAGGAGCTCTGGTGCTGGAAAAGACCTTTCTGTGTCCGAGACTTGGTGTAAAGCAAATTTCATCTACAGAGATGAGACCGTTTGCAGAGGCTTTGGCTCACTGGAAGAAAAGAGCACGTGCTTTGCACACAGATTGTCTTGGGTAACCGGAGATCAGAAAGTCTGTTCTGAGCCTGAAGTGTCACAGCCCATCATAGATGACAATGGTTATCTCAACGAACCAATAACTGGATTTGGGACAACGCAACTACGTATGTCCGCATATGGCCTGGAATCCCAGTGCTTTGAGAGAAAGACAAAACATACGAAAACACATGGAACTGCCTTGTTTGTATGGCGCAAAATAATCGCTGGGTCCATTTTACCTGGCATGGCTGAGTCGCAGTGGCAGCGGCTTTTCATAGATTCACATACTGCACTCCCCAGACCCCTGCCTAACGTGTTTTCAGTTCCCGATGCTGTGAATCAACACACCGGGCTGTCGGCACATGAGGTGTGCGCTTGCTGCCAAACAAAGGCCCCTCCTGGTAGAGGGAACATTTTATCCCTGAGCGGCAAATTGCTCCACCTTCTGTTCCCTAGCTTGTTCCAAACTCTTTGGAAGTAGAACAAATTGTGAGTAAGACTGGAATACATTCCAAGTGCACAATTGCAATGTCTTGAAATCGAGAGTTTCCCCCTTCCCGCTTTGGCTCGGAGTACACACAGCCCTACTCGACAGACAGCAGATTCTATCCAAAAAGCGGAAGGTGTGGAAGCACATTTGTACAGCAAAAGGCACTGCAGAATTTACAGGGTCGAACCCACACCACACCCATACCGTTAGCCCAAAGACATCAAAGAAGCCCCTCCACCGGCAAAAGAGGCCAACACTGAAAGCCGATTGGACAAATGTCAGTGGCAGTTACGTTACCCTCTCCGTTCAGACGGGTGGAGGAATTGCACCCGGGACTCTGCCTCAGTTCTGCAGGACAAGGGGAGCGGAGTTATTGCACAGCTGTGCGAGCACTAGTTTTATTGGACAGCAAGATTTGAGTCCGGTGGCACCTTAGAGACCAATGAGATTTTCAGGGGGTAAGCTTTCAAGAGTCACAGCTCCCTTCTTTGGACAACTAGTTTTATTAGTCTGCTTTGGTGGAGGAAGTGTGAGTGTCAACATCAACATTTCAACATGATGGGGAAATGGAGAGAAGGATAAATATCGAGAGACAGAGAGATGGCCTTGGAAGAGGGAAGTGAGTTCGGCGGCTTTGGAGGTTAACTGGAAGCAGAAGCATTCTCGGCCATGCTGGTCTGCAACGAAAGGGGCAAGGAGAATCCAAGACACCTTCAAGGCGAGGTGCTCAAACTTTGGGCTGGAGGGAGCCGTTAAAAAAGGAGGCAACAAAGGAGACCAGGGTAGATCAAAGGTGGCCAATCTTACCTGTACTGGCAGCTTGTGCCCTTGCCGAACTGGCAGAGGCGTTTGTGCAGACCGACTCGCTTGGCACAAAAGAGGCCGAGGGCTAACAGCAGGACGAGGAAGAGGCTGCTCAAGATCACGGCCGTCGAGGTGGCACTGCCTACCAGGAATGAGGGAAAAAAACAGTGTCGTTTGGAGCCAGACAGACAGCTTGTCCCCAACGTGGCATGCCAGGCAGCGCATTCTCCGAAGGCGCGGGCTCTTTTACTCCGTTCCCACCACAAAGACACATTGTTCTGAGCGTGAAAAATGTCTAGCCTCTGCGTTTGGGTCATTTGTTTTGATCGGCAGTTCTGCCTTACTCTCTGATTTTACAGTTCTAAATATATTTTCAGCTCTTGTTATTTTTTTAAGACACTGTGATAGTTTCTGCACGGCACTTTGCAGAGAAATATTCTTCTGAAAGGTGGGAAATCGATTTTCATAGAGGAACGAACCAACGGCAGCCCTGCGTTCTGAATGTCCCGCAAAAAGGCACTGGGTTGGATCCTGACCATCGGCTAAGGGCGGTG
Source organism: Eublepharis macularius (assembly GCF_028583425.1). Taxonomy (NCBI): domain Eukaryota; kingdom Metazoa; phylum Chordata; class Lepidosauria; order Squamata; family Eublepharidae; genus Eublepharis; species Eublepharis macularius. The sequence goes on from NC_072790.1 coordinate 238,734,081, forward strand.
CCTTTCCCCACTGCAAAAACACCTCCCGGGCATGACGGCTGGCTGCAGTTCCTCAACTGTTAGAGAACGCTTGGCACATGCTCAGAGGAATTCTCTTCATCAACAGCACATACTCCAAGATCCACCCTAACAATGGAGGCGAGCCACAGCACGGCACGACTGAAGTCCAGTTCTGCCTACGTGCCATCTCACAAACGCACAAACCGCAACAAAATGGGAACTGCAGCTTTGACAGTCTTTAGCAAGGAGGGGGACCTGCACTGTATGGTGTATTTCCCTGATTAGTGGAAGGGGGAAGAAAAGAGCTCCCTTTGGGGTAGGAGGCACCTGTAGAGAGGGCACTGAGGGGGAGGGTGGGTGGAATGGAGGCAGGAAACCTTTTTAAAAGCAGACTTGGCCGTTTATTTATTTATTTACTGCGCTTATATTCCGCTCTCCCTGTAAAACAGGCTCAGAGTGGATCACATCAAAAATAAAACAAGGTTGCACAACGAACAGAAACAATTCCAGCTAATAAAACCCAGCAACATTCACATCTCCAACCATATGGTCAAGCTGATAAGAACACAACAGCCTTGACGGATCAGACCCGGGAACAAGCATGCTATAGCGGTTAAAGTATCAGACCAGGATCTGGGGGACCGAGTTCAAATCCCCGCTCTGCTGCGGAAGCTCACTGGGGGACCAAAGGCCGACCACATACAGTCAGCCTGGCCCACCTCACAGGGTTGCTGCAAGGATAAAATGGAGGAGAATGAGGTAAGCTGCTTCAGGTCTCCCTACCGGGGAGAAAGGCAGGGTATAAGTGAAGTAAATAAATCCAAAAGTAACTAAATTTACAACTCAGTCCTAAACAGAGTGTGCCCTGACCTGGATAGCCCAGGAGAGCCTGATCTCTCAGATCTCAGAAGCTAAGCAGGGTCGGCCTTGGTCAGTAATTGGATGGGAGACCTGAAACAAAGACCAGGGTTGCAGAGGCAAGCAACGGCAAGCCCCCTCTATTAGTCTCTTGCCACGAAAACCCCACCAAGGGTCACCATAAGTCAGCTGTGACTTGAGGGCACTCTCCTCCACCACCTAAACAGAGTTACTCCAGTCTAAGCCCATTGATTTCAATGGGATTAGACTGGAGTAACTTTGCTTAGGACTGCGCTGTAAATTTAGTGCGGCACCTTGTTTCCCCACAGAGGCCAACCGTGTGCCCTCAGGGTGCCTAAAAAAGGCCCCTCTCCCCCTGTTGCTGCCACCCAGCATGGTATTCTGAAGAACACTGCCTCTGAACATGGAGGCTCTCGGGCTCGCAGCCATTCACGGACTTGTCCTCCATGAATTTGCCAGCAAAAGAGAAAGAGGGAATTGAGACAAAGTCGCCACCCTACAACTCTTTTCTAGATCGGCTCAGAGTTCTTACTTCTCAGTTCTCCCCTCCCCACACCCAGAGGAACTCGGTGTTCTTCGTGTGTGGGAGGGCGCCTGTGTTTGTTAAGATACCAAGCGATGAAACAAAGCAACAAAAGACCCAGGAACGAAATCTAAGCTTTCTTCGTTTCCCCCTCCCCCTTCCTCTCCAATCTGTTCTCTTCCTTCCCCACCTACGCCTCCTCTTTAGGGGTCCGCTTATTTTATGCCGGTTTTTTAAACTGAAAAGAGTATATTGATTTGTTGTACATGGAATGCAAATCGCTCGGGGGGACTTGGGGCAAAAGGTGGAATGCAAATCCACCCCATAATACTACTGAGCATAGAAGGAAGGGCTGGGAGAGAAAGGACGGTCCTGTAGGAGAGGGTTATGGGGTGGAAAACAAAAACATGGTGTGCCAGTAAACGGTTTGCGAGTCCCCCACCTGTTCGGGGAAAGACTGGCTTTGAAAGGAGGCATGCAATGCCATTTTAGGGGGTGGGTTACTGTCGACGAGGAAGTATGTCATCCATGGGTAAGGAAATAGCAACACCCATCGACATAACCCATGCTCAGGGATGCTGTGCCCATAAGTCAGGATGGGAGCATTTCAGTTTCCAGCCATCATGAAGCTACAAAACCGTGGAAACAATCAGTCTAGCCAACAGATCCACAGAAGCCATATTGACCTTTCTAAGCCCTTGTGTGTGTGGTGCCCTCAAGTCAGAGTTGACTTATGGCGACCCCTGGTGGGGTTTTCATGGCAAGAAACTATCAGAGGTGGTTTGCCATCGCCTGCCTCTGCAACGCTGGTCTTCCTTGGAGGTCTCCCATCCAATTACTAACCAAGGCCGACCCTACTTAGCTTCTGAGATCTGACGAGATCAGGCTCACCTGAGCTACCCAGGTCAGGGCTTCTAAGCCCTTATTGCCAATATTTACTCAAGATTCCCACAAGCTCCATCTACCCATTCATAGCGGAGTTTCTGAATGCCTCTCTGCACGATTCATTGCAGCTTCCAAACAGCCATTGCCAGAGGTTGGCAATTCAGGCACATCTCTGCACTGGATGTAACCAGATCATTCAACATCCCTGACAGAGATGCGGCAAGATCCCTTCCTTTCAGAGGCTGCCTGTTGCACTTCTGCAAGAGTCACTGTTCTGGTCTCACCTCCTTCCAATTCTGACACACCTCGACACCGGAAGCAGTTTAATTAACCAGTGATTCTTGGCGCAGGGAAGAGGCTGGCTGACTTGCTTCCGAGGCTGCCTGCTGCATCTCTGCATGAGTTACCCTTTCCCGCTCGCTTCACTCCCAACAGGAGATACAACTGATGCAGAAGCACAGGAGGAAGGGCTCCTCTAAAGGCAGGCAGTTCCAACTCCTACATGTTCTAAAAGGTAATCTTGTTAGGCTTAAAAGCAAAGAGTGAGTTTGATGAGGATTGAAGAAAGCAAAAGACAACAGAGTGCTTTGGCTTTCTGGGGAAATATTGCCCTAAAAGGTAACCCAGCCCAGAGTACCTCTGCCTGCTCCTTGCCTGCCATCTCTCCCAGCTCACTCACTCTGGCCTAACTAACCCAAACTGGAGGGTGGGGCTGTGGCTCAGAGGCAGGCCATCTATTTTGCATGCAAAAGGTCCCGGGTTCAATCCCCAGCTTATCAGGTTTCTGGTGTCGGAAAGGCCTTTCCTCGGCCTGAGACGGCGGCAGCTTCATACACTCCATCCCTTCTTCCCCCCCATTTACCTCGCTCCATTGCAGGCGAGCCACTGTCTATGCTGCCCCCTTGCCCCCTGCTCTGGCAGTCCGGGGGCGTCCAACCCGACAGGCAATGGCAGTTTCCGTTGTTGTTGCATACCTGGCAGAGAGAAGAGAAACGCAGAGTCTGTTACCCAGCAGGACGGGCCCGACCCTTATCCATCAGAGAAAAGCAAACCCTGAACCGAGCTTTGAATGTGCAGTGTGCAAGCATGTGCAGGAAGAGAATGTGTGCACCCACACCAATGCGCGCACACTTCACAATGGAGAATCTGCCATACAATATTGCTGTTGGAGAATCACTGCTTCTTTGCAGCTATGACAGGACACTGGGTGAGACAGGTCTGATGGAATAGGCAGCTCAGCATGCCTTGGATGCCGGGGGACGCTGCATGTCTCTCTGTGTGTATGTGTAACTCTCTTGACAGTATGTTGCTCCTCTCTGTCTAAGGCAGGAATGCCTCTTGACTCCTTCTCTGTCTCCGTGTCTCTTGAGAGATTTTCCTTCTTCTTGCTTCATGGTCTTCCAAGGGAAGGAGGTATTTCTCAGAGCTCCTGCCATGAAGACCTCATCCACAGACCCACTTGCAGCCTCACTGCCGGTCTACCTGGCTGTGGTATTTATAGGGAAAGTGACTCTTTAGGTTCTCTTTCTGCTCTATTACCATGAATGGAATCGACTTCAATAAACTAAGTTCTATCTCTTCTACAATTTGATTGCCTGAAGATTAATTACTGCACATTGGGGGAAACGTTTCTGACTAAGTAATAATAACATCATCATCATTCGGTTTATATACTGCTCTTCAGGACAACTTATTGCCCACTCAGAGCGGTTTACAAAGTATGTTATTATTATCCTCATGACAATCACCCTGTGTGGTCAGTGGGGCTGAGAGAGCTCTGACAGAGCAGTGACTGTCCCAAGGTCACCCAACTGGCTTCAAGTGCAGGAGTGAGGTATCAAACCTGCCTCTCCAGATTAGAGTCCTGCCGCTCTTACCCACTACACCAAACTGGCTCTACCATACAAAATATAACTTTTTCTAACGAGCGACGAAGCCCGTTGTGTGAAAAAATACAAGGGGCTCTAGAAAACTGTTGTTGGTCATTTTTTTTAATTGTTCATGAAACATAACAATCAGTAACAATACTGAAGGAATCCTAACAATCCTGAAGGAAACTGCCTTCAGGATTGCAGCCAGGCTTCTTTAGGGAGGGATCCAGCGGGGATCCCTCTCCGGCAAGTGTGGACAGGCACTCAGTGCTGCCAGGGTTTCCGCCTGGGGTTTTCTTCAAGTGAGGTGCGGGGAGGAGTGCGAACTGACGGCCTGAGCACTCCTCCCGGCAGCACATGGACACTTTGCAGTGGCCTGGAAGCTACAGCCGGAGGGCACTGAGGGGAGTCACGGGGAGGAGCACTTAGGCTGTTGATTCGGCATGCTCCCTCCCGGCAGCCGGAATGCACCTGGGTGAGGATAAAAAGTGAGTCGTCAGCAGTACGGCTGGCCTTTTATATAGTAGGATAAGATCTTGGTTTGATCCTGTAAGAGAGCCATTATGCTTCAATGCTGACCCTCCCTCTCCTTTGCCCTTTCTTTTCAACAAGTTTCTAGTCAACGCGGCCTCCAACGAACATTAGAAATGGCAAAGAAAGAGAACAATACACTTGATCGTATTAACATAATTACTAATGTCAACATCTTGACTTCTCTTTGGTGTCATAGGAAATCTGATTTATTAACAGTGCAATCCTAAGAAGAGTTACTCCAGTCTAAGCCCACAGAAGTCAATGAGTTTAGAGTGGAGAAACTTTGCTTAGGATTGCACTGTAAATCGTATTTTAAAAAAGAAATAGCAAAGAAAGATTTGGGCCCAGGCCGATGTAATAGTTACATGGCATCGTTTCCTTCTTACGTAATACCATGTTCTGCATTCAGGTGGGTAGCTGCGTAGCAAGATTTGGGTCCCGTAGGCGCTTTAATTTTATTTATTTATTTATGTCATTTATAGTCCGCTTTTCTCACTGAGACTCAAGTCAGATTACATAGTGTGAGATTAGTACAAATAGTAGCAAGGACAAGGGCAGGCATTTCCATACAGTGTCAAGGACATTTCCATAAACAATATCATAGGGTAAATGAATACAAGTTTACAAAGACATAGCATTAGCAAGGATCCAATACGGAGTTTAAGAATTGCTGAACATAATCAATTCTAGGACTGACATTAGACAACATGAAGCACAGGTAGTATATAGGAGTATATATTTAAAGCAACAGATAATATGCAAGGCAACTCAGAGGTGAAGTCTACGGTCCCTAACTCATTAGCGAAGCATCCGAGACCCCCTCCCTACAATACCGCCCTCCTATCTGAGTAAAAAAGCCTTTCTGAATAATTTGGTTTTGCATCGTTTGTAGAAAGCCAGGAGGGTGGGGGCTCTCCTGACCTTCTCAGGCAGGTCATTCTGCAGGGTAGGGGCCACCACAGAGAAAGCCCATGTACAGGCTGCTGTTGATTTCACCCATGTGCTGGCTGGCACTTGCAAGAGACCCTGTTCGCATGAGTGAAGCTGCCGTGGAGGTACATAGGGAGGGAGGCGGTCCCCCAAATCGTGTTCAGCTTTGTTGAACATATCACATCTAATACTCTATGCTTTGCTTCAGGTTTCTCTAATCCTAGTCCTATTCACATTCTTATTAGATGTCTCACCCTATTGACTGCATTGATTTGCACTGTGTAATTCACCTTGAGCTACAGTGAGAAAGGCAGAGAATAAGTAACATAAATAAGCAATAAATAAATATGGGCATATATGTGTACTTAAACACTTATTTGGGGTGGGGAGAGAAACGGCTTTCAGACTGCCGCACTGCACACGGGCAGCTGAGGAAATGGTAAAAAGTATGCTTGATAGATGGGTCACCTAGCTTCAGGCAAGACAAGATCGCGACCAGGGACTTGCCAGCTCATGTCTCACAACGTCAGCCATCAACACCTGGTTGGTGGGGAGATTAATACTGGCAAAACGGCTGGTTCGGATCAAGAGTCCACCCAATCCAGGGACAATTCCAACAGCAGGATGCTCTGAAAACTCTGCCCTTCCCGCATCCTCCCCTGCCCTTCTCTAAGCAGTCTGACTGCTGCAAAAGCCAAGATCTTGCAACCCAAGGTCTCCTAATTCACAGAAGCGGCACGGTTTCCGGCATTTCATTCCGGTTGCAGAATCAGCCTTCCCTTCTTGCAGAACCCAAAAGGTTTCGCTCGGGACGGCGATCAGTCCCTACGTACGGGGCAGCGAGGGATCGGCCAGATTTAGAAATCCTTCAGCGGTCCCCCGACAAAGGATCTTTTTGGCATTCCTTGGCTCAGAGCCCTCGTTCCCAACACTCACCCCGTGCCCGTTGCAAAGGCACACCGGAAACTTCAGAGCCGGAAGATCCTGGCACCGCTGATCGATGCAGAACTGAAAAATGAGGGAAGGAGATTTAGAGAAGGGGAGCTCGTTACCGGAACCACCCGACTTAGCGCTATGATGCTCCTCGCAGCTCTCCCTGCCAACAGCCCCGATACCACTCACCTTGTCAGGCCCACAAGCCGTGCCCGGCAACACCATGGCCAAATCCAGAATGTCATTGGCAGGAGGAGGTGTGTTATGCGGGCAGGCAGGCGACACCCCGATCTTATCTTGCTTTGTAATGTTGGCACTGCCCCCGTGGCACTGCAATCGTCCACACCGGGCATTCCTACCAGAAAGGAGATGACAGTATTTATGCTAGCTGCCGTTTAGTTTCAAGCTTCGATTCCTTAGTCGATTGTAAAAGAATAAGGGAATCTGCCCCCAATGGCATCCTCTCTATTAATTTCCCTTCTTTCTGCATTTGACACAGGCCGTTGTGCTTTCAGTGCAAGGACAGGTCTACTGCCGCCTCTAAGGACACCTGGCAGACTGAAAATCGGGGTGTCAAAAACACCCACCCGTTCCACTCGGGTTGACGGCTGATTCAGAGCCGTGGCACTTGCCAGTCCTAGGGTGCCAGTCCCTGGCAGTTAGACCCCCAAGTCTCTCACAGCAAGCAGGTAGGTGCATTGGTTGAAGAAACTTTATTTAGAGATCCAATACGTTCAGGCGTTCACTCAAAGGTAGAAGTTGACAGAAGTGATTATTCAAACAAAGGAACTACTGATATAGGGGAGTTAGCCACGTTAGTCTGTAGTAGCAAAATAGAAAAGAGTCCAGTAGCACCTTTAAGACTAACCAACTTTACTGTAGCGTAAGCTTTCGAGAATCACAGGGTGCATCTGACGAAGAGAACTGTTTTTCTCGAAAGCTTATCCTACAGTAAACTTGGTTAGTCTTAAAGGTGCTACTGGACGCTTTTCTATTTTACTGATATAGGGGACGTTCTCCCACCCTTTGCATTCAGGCGTGAAAGCCCAAAAAGTTACATGGGAACAAAGTAGTTTAGTCTAGACAGCGTACAAAGCAGAATCTTCCCTCTTGTGAAAAGATACAGTTCAGCTGCACCTTTGGCCAAGGCCATTCAGAAATGAAAGCGCATATATCTTAGAGATAACAAAGAGGCCACTTACTCCTCTGGGAACCAGCATTTAGCGATCAAGGCGCCCTCAGGTGATTTATACAAAATGCGCAAGATACAGTATTGAACCTTGGTATTATATCAGTATAGGTTTGGGATGTAGTGCACAACACGATAGTGGCACAGGTGCTTATTCTCAAGATAAAATGCAGAATACAAAAATGGCATATAACACAACAAAGGCACGGATGCAAATTACAATAATGGCATGGATCCAGTAATGCAAAGACAACTGTACCACGCCATTTCCTTAGGGCCCATCAACATACTGTGGATTCCTGCTCTAACCACTACACAACACTGTCTGCATGTATTGAACATAGGAACCAGTTCTTTACCGAGACAGACCACCGATCCATCTGGCTTGGCATTGCCTACTCTGGCAGCAGCTTTACAGGGGTCTTAAACATTTCTCCCAACACCTGGTATCAGAGGGGACATCGCTCAGAGACACAGTGCCTGCTTTGCATGTAAAAGGTCCGCGGTTCAGTTGCTGACATTTCCAGTTTAAAGGATTAGGTCATTGGTGATGTTAAAGATCTCTGCTGGACACCCTGGAGACACACTGCCAATCAGAGTAGACAATACTAATCTTGACAAACCAAAGGTGCGAACCAGGATAAGGCCACTTCCTGAGTTCATGCCAGGCACGGCCTCTCTCCAATGCTCAGCAAAACCACAGGGCCAAATCCTTCTAGGGCTGTACCACGTAAGAGTGTAGGTGAAGGTCTGTATTCGTGAGGCCTCGCTATCTACCTGCAAAAGGCAGACAGCCTGCCTGCACGAAGTTAGTCTACCCACCAGGAAAAAAGGAAACAAATCCAATCCTTGCATGAATGAAGGAAAAGCTGATCACGTTCTAGGGGAAGAAACGCTGCGTTAAAAATGCTGTAAAAAGTAAATGCTGTAGCATAACACAACGGCTTAATGAATGAGCTGTGTTTGGGGAGGAAAAGCTGATCACGTTCTACGGGATAAACATACGGAGCAGAGGTCCATCAGTGGCTATCACCACGAGGTATAGATGGAACTCTCTGTCTAGGGCAGTGATGCTCTGTATTCTTGGTGTTTGGGGGGGGGCAGTCAGTGGGAGGGCTTCTAGCATCCCTTCCCCACTGGCAGGCCTCCCGACGACACCTGGTTTTTGGCCACTGTGTTGGACTGGATGGGCCACTGGCCTGATCCAACATGGCTCTCTTATGTTATGAGGTCTCCAGTTCGAATCTCGTCTTTGTTACGAACTCAGCAAGTGACTCTGGCAAGCTATGCACTCTTAGACTCAGCCCTCCCATCTTGAGACAATACCGGCCCGCCTTACAGGGCTGTTGTAAGGACTGCCGTGATAGTATGTGCATCACTTTAAAAATGCTGTCATACAAATCCTAACCATTTATTAGCGTTACAATGAATTGACAAATAACCAACTGCAACACACAAGCGTGTCAACTTAATGTTTAGAAGCACGCGCTGTCTAATTTGGTGAGAGTTCTTGTTTCCAAACAAAAATGTGCACCGTTTCTGAATCCGTTTATTCCACGCAGTCCGCCCTTCCAAGACTTGCTATGAAACGGTTCTCATGACATTATAGCTGTGTCTATTAAACTGTTCAGTGACTGGGGATGAGAAAGGTCCCCCCTCCCAGCAGAAAGCTATTTTTATCCTAACAGCTACTAATCAGATCACTACTGCTAGATCACTCTTTCAGCTAAAAACAGCACATTATCCAAATATTCTCTTCTACATAAACATATAATTTAGATTTCAGAGAACAGAAGAGGTTTAAATTATCCGCTTATTGCTTGTGTGCCTTTTTTTTAAATGAAAAGAACAAAAGCAGACCGGTTTTAGATAGTATACTCTCTGTTTAGACAGCAACAAATCACGGTTTGTTATTACGAGAATGAGGCCTGGAAGCTCCTATATGCCACCCCGCCCTCCTCCCTGCAAGTGTTGTGTGTGTTATGTGCCATCAACTTGCCTCTGACCTACGGCGACCCTATGAAGGAAAGACCTCCAAAACATCCTATCATTAACAGGTCTTGAAAACTGGAGGACGCGGCTTCTTTTATTGAGTCCAGCCATCTCATTTTAGGTCTTCCTATTTTCCTGCTGCCTTCCACTTTTCCTAGCATTATTGACTTTTCCAGAGAATGTTGTCTTCTCATAATGTGACCAAAGTATGACAGCCTCTGTTTTCTACCCACTTGTTTGTCTTTTTGGTTTCCCATGGTATCCGCAAAACTCTCCTCCAGCACTATATTTCAAATGAATCACCTGTCAACTTTCACATAGTAAAGGGGAATACTAGGGCTCATTTCGAGGGGGAACGCACAAGAATGCAGTTCCGGCAGTTTCCCAAAGAGGTCACATGTCAGGTGGCTCCGCCCACCTGACTCTCGGCCATTTTGGGCCCGTTTTGGCCTGGATTAGGGCCAAAACGGCCCAGATCAGGCCTCTGATGGTGGATCACTCAGCGGCCCGATCCTGACCATTTTGGGCCCCTTTTCAGCCATTTTCAGCCCCTTTTTGCTATTTTGGGCCCAATTTCAGCCCTGAATGGCCAGGATTGGGTCCAAAACAGCCAGAATAGGTGATGTCAGCGGGTGTGGCATATGCAAATCAGTTATGCTAATGACACACTTCCGGTGAGGGCAAGTGGCGGGGCATATGCTAATGAGTTGTGTTAATGAGTTATGCTAATGAGTTCCTGCAGCTCTTTTTCTACAAAATGATCCCTGGGGAATACCATAGTTTGGATTATCTTGATCTTGGTTCCCGAGAAAGACATCTTTATCTTTAATTTTATCCCTGCAAGTACAGCTGGGAAAATTCCTGGCCTGGGACTAACTGCAGTTTATTGAGGCATCCTAATAATCTGCAGCCTAGGATTAATAAAGCTGGTTTGTTGTGAGGATTGTGCTATTCTGTGCCGGGGTAATTCTGCATCATAAAAGAGCCTTTCATTATAGAAGAACAGCCTTGCATTAGAGAACACGGCAATGGAACAAAACTTTGAGGGTCCAACTTCGAGTTTGCTGTCAACTAAAGAGTCTTCCATTCCCAAGCCACACATAGGAAAGGGAGCCTTAATGACAAACTAAGGGGTTAGATCTTTCAGATAAAAACTGCACATTATCTAAATATTCTCTTAAACATAGAATTAAGATTTCAGAGAATAGAAGAGGTTTAAATTATCAACTAGAGTGTCTTCCATTTCCATGCCACACAAAGGAAGGGAGCCGGGACGGAGCCCAAAGGACTTCCAAGCTTCTCGATCACAGCAGCAAGAGGACGTTATGCACAAAAGTGGAAAACTCCAACATTGCCTACGGTGGAGGAATGGTGGATAAAAGTTTTGAAGTTTGCGTCAATGGCAAAACTTACTGCACTGATTAGAGAAAAGACATTAGTTACATTTTTGACTGAATGGAAACCGTTTATAGACTTTTTACATGAAATAGATAATAAGAACTTCTGAATTTATCGATTAAGTATCATGAACGATAGAAAAAAGAGGACTCTTATATTTAACTTAGAATAAGTGAGACTTTGAAAATGACATATATTTGTTGAGGAGAAAATCGGAACTCAATTTGTAGTTTAGTTTTAGGGTTTTTTTTTCTTTTACTTGTTTATAAATTGTTAGTGTGTCTTTTTAGAAAGTTTTTTTTTCTCTTCTAGGTTTATTTTCGGTAGCTTTTATGTTATTGTTTATAGTCTAAATAAAGAAAAATTCTTCTCCAAAGGAATTCCAAGGTTCGCTCCCGGGATGACAAAGGGGTTAGATCTTTCAGATAAAAACTGCACATTATCTAAATATTCTCTTAAACATAGAATTAAGATTTCAGAGAATAGAAGAGGTTTAAATTATAAACTAGAGAGTCTTCCATTCCCATGCCACACACAGGAAGGGAGCAGGGAAGGATCCCAAAGGACTTCCAAGGTTCGCTCCCGGGATGACAAACTAAGGGGTTAGATCTTGTGATCCGGCCTGACCGATGGGGCTAATGAGGCCACAGCAATAAACTTTCCTGGATTAGAAAGGACTGCAGAAAGGAGGGGATCACAGGTTTTACCCTCTGGTTTGCTGCTATATTTAAACACAGCCACAGTATGAGCGCATGTGGTTTCAACCCACCCCTGCCTCCGGCTTCCTCTGCCTGTTAGGAAGGAGGCCTTCAACATTCTCAGCAGGCACACCTCCCTGACTTAATGGGCTACCCTAACACAGCAAACAAAATGAATTGCAGCTCTGGCTTGGCCCGACGTTGTTTCAGGATTGGAGTGAGCGGTACTCACCGTTGGGCACAAGGAATATAGGAGCCATTGGGAAGTTGTCCACAGTGACCCTCCAGGTCCCCCCTGCCGTTCAGAGAAGCCATGCATGCATCAGAGACAGGGACCGAATCTGCCGAGAGACACGCAGCAGGTCAGGGCGCTTCGGTAGAAAACCAGGCGAAAAGGTGAAGCAGACTGTGGCCTTCCCTGCACCGCCCACCATAAGTCCGCTCAATGCACACCTTTAAAACATGGACTCACCTGGACCCCAAACTTCCTGACACTGCTCCATGTAGGTGGGGCAGGCCCCTCCGTAACAAATGGCTTTGCCTTCTCCACAGGGCGTCCCGTCCATTTTGTGGACATTGGTGGGGCAGCGCGGGGAGACGCCATTGCAGAATTCAGGAAGGTCACATTCATTCTGCGATGAGCGGCAGACAAAACCAGGCCCCCGCAGCTGAAATAAGACAGATGGAAGAGGAACATTGCTGTCAAGGCGGAGAGACAGTGCATGTGATACAATGTGGTGTAGTGGTTAGAGCAATGGGCTGGAAGCTGGGAAACTCAGGTTGGAATCCTCACTCTACCATGGAAGCTTGCTGGGTGATCCTGGGCCAGGCACACATTGGGCCTGCTTAACCTACCTTACAGGGTTGTTGTGAGGAGGTATAAATGAAATAAGTAAAGTAAGCAAAATGTGTGTTTTCGATTGTCCCTTCTGACAAACTACGTTGTACAAAGAAATTAGAAAGGGACACTCAGAGCTTGACTTCCAGTACAGACGCCATCAGGTATCAACACCATTAAGATACTGTTACATCAGGCAAAAAGCCAAAACGCCACACAGCCCGAGGACTACAAAACAGCTGAACGTAGAAAAACATTACTTCTTTCAGAGCACAAACCCAAAATGCAGAATACACCCCTGTCCTGAAGAAGCCGAGGTACAAATAGACCAAACATTCAAGAGTGGAATTTTCCAGGTTCGGAACTGCCGTTTTTTGTTTGCTGGTGCACACAACTTGCCCCTTTGCATGCATGCCATGAGGACATGAAGAAAGAGTCACTTTTCAGAGAGAACGGTTTTCGGCACAGGCTGGGTCAAAGACTCTCTTCCCCCAGCCTGGGCACCCTTGACACCTGGTTTGTCAATACTCCACACACACGCAGAAAAGATTTCTTCTCGCCAGCAGGGAGACCACAGCTTTTCCTGTCATGTGATTCTGATGTCACACAACTTCCTGTCACATGCTAGCTACTTGGCAGATCCTATGTTGCTGCCTGGGCATTTAAAATGTGGAGCCAGGTTCTACACAGGTTGAAAGTCATTGCTCTCGAGTGTCGGTGAACTTCACAGACATTATCTGAAACCCTTACAGCCCTGTAAGGTGGGCCATTATTATTAAAACCATATTGCAGATTGGAGCAGGTGAGGAATTTCCATAAGCCTGCCCAGCAAGTCCATGGCGCAGCAGAGATTTGAACTGGTTCACAGCTCAATCGTTTAGCCCCCATGATAACAATTCTATACCTGCTAAGTGGTTTTTTTAAAAAAATGATTGCTATATATGCACACATCTGTATTTGTGTTATAGATCCTGAGGAGTTAGCCGTGTTAGTCTGTAGTAGCAAAATCAAAAAGAGTCCAGTAGCACCTTTAAGACTAACCAATTTTATTATAGCATAAGCTTTCGAGAATCAAGTTCTCTTCATCAGATGCCTGATCAAAACTGGGCAGATACAGAAGAGGAGGGGGAAAGAGAGAGAAAAGGGAGGGGTCATAAATCACAAGAAGGCAGAATGCAATTAGCATAGAGGCAATCAAAACATTCCTTTGCTCCCAGCTCAAACCCATCCAACGTATCATCAGTGAGCTACAACCCATCCTGGAAAATGATACCTCTCTCTCAGAAGCCCTGGGTGGAAGACCTTTCCTTGCCTACAGACAGCCCCCCAATCTTAAACGACTTCTCACTTACAATCATGAATCGGCCAGCAGAGTCACCAGCACAGGTACCAGGCCCTGCAACAGACCCAGATGCCAGCTCTGCCCCTATATCTACCCAGGGAATACAATTACAGGACCCAATGGCATCAACTACACTGTCTCTGGCTCTTACAGCTGCTCATCCTCCAATCTGATATATGCCCTCATGTGCCAACAATGTCCTTCTGCTCTGTACATTGGACAAACCAGCCAACCTCTACGCAAAAGAATAAATGGACACAAATCTGACATTAGAAATGGAAACATCCAAAAACCAGTGGGAGAACACTTCAATCTACCAGGACATTCCACCAAAGACTTAAAGGTCGCTGTGGTTCAACAGAAACCTTTCAAAAACAAAATCCAACGGGAGGCTGCTGAATTGGAATTCATATGCAAATTTGACTCTGTCAAGCGGGGACTGAATAGAGACTATGAATGGTTATCACATTACCACAGGTAACAGATTCTCTTTACAGAGGCGTGATCTGGGGGAGCCCAGTGACGCCTGGTGTGGGCTTTCGGGGACCACAGTTCTCTTTGTCAGATGCAACTGGCAGGGAGAGCTGTGGTTACCGAAGGCTTATACTACATAGGAATTGGACACCTTCACTGCTACAAACTGACTGCACACCAAAAGGAGATGTTTACATTTCCAAGCAAAGGAATGTTTTGATTGCCTCTATGCTAATTGCATTCTGCCTTCTTGTGATTTATGACCCCTCCCTTTTCTCTCTCTTTCCCCCTCCTCTTCTGTATCTGCCCAGTTTTGATCAGGCATCTGATGAAGAGAACTTGATTCTCGAAAGCTTATGCTATAATAAAATTGGTTAGTCTTAAAGGTGCTACTGGACTCTTTCTGTATTTGTGTGACATGCACAAATGCTTCAAGTCCTCTTACCCACAAGCAATGTGCAACCCTCTGCTCCAAATAAAGGTGTGTGATCAGCACATTTTATGGGCAAGACTACCAAGACCAGGTGGGAACAGAAACACAAGACGTAACTGAGGATCTAAGGCAAAGGGTTGCCCCACCTTTGTGTGGCGAGTTACCTTGCACTTATGACAACAGGCTCCCCCAGTGGCACACTGAGCACCAGGCACCAGTTTGCACGTGGCTGCGTTGCAACATGGATCTGTACATTCCTGAAAAAGGAGAGAAAGAAAGACGGCTGCTTTTAAAAACTCCAGAAAGAAGTTGGACTGCTCGAGATCCTCGTATGATGTAGATGGCTTTCACACGCGCTGAATAAGGCATTTCCACTCCACTTTGCAACTGGACTGGACTGTGCGAAACAGGAAAATCCACTTGCAAACCATCGCTAAAGTGGATTGAAAGTGCATCATTCAGCAAGCGTGAAAGCACCTTTAATGTGCAAAGGGAGGCCAGGCTGCAGTAAGATAAGCAAAACAGAGACAGGCTCTCAGTGAACACAAAAGGGTTTGTTTGCCCCTTCCTTCTTCAAGCATTGCTTCCGCGTGGATTTTGGCAGTAAAGCACATTGCTATTGTGAAGGCCAGGCCAACAGTTTCCAAACTGGGTAATTTTCGGAGGGTAGCAGTGTGAGTCTGCAGTAGAACAGCAAGATTTGACTCCAGTTGCACATTATCATCATCATCATCATCATCATCATCATCATCATCATCATCAATAATAATTATTAATTATTATTATTATTATTATTATTAATATTATTAATTAGTATTATTCATTATTGATTATTATCATTAATTATTGATGATGATGATGATGATGATGATGATGATGATGATGATGATGATGATGATGATTTATAGTTCGCCCTCCCCGTGGACAGGCTCAGGGCGGAATACAACATACAGATAAAAACAAATCGATAAAATGGTACATTAAATAATGATACAAGCCAGATTTAACAGCATAAAAACAAACTCTGCACTATGTTCTGACTCTGCGCTGTGTCCCAGGTTCACTTCACCCCTCCTTGCCAACCACAAGGGAAGAGAGGGGTGGGGGCGTGAGTTGGTGCGAGATTAGCCACCGTTCCTTAGAGTCCAAACAAGAATTTCAGGGTGTACGTTTTTGGGAGTCAGAGCTCCCTTTTTCAGACAACAGAAGAAGGGAGCTACGACACTCGAAATTTTACACCCTGAAAATCTTGTTGGTCTCTAAAGTGCCACTGGACCCACATTCTGCAGGCCTGAGGAAGGGAGCTCTGACACTCAAAAGCTTACACACTGATAATCCTGTGGGTAGGGCAGGCAGACAATGGCAGTCAAATGGCCCATTGCAGGAGAAGGGGGTCTGCCATTATGGGAGGTTCTTTGCTACAGTTTGGACTGAAAGGGTAAGGAAAACACTGATTGCTTAATCCACACAAAACAAACGCACTGTGAATGGAGAATAAGGCCTATGCAAGGAGAGAAGGCTACGCTCTCCTTGAAGAAGCAGCCAGGCAATTTCCGAGTGCCCCTCACTGTCCTCGCTGAGGTGGGTGGCAGAAGTCACTTGGCGCGCCTCCTAGTTCACCCACTGCAGCTGTTCCCGACTGTCAAGAGTTATGCAGGCCTTAGTAACATTCAGATTAAACTACGACAGCTCTGTATGTATGTGGAGCCCCTTATAGACTGTTCAGAGGGTTGCCCTAGTAGCCGGTGTTCTTACTGGAACTTCCTATAATGTGTGTAACACACCAGTCTTCCTCCAGCAACAGTGGAAGCGAATTTCTTCTGGGTCCAACTCAAGGCAGCGATTTGTTGTAGTGGTGGTTAGAGTGTCGGATTAGATCCGGGAGGGCTAGGTTTAAAGCTGGTGAGCAACCTTGGCCCAGCCGCATCCTCTCAGTCTAACTGACCTCACAGGGCTGTTGAGAGGATAAAATGGAGAAGGGGAGAACTCTGGAAACCACTTTGGGCCCCCAGTATGGAGAAAAGTGGAGGATAACGGAATAAATGATTTGAGTCCCTGAGTACAGGAGAGGCTGTCGTCTGTGTTTAAGATTTCCTGGCACTTAAGATCGATGATTGAGGATTTCGGGGCAAGAAGCTACGTTGTCAGAAGTGAGACAGGAAGGGGACGGAGAGGAAGCCTTTTTTAATTGCCACCCGGCAAGCCTGCTCACAGGGAGCAAAGTTAGCAAGTCCGCTACAGGCCTTCTAGCAAAAAAGACATTTCTCTTCCTTGGATCTGACGGAAGGAATACTAAATGAAGCCGTCCTCTTCTGCGGTCAGCTACGGAGGGTTTTATGGCGACATTTTAATGTTGGATGATTTATCATTTGAATATTTTGATCGTGGTTAGCTTAGCTCCCTCGGGGGCTCCAGGGGAGGCCAACAGGTGGCAGACAAATTACCCAAATTCAGATGGATAAAAGATTTTTAAAGCTAACTTTTTTTTTTAAAAAACCACCCCGATTTTTCTCAGTCGCTTTTTTAAAAAAATAGGCTCGTGTGAAATGAAATCTGAACTGAAAGCAAACATACCATCGCTTAAAATTTAACCACTTATGAGAAGCGGCTTTTCCTTTGCCAGAATCCATGGGGAAAATACATCCAACAACGGGCATTGCAATTCATTTATGTACATAAAGTCTTGATAGTGGGAGAACCGAGACTGGCAAAGTGTCAGTCGTTGATCCATCTACATGCAGCCTTTGGGGAGCTTCCATGCACTTGCAGAGTATTTATCTTGCATGTAGAAGGTCTCAAGTTCAATCCCCGACATCTCCAGTACAAGAACCAGGCAGACGGTGATGGGGAAAACCTTGACTTGAAATCCCAGTTACAGCAGACCACACTGACCTTCCAGGATCTGACACAACGGTCGTTTTCACACGCATCCATAAGCCTCCGGAAGATTGCACGAAACTCACGGCACAAAGCGTCTTCCTAGTGCAATTTCCCACCATGATCCCCTTTAATGGCGCAATGATGTCAGAAATCACGGCATTAAACGGTATCGTGCTGGGAAATCGCACTAGGAAGACGCTTCGTGCCGTGAGTTTCGTGTGATCTTCCGGAGGCTTTGGGCGTGTGAAAATGGCCAATATAAGGCAGCTGAGTGATGTATATCTGAGAGCCAAGCTACAAGTGATGAATTACACTTGCCTGGCAAGTGAACAGACTCGCGTGTATTCCTCCCTGTTCACTTGCCATTCACTTGCGCTCCACTTTGGTCAAGTGGAGAGCAAGTGAATGGAAAGTGAACCGGGAGGAATACATGTGAGTCTGTTCACTTGCCAGGCAAGCTTCATTCGTCACTTGTAGCTTGGCTCTGAGTGATTTGTTACTCCTATTTCGTGCTAGATATTGTATTTGCTTGAAAGGAAATTGACCCTGAATGTAAGACAACACCTATAAAAATGTTACACACACACAAATTTGTTACTGGGCATAACTGTAATTTGTATGCAAATGTAAGATGATCCCCTCGAGTTTTTTTTTTATGGCTTACCTGGGGGGGCAGGAACTAGTCTTGGCTTGGATTTGAGTAAATAATCTAATGACCTGATCTTTTGTAAGGAGGGGGTTTCATCGAGATGCTTCGCTAACCAGTCAGGGACCACAGTCTTCACTGTTATGTTGCCTTATGTCCTATCTGCTATCTGTTACTTTAAGTATGTGCTCCTATTTGCTCCCTATTGCCTCAAATATGCTTCCACTGGGTAGTTCTATGTAGTCTAATGTCAGCCCTAGAATTGCTTATGCTCTGTTTCAACATTTCTTCAACTCTGTATTGGATCCTTGCTAATGCTATGTCTTTGTAAACTTGTATTCATTTACCCTATGGCATTGTTCATGGAAATGCCCTTGATAATGATTGTACTCATTTCACACTACGGTCATAGATCCAGAGGAGTTAGCCATGTTAGTCTGTAGTTGCAAAATAGTAAAGAGTCCGGTAGCACCTTTAAGACTAAGCAACGTTATGGCAGCATAAGCTTTTGAGAACCACAGCTCTCTCTTGCATCTGATGAAGACAGCTGTGGTGCTCGAAAGCTTATGCTACACTAAAGTTGGTTAGTCTTAAAGGTGCTCCTGGACTCTTTACTATCTCACACTATGTAATCCGCCTTGAATCTCAGTGAGAAAGGCGGACTATAAATGACAAATAAAATACCTGAAAATCTTGCTGCTGTCTAAGGTGCCCCTGGGCCCAAATCCTGCTGTTCTACTGCAGACCAACACGGCTACCCACCTAAAACTACCCTGAAAATCTTGTTGGTCTCTAAGGTGTTGGTCTTTGCAGCTGTTCTACTGCAGACTAACATGGCTACCTACCTGAAACTGATCTCTTCAAGCAGATCAGTATTGTTGAGCACCCACCTCAGGAAGAGCAATCATTTGCCCAGCAGCTACAACTCCTTCAAGCTGAGATCATTTGCTTTTTTCCCCCTTTTGCCAGGTTAATTAGATTAGGACAGTTACGTGACAATGGGCAGACCAAAGCAGAAATACTGCTGCTTTCTAGTTTGGGCGGCAACCAGCACCTATCTAGAGAAAGGTGCAGAAAACCTATTGGGGGGGTCACCAGCATTATGTTTTGTCTAAAAAATAAGCAACTCCGTTTTCTAAAGGAGTAAAAATATTTGGTGTTAAATCTTTAAGAAATATACACTGCAGAAAGGCAGGCTTCAGTTTGGAATTTGTACGACTTTCTGGTTCTAGCACTAAAGTAGCACATACTAATAAGAAGAACATGTTTAACCTCTGACGAAGTGAGCTGTGACTAGAGATGGGCACGATCCGCATTACGATCGAAAAAAACCACGATAATGGTGATCGCGCGATCGTGAACCGGCGGATTGTGATCAGCCACGGCCAACGATCCAGCGATCGGGAGGGGCCTGGATCGGGGCAATCGGGCTCAGATCGGGGATCCAGACACTCAGGCACCAGCAATCTATTCCCCTGGCAACGGAGCCAGGGGAATGCCTGAGCTCTGTTTGCCCTCCTTCTGTCGCCCTGGAAACCCAAATGGAAGCCCAGCTTTCCTTGATCAGCAGGGCTTCCTTCCAACCACGGAGCAGCAAAGCAGTCACCAGCTGGGAGAAGACACCCTGGGGAGGGAGGGGGAAGGGGGTGTTCTGTAGCCATGGGCACTCCAATCTCATCCCTGCAAACCCTGATAGGCAGCTCTGACGGCCAAACACAGACCTTCTGTGTTGCTGAATGGGACCCATGCCATGGGCTCCCAGGCTGGGTTTCACTTTCTGCGAGCAGTGGAGTGGGACAGAGCTCTTGCTTGCTACTTGCTAGCCTTTGGAGAAAGGGAGAGAGACTGAGAGCCGAAACAGATGAGACGAGTTCCCTCAATTCAACCTGGGTTGAATTGCCTCAAGGTTTGACGGGAAATGTAGGCATTTCTCCTTCCCGTCGCTCAGAGGAGGAGGGGGGAGGAGGAGGGCTCCTCTCGCCCGGCCGCCGCCGTTCCCAAGCGCGAGGGACTCGAGGACCCTGGAAAGTGGCGGGGGATGCTCTTAGGCTGGGGCGCGGCGGCGGCAGCGCTCTTGCTGCAGCCGCCCCCTGCCCCCCCCCCCCCAGCCTCTTCCTCTCGTCCTCCTTCCTCTTGGCTTCCTTCTCCAGCGGCGAGAGAGGCGGCGGCGGCGAGCGGCAGCAGCAAGAGCGCCGCCGCCACCGCGCCCCAGCCTAAGAGCATCCCCCCGCCACTTTCCAGGCTCCTCGAGTCCCTCACGCTTGGGAACGGCATCGGCCAGGCGAGAGGAGCCCTCCTCCTCCCCCCTCCCCCTCTGAGTGACAGGAAGGAGAAATGCCTACATTTCCCATCAAACCTTGAGGCAATTCAACCCAGGTTGAATTGAGGGAACTCGTCTCATCTGTTTCGGCTCTGAGAGAGTCGGCCACCACCACCACCACCCACATAGCTGGGAATAGCAGCGCGCCCCGCTTTGGCCTCCATGATCCACGGCTCGGGAACGGGAGATGATCGGTGCGGATCGTCACCGGCACCGATCCACAATCAGCTGGATCGTTTATTTTTTTTGGATCGTGCCCATCTCTAGCTGTGACTCACGAAAGCTCATACCATGCCACAAATTGTGTTAGGCTTACAGGTGCTACTGGACTCTTGCTCTTTTCTACTGCTACAGATAGGCTAACATGGCCACCCATCTTGATCTACGTTTACTTCTTCTTTTTTAACTTTTTATTTTATTTTCAGAACAAAGAGGGGTACAAAAGAAGAAGGGGGGATAACAGGGTCAGAGGAACATTAAGATTTTGCACTGCAAGAGTTGTTATAATAAAATACAGAGTACACAGAACATACCTTAATCAGAGTTCATCAATATTATATCTCCTATTCCAACTCCTATGTGTCTTCTCAAACTAAATACGATCTTTTTCCTACACAATATTCAATTTTAGATCAACTAAAGGTCAAAGCAAGTGGTCTCCTGTGCATTCTAACTGCTATATCTTAGTATGGTCTAATGCTTCTATACAGATCGTTTCTATCTAACTTAACTATTTTGCCAAAGTTTCCATATCATGCATTCTACCTCATCACTGATATTTAACCAATTTCATCTTATCAGAACCGAACCTTATATCCAATCTATAACAATATATCAGTATACCATCCTATTCTGGTTTCTAAAGCTAAGACATTTTATGCATTTTATCCTTTGTAAGCAAAATGTCCCCATTTCTCTTCGAATTCTCTTATTGGTGTTCTGTTTAAATAGCTTGTTAGTTTTGCCATCGCTGCGTATACTGCCATCTTATCTCTCCAGATTTCCTTAATTGGGCATTCATCTTCCTTCCGTCTGGTTGCAAATACTTCTATTAGTTATTTATCCGAATCCCCTCTCCCCTTGATGGCTTAAAACATGATTCAAAAATCCATTTGTTCAGCTACGCATCTTCTCAAACACGAACCCCCAAGAGCTTCCCCAAGGAATCCTGGGTTTTCTCACAAAAAATGCTAGAGAACCAACAGCTTTGAAGAGACTGCCCTCATCTCCGCACCCTATCTCTAATCGGACTTGTACCAACAACGTTCTTAACTAGCCCAATCTACATACTATGTTGACACACAGCAAAAGGCGGGAAGATTTCTTCCTACCTCTCGGAGGCCGCAGTCGCATTCCTCGCCCAGTTCCACAAGGCGGTTCCCACAGCGGGACTTATTAAGACGGGTCGGCTCGGGCACATCCCAGAGACACCAGACCCGGCTGCTCTGAAGGATCTGTTTGAGTTGCTGGTGGCTGCAACGGCTAAAACTGAGGCCGGGCATTAATCTGTAGAGGAGGACGGAGGAATTAGAACTCGGGCATCTCCCCGCCCACTGGATTTGAACCCTACAAACGCAGATGCACTCACCCCGAGGGAGGCTCCATGATACAGCTGCGGCCAGGGGGAAGGTTGGGGCTGGAGCCATCGCAGCCGCAATCGGAACCGTCGTGGCTGAGGCCTAGGTTATGGCCTAGTTGGTGGGAAACGGTGGAAGCCATGACCAGTGGGCTGACAGAGTGGTCCTGAAATGTGAAAGAACAGGAATGGAAAATAGCAGAGATGTTCCTTTAAGGGAGAAACAAGACCTTTACTCTGGTTAGACTGCATACAGGAAGCAATAACTAGAGCTATTGCACATTTATTGAGACAGTTTGGTGTCGCAGTTAAGAGCAGCAGGACTCTAATCTGGAAAGCCAGGTTTGATTCCCCACTCCTCCACTTGTAGCCAGCTGGGTGACCTTGGGACAGTCACAGCTCTCTCAGAGCTCTCTCAGCCCCACCCACCTCACAGAGTGATTCTTGTGGGAATAATAATGACATACTTTGTAAACGGCTCTGAGTGGGTGTTAAGTTGTCCTGAAGGGCAGTATATAAATCAAATGTTATTATTAATCTTTTAACTGGATGAGTTTTGTGCAAGTTTGGGTCACCATCTTAGAAGAGGCATTCCCTGCCTCACTCTTCCAGGAGGGAATGCCTCTTCTAACATGACATCATAATATATACTTGTCTTGCAGCCGGCATCGTATTAGAAGAGGAATTTTCTCTCTTCCTCACAAAAGAAAACATCTCTACTAAAAGAGTATTAGAGTGCATGCATGTGTCCCAGCAGATTCCATACGGCATGAGGCATTCCCTTGTATTTCTCAGAAGGGAATGCTACTGCTAAGATGACATGGTGTGATCATGTGCCACAGCAAGCATCATACTCCACGAGGCATTCCCTACTCCAATAGAAAGGAATGTCTCTTCCAAGAAGAAACTCAGTATATGCAGGCTATTGAATATCTTACCAAGTTATATGTAAAAAAATACATAGTAAACTATTTAAATATATGATGATAGCAAAAAAAGTAATATAGGCAGCAAACTGGAATGCAGGCGGTGGCCCAGATTTGACACAATGGGTGAATAAGCTACACGAATATGTGTCAAGGGCAAAATTAAACATCTTATATATATAACAGGCCAATCCTAGAATTTCAGGGGAAATGGAAAGCTTTTTTGGATCATGTAGCTGGAAACTAAGAATAACTAAGAACAACTATTAATAAAATAGATTTGTTGTGAAATTTGTAACATAAAATGTTGAACATAAAAGTATCCTAATATAAGTAAGTATCCTTGTGTCCCACCAGCAACACTCCCGGCCGGCCACAGCAGCTGTGGGCCAGGTGTGGCTGGTGGCGCAGCCGGCGGCCGGGGCAGCATGCAGGGCAACTGAGCAGAAGGGCTGGGAGGCCACCCGTGCACCGCCTCAGCTGCCTGCCATGCCAATGGGGCGCCTGGCTCGCAGCGACGTGCCCTGCGTGATGTTACAGAGCTGCCCCCAGGTGCCAGCAGTCCTCGCTATGGCCCTGTCAGGAGCTGCCAGATTTTTGGTCACTACACTGCAATGATTCCCCGGGAAGTAGCAAATGCATGTACTCACCAAGCTGAGCCCACCAGAGCGCCCGGAGCAGATAGAAGCGTGAGTGGATGTCCCTGTCGCACCACGGGTGAATGGGAAGCCCCTGAGAAGAAAAGAGAGCGAGAAATTTACACAGGCACAATGCCGGAAGAATAACTGCAGCACTGCTGAGCAGGCGCAGGTGGGTACATGAGGAAGGGGTGGTAGGCTCAGCTTGGTGAGCCCAAAGTAGAAAAGCTCTGATAACACCACCTGTTGTAGACGCACCATTTTAATCACATATACTCCAGTGTATTCTAGCAAACTTTGTACAAACTTTGTAAAATTTCAGATAGTAAACTAATATATACGCCAAAAACATACACACAAAAACCTTTGTATAACTTTTAATGTAGTTTGTTGGCAAAGTTGTGGGAAAACACAGATGCTCTTTTATCTTTGACAACTAATTAAAAGCCGTTAAAAAGGAGAGCTTTTTAAAGAAGAAACAAGTGTAATCCAATTATCTAGCTTTTCAACGTCTTTTAAAGATTTGCAGTGTCTTATCCATGCAGGTGCACAATAACGTCATATTTGGCTTAGCAAAATATCACGATTGAAAATAAGAAGAACCAGGTAAATCTAAAACCGATCGCACTTTGGTATTATTGTCACATGTAACAGATCTTAGAGACGGCTTTATAAATAGCAAATGTAATTTAGTATAAAAGGATGTCACTAAGATAAGAAACTAAGATTTTGATACAGAAATTTTCATGCAGAAGATTTAGGTGAGAGACGCATATGTCTGTGAGTCTATGGAAATTCCATTGCATTTCATGGTAGAACGAAGTATGATTAGATTTAAAATCATCCATAGCTTTAGTTGAGAAATGTTAAGTGATTTAATTATTGCATGCATATGTTCTCCAATTATTGGATTCATTGTAATAAGCCTTTGTATTTTAGTATCTTGTTTAATTAAAAAGATTATAGAGTTTCAGGTGGGTGGACATGTTGGTCTGTAGTAGAAGAGTACTACTGGATCCATCTAGCTCTGAAAAGATTACAGTTTCTTTCAAGAAAGATTAAACTCTAAAAAACGTCTCTGTGTGCCTTGATGGGAAAGAGTTAAACTGGCAGAACTCACACAAGTTATTTGTACTGAGAAGCAAATTCTTGAAAGCGAGATATCCATTTGCAGACTATGTGAAGCTAAAAGCTCACCCAAAAACTGAGATATAGATCTTCGAACTGGACAGTTTATAAACTTTAATGAGGTATGGATAAATCAGTACATTATACACTCACTAAGATCCGACATTGTGCCACCGACGCCTTCTTTCTGACCATAAAGTTTCTTTTCACCTGCACAGTATGGCCCATAACCAACAAATTAGAGGTTTCATAGAATCACAGAGTTGGAAGGGGCCATACAGACCATCTAGTCCAACCCCCTGCCCAGTGCAGGATCAGCCTAAAGCATCTCTGACAAATATTCACCCAGCCTCTTCTTGAAAACTGCCAGTGAGGGGGAGCTCACCACCTCCCTAGGCAGCTGATTCCACTTTTGAACTACTCTGACCGTGAAAAAGTTTTTCCTAATATCCAGTCGGTACCTTTGTGTATGTAATTTAAGCCCGTTGCTTCGGGTCCTACCCTCTGCTGCCAACTGGAACAGCTCCTTGCCCTCCTCCAAATGACAGCCTTTCAAATGCTTAAGGCGAGCAATCACGTCCCCCCTCAATTTCCCCTTCTCCAAACTAAACATTCCCAAGGCCCTCAGCCTTTCCTCGTAGGGCTCAGTCTCCAGACCCCTGATCATCCTCGTCGCTCTTCTCTGCACCCTCTCGATTTTGTCCACATCCTTTTTGAAGTGAGGCCTCCAGAACTGCACACAGTACTCCAGGTGCAGCCTGACCAGGGCAGTATAGAAAGGGGCTATGACCTCCTGCAATTTCGACGCTATGGCCCCTTTGATACAACCCAGGATTGAATTAGCCTTTTTTGCCACCGCATCACACTGACTGCTCACATTCAGTTTACAGTCCACTCTTACACCAACATCCCTTTCACATGTATTACTGCCCAAAAGTGTATCCCCCGTCCAGTATTTGTGCTTCCCATTTTTGTGGCCCAGATGTAATACTGTGCACTTGTTTCTACATGCATACAGAAATGGCTGAAGAAGAAGCTCCAGGAGACCGGGAATGTTCGCAAGGGTTGAGATTTAAAGATAAAGAAGACAGGAGAGGGAAAGTTTGCCTCTTCAGGTCCCAACCTGAGGGTGGGGGTATTCAAATCCAGCACGCACATGCACGCACGCACGCACGCACACTATAAGAGTTCCAAAATAATGTAAGAAGAGCCCCGCTGGATGCAACCAAAAACCCATTTAGCTGAACATCCTGTTTCCCACCCAGCAGCCAGTCAGATGCTTCTGGGAAGGTCACAAAGCAGGACAACTGCAACATGCCCCCCCCAACCAGTATTCAGTGGTACACTGCCTCTGAACATGGAGGTTCTATTTGGCCGTAATAGCTCCTAGCCACTGACAGACCTCGCTGCCTTCGCTGTTCAATTTCCTTTTCAAGCTATTATTGATTTATTTAGAAAATGTTTATGCTGCCTCTCCGGGAACCTGCCTTACAAATGAATACACAAAACATTAAAAGGTGTTAATTAAAATCCAGCATTAAAAACCCAGACCGGCATAAAAGCATAAACAAAGACTACTGATAGCTTAAAATAACAAGTTTCTAGACTAAAATAGAGTCAAAAGATTGACCCCTTAATTCAAAGCCTGGCTTGGTTCCTAAAAAAGAGCAACGTAAGAGCCAGGTGAGACTCAGGGGAGGGGTATTCTATAAGGACAGTGCCACCACTGAAAAGGCCCTGCCTCTGGTTGCTGCCTGCCTCACCTCTCACTTGCGAGGCAGTAGGCAGGCTGGACAATACAGGAGGACGCAGCCTTTCAAGTACCCTATCCCCAAGCCACTTAAGGCTGTAAAAGTAAGAGCCAGCATTTCACAATTTGTGCCTGGAAACAAAGGGGACAGCCAATGGACATTTTTGAGCACTGCAGTCATAAGATCCCTGACAACAGCCTGGTTGTGGCATTTTGGATGAGCTGGTGTGTCCAGGTTGTTTCCAAAGGTGGACCCCATATCAATTGTTTTACTACTCTAATTTGGATGCGATCTAAGCTTAGATCACTGTGGCTGGATCACACTTTTCAAGGGACAGCTGCAGCTGGCATTATCTGCCAAAGCGGATAAAAGATCCTAGCTGCCACAGAAACACATAGATTCTAAGCCACTTTCCACCACCCCCGTATCTTGCAGCAGTGAGTTCCATAACTCACCATGCAATCCTAAGAAGAATTACTCCAATCAATGGGCTTAGACTGGAGTAACTCTTGTTACTTATCTATTGTATATCCTTCCAAGGCACCACTCCCGCCCCCCAACTCTGCAGCAAAGATTCACACCACAGCTGGTTCCCGCCGCGCAAGCGCATCGCCCCTCCTGCTCTCCCGACATCTCCACGTGGGGTCTTTTTTCAATCAGGTAAACCCAACTCAACCCATCTGTTCCCCTTACGTGATCAACTGGACGCTGTCGTGAGGGACCTTCGGCAGGAGCACCTGCTGCCTCCAGCGCAGAAACCGCTCCAGCACGGCATGAGCGGGCCCGTCCATGGGCACCTGGTCCCTCTGGTTCCAGACTTCACAGCCCACGAGCGCCACCCGCAGGCCCAACGGACGGTAAAACTGAGCGGGGTAAATTAAAAAAGAGAGATCCAGCTTGGAAAGGGTTAAAAGACACACGTCCGGTGTGCAAAATAAGAGGGAGATCCTATTAGGAAAATCATCTCTCTAAATTAAAAAAGGGCAGGTTCGCAGGCCATGCCAGCGCTTTATTCCGGCTGCATATTCTGTTCGCAGTTCACACACCACCTTTCTTCAGTCCTTACACCTGCTTCCCACCCTGATAAATGCTCTCTACAGCCTTGTTGGAAGGACTGGTGGTGACGTCATAAGGTCCCCTAAAGCTTCAATCAAGAACCATTCTGGCCCAGGTAACCCATTTATTATTGGTGTAGTGGTTAAGAGCGGCAGGACTCCCATCTGGAGAGCCAGGTTTGATTTCCCACTCCTCCGCTTGAAGCCTGCTGGGTGTCCTTGGGTCAGTCACAACTCTTTCAGAACTCTCTCAGCCCCACTCACCTCACAGGGCGATCGTTGTGGGGATAATAACAACACACTTTGTAACCCAGTCTGAGTGGGCGTTAAGTTATAAAAATAACTTTCTATTTATATACCTTCAGGACATCTTAACAAGTTGTCCTGAAGGGTGGTATATAAATCAAATGTTGTTGTTGTTAACATTATTATTATTATTATTATTATTATTATTATTATTATTATTATTATTATTATTTAAAATTTTGCTGTCGTTCTGCCCAACTTCAGATCCCCAAAGTGGCAAAGAATGAAAGCCATTAAAACAAGCTTTTAAAATATATATTATTAAAAAAAAATTCAAAACACTGAACAATTAAATGAACAATAATTTGAGTGGGGCATCCCTGGTCTTGCACCACTTGCTTTTAAAACACCCCTGCCCATGATCTACGGTTGCCAACACTGCGGTGGGAAATTCCTGGAGATTGGGAAATGCAGCAATTATGTCATACAGCCGACCTTCAAAAACAGCCGTTTTCTCCAGATGAACTGATCTCTGTAGACTGGAAATCAGTCGTAATTCCAGGAGATCTCCAGGCCCTACTGGGAGGCTGAAGAAACAGCAACACGGCCGTGAAAACTAACTAATAAACAATCGAATGTTATATAAAATTATTGTGTGTACTGATTCATAGAGAACGTAAGTGAAGTCATACAAGGAACTCCACATGCACTTATCGTACTCAATAAATCGGGCTGGCAGGTTAGATGACAACGTTCCACTTCTTATACACAAATGGTAAAAAACATTTATTTACATGTAAACAATAAACTTCTGTAAACATCAAGGACTTCTGAGTATCAACAAGCAAATACATTTCATTGGATGATATTCAAACCCAGAACAGTATAGCCGATTCTCTGAAGTGCGATAAGAAATCCTGTAATTCCACAAAGATTTGTAATGTGCAAGTCTCAAGCGTGATCACGGAAAGTTCGTATAATCATTCAGAGGGTTATGGCGTACAAATTCCAAGCCTTATCTAACTTGGCGTCCCTATTTATTGAGTAAGGTAAGTGCATGTGAAGTTCCTTGGATGATTTCACCTATTTTTTTCGTCTATGAATCAATACGCATACAAATAATTTTGTATAACATTTGATGGTTTATTACTTACTCAGTTTTCACTGCTGTGTCTTGTTCCGTGATACCGAGACGGTATCACGGAACAAGATTCTCTCCTCCAGTTCTGCCACCCCAAAACCTGCTCCTGCTTAGACTGGCTCCATCCATTCTCCTCGGTTCCCTCCCTTATGCTGGAAACTCCCCACCTCTCCCCCCTTTCAAACACCAGACCAAAGCCCACCTCTCCAGTGAAGCCTTCGATATAAACCCCTTGGTCTTCAGCCCCTACAGAAATCCTGGCTTGTGTGACTGCACTTGGGTGGCTTCATTTCCCCCCCTATTCTCACTCCACAGCCCCTAATCTAAATTGTGACTGCATGCTCCTTGGGGCAGGGACCTGCCTCTCTTTTTCCTAAAGTGTGACACGCTGTGCCAAGCAACATCGATAGAACTCCATTAACAGGCTAATCGGTGACTCTTGAGTCCGCGCTGGTCAAATCTGCAAAGTTGACTACGCACCCCATCCATATGGCTAGCGATTTCCAGCATCCGTATCCGGATTCGGTCGAGGTCAGGGTCCAGCACGAACTAAAAGGAGAGAATTGAGCTGAGATCATTCTGGGCAAAGACAGACGGAACTCAGAAGGCTTTCTCAGCCCTGCGCGTGTGCTTCTTGCTCTCTTTTCAATTTACCCAAGAAGGTCCCGGCAGGATCAGACCTAAAGCCAATCAGCTGCTTCTGGGAGACGCAAAAGGTAATAATCTTCCTTTGATCTCTAACCCCCGGCAACCGGCATTCGTGCCTCTGAACTTGAAAGTCGTGTTTAACCGTCACAGCTAATGGATGTCGATAAACCAGTATCAACCAACTGAACATCAGTATACACGCTGATGTGGCTGGCCCCCTCTGATACAGCCAGCTTCTCGCCTTCCTCATTTGGAGAGAAAAGGAACTCCCGGGCTTGCCGCTTACCTAAGACCAAAGACCTGAGAAGTTCAAGGTGGCATACGTGGATCTGGCTCTCATTTTGTACTTACAACAACCCTGGGAGGAAGTTTAAGCACAAAGTGTGTGACCGGTCCAATTTACTCACCGCGGAGTCAGGATCCGAACCCAGGCCTTCCAGATCCTAGCACAACATTCTAACCGCTATGCTGCACTGGCTGGGGCAACCAGCCAACATCTAGAGTGTATTTTGATCCAGCTTTTATTCTAACAGGGTAATCCAGGAGACTGTCATAGGGTTCCCACGGCTCCTATTTAAGTCACTTAGCTTCTGCAAGCTAATTGCATCTGATGCCGGCGTGTCGAAGCAATTACAGTGTTGGACTAGGACCAGCGAGACCCAGGTTCAAGTCCCCAGTCTCCCACAAAGCTCACTGGGTGATGTCGAGCCAGTCACATATCCCAGGTCCAACGTTCGATCCACTGATACACCATAGCCTGCCCTGAGAAATTTAATTAAGGCCCCGATATAAGTCTGATGTGGAACCTTAAGTTCGAGAGCAGGTCATGTACACCTGGCCCAAGGGTAAATCAGCAACAATAAGGGAGCTGTCAATCTTCCAGTCTGGTGTAGTGGTTAAGAGCGGCAGGACTCTAATCTGGAGAGCCAGGTTTGATTCTCCACTCCTCCGCTTGAAGCCAGCTGGGAGACCTTGGGTCAGTCACAGCTCTCTCAGAGCTCTCTCAGCCCCACCCACCTCACAGGGTGTATGTTGTGGGGATAATAATGACATACTTTGTAAACCGCTCTGAGTGGGCATTAAGTTGTCCTGAAGGGTGGTATGTAAATTGAATGTTATTATTATTATTTCAATATAAGGAGATATACTAAGCATAGCAACATGGAGGTTACTGTTCATTCTCCCATATTTGGAGGTAAGCTGTGTTGTAAGTTTTTTATTGGTTCCAGGTTCCTGCTCTTTTCGTTACAAAAGGACATTAAAAAGTTGTGATGCGGTAGGAGACTCCCACAGCCCATGCACATTAAATAAAATGTTCTAGTTACAAGGAACAGAGTAGCTGTTTCCGGGTTTAGTCCACCAGGGATTGCCTGGCTTGCATAAAAGAGTAGGTTATCAGAATGAACCACACATACTTTTTTAAAAAAAAGAGCTCAAAGCATGTTCAGAGAGCTGCCGGCCTCTCTGATGTACCTTCACCTTTAGATGCCTTCCTCAGAAGCTACAGGGAAGGGGTCACAGCAAGGAGTGGGTGGGTAGCCACTGCGGCATCTCACCTCGGCATGGTCAGCCACCATCACCAGTTCCACGTATGCGTGTTCAGGTTCCGCCTGCCGCTTATTCTAGGAGAGGGGAGAGAACATTGAGAGATGGATCCCGTGGAGCATCTTTGGGTGCGCAAGAAAGAGTTCCTGAGCAAGCAGAAGCACTAAAATGCCCCGGTAACATCGAGAGTTAGACATCTGCAACGTGCTGTGCATGGGGCAGCCCTTGAAGAGTGTTCAGAAGCGACAGTCAGAAAAGAATGCTGCTGCAGCGACGATTCTGTCTGTAGTAGGCTCCAGTCTTGTTCCATCTACAGTAGTACCCAATTTGCTTCGGGGTCCAGTTCAATGTGCTGGTATTGACGCTGAAAGCCCTATTTAGCCTGCAGCCAGCATATCTTAAGGACCGCTACTCCCATATAAACCTACCCAATCACCTTCAAATGCCCTGCTTTGGTTGCCCCTCCATTTGAGGCTACAGAGCACCTTGAGAAAGGGCCTTTTCGGTTGTGGTGCCAAAACTTTGGAATTCCCTCCCCAAGGAGATTCATCTCTTTCTCTCAATCACTGTCTTCCACCAGCATCCAAAGGCTTCTGTTTCGCCCGTGACCCTTACTGACTCCCCCTTCCTTGTCTGTTTTTTACTGCTGGTAGCATTTATACATGCTGTTTAAAAGTTTATTTTTATTCTCTTATAATTGTTGCTGCCTTGAGGGCCTGAACTGGGTTGAAAGGCAGCAAGCGTTTCACATAAATGAATGAAATTACTCCTTGGCTGTCTGCATGCGCTAAGTGAAAGCAATCATGTCCCTGCTATCTTTTCTGCACGCGCAAGAAATTGCACAGGCTATTTCTTCTAATATCATTTCAAAAGCAAATTAAATAAAACCATGCAAGCCATCTCATGTACGTTCCATTTCTCCATAAGCACGCTGATTTTTTTCGTTAAAAATCATACTGATGTGCCCCATCCTGCAAGCAGGATTGTGCTACGCACAGTTCCCCTTCTACTCATGAACTGCTGAATCCAGCCTGGCCAGAGATAAAACAAAAGCCAACAAATCTGGAAAGAAAACAAGATTTACTAGAATCCAGAATATGGTGTGTGTGTTATGTGCCGTCAAGTCGCCTCTGACCTATGGCGACCCTATGAATGAGGGTCCAAAATGTCCTATTAACACACTTGCTCAGATCCTGCAAACTGGAGGAGGTGGCTTCTTTTATTGAGTCAAGCCATCTCGTTTTAGGTCTTTCTCTTTTCCTACTGCCTTCCACTTTCCCTAGCATTATTTCCAGAGAATCCTGATGTGACCAAAGTACGATGGCCTCAGATTTGTCACTGTAGCTTCTAGGGAGAATTCAGGCTCGATTTGATCTAGTACCTTGTCTTTTTGGCTGTCAGTGAAGACTTGAAACGGCTACTGATGAAGGTTAAAGGAGAAAGCACCAAAGCAGGATTACAGCTGAACATCAAGAAGACAAATGTCATGACTACTGAGGAACTACACAATTTTAAAGTTGACAATAAGGAAACTGAAATTGTTCACGATTTTCTATCCCTTGGCTCAGTCGTCAACCAAAAGGAAGACTGCAACGAGGAAATCAGAAGAAGATTGAGACTTGGATGTGAGGGAGCTAGAGAAGATCCTTAAAGATAAAGATGTCTCTCTAGGAACCAAGATCAAGATAATCCAAACTATGGTATTCCCCACTGCCATGTATGGATGTGAAAGCTAGACAGTGAAGAAAGCTGACAGGAAGATAACGGATTCATTTGAAATGTGGTGCTGGAGGAGAGTTTTGCAGATACCATGCTCGTGAAAATTGAGGATTCAGACATGCAACCCTCCCTCCCTCATCTTGCATTCTGAAAGTGGTACAGTCCATATCAGATTATACCATGCTGCAAGACGGTCGTTGACACATACCCTATGTAGCAGAGGTGGCTCCATCTGTTGATGCTGTCCATGGGACAGAGAAACTGGTGTACATTCTCCTGTGCTGCTTCTGACGGAATGCAGCCTGTAGGCTGTGTGATCCATTGTGTCCCCCTTGACATGTGACTCGAAGCTGTAGCTTCGGCTCCTGGACACGACCAGGAGCCCACTGGAAAAGGAAGCCATGTTAAAGAAGCATCCTGCTCATGGGAACACATTCAGAAAGGGTGAGCAGACGGTTGGTCCCCCCTCCCTGCAAACTAAATGACTGATTTTGAGGGGATTCTCACCAAGAATGGTGGGCCTTGGTCTAACAATACTTAACGTTGTACTGGAAAGAGGAATAATACTTCTATACATGTGAATGACACTTTTGGATACCTGACTGTGATGCTGTGACAAAGGATTCTCTTGAAACGGGGTATTTTGGATCTAGACGCCCCGTCAGAACCGTCAATCACAGCCATCTACAGAACCATCAATCACAGCCATCTATGGAATTCCCTATTTGAACTTTTACTTACGGACTCTTAGCTACTACAAGGAAGAAGTGCACATAAACGATGAATTGTATGACATTTTGAGACATGTACTATAGAGTTGCTTTCTAACTCATTTGCACTTTATGGATTTCTGTGCAATATGCTATATATGGACTTTGCATTGGAGTAAACATTGGAGCACTCGCACTTTATAAGCTGGGTATAAGCTACCTCTGTATAAACAGTTTACATAAATGCATGGCACTTTAAGAGGATTTCTCCTTGTTGGTACGGAGGATGAACCTCATAGTTGAATTGATTGTATATCACCATATAGAAGTACATACTTTGTTGCTGTAAATAAAAATAAGACACCGGTTTACTTTCTTTATATTGATACTAGCTTGATACCTGTGCTTCGGTACAGTATTTAACTGCTTTAAATCCAGTTACTTATAAGTAACATTTTTTGGTTTGTGGGTTTTTTTTTTTACTGGGAAGTGCATTTGACCTCAGGACATGTTCAATGACTTCCAATAGCAACTGCATACTGTTTAGAATGTGGGGGGATGAGGACCAATCAGGCCACATGCGCAAATGACCTTGGAAGGCTAGCCCAATCAGGGAAGAGTCTCTGAGTGGGGAATGAGGTGTGGAAATATTGTGAGCCCCAACCAGCCCACATATGCAAATGACCTTGGAAGGCTAGCCCAATCAGGGACGAGTGGCTGAGCTGGCAACAGGCGGGGGCACAAGCAGGCAGCAGCCTGCCAGCCACACAGGGAAGCTAAATCCCTTTGGGAAATCACATTTTGCCCCTTTTTACCCTCTTAGGAGGCAAATTTATTAAAATCCCTTCTTAGTGGGTGTTTACATCATGAAAGGAATGTTCTCCCCAAATTTCATGTTTCTAGGTCCATGGGTTTGGGCTGGGCATGATGAGTCACTCAGGACACTTGTCTTTATATAGATTTATTATCAGCCTTTGTCTAAGGCAGCAAGGCCTGACATATTCTTAAGCTAAAATTGCATACACAGGGTTAGTTATGCCTGAAGACGGCCAAGGTTGTGCAGTGGTTAGAACGTCAAACTAGGATCTGGGGGACCATGGAAGCTTACTGGGTGAACTTTGGCTAAGTCACGCCCTTGGCCTCGCCTCCCTCACAGGGTTGTTTTGAGGATAAAACAGAGAAGGGGAGATTGTTGTAAGCCACTTTTTGTTCCCATTGGGAGGAAAGGTGAGGTATAAATGAAGTAAAAAACCCTAAATAATTAATGTATTGTCGAAGGCTTTCACGGCTGGAGAACGATGGTTGTTGTGGGTTTTCCGGGCTGTATTGCCGTGGTCTTGGCATTGTAGTTCCTGACGTTTCGCCAGCAGCTGTGGCTGGCATCTTCAGAGGTGTAGCACCACAAGACTTTTGGTGCTACACCTCTGAAGATGCCAGCCACAGCTGCTGGCGAAACGTCAGGAACTACAATGCCAAGACCACGGCAATACAGCCCGGAAAACCCACAACAACCACCTAAATAATTAAATAAAACATTCAGAGATCCACAATACATGGTCTCAAATCCCCACTCTGCCACAGAGCTTATTGGTTGACCTTGGGCCAAACCACTTCTCTCAGACTAAGCTACCTCACAAAGTGGTTGTTGTTATGAGGGAAACACAGAGGCAGGGAAGTTAATGGACTGTTCTGAGCTCCCTTCAGGAAGGAAAAAAAAGGACAAAAAGAGGGGTTGGGGAGCTTAACCCATAAATAATTTGAATTAAGAACAAAGAAGGTTAAAGAAATCCAAATCAAAGGGCCAATATTAAAATTACTATATGCAGAGCGTGACTATATATCAATATACAGCAAAATACATGTACATATTACAGAATCAATAAGAGTCCAGTAGCACCTTTAAGACTAACCAATTTTATTGTAGCATAAGCTTTCGAGAATCACGTTCTCTTCGTCAGAACGTGATTCTCGAAAGCTTATGCTACAATAAAATTGGTTAGTCTTGGAGGTGCTACTGGACTCTTTTTGATTTTGCTACTATAGACTAACACGACTAACTCCTCTGGACTTATTACAGAATAATATTAAAAAATTCTGCAGGCCCAAATATAGCCTCAATACAGGTTAAAATCAGACAGAAAGACTCAAAACAAAACCTTGTGCGACCCTGACCAAACGCATGTCGGCCATATGGTCAAGTAGTCACAGAGTGGTTGTTGTTGTTATGAGGGAAACGCAGAGGCAGAGGAGATAACGAATACTGCCCTGAGCTCCCTCTAGGAAGCACAGCACAGAAACGTAACAGGGGATCACACAACCATGTGTAACGGGAATATGGATTGGATCACGATATACATGCATTCTAGCAAACTGTGTACAAACTTTAATGTCGTTTGCCAACAGGTTGTACAACTGCACAGATGTTCCTTTTATCTTCGACTACTAATTAGAAGTAGGAGACAGTAGGAGACAACTGTTTTTTTTAATTGCTGGAATGGATTGATGATGATTTTGCTCACTTAAGTTTCTTATCACGCTCTAAAGATTTATGTTTATCTTGCACCAGTGATATGACATTCCGTTTTGGCTAGGTCGAACGTCACGATTGAAAATCTAAAGAATCAGCAAAATCTAAAACCAATCATATTTTTATATTGCTGTTGTGTATAAGACATTTTCAATTTTTTAAAATTTTATAAACTTTATTTAAAAGACATTTGAAAAGGCAAAGAATCTTGAACAGAATACAGAATAATAGATTTAAGCTACAACAAAAATATAAGCAAGATATATAACGACAGTTAAATTTCATAATATTACTCTTCCCCTGCTCCTTAATTACTTATACTTGAAAGTTTTATACTCTACATTCTATATTTCATCATATACATCGCATTTTATATTCAACATTTTAAGATCTTAGTTTTATAATTGATCTCTATCCGTGTTAACTGTTCTTGATTTTTCTTAGTTCCCAGCTACATATTCAAAGAAATCTTTGAATGTTTAAATAAAATGTTTCTATTTATAGCACATGCTAATAACTATAATGAAAGATGCTAATCCAGATAGGAGATAAGGATTTTGCTGAAAGAAATCTCATGAAGATGTAGGTGAAACAAATATTTATCTCTTGTGCTTACTAAATACTCAATGTAATTCACAGTAGAACTGATTTTAAAGCTATCTTAAATTTATTTAAGAGATGTCAGGACAGTTAATCCTTACTGCGTATTAATTACTTATAGATTTTAACAATTGTTTCTATTTTAGTATCTTGTTTTATTAAGAAGATCAGAGTTCATTTCAATAAAAAATAAACTCTTTAAAAAGTCTGTGTGCCTTAATAGGAAGAGTTAAAACAAGGAAAACCCGTACAAATTATGTGTACTAAGTAATAGGATCCTCAAAGAAAGATCTCTGTTTTTAAGTCTCATTATTTAAAGCTCTGGAGCTGTTCAGAGTTGAGATATAAATCTCATAAGTGGACAGCTTGGAAATTTTAATAGTAAAATAATCTGTTCCACATGCCCTTACTTGAACACCTAAAAAAAATGGAACTAATATTTGACTTAACGACTATCTGTAGATATTTTATGGTGGGGAATGGAATTTGGTACCTTAGCTGGCAGCTGCAAAATGCCTTGGATGTCACAGAGCCAATATAACTTTTTGGTGGTTGTTTAGAAACCCCCAAAGTTCTTTCTTCCCTCTTTGTTCTGGCTCCTTCTTACCTTAGACCTGAGCAAATGCAGATATTGGCCCAAGACTCAGGGAGTCCCTGGATACTACCCCGATAACAGCAATTCCCCTGGAACGGAGAGAAGTATAAACCACAATCTCTACCCCCATATGCACAGTTTGAAGCACGTCCGCAACAAGTTTAACTGAAATCGTTCTAAAAGAATGCCAAGGTGAGAACAAGAAATATATATAGACTAAGGCTTTTTGGATTTTTTTTAAATTAAGGGAAAAAATGCATAGAAGATCAAACACAAACATCAGTGTATTTAATTCTCAATGCTGCCAAATCTGTGGATACTTACATCTAGACACTAGAGCCATGAACAGACAAGATAGATCTTTCTACAAGCCTGAAAAATGCCTCAGATTTGCAGAAAAATTTGAAATCTTTTTTTTAAAGTTGGGGGTAAACCACCCCAAAATAACAGAAGCAGCACTTGTACCTTTAAG
Organism: Eublepharis macularius; assembly: GCF_028583425.1. NCBI lineage: Eukaryota > Metazoa > Chordata > Lepidosauria > Squamata > Eublepharidae > Eublepharis > Eublepharis macularius. The sequence goes on from NC_072790.1 coordinate 238,772,123, forward strand.
AGACTAATGCCCTCTGCAGCGGCCATTGTGTGTGTGTGTGGGGGGGGGGGGTCACTAGGCAACCACAACAGTATTATCGGCCTTTAAGCCTTGGTTTCTTTTAAATAAAAGCAAGGGGGAGGGCTCTTTTCAGGGCTGTTTTGACCTTGGAGAGAGGGCTCCTGAGCCCGAGCCTGGGAGCAACGTGATACCACACAACTTGCAGGACTCACCCAGAACTGGCTGCTTGCTACTGTTCAACAGTAGCTACCCCATAAAAGCTAATGTTCTGTAGTGATTAGAGTTTCAGACTGGAATCTGGGAGACAAGGGACTTCAGGCTAGTCATGATTACTTAGCCTGAACTACCTCACAGGGTTCTTGTGAGGATAAAATGCAGGAGAGAAGAATGGTATAAGCTGCTTTGGGTCCTCATTGTGGAAAAAGGTGGGGTATAAGTAGGGTTGCCAGCCTCCACATGGTGGCTGGAGATCTTCCAGAATTACAACAGATCTCCAGGCAACAGGGACCAATTCCCCTGGAGAAAATGGCTGCTCTGAAGGGTGAACTATATAGCATTATACACCACAGAGGCTCCTCCCCTCCCCAAACCCCACCCTCTCTAGGCTCCACCCCCCAAAACTCCAGGAATTTCCCAACCTGGACTTGGCAACCCTACATTAAGTGAATAAATAGTAAATATAGCTGAAGACCGGGGGTGGGGGGCAGAGAGAATGTATGTTTGTTAGTAGCTGGAAAGGAGAGAAGGAATCAAGGGAAACTGAGGATATGGGAGCTGCCAGGAAGATGGAAAGAGAAAAATAGCATGGGAAAGGAGAACATGAGCTCTTCACAAGTCTTTGAGGGTTTCCCACCATGCAACTGGGCCCTTCCACAAGTCAGAATAGGTTTAAGCCAGGAGCCCTCAGTCTTGATGAGCCTGTGGGTCCTCTTGGAATTTTGAGAGCAAGGACTGGGCGCCATCACAAAATGGCTTCCATGTGGGAGGGTGATCACAAACTACAGCAACCTTTAAGTCTGACCTTTCCTTGCCTACAGACAGCCCCCCAACCTTAAACAACTTCTCACTTACAATCATGAATCGGCTAGCAGAGTCACCAGCACAGGTACCAGGCCCTGCAACAGACCCAGATGCCAGCTCTGCCCCTATATCTACCCAGGGAATACAATTACAGGACCCAATGGCATCAACTACACTGTCTCTGGCTCTTATAGCTGCTCATCCTCCAATCTGATATATGCCCTCATGTGCCAACAATGTCCTTCTGCTCTGTACATTGGACAAACCAGCCAACCTCTACGCAAAAGAATAAATGGACACAAATCTGACATTAGAAATGGCAACGTCCAGAAACCAGTGGGAGAACACTTCAATCTACCAGGACATTCCACCAAAGACTTAAAGGTCGCTGTAGTTCAACGGAAACCTTTCAAAAACAAAATCCAACGGGAGGCTGCTGAATTGGAATTCATATGCAAATTTGACTCTGTCAAGCTGGGACTGAATAGGGACTATGAATGGTTATCTCATTATCACAGGTAACTGATTTCCTTTACAGAGGCGGGGTCAGGGGGAGTCCAGTGGCACCTGGCGTGGTCTCTCGAGGACCACAGTTCTCTTTGTTAGATGCATCTGGCGGGGAGGACTGTGGTTATCGAAGGCTTGTGCTGCAGTGGAATTGGATAGTCTAGGGGTGCTGCTGAACTCTTTTTGATTTTGCTACTACAGACTAACACGGCAAACTCCTTTGAACCTTTACACAAGCAAACTGATCCCCACACCAAAAGGAGCTGTCTGCATCTCCTTATCAAAGGAGTTGTTTACATCCCCCCCTCCCTTCCCCTCTCCTCCTCTATATTTGACCAGTTTCCTTCTGCCCTCCATGCATCTGACGAAGAGAACGTGATTCTCGAAAGCTTATGATACAATAAAATTGGTTAGTCTTAAAGGTGCTACTGGACTCTTTTTTATAGTGAGATATTGTAAACCAGGTACTGGGTAGGAAGAAAAGGATGAAGCAGGAAAAGGGGAGAGGCTATGCAGGTTTTGAGAATTTCCTTTCGTATAAGGAAACCACAAAAATTATGTTTTTGAAAAATGCCAAAATCAGTTCCATCTATATACTCTAAAGACTAACAGTGCAATCTTAAGTAGAGTTACTCCAGTCGAAGCCCACTGAAATCAATGGGTTTAGGCTGGAGTAACTCTGTTTAGGATTGTACTATAACTGAGACAAGACGTATTTTCTTCTGTATATAATTGATTGGTTAAAACTGATTTAGTTATTATATAGTGACAGTTGCTATCTGTGTTCTATTTTCCTTGCTTCTTTTTGTCTTATATAAACCGCACAACTTTGCTCTGCCTTTTTTCTCTGCCAACTTTAGGGCCTTCTGTTAATGTGATGAACCTGTACTTAAAACCTAAACAAGATTTTTTTAAAAAAAATTATGCATGGTATGGGGAAAAGGTTACCCCCCTCTTTAGGGTGCTAGAAGTCGGGGACCTTCAATGAAAGTGACTGACATAAGGATAATGCATAAATTATCATATGGAACTCTACCATAATAAGCGGCAGTAGCCACTGGCTTAAGAAAACTTTCAGTAGTAAATGGACAAATCTCTGGTTTGGGGGGAGCACAGAACTATTGATAAGTATTAGCCACAACAGCCCGATAGATCCTCCATATGCAGAGGCAGTTTACTTCTGATTATCAGATTATTATATCAGAGAAAACCACAAACTCGAGAGACAAAAGGGGATCTGAGGGGAGGCAGGGACTCTATTTATTTAGGATATTTCTATGCCTTCTCCTCAGAGTCCTCCTCAAGGCGGTTTACAATTTAAAAGCTGGTATTTGAACAAGCGCAACAGGAGAAGTCCACTGCCAGGAAACAGAGCCGGTGTTGAGGAGGAAGATAACAGCAAATATTTATGTAACCCATTTTCCCTAATTGCGCCAAAGTGCTTTTCAAAGTGCTCGACTCGTTTTATTTATTTAGACGATGCACAAGGCGCTCCTTCAGCGAGCTTTCCAAAGCAAGAAACAGCGCACAGAAATAGAACATAAACAGCACCTCCCCAAAATCAAACCAACCAAAAGGGACGAGCCAGCAGAGAACTCATCGTTCAAACCTTTGGCCTGTATAAACAAATGTCCTTCCAAAGGGCCAAAGATGGTATCACCGGATCGATGATTCGGAGAGGGGGGGGGAGAATTACCAGGCAGGGACTGCTAACTTGACAGATGTTGAAATCATCCAAAGATTCTCAGGGCTACAGAGCTGGGAGAGAGAGATCTGGAAGGAGGTGCTCCCTGAAATAACCTGGGCCCAGCCCCTAAAGGATTTTAAGCACAGTTTAAGTGGATACTCTCAATAAGGCAAGGCACTACAAATCATCCTACTTTGGAAGGAAAAGCTTTACTCCAGGCCAGAAAAAAATTCAGAGGAGCTTTCAACCCATCAGGAGGGGTGCACTGGCCACAACCCAGAAGCCTGGCAGAGACCCAGCTGGGCAGAGGGCTGGAGAACAGAACCCAAGCTCTCCACCTGGAGGTGCCTGGCACCCAGCCAGAAACACAAATGCCTACCTCTTGGCTGGTCTGATGCATCGCCCTGGTTCCATCGGGAAGATAATATGCCAGTCCTTGGGCACCCGCCAGCAGTTCCCTGTCACAGAAAGGTACGTTCAGCACGGGTGGAGTCTCCATTTGGAAAAGTTTAGTCTGACAAGGGGCCGATTATCAAAATGCGAAGGCATTCTTTATTATTTATTTATTTATTATGTTAGATTTTTAGTCCGCCCTCCCCGCCAGGCGGGCTCAGGGCGGAGTACAACATTTCAATTTACATAAATACAGTTAAAAACAGATAAAATGGTAAACAAATAAGATTAAAACAACTTTATACAATACAGCTTCTCTTCAGATGGCGATGATAAAATACTGCTTTTCAAGCCCTGGCTCATATGTAGGGTGGCGGACAGATCTTTAGTGTGGCCAGTGAGGGCCTAACCGACCCTCCACCATATGCCTGGAGGAACATCTCTGTCTTACAGGCCTGGCGGAAAGATAATAAATCCCGCCGGGCCCTGGTTTCCTCAGACAGAGTTCCACCAGGTTGGTTTTACAGCAACATTCAAGTTATATACCACCCTTGAGGACACACTCGATGTGGTTTACAAAGTGTGTTATTATTATCCCCACGACAATCACCCTGTGAGGTGCGTGGGGCTGAGAGAGCTCTGAGAGAGCTGTGCCACACTCAGAGCAGTTTACAAAGTGTGTTATTATCATTCCCGCAACAATCACCCTGTGAGGTGGGTGGGGTTGAGAGAGCTCTGAGAGAGCTGTGACTGACCCCAGGTCACCCAGCTAGCTTCAAGCGGAGGAATGAGGAATCAAACCTGGCTCTCCAGATTAGAGTCCTGCCGCTCTTAACCACTGCACCAAACTGGCTCTCTTTTGCAATGAGATAGGGGATAGCAATGGGATGCAAGCAAGCAGATGGTCTCAAGACCCCACTGCACCGGGAAGGGAGGGATAACGTTTCCAAATCACAGCCAGAGAGAAAGAGAGAGAATGCTATTCACACATCTTCATAAAATCCTGAAGCTCTAGTCAGTAAAGTATTAAATTTGGGAGGCCCAGGTTCAAATCCCCACTCTGCCACAGAAACTTGCCGTGTGCTCTGGGCCTGTCTCCCTCTCAGCCTAGTCTACCTAACAAGGTTGTTGACAAGGTTGTTGTGATGGTAAAATGGAAGAGGAGAGAAAGATGTTGTAAGTTGCTGTTAGTTCCCATTGGGGAGCATTTTAGTATGTCAAGAGTGGCATTAGAGCCGTCTGGTATTTGCACAGTAGGCTTTGTGCTTGTACACTGAGTCCCAACCTGCACGTGCCATGATTGGCAGGTCTCAACTGCACAGATCAGACCTACGCCATGTTGGCCCGTATGTTCCTCCAGTGAGCATGCCCACAAGACTGATAAGGGATTTGTGTTTTGTTCCAGCAGCCAACAGAGCCACTTTGGTGTAGTGGTTAAGAGGAGCAGGACTCTAATCTGGAGAGGCAGGTTTGATTTCCTGCTCCTCCGCTTGAAGCCAGTGGGGTGACCTTGGGTCAGCCACAGCTCTCTCAGAACTCTCTCAGCCTCACCCACCTCACAGGGTGTCTGTTGTGGGGATAACAACAACACTGACTTGTTAACCACTCTGAGTGCGGCACTAATCTGTCCAGAAGAACAGTAGATAAGGACAAAGTTATTATTCTTGAGTGCCCCGTTAAGAGCCAGCGTCCCTCTGAATGCCCAGTGTCAAAGTCCAAACCGGGCAACCTGCTTACTTATTACTGTAAGATTAGAGTCCAGTAGCATCTTAAAGACCAATAAGATTTCTAGAGTAGAAGCTTTCGAGAGTCCAGCTCTGTGACTATGGAAACCTTGTTGCTCTTTGACGTCCTAGTGGACTCTCATCTTGCTGCTCTGTTGCAGACCTACACGGCTACATGCTGAAACATATTTATTACTGGAAAATAAAATCTCTGTACCCTGTACAGAGGTCACCCCAGCTGGGTGACTTTGGGTCGGTCACAGCTCTCTCAGAGCTCTCTCAGCCGCACCCACCTCACAAGGTGTTTGTTGTTGTGGAGATAATAATAACATACTTTGTAAACCGCTCTGAGGGGTGTTAAGTCGTCCTGAAGAGCAGTACGTAAATTGAATGGCGTCGTCATTATTATTATCATTAGGAAGTCTCCCACCCATGCACTGAGCAGAACCAGACCTGCTTAGCTTCAGCAAGAGGGGTGGGGGCTGCATCGGACCCTAAACTGAGCTTTTCAGGACCCACAAAGTGATCACCACCTTAAATAATAAAAGCCCATCACCCCAAGAATCTCAAGCACTGACGTCATTGACGCCTCGCTTGCAAGCGCTGTATTTGTTGGACTTTTAAGTTGGATCCAGCTCTTTGCATACTCTTCCAAGATGCTCCTTGGCCCCACACAAAGAGAGTGTTTGCCATTTAGTATTCCACCAGGAGAAGCATAATAACTCCAGATCACATAGACACCCCACCTGCTTTCCAGCCCATTCTAAAATTGTCAATGCCTGTGGAATATGGAACTCAGGAGGGTTTATTAGATATTACATACAAAGTTCTTCATGGCTTTGGTCCAGCATATCTACGGGACTGCTTCCCTCCCTATGCTCCTCCACGGCAGCTTTGCTCATCTGAACAGGGTCTCCTGCAGGTGCCAGCCTGCACATGGGCAAAATCAACAGCAGCCTGTACACGGGCCTTCTCTGTGGTGGCCCCTACCCTGTGGAATGACCGGCCTGAGGAAGTCAGAAGAGCCCCCACTCTCCTGCCTGTTCATAAACGATGCAAAACCGAACTATTCAAAAAGGCTTTTTACTCAAATGGGAGGGCTGCATTGTAGGGAGGGGGTCTCAGGTGCTTCACTAACAAGTTGGGGATTATAGACTTCATCCCCATTTTTGCCTCAAATATTATCTACTGCTTTAAATATGTACTCCTATGTACAACCAGTGCTCCATGTTGTCTAATGTTAGTCCTAGAATTAATTATGTTTTGCTCCAGTATTTTTTCTACTCTGTCTTGGATCCTTGCTAATGCTACGTCTTTTAAACTTGTATCTGTTTACCTTATGGTATTGTATTGAAATGTACTTGATCCTGATTGTATTAACCTCATACTGTGTAATCCGCCTTGAGTCTCAATGAGAAAGGTGGACTATAAATGACATAAATAAATATTCCTGATTAAATAGCTCCGAAAGCAAACATATAATGGAGCCTCCATGTCAAGAGACAGTCTACCTCTGCACACCAGTTGCTGGTGATAGTGGGAGATCCTGCCCTAGCTTTCTGTTTCCCAAAGGCTGGGACACTGTGTGGACCAGAACACTGGACAAGATGGACCCAGGGTCCAATCTGGCATGTTTCTTCCTATGCGACTAATTGGCACTCTGCTGGTTCAAATCCCATCACTACCATGAGCTAAGCAGGGGCCTTGGGCAAGCCACTCCTCTCAACCCCAGCTATATCGTGGAGATAATAATAACACTGACTTCGTTCACTGCTCTGAGTGAGGAACTAATCCGTCTAGAAGAGCGGTATATAAGCGCAGTTGTTATCATCCTCCTCCTCAACAACCACTCATGGTGCCTAAGAGAACTTTCATGTTCGGTGAAGAGGGGTAACGATGAACAGAGGGGGGCTGCTTTCAGGTTTCCTGAGGGCACGTGGGCAAAGCACGACTAGGTACCACCTTGGTCTCACCCACCAAGGCTCTTCTGGAATGTCATTCCACAGCCCCACCGCTTCTACAAGTGCCATGCCAGACTCACCAATTCTGTGCCAAATCTAGAAGAAGGTGGTCCCCCTCCACCTCCAGAGCGATCTGCAGTTGAGCCGGGAATCCGTTCCGCCCCTGCGAACCAGAGATGGGAGAATGAGCCAGAGACATCATTCAAAACAGACATGGGGATTTGGGAGAATTTCTAAAAATTATTTGCAACACAGTGGCTCTAGGAAGCACACTCTGGCTTGGGAGGGGACGAGCCGAGACACCCCCCCTTGTCCACACCTTCTTGTGCATGCATGTGTGTCCTTAGGTCCACGCTGCCTCCGAAGGCGTGCCATGCAACAGGGTCACTTCGAGGGCAGGGTAGGGCTCTCTCACCCCCTTGCTGGCAGGAAAAGCCTCTCCCCGATTAGCTCACTGATCCTGCGGGTGCGAAGCAGGAGGGGGGGAGTTGCCGAGAGGTGTCTGCTTCTTGCCCCCCTCCACCCCACCCAGCATTTCCTGCCCAACAGTAATAGAAGGAAATGCCTGGGAGGCTCCCTACATCCGTGGGCTGGGCACACGACGGGTGAAGGCGGAGGGGCAGGAGGAGATGAGCTCATCTCAGCCGGCTCATCTTGAGCTTACGGCACAGCAGCCGCACGGCTCCCCTTTCGGAGCGGCTCGTTTTCTTCCTCCGGGTTCTATTCCTTTAAAATATTAATGCTCCCCCCCACCCCAGCTCTCAAACTATTGATTCACACGGCGAGAAACAAAAATCCCATTCGCGTCTGCAAGAATTTGCAAGCGATAAGGCAGAGAACGCAAACTAGTAAGGGCGCAAACTGACCAGCAGGCGAAGCTGCCTTAAACTACGCCAGAACAGCCAGCTGGTTGATGCGGTGGTTACCGCACCGACCCAGGTCAAACCACTGCTTGCCGTGAAACTTACTGGCTGACCTTGGGCCAGTCTCAGCCCAAGTCTACCTCACTAGGTTGTTGTAAAGATAAGAAGGAAGGGAGGCCTTGAGCTCCTTGGAAAAAGAGCAGAGAGAAAAAATGTAACAACCAACCTAACAAAGTCAGGCCGCTGGTCTATCAAGGTTAGTATTACCTACTCAGACTAGCAGCGGCTCTCCAGGGAAAGTCTTTTACATCACCAGCGACTTGATCCTTTTATCTGGAAATGCCGGGGACTGAACCTGCAACCTTCGGCATGCAAAGCAGATGCTCTACCGTTGAGCCATAGCTCAATCTGCAGTATACAGGAAGTGGCTCGTCCCAAGACAAACCTTTATTCTATCGAAGTCAGAATTGCCTACTCTGACCGGCAGCAGCTCTCCAAAGTTCCAAGCCCAGATCTTTCCTGGCACCTGCTACTTGACCGCCTTCAACTGGACATGCCCAAGCCGCGCATAGAAAGCCGGGCTCCGCCTCCTAGCTTCAGCCCTCCCTGCTAGCCAATGCATACACGAAGTTGCCTTATGCTGGATCACACCAGTTTATTCTTACTGCTTACTCTGCCTGGCATGGCTCTCCAGGGTCTTAGGCAAAGAAAGCTTGTTTGCCTTTTAACTGGCAACATCAGGGATAGAACCAAGGACTTCTTGCATACAAGGTAAACGCTTTACCACCAAGCTATGCGTCTACCCAAGAATCAGTGTACAACAAATCAGTAGAATCAGTGAAGATGTGCGACTGCTAGAGATGCAAGAAGAGCGTCTTACCAATGCCGCCACCTCCAAGCTGAGGCTCTGGTTGCCTTGCAGTATCCTCGGCATAATGGACCAGTGGCAAGTCCGCTCATCCCGCCAGTGCCAGGCCTCGCCATCTGCAATCAACCACAAGCAAAAGCCGTCATCTCCCGACCAAACCACCCCCCCCCCTTCCTTTCTCCCGGTTTTCACACAGCTGCACGGAGATCAGCCCTATGAAGAATCGACAGAAGGTGAAATTCTGCACAAAGAAATCCTCAACTCTGACACCTGAATAAATTATGCAAATAAAACACGTTTGCCTATGGATTCCATACCCAGAAGGCTAGCAACTCGGGAAACATGGTGGGGTGGTTTCTCTTGGGTTTTTCTGCACGTGTGGGATTTGGCACGAAGAACACAACTGGATTCCTGAGGCTTTCCATTTTTGTAAGAAAAAAGCAAGTTTCTAGACTCATTCTACTGAGCAATCTAGCGAGATCTATTTAGCCGTCATCAAATCTCGCGCGTTCCTTAAGGGCTAGAATGTACAGTATTTTGTCTGTCGTTGGATATTCACATCTGTCTTGAATTTGCCACTGTGGCACAATTCGGACCATTTCAGCTGTTTTTAAAAAAGAAGTGTCCATCCCTCATGGATGACCAACAACAGACATGAAATTGCACGAGCCACACCTAGAGAAACCCCAAGAAAAGTGGAGGATCTCAAAGTATTCCGATGTCTGGAGAAATTTGGCTTTTATAGGCACAGAACAAGGATTATCCTAGTACATGGTTTGGAAGAGGGTTTGTTTGGCCCATGAATAAGTTGCTGATGGACCTACTTCCATTCAAGCTAGCCACATCTCCAAGCAAGTTAAAAAAGGATCGAGAATCCAAGTTTCCCCCTTGGAAAGCTACCGTAGCCCCTCAGAAATTTTCAACAGCCTTTCCGAAGGATAAGGGGTGTGCAACAGCTTGTTTGCCAAAGGACCCCTGGCATTTTTCAGATTCTGGGAGTTGTCTAGAGTACATACTGAGCTCACACATGGGTTTCCTGAAAAGCACCACACTGATGAACCAGTTTGGACTGGACCACAGAAATTCAGATCTGGGTTAGAAAGACTACAGCAAAAACATAGCAGAATGGAGGGAGGTGATCTCTAAGTATCCCCAATTGCATTCAGTCCAAACATGCCTTTTTTCTACAGGGCTGTGATCTAGAAAATAAAAATAACTGTGTGTTTGCAGCACTACATGGCTCTGACTGGCTAGCACCCGTGCCACCACAAACCCGAGTGCATTGACAGAGACACAGACAGACACGCTCGCATCTCCAGAGCCGTTTAGCAGCTGCTTTCAAACAGTTTGCAAGCACATGTTCGAAATAAAATGCTGAAAATATATCTGCCTTCGCTTCCCAACGTTTGGCAGAAAGACAGGCTTCTAAATATTTTAAAAACAAACAAACAAGTGCGAAGTGCTTTCAGGCAGGCTGGCTGCCTGAGCAGCGGAAGGAGGTGAACTGATAGCTGAACCACGCTCTTTCGATTTCTGTCTGTTATTTCGATCGTGAAGCTGGGAGGAACCCGGATTTTCAGTGGCAGTGAAGAAGCCGTTGATAATCTTCTTATGCGAATACCTGGACTCACCCCAACTGCCAATTCTTTTCTTGGCTACAAATTCATCCTTCTCATAGAATGTCAGAGGCCTGCAGAGTCAGACCAAAAGGCCAGAGGTACCTGGTTGCCCATCATGGCCGAACAGTTGCCCCCAAGAAACCAAGACACGGGGCTTTAGGCAACTGGCTTTCCATGAAGGATGACCCCCAGCTCAGATAAATGTTGCCTCTACATACGGGCCTCTACTCTACTATGACTTAGCTGAGTTCCCTAAATGCTGGCCATTATCCTGAATTGTGCATTACAGGAAGAAGCCAAATGGACATAATAGTACCTCTCTACGGAGAGGGAAGTTCAATGTGAATTACATATAACAAAGCAAGCCATAAATGCTCTTTATTATTTAATTATTTTATTATATTAGATTTTTAGTCTGCCCTCCCCGCCAGGCGGGCTCAGATTGGAAGGGGCCACTTGCCCCTTTGAGGGATTTTCCCTTATCCATCAGGAACCCACACAGAGTGAAACAGTAAAGAGTCCAGTAGCACCTTTAAGCAGGGCTTTTTTTCTGGGAAGAGAGGTGGTGGAACTCAAGACCGCACAATGACGTCACTTTGGGTCAGCTGGAACAAGGGGGCAGTTTTTTAAAATCGCCCTCGGCGAAAATGGTCACATGGCCGGTGGCCCTGCCCCCTGATCTCCAGACAGAGGGGAGTTTCAATTGCGCAGGGCAGTCTAAACTCCCCTCTGTCTGGAGATCAGGGGGCGGGGCCACCAGCCATGTGACCATTTTTAAGAGGTGTCAGAACTCTGTTCCACCGTGTTCCCGCTGAAAAAAAGCCCTGCCTTTAAGACAAACCAACCTTATTGTAGCATAAGCTTTAGAGAGCCACAGCTCTCTTCGTTAGATGCATGCATCTGACAAAGAGAGCTGTGGTTCTCGAAAGCTTATGCTACAATAAAGTTGGTTAGTCTTAAAGATGCTACTGGACTCTTTACTATTTTGTGACTACAGACTAACACGGCTAACTCCTCTGGATCTATGACTACACAGAGTAATTGCCCACTTGTGTGCACAGGAGATTAAGGTGTCACGTCATACATTTTGTACATGTGCACAAGATCAGCTTCGCTCATCTGAGCAGAGCGTTCTCAGGTGCCACCCTGCAAATGGGCAAAACTGATGTACCTTTACAATACCATTCACTGTACCACTGTCACTGAGTATTTGGGAGGGGGGGGATCCTAGTTATTTTAGACCAATTCATCCGGGTACTTCCCACCATATGGAATGGCCTACCTGAAGAGGTCGGGAAAGCTCCCCGCTCGCCTGGCCTTCTGCAAACTACACAAAACTGAATTATTCAGAAGGGTTTTTTTACACCCTTTTTACTGCCCATTTCAACCTCCACTCAAGTTGCTGGGTGCGAAGGGGGGGGGAGTGTACTGTATCTAGTAGTCATCAGCCATCAAAGTCTCTTGAGAGGGATTTGTAGCTGTTCAGCTACACTAAAGCTTTATTTTGAACCACATGTGTTTTGCAAATGTAAGATAAGGACAGGAGGAAAATAAATAAAAAGCTTCTTGATTATTGTTATCGGTTGATTTGCAACTTTTATTATGAGGCATGTGGAAAACAGGTAGAAAGGTTGTATTGCTTTGGTAAAAGGATAGGGACTGCAGATCATACTACTGTGTACTGTCTGTTGCTACAAGTATGTCCCTACTGTACTACTATTACTACACTATTTAACATGTCATGTTTAAATGCTTCAGTTCTGTTTCAGCATTGTTTCAACTCTCTTTCAGATTTCTCAAGATGGCTAGCCATGTTAGTCTGTCTGTAGCAGTCGAAAAAGGCAAGAGTCCAGTAGCACCTATAAGACTAAGAAAACTTGTGGTAGGATATGAGCTTCAGTATCTGAAGAAGTGAGCTGTGACTCCCGAAAGCTCATACTCTACCACAAATTTTGTTAGTCTTATAGGTGCTAACTAGACTCTTGCTCTTTTCAGATTTCTGCAATCTAAACCCGATTGCACTGTTTACTGAATGACCCAACTAAGTTTGCCAGCTCCAAGTTGGAAAATTCCTGGAGATCTAGGGGGTGAAACCTGGAGAAACCTGGAGAAAGTGGGGTTTGGGAAGGGAAAGGACCTTGGCATGGCATAATTCCATAGAATCCACCCCCCAAAGTTGCCATTTTCTCCAGGTGAACTGATCTCTGTGGCCTGGAGACCAGTTGTAATTCCAGGAGATCTCCAGCCACTACCTGGAGGCTGGCAACCCTAGACCCAACTGTTGGTCGTATTGACTGACACTGTGTAATCCCCCTTGTGTCTCAGTGAGAAAGGTGGACTACACATAAATAATAAAATAAGACTACAGAATTCACTGCCGCAATAATGGCTCCCAACTCAGACAACTATAACACAATAAATTAGACAAAACAGTAGAGAAGATTTCCAAATGGCTATTGACAGAGCACAGAACCTCCATGTTCAGAGACAGTGTACCTCTGAAAATCACATGCTGGGACACCTGGGGAGGGCTGCTGCCTCAAGGGCTTCCCAGAAACATCTGGTTGGCCACTGTGGGAAACAGGATGCCAGACAAGAATGGCCTTCCGTTTAATTCAGAAATATTCTTGGGTGACTCCATTCGCTCCTGCTTTTCTGGAGAGGCAAAAAGTGGGGAGGGGGTGCCTTCCCCTTTTTTCTGCACATGCAGAGGGCTGGCTTTAAGGTGGTGCTGCTGAGCATTTGGGAGGGGGGATCCTAGTTATTTTAGACCAATTCATCCGGAATTGCAAATCTGCAACCATGTCAGGGTGAAATGGAACATCCACGTTCAGAAGCCATCTATCTCGGAATGCCACTTGCCGGGAGGCCATCCACAGACCTGCTGCCTTTATGCCCTGCCTCCGGACTTCCTCTCTGGTCTTATTTTTGCAGGGCTCTTTTTGAGATCCTTAAACAGACACACACAGACGGAAGCGCATTCCACCCAGTGCTGCTTTTGTAGGCGACTAAGAAAGGACTTCCCTCATTTGTGGCCTTCTGCTGAAGGGGGGGGCAGGGTGGTACTTAAAAAGCTTAGTGGATTAAAAGGCAGGGGCTTTTTTTACTCATGGGAAAGAGATATCTCAGCACAGGTACGCACATGCACCCTTGGCATCCTGTGTGAGTAAAGGCAGAGGTTTCCTACGTAAAACACGCACGCCCCTTCTTGAGCCACAGCAGCTTTGAAGCACTCCCAAGAGAGGAAGCGATCCAGGCTTAGAAACTCTTGAAGGGGGTTTGGACACAGTAAGGCAAGGCTATTTCCATCTCCAAAAGAAAGAGAGGAGTTTGGCATTTGCACCAGGCGGTTTTACATGGGAACTACATCGCAGCCAGTGGCCAAATTATACACGGAACTGGAGTGTCAAGATTGGCGTTCCAAATACAGAACAGAGCTTGACATGACCACCATGGCTGGGGAGGAGTTATATCAAGGTTGCAACACTAAGGAAGGAGGAGTTAACTCTATCTCTAACACTTTCCCCCCATCAAAAATGGCCTCCAGCGTTAATTTAAGCCCTTGGAGGAGGAAAAAAGACATGCACAGGAGCCTGTCTTTTTAAAGCCCATGTAGGAGGAAAAAAGACAGGAACTTGAGACTGTCTTTTTCCCTATCAAGGCTTACTGCTACCAGGGGGAAGAAGTGGATTTCCAAGCAGAGAAATGGCCCAAGGGGAAAGAGCTAAACCATCATCTTCAAAGTACCGTGGCACTAATCCACATCAGGGGTCAACCACAGCTCCTGCAAAGAGGTCTGCCGTTCCTATCTACAGCGTCTCATGTATTTTTCACCCTTATTTGGGGGTGCAGAGTTGGGCCTGGTCTTGTTCTCACAGCTGGAGACAGAACCTAGAGATTCTGGTACGCTGAGATAAGTTTATATGGGCCAGTTACCCTAAAGAGCTCTCTTGTCAGTCAAAAGAATTAAAAATGGGACACCCCCCCCCAATCCTCACCCTTTTTCCTATGAATGAAAAGGAATTCCACTTGTAAGCAGACGAGGTGGCACCTTAAAGACCAATGTTGTGGCATCGGCTTTTGTGGTCCTGCGCTTGAGGAAATGGACTCTAGCCACAAAAAGTTTCTCCTGTCACATTAAATCTTAGTTTTTAAGGCACCACAAGAGTCCTTTTGTGGTTTTGTTCTAAAGACCACGAAGTATTGTCAGTGCAAGGGGGCTGCTACTCCCACCATTAAAAGCTGGAGGTATGCAGCAAAAGTTTCCTCTCCTCCTGAGATACCACCAAATCCTTTCCCCGGGGCTTAAGAGAGAACTCATTTCGCAGATGCAAGCTTGAGTATACAACAGAGAACTGCAGCCAACCTCCGCTCTTCAATGAGGAGCCCAACCGCACTTTATTTACATTATTTATAGTCCACCTTTCTCATTAGGCCTCATGGCGGATTATACAGAATAAGTCAATACAATGACCAGGGAAGGGAATCTAACAGACAAAGCAATAGGATCTGAGCTGTAGAAATCTGGAACCAGCCAGGGATCAGAAACCTGGTGAAGCAAAGTGTAAGTATTAACGTGCCACAATAAATGGTACACAATGTAGATGCAAAATCAAAAAGAGTCCAACGTGGGCTGTCTTAATATGTTTTTATTGCTGTGTTTATGATTGCTCCCAGAGTTTTACTGTTTTTTTATAGGTTGTTAATCCGCTCTGAGCCCACGTGCGGGGAGAGCGGACTATACATTTATTTATTTATTTACGATTTTTATTCCGCCCTCCCCACATTTCCAGCAGGCTCAGGGCGGATAATAAATAAAAAGAAAATAAATAAATAAAAATAAACAAAAATTACATAATAGGAATCTCCTTAAAACAGACAGTACAAGCTGTATACAGTAGTATAGTCTACAGTTCCTATCCATTTACCAAAGCCTCTCCTTACAATACAATACTCTTACCTGTGTAGAAAAGCTCTCCTGGTTAATCTAGTTTTCCATAGTCTGCAAAAAGCAAGGAGGGTGGGAGCTTTCCTGATTGCTTCAGGCAGGCCATTCCGGGTGGGAGCCACAACAGAGAACGCACATGCACGTGGAGTTGTAGATTTTGCTCATTCGCAGGGTGCCACCTGCAGAAGGCCCTGCTCAGATGAGCAAAACTGCCTTGGTAGTGCATAAGGGGAAAGGCGCTCCCGCAGATATCAGGGAACAACACCAAGAAAGGGCTTTGTATATGATTGGCAGTACCTTAAAGAATCAACATGTATTCCAGCAAAAACTTGTGTACATCAGATGAAATCAGCTCGGACTCACAAAAGTAGAAGCTGAAATGATTTTTTAAGCTTTATGTTACTCCTACAGACAGAACACAGCTACCCACCTATGTGAATGCAAACACAGTGTGTGCCATATTCACACAGATGCATGCACACATGATGTGAGGCGCATACTTTAAAACATGTGAAACTGCCTCCCCAGCCCCAGTCCGGAGCAGAGGACTTAGGCCAAGCATCCTGGTTCCCCTTCTCCAACCAACCAGCGACCCTTCCTCCCTTCCCCAGATCTGGGGAGAAAACCAAAGTTTTGGGCAACTGCAAGAGAAAGAAACAGGGCTGTTCCATTCCTTACGTAGAAATAAATCTGGGCATATAAGCATGTGATATTATAGATCTGCAATTAGATCTTCCCATATGAAATTTAACCTTAGAAAGCATTTACAAGGGACATTTCCATCAGGGCTGCGATGCTAGAGGATTAACCCTTGTCCGCTCTCCCCAAAGAAATGGGGCAGAGGAAGAGACAAACAAGGCACCTGTGTGACTCCTCTTCCTAATTTTAGAAGCTAGGAGGGGAGGGACTTCTCTCCAAAAAGAAATTCATTCTGTGTTAGCACCAGGTCCTCACCCCACCACTTTCTGTACTTAAAATACACGATGGGAGAGCCAACCAGGAATATGAGCATTTTGGCCCTGATTCTAAAAACAAGCGGTCCACACCAGCTCTCAAAAGGAGTGGAGGTATTTTTTAAACATTTGTTTGCAGCATTCGCACATGACTTATTCGATAGGCAACTACTGAAGGTGGCAATCTCAAACAGGTTGATTTTTCAGCCTGTTGAATTCAAGGGTACCAACCTCCAAGTAAATATTCAGGGGCTTTGGCTGGCTAGCACAAACCCAGTGCTTAATTTGGGGGAGGTGTTTGTGTCTTCTGAAATCTATTCAGAAACACAATGCCTGCATCCAGGAACCTGCTCCACATGGTTATGCAGACATCCTCTGCATTACTAAGGTGAAAGAGAAATGCACTCTGCACATGCTCAGCAGCACATTCATCTATTCTGACATCATACACTCCGGAGTTAGCCCACTGATTTGGAAACCAGCGTCAGGGCTCTAGCCTGGCACGAATCACGGTTTCCGTTGCTTACTTAAGAGTATACCACTGAATTCCATAAGACAGCCCTGTGCAGTGGTTAAAGCAACAGACCATGTCCAGGGAAGATTCGAGTTCAAATCCACACTGTCACGAAGTTCCCTGCATGATCTTGGGTCGGCCTGACCCGCCTCACAGGGTTGTTGTGAGGATAAAGTGGAGCAGGGAGGAGGGGAGGGCACACATGCCATTACAATTTCCTTGGAGAAAGGCTAAAAAATAAATATGCAATCTCCTGGTCTGCCTGTTTATGCCTTGCCAAAATATTTTTTTTGGGTGGCTGTGGTCTGCAATACAACAGCAGGATTTTTGTCCAGTGGCACCTTCCAGACCAGCAAGATTTTCCAGGGTGTGTGTTTAGAGTCAGAGCTCCCTCCTTCAGACACCTTCCTAATATCAACCCTGAAAATTCAGCCCATATTGAAATTCCCTGAGAAACGTTGGTTCAGCTGTCTGAAGAAGGGAGCTCCGACTCTCGAAAGCTCACACCCTGAAAATCTGGTTGGTCTCGAAGATGCCGCCGGCCTCAAGTCCTGCCCTCCCAAGATAACGTGCGAAGGAAAGGAACACTCGTGATTTTTACGCATCGCCCAAAGTAATGCGCGAAGGAAAGGGACGTTCGTGTGGATTTACGCATCGCGCAGGAAGGAAAGAAACGTTCGTGTGGATTCACGCATCGCCTAAAGTGACGCGTGAACGAAAGGAACGTTCGTGTTGATTAACGCATCCCCCAAACTAACGCGTGGAAAGGAACGTTCATGCTGATTCACGCATCGCCCAAAGTAACGTGTGAACGAAAGGAACATGCGTGTTAACCCCCGGCCCGGCGGATTGGAGGTCAGGCAGGGAGAACAACCCGGTTCGCCGACTCACCCGTGCCCTGCGCTCTGCGGCCGCGCTCCCCGGGCGCCGCGCCGGCTTTCTTCGCGTGGGGCTCCGCCGAGCCGAGGCAAGCCAGGAGCGCGCCGAGCCCCCAAAGCAGCCGCATGCCTCTCCCGGGGGCCGCTCGGGCGCTGCGCCTTGGCGCGCCGCCGGCTCCGGAGAGGTGCCCGCGCGTCCTTGCCGGGGAGGACTCCGGCGCTGGCAGCCGCGCAGCTCCGGCTAAATCCCTCCTCCGCGGCCGGGCCAGGAGGCGGCTCCCCCGGCCGCCTCCGCCCGCCCGCCCCGCCTCGCATTGCAGCGCAGCTGCCTGCTGGGGCCCGCCCGGGAACGGGAACTTCCTGCCCCAGCGACCTTCAGCCTCCGCCCGCCGCTCAGCCTGGCCAAGCGCCGGCCCCGAGGAGCCGCCGCCCCACTCTGCTCGCCTGGCCCCCGGCTGCCAGTTCCTGGCCGCGCCCGGCCGGGGAGCGCGTCGCGGGGAAGAAGGAGAAGAAGGAGAAGGCGCCGCCCTTGCTCCGCCCAGGCGGAGGAGCCGGAGCGGAGGCGCTTCCGAAGCCGCGCAGGGGCTTCCCTGCCCGGGGGGCAGGCGGGGCCTGGCAAATTGGCACGGCGGAGCGTGCCAAAGATTGGCAGTGAAATCCTAACCAGATTTATGCCAGTCTAAGCCCATTGATTTCAAGGCGCTTAAGACTGGAGTAACTCTGTTTAGGATTGCGCAGGGAAAGTATTTACCAACTAGATTCGGCTCAGGGAGGGCTTTAAAGGCCGACTAGATTTATGCCACCCTGGAAATCTTGTCAGTCTTTAAGGTGCTACTGGACCCGAATCTTGCTCTTCTTCTACACGGCTACCCACCTAAAACGATAAGATTGGGGTCTAATGGGACCTTAGAGACCAACAAGATTTTCAGGGTGTAAGCTTTGGAGAGTCAGAGCTCTCTTCTTCAGATCTGCAGGATTTGAATCCAGGGCACCTTGCGAGGCCAACAAGATTTTCAGGGTGTAAACTTTCGGAAAGCAGAGCTTGCTTCTTCAGATCTGCATAATTTGAGTCCATTTTGAGTGTCACAGCTCTCTTCACACCTGCAGGATTTGAGTCCAGTGGCACCTTAGTGACCGGCGAGATTTTCATGGTGTAAGATTTTTGAGTATCACAGCTCACTTCTTCAGACTAGCAGGATCTGAGTCCAGTGGCACCTTACTAGGCCAACAAGATTTTCAGTGTAAGCTTTCAAGAGTCAGAGCTCCCTTCTGCAGACACCCTCTATTCACCATTAGCCAGTCTGAAGTCAACCCATCAGCCAGCTTTTTACCACGGCTTAAGAAACCTGTCAGACCACATTCGAGATTCTGCACCGCCTCGTCTATGACCCTGCTAGGCCCCGCCCCGCCCTCATTCTGCATTTGCAGTTTTGGAAATAACGCTTCGCATTTCTGTGTTGCACATTTACGGTGAAATCCTAAGCATGAGCTTACTATGGAGTAACTCTGTTTAGGATTTCACTGTGTTTAAAGCACAAAGTTCATGACCGCCGTCCGCTGCAGCCTTTATAGTGGTGGGAACTTCACCGTGAGCACACCGGGCCAGGCAAACGTACCTTGGTAGAGCTCCAGGCAAATTCAGCTCTTGACCGGATCTCCTCAATGGTCCCTGCTGAAGTTTGCCTGGTGCCCCAGTGTCACGTCTGGTTCCTTAAGATGAAAACACACCAGTAGGGACAAAGTAATCACAAAATGTATCAAAAATACTATAATGGAGTGCAACTCTCATAAATAGTCAAACCAATCAGTAACATGAGTCAGGTAAGAATACAAAGACAGGTGCACCAGAAGTTCATGCATATAGAATACATGCAATCCAACAGGAAGACATCCAACAGGTAAGTCCAGAGATTCCAAGTACTTGAATAAAGTCAATCAAGATTGATAATACGTATTTTCTTTCAGGTGGAGCTGTGTTCAAAGGCTGCTGCAAAGAAGCCCACGATGCCCGACAGGCCGTGCCGGCTGAGTTCCGCTGTTTCGTGTTTCCCACGTCATCAGGGGCAACATTTAACCACCTTAAACAGAAATTAATTCATACTTCCAACATGCTAAAGTCAAGAGAGTCTGTTAGTTGTATTGAGTCTCACACGGCGTCCTTACACACTGAGTGATTACTTTGTCCCTACTGGTGTGTTTTCATCATGCTCAGTTACCTTTACCTTTGCCAGTTTTCGTATGTCTGGTTCCTTGGCACCAGTAGCCGCCTGATCATTCAGGGATGCAATTGCTTTTGCCCAGTCTAAGAACTAAATCAGCGGCCGCAGTCTCTGGGACCATGGTTATTAAATCGCGATAATTAAATCATGGGCGTCGTTAATTATTTAATTAATTAAATCATGGTCATTAGATCATCGGTGCTAAATTGGCCAACTTCTACAAAGCATGGAATTGTTTGTAAGTCACCCCTTCGTTGCACCTGTGGGGTTGGAGTCATCCTTTGAAGGAGGAACGCTGAGCTAGATTGTGTTGCCTGTTTGTTGCGCCTGCACAATCAGTGTCAGGTATTTGAGAACAGATTGCAAAAAAAATAATTGCGGGATTAGCTGGGTTCACAGGCAGATCCCACAGGCACACTGAAACATCTAAGTGATCATTCTCAACTCAAAAGTCTCACACGTTTCCCCCTCCCTTTTTATTATGCACTCATTTAAAAAATAGAGGTGGATAGCAGGCAGGGGTGGCAGTGTGTAGGTGTAATTGTGTGAGAAAGTAGTTGTAAAAGTGTCAACTTTTCATTCAGAGGTGTCCCTTCTTGTGACAGCAAGCAAAAAACTCACCCATTAAAAGTTCAGGAGAATAACTTGGTTTGGACTCCGTGCCTAAATGTAAAGCTGGTGTCGTGCGAGTGTCTCTGGGGAGTATATTTCACAGACAAGGGGCCATCACAGAAAAGGCCCTGCCTTTGACCATCGCCTGCCTGACTTCAGAAGGCAGAAAAGGGCCTCTGGAAAAGATGTTAGATTCCAGTGGGATCCATCAGATATCCTGGAGCCAAGAAGGGTTTATGGACTGCGGGATTTAAAGTGTGGTGTTCTGGTTAGAATCTTGGATGTGAAAACCAGAGATTCAAATTCTCATTACATCCCCTGCAAGGCATTGTGCTCTGTAGACAAGCAACTCCTGGTGGTCCTCGGCCCGAAGGACATCCGTCTGGCTTCCACCAGGGCCAGGGCTGCTTCTGCCTCGGCCTGGTGGAACGCTCTCCCGCTGGAGATCCAGGCCTTGTGGGACCTGTTACAGTTCCGCAGGGCCTATAAAACAGAAATGTTCCACCAGTCCTTTGGCTGAGGACCAGCAGATATCCCCCCTCTTCTACCTAAACCCACCACTTTTTCTGGGACTGCCCTCGGCCATGTGTTATGACCATATGCAGGGTTTTTTTTCAGCTGGAACGCAGGGGAACGGAGTTCCGGCACCTCTTGAAAATGGTCACATGGCCAGTGGCCCCGCCCCCTGATCTCCAGACAAAGGGGAGTTTAGATTATCCTCCACGCTGCTCCAGTGGCGTGGAGGGCAATCTAAATTCCCCTCTGTCTGGAGACCAGCGGGTGGGGCCACTGGCCATGTGACTTTTCTCCAAGGGCAATTTAAACTTTAAAAAACTCTCCTCTTGTTCCAGCTTACCCAAAGTGACGCCATTGTGCGGTACTGAGTTCCACCATCTCTTTCCCTGGAAAAAAAGCCCTGCCCATATGTATGCCAATATATGGACTCCGAGTCCTGACTGTTTATTTAATTGCCTATGGATACTGCGCCTGGACTATTTTAATGACTGTTTTAAGATAATTACTGATTTTATAGTTTTATGATTAATTTATTGTATTTTATGAATGTCGTGAGCCGCCCAGAGCCTGTTCATGGGGAGGGCGGGGTATAAATCAAATAAATAAATAAATTCCTGTCCGTGGCCAAACCAAATGTTACACTCGGTTCTCAGAGATCCAGGTTCGAAACCTCACTATCGCAGAAGCTTGTGGGGTGACCTTGGACCAGTCACACGTACTCAGCCTAACCTCGCACAGGGGAGCGAAGGCATGGTATAAATGTGAATAAAATAAATACAAATTGTTACCCATACCGCCCCACCCCCTCCACGCAACTCACGAGGCCTAACTAGAAGATTTGAAGGAACCAAATCAGGGATTTAATAATGGAAAACACAGCATCCCCTTCCAACGGCAACTCATTCGGCATAGCCCATCTCCCCCTCGCTGGTGCTGTCACTGGAGAGCACGTCATCCTCGCAACACGCAAAGCAGACCTCGGCCATGTCCTTCCAGCACAGTCGGCAGTAGACGGTGCCACAGCTGGTAGTCGTGCAGAGGACTGAGTTGTGGGTTTCGGGCAAGCCACAAAGAATGCAACGCCGACGGAGAAAGCGCTGCAGAAATGGGAACCAACGGCCCAGCCGGTCCAAGAGGGGCTTTTCCTGCAATGGGAAGGGAGGGGGGCGTCAATGCCAGCCAGGTAGGGGCAGCAGAGGGGGAAACGGCCCGTTCGCTCATGCAGAAATATGCCTTTAAGACCATGTTGTATGAAACCTGGTGTTTGGGTATGAAATGTTTCACACAAGTAGCTAGAGCAAGGTGGTTAGCCGTGTTAGTCTGTCTGTAGCAGTGGGAAAGAACAAGAGTCCAGTAGCACCTATAAGAGTAACAAAATTTGTGGTAGCGTATGAGCATTCGTGAGTCACAGCTCGCTTCTTCAGATACAGCTAGAATGTGAGCCCATCTGTCTTTATATCTTGGAGAGTGGAGTGATTTCAGATGCTGAATGACGATAGCCGGTGAATGACAACAACAGGTGTGATAGGATTAGGTGGGATGTGCAGAGGGCTGGAGGGTGTGGAGAAATCAGCATAGGTAATGAGACAGGAAGCCTAGGTCTCGATTCAATCCCGGTGGATGTATTGTCTTGAGCTTCGTTATCAGTTGCAATTCACCATTCTCTCACATTCTAGCTGTATCTGAAGAAGTGAGCTGTGGCTCACGAAAACTCATACCCTGCCCCAAATTTTGTTAGTCTTATAGGTGCTACTGGACTCTTGCTCCGTTTCATGCAAGGGTAAGATGTAAAGAGATATAGATGGAGGCCATCAACGGGAGGCCAGGAAGCACCCCTCTCTCCATCGTGCCTGCACACGGCTCCGGCCAACAGTCCCCTCCCTCCAGCTCCCATAGCTGAGGCCAGAAAGCAGCCAAGCACCCTTCCATGCCCAGAACCGATCAGGGATTTCCAACTGCACAAAATCTTCTGCCGGCTCTTTCCCTCCGAATATTCCCTGTGCCTATGCAAACAAGTCTTCATGCCCGGCCAAGCCACTGAACGCCTCGTACGCCCCAGCTTGGATCCCATTATCTTGATCCGAGATCGGAAGGAGGTTGCCTTAATCCTGTCCTCAAACAGTCCAGAAACTCACCTGCAAAGGGAGATAAGAGACCCTCGGCAACCACTTAATGCCTCCTTACAGATACACCCTTAAGGGCTGAAAACAAACATAAGCAAGGATTCCACAAGAAGCAGGGCCCCTTTGGCTTATCAAAAAGGGATCCCTGCCAAAGAACCTGTTTAAACATATATACAAGCCGAGCGGGGTAGGAAGGAGGCCAGCACTAAGTCAACAAGTTCGGGCGGCTGAACTAGCTTCACTTTCTCAAAACAGTATACGCTGAGAGACACACACCCCAGCTCCTTTTAACAGTCTTCTTCATTCCCAACTGCCCATTTCAATATCCACTCAAGTTGCTGGGTGCGGAGGGGGGGGAGTGTATCCAGTAGCCATCAGCCATCAAAGTCTATTGAGAGGGATTTGTAGCTACACAAAAGCTTTGTTTTGAACCACATGTGTTTTGCAAACGTAAGATCAATTTCTTACGCTGTTTCCTTATCCCGCTGTTTATTTTGTCACCGGCTTTGAGTCTCAGCAAG
The DNA here is from genome assembly GCF_028583425.1 of Eublepharis macularius. Classification (NCBI taxonomy): domain Eukaryota; kingdom Metazoa; phylum Chordata; class Lepidosauria; order Squamata; family Eublepharidae; genus Eublepharis; species Eublepharis macularius. The sequence goes on from NC_072790.1 coordinate 238,796,049, forward strand.
AAAAGAGGACTATAAGGACAGGAGGTAAATAAATAAAAAGCTTATTGATTATTGTTATTGATTGATTTGCAACATTTATTACGAGGCATGTGGGAAACAGTTAAATAGATATCCCAGCTAGCTTCCTGGAGGGCTAATTTTCTGCTTAAAAGATGCTGGTATGTGTGTGTGTTTTACTTGGAGCATTCAATAATAATAATAATAACAACAACAACAACAAGTGTGCTTATATAGTGCTCTTCTAGACAGATTAATGCCACACTCGGAGCAGTGAACAAAGTTAGTGTTTTTATTATCCCCACAATACAGTTGGGGAGCTGGGGCTGAGAGCAGTGTATTACCCAAGGCCATCTACTGAGCTCATGGCAGTAGTGGGATTCGAACCAGCAGAGTGCTGATTCGCAGCCCAACCACTCAACCACTATGTGACAGCAAAAATGTCATCTCCCACTTAACATCTTGGGCAGTCATTCCAGTTGCACATGGCAATCTGGTCAATCCATCTCTCTCCCACTCTTCCCTCCGAATGTTCATGGCCCTATTCTAAGAACTGTCTTTTATAAGGGTCCAGTGGTCATTTAACTGGAGCAGGGACTTCTTGGTGGTGACTCTGTGGCTATGGAATGTTCTCTCACCCTATATCAGACTCCACCTGTTGGGGGCTGACGGAACTGCACCGTGCAGTGTCTCCCTTTCCCCCAGCCAATCTGAAGGCAATGCTTCAGTAAGAGGGGGGGGGCGGGTAATCTTATACGCTGCTCCCTCTCTTCCTGGCCTGTTTGCAAGGATGAGTCCTGGCCTCTTCTTCCTTCCCAGGTTCTTCTCCTCCTCCAGAGGTTTCAAAGGCCCCTCCTAGTTCTCCATCAATAGGGTTGCCAGCTCCAGGTTGAGAAATTCTTAGAGATTTGGGGAGTGGAGCCTGGAGAGGGTGGATTTTAAGGAGGAGAGGAATTCAGCAGAGTATAATGCCGTAGAGTCCACCCTCCAAAGCAGCCATCTTCATAATTCAGAATTCAGTCATAATTCTGAAAGATCTCCAGCTACCACCTGGAGGCTGGCAACCCTAATCTAAGGGTTGTTCTGGGCCTGCCGGCCTGCCTGGAAGCCTCTTATCACTGCTGACATCATGCTAGGTTGCCTAGATACTGCAGGGGCCAGTAAACCTGGGGTCGGAGGCAGCCCTGGCCCCAGACACCCTAGGCAAGATTGTGCTCTCAGTTTCTTATCCCACCAAGAGCAAGATTCGGATCCAGCAGCAACTTAAAGACCAACTAGATTTCCAGGGTTTGAGCTTTCGAGAGTCAAAGCTCCCTTCTTCCCTATCCCACCAAGCTTATGGAAGACTGATCTTCGTTTTGGCTTCTGGTGGCATTTGTGTATTGGGGGGGGGGGGGGGAGAAATTCAATCTGGAGTGGAAGAGGCTAAACTCAGCCAAGGAGCAGATGCTTTGAAGAGGCCAGAGCAAAAGCAATCAACCTTCTGGAGCACTTGAAAGCGCTGGGTTTGAATGGTGATTTACTAAACAGTCCCTGTGGGAAGGGAGGGTCAGAGACTGCTTTGTGGAGCCAACAGGAAGCCCTGCCCTGGGGTCCCCGCACGGCCACAGGGGTGGGGAGCCAGAATGCAGTAAACAAAAACGGGCAGGAAACCAGGGTGCGCCTCTTAACAAAAATGCCACAGGTTGTGCCCTGCTGTTGGCTGAGATCAGTGTGCAAGAAGACCTCGCGGAGGAGGCTCTGCATACACCGGGAGCTGAGTCAGCTGTGACCCTGAAGGTGCCACATGTATCACGAAACGCATCTCACCAGCCTTTTGTGCCGCCGGTATTTCTGGATGATGCGCTTCCGCTGCACCGTGATGAAGGCCACCCGCTGTCGCAGCATCTCGTTGTAGAGAAAGAGGATCCGCTTCTTTTCCCGCTGTAAAAAATGGGGGAGAGACCAGGTGGGAGAGCAGCAGGCTGTTGTTCTTAACCCAGATCAGCTGCTACCAAGGGATATGCATCACGCATCTGACGAAGAGAGCTGTGGTTCTCAAAAGCTGACACATCTGACAAAGAGAGCTGTGGCTCTCGAAAGCTGATGCATCTGACAAAGAGAGCTGTGGCTATCGAAAGCTTATGCTTCTGACAAAGAGAGCTGTGGCTCTCAAACGGTTATGCTTCTGATGAAGAGAGCTGTGGCTCTCGAAAGCTGATGATGCATCTGACAAAGAGAGCTGTGGCTCTCAAAAGCTGACACATCTGACAAAGAGAGCTGTGGCTCTCAAAAGCTGACGATGCATCTGCCAAAGAGAGCTGTGGCTCTCAAAAGCTGACACATTTGACGAGAGAGCTATAGCTCTCGAAAGCTGAAGATGCATCTGACAAAGAGAGCTGTGGCTCCTGAAAGCTTATTCTTCTGACAAAGAGAGATGTGGCTCTTGAAAGCTTATGTCACAATAAAGTTGGTTAGTCTTAAAGGTGCTACTGGACACTTTACTATTTTGCTACTACAGACTAACACAGCTAACTCCTCTGGATCTATGCAGCATATCGGTAGGGTTGACCCTTTTCATGGACAGAGGCTTATGTACATATACCATCAATGTGACAGGCAGAAACCAAAGGGATGGAGCTTCACCCCACAACACTGCATGCTGGGGAAATGCCTCACCTGTTGCATTGCATCTGAAGAGGATTTATCCGCTCCAGCATCCCAGTTTACCACAACTGCCAATTATCAGATGCCTCCAGCAAGCTCACATTCAAGGCATGAAGCCAACAGGAGTTCCTAACTTTGCCCCTCTCCCAACAAATGGTACTCAGAGGTATACTTCCTCTACAACTGGAGGCTCCATTTAGTTAACAGCCAGGGAAAGCACTCATCTCCTTCACCAATCTGTCCAATTCCCTTCCAAAGTCATCTAAAGCTGGGTGTGCAAAATGGGGTGCCGCAAAATTGGGTGGCAGAAGAAACTGTACCGTTTGCAGATGGAGAACAGCACAACAGAACGCCCCTCCCCACAGGAAAAAAGAAACAGAACTGTGGAGATGAAACAATTTTCTCCCTGATGTACTAGCTTTCTACATGCAAGGAGTTTTAACAGAATTGGGAGCATTCCAAAATACAGTCTCCTCAACCGATCCATTTCATTTGTGCACCTCATTCCACTTCATTGTTTTGTGTTTGTAAAAGGGGATTAGCCTTTGACATTTCATTTACTTACTGATGTTCTTCATTTATACCCTGCCTTTTCCCCTGTGAGAACCTAAAGTGGCTTGAATCATTCTCCTCTCCTCTACTTTATCCTCACAACACCCCTGTGAGGTAGCTAGGCTGGGAGGGAGGGATTGGCCCATGGGCACCCACTTCATGTGTCAGGGAGTTTCATAGGTTAACAGTGTGCTGTATGGAGAAGTACCTCCTGGCATCTCTTCTGAAACTTACTGCCCATCCATTTCATTGGATGCCAAGTTTTAGTACTATAGAAGAGGGCAGAGAAAGTTCTCTTGATCCATGTTCTCTATACCACGTATGTTTTCTTTAAAAAATAAAAGTTCTACCTGTTACATGGTTGAGAAAGGTGCAAAATCTCATTTGAAAAAAACCAGGGCGGATGCCCTACTGCTTCGTAGATGAGCACAGTACAAAGGGAGGCCCTGATAGGATCAGGAGACGGGGTCAGTTGGCTTGGCACCCTGACCTTGGGGAAATAGAAGGCAGCGATGACCCTTCGGATGCGGTAGACGTAAACCTGGACAATACACAGCAGGAACAAGGCACCCAAAGGGATGCTGCAAGACTGATACTGTGCTCTGGACATCCCTCGAGGTTCGGGCAAACATTCTGTAGACGACAGATGGGGAAGAAAGACGGGGTGAGACAGGGGTTCCAGTCTTCAAGGGAGAATTCAAGGGAGAGCAGCCAAGCCATTTTTCGGCTCCTTCGGCAGGACTTTTTTTCAGTGGGAATGTGGTGGAATGGAGTTCCGGCACCTCTTAAAAATGGTCACATGGCCAGTGATCTGCCCCCTGATCTCCAGACAGAGGGGAGTTTAGATTGCCCTCTGCACAGAGGGCAATCTAAACTCCCCTCTGTCTGGAGATCAGGGGGCGGGGCCACCAGCCATGTGACCATTTCCGCAGTGGGCGATTCAAACTTTAAAAAACTCCCCCCTTGTTCCAGATGACCCAAAGTGACATCATTGTGCGGTCTTGAGTTCCACCACCTCTTTTCCCAGAAAAAATAGCCCTGACCTTCGGCAAACGAGGACTTTGGTGCCCCTATTCAAAAGAGAGACATGGGAGAAGTCTAGAAGAAACATCCGTTCAAATTGAACCAGGTAAGCATCAAAATAAAAGAAGCTCTTCCAAAGCCCTCCATGGGCCATCGTAGCTGCTATGGAAGACCGGAGTCAACAGATGTGGAGGTTCTAGAAGCTGATTTACGTCAAGCTTCTATTCCAGCGAGCAGAAGAGGAGGACCCTTATTAAGTATTGAGACCAGAGGTTCAATTCAACATCTTTATTGGACAGGAACAGACCCAACAGAAGCCAAATATATACACATAAGGCACGCCCCCGTTTATACAACAACCAATGAAAAACACATAACGAGAATCCTTGATTTGCATTAACTATATCCATAATAACATACTTACAAGATTGTGACCGGTCTTTATTGGAGAGGACCGGTTAGCAGCTGCCAACAATAAACCACCAATAAGAAGAAAGACATTAGGAGCCTAGTGGTTATTGAAGCTAGCCCGATACATAACAATCCTCTTGCCTTTTTGGCCCACCCTCAAAGTCTGGCCATCACCTAGGATTGCCTGGTGGTCAAGCTAGCTCTGGCCCCGCCTGCACACGGGGACAAATTGCTGAGAAGAGGGACCAGAGGTATGCCATGTTCTGTGGTTCTCAGGCACTCCAAGATCAAACTAGCCAACCGGGCTGTTTGAGGAGCATGAATAGAATTAGGGGGAACGCCATTCCCATAATGAGTGGGACCCTCCCAAGAAGGGGATCAACTCAGAGCCAAGCTACAGGTGACGCCTGACACAGGTTGGACACTTGTCAGCTTCCCTCAAGTTTTGATGGGAAATGTAGGCATCCCGGTCTTGCAGCTGTAATGGAGAGCCAAGCTGTAAAACCAGGACGCCTACATTTCCCATCAAAACTTGAGGGAAGCTGACAAGTGTCCAACCTGTGTCAGGCATCGCTTGTAGCTTGGCTCTCAGAACAGTTAGCTCCAGGTGGAGCCTGCAGATCTCCCAGAACTGCAACTCATCTCCAGGCTATGGAGATCAGTTCCCCAGGAGAAAATGGCTGCTTTGGAGGGTTGAGATGTATGGCATTAAATATTGCTGAGATCTCTCCCCTCCCTAAACCCTGCCCTCCCTAGACTTCGCTCCCAAATCTCCAGGAATTTCCCAAACCAGATCTGGAAACCCGACCCAGAAAGGGAGAAAAATAACCCTTGCCTGCCCCTCCCAACTTACGCACATTGGTGGTCTCCATCACCATCTCCGAGGAGGTATTCAAGGCCCCGATGGTGCTACGGAGGAGTCGGGCCATCATCGTTTCCCCGCCGACGTTCACTTCCAGGTGGTGGCTGCCTGCAAGAAAGGGCGGGGGGGGGGGTCACAGGCAAGAAAAAAAAACCCCCTCCAAAGTCTTCTCCGCCCATTACTCATGTAGCTCATTTTCAAAAAAACAGAGATGCTGTTTAAGCTTTAAATTTTCGAGATAGTGTACGGTTATATACCAAGATGGGTAGCCGTGTTGGTCTGTCTATAGCAATAGAAAAGAGCAAGAGTCCAGTAGCACCTATAAGACTAACAAGATTTGTGGTAAGCAGGGGTCATTTCGTAGAAAAGGAGCTGGAGGAACTCATTAGCATAACTCATTAGTATATGCCACACCTCTTGCCATCACCGGAAGTGTGTCATTAGTATAACTGATTTGCATATGCCACACCCCCTGACGTCACCTATTCTGGCTGTTTTGGACCTAATCCTGGCCTTTCAGGGCTGAAATTGGGCCCAAAATGGCAAAAAGGGGCTGGAAATGGCCAAAAAGGGGCCCAAAATGGTCAGGATTGGGCCACTGATGAGTGGGAGAGTGATCCACCTCCCATCAGAGGCCCGATCTGGGTCGTTTTGGACCCAATCCAGGCCGAAACGGGCCCAAAATGGCCGAGAGTCAGGTGGGCGGGGCTACCTGACATGTGACCTCTTTGGGGAACTGCCAGAACTGCGTTCCTGTGCGTTCCCCCTCGAAATGAGCCCTGTAGGTATGAGCTTTCATGAGTCACACAGCTCACTTCTTCAGATAAGTATCTGAAGGTATCTGAAGAAGTGAGCTTTGACCAGGGCCGGATCTAGCGCTCCCGGCACCCGGGGCAATGCTTGCCAACGCGCGCACGCTCCTGACACGGCGTGATGACATCATTTTTTTTTTTTTTGAAAAAATTTTTATTGGGTTAGGATCAAATGTTTACACATTACAGTCAATATTCCCATTTCCCAATTTCTAACCCCCTCCCTTTCCCCCCCCCATTTTGTTGACTTCCAACAGTTTTCCAACCCTTTATCCCTTTTCCCTTACTCTTTATATATTCCTCTATCTAACAAATATATATTCTCCCTTTATTCTAAGCAATACTTCTTTAATACTCTGTACCCTGACTATGAGTCCCTTTTTCCATAATGGATAAACAATTTATCCCATTTTTCATTATTTCACTTTCAAATATTTCTATATATCATAAACTATGTAAACCATACATTCATATAAATGTATAAATCAGCCAGTTTAACTTATACTCTATATGTTATTCATTCTATCTTCTTCTTTCTATTTTAGTTATATTTGTTTACATTAGTATTTCTATTCCCCTTCAATCATAGATCTATATATGATATCAATCAATTTGACTCATATACAACTTCAAATAAACATATTCAGTATGGTACACTGTACGGAATCAAAAAGAAAATATTATTAGTTAATCAATCCTTATCGTTAACCCTTATGATTAATTATTTTCTATCAATATTCTATTTATTATTCTATATATATCAATCTAATATCATAACTGCTTAGAAATTCTCTTTTACCTCTTCTCCTCCCCGGTAAAGTCACCCCCCTCTACATTTTATTGTACTTCAGTAGTTCTCAAACTGCCACAGTTCTCCTCCCACCTCCCATTTCTTCTCCAAATATTGTTTCAGCTTCTCCCAGTCTGTGTTAAACTGTCCTGAGTCCAGGTTTCTCAATTTTCTTGTCATTTTGTCCATTTCTGCCATATACAGCAATTTGTGGATCCAATCTTCAATGGTTGGCACTTCTTGTATTTTCCATTTTTGCGCATACAAAAGTCTAGCTGCTGCCGTCATGTAAAATATCAACGTCCTATGATGGGCTGGAATTCCCTCCATTCCCAAGTTTAGTAGCAGGAGTTCTGGGTTCTTATTAATTTGAAATTGTAAAATCTCACTCATTTCTCTTATTATTTCCCCCCAGTACTGCCTAGCTACCTCACACGTCCACCACATGTGGTAGAGGGAGCCCTCATGCTTCCTGCATTTCCAGCATTTATTAGAAGTGTTCAAATTCCCTAGCGCAATCTTCTTTGGTGTCATGTACCAACGGTAAATCATTTTGTAAATGTTCTCTTTAATACTAGTGCATGTCGTTGTCTTCATTGTAGTCTTCCACAAGTATTCCCATGCCTCCATTGTTATTTCTTTGTTGAAATTTATGGCCCATTTCACCATTTGTCCTTTAACTATTTCATCCTCAGTATACCATTTCAGCAGTGCTTGGTATACCTTAGATATTCTTTTCTTTTCCTCTTTAAGAAGGGTCTGCTCTAGTTCCGAGTTTTCTGTTCGTATACCTCCCTTTACAGAGTCCGAGTTATATAAATCTCTAATCTGTCTATACTGGAACCAATCATAATAAGGTGATAGTTCCTCCTGAGTCTTTATTCTGAGTTTAGATTCTTCAGTTCTAGTTATTTCTTTATAAGTTAGACATTGTTGCTCATTATCAACAGCTCTCGGATCTATCACCTCATATGGAACTACCCACAAAGGGGTTCCTTCTTCCAGATAGATTCTATACTTCTTCCAGATTATATATAAACTTCTCCGTATATAGTGATGCAGGAACATCGAGTTCGCCTTTACTTTATCATGCCATAAGTATGCGTGCCATCCAAATATTTTTTTATATCCCTCTAGGGCTAGTAATTTCTTATTCTTTAGCGTCATCCACTCCTTCAACCACACCAAGCAAATTGCGTCATGGTAAAGTCTTAGATTAGGCAGTTGCATTCCGCCTCTTTCCTTTGCATCTTGTAAAACTTTCATTTTCACTCGAGGCTTCTTGCCTGCCCATACAAAGTCTGATATTTTCCTCTGCCATTTCTCAAATTGCTTAGAGTCACTGATGATTGGTATTGTCTGTAGCAAAAACATTACTCTTGGTAACACATTCATCTTAACTGCTGCAATCCTTCCCAACCATGACAAATTTAGTCTGTTCCATTTAATCAAATCTCTCTCTATCTGAGTCCATAGTTTTTCATAGTTGTTTTTAAATAAGTCTATATTCTTAGCAGTCAGTTCGATTCCCAAATATTTCACCTTACTTGTTACTTCACAATCCGTTATTTCCGTTAACAATTGTTGTTTCTGCTTAGTCATATTTTTGCATAGTATCTTTGACTTCTTTTTATTAATATAAAAACCTGCCAAGTCTCCGAACTCCTTAATCTTATCTATCACTTTTGGCATGTTCTCCAATGGGTCTTCTACAATTAACATTATGTCATCCGCAAATGCTCTGACCTTATATGAATAGTCCTTGATTTTAATTCCTCGAATTTTTTCATCTTGTCGTATTTGTATCATCAGGATCTCCAATACCAAAATGAACAGCAGTGGAGACAACGGGCAACCTTGTCTTGTTCCTTTACTTATAGTCAATTTCTTAGTCGCTTCATCATTCACCACAATTGCTGCAGTCTGGTCTCTGTAAATTTCCTTAATTGCTCTAATGAATCTTTCTCCCAATTGTAGCTTTTCCATAGTGGCAAACATAAAGTCCCAGTTTAAATTATCAAACGCCTTTTCAGCATCAACAAAGAAGAAACCAACCTCTTTGTCACAACGCTTGTCATAATATTCAATAGCATTAATCACTGTCCTTAAATTGTCTCTGATTTGTCTGTCTGGCAAAAAGCCTGCTTGTTCCTCCTCAATGACTTCCGTAAGCCACCCCTTCAGTCTCTCCGCCAGTATCTTCGCAAAGATTTTATAATCATTGTTAAGTAGCGATATAGGTCTGTAGTTTTTCACATTAGTCAAGTCTTGGCCCTCTTTGGGGATCAATGATATATTCGCTTCATTCCAGGTATCTGGAATCCGCTGGTCCTTTAAAACTCCATTGATCACCTCTTTTAGGAATGGTGCCAGTTCATTGGCCATTACCTTATAAAATTTCGCTGTAAGTCCATCTGGCCCTGGCGCCTTTCCTAGATTTGCAGATTGTATTGCCTTGTTTAGTTCCTCATCTGTTACTTCACTGTTCAGTTTATTTCTCCAAGCTTCCGAAATTACTGGAAGTTTCATTTTCTCCAAATATAACGCTATTGACTCTTTATTTACCTCTTTCTTATTATACAACTTAGCGTAGAATTTGTAAAAGGCTCTACTAATGGTAGTCTGTTCCAAATACGTTTTATTATCTTCGCAAATTCTATTTATTATTTTCTTTTCCCTTCTCTTCTTCAGTTGCCATGCCAAATACTTCCCAGGTTTATTTGCACCTTCAAACGCTTTCTGATTCAATCTTTTAAGATTCCACTCCAATTCCTTATTATTCATTGCTGTTAACTGTTCTTGAAGTATTTTAATTTCCTGATATAATTTCTTTTTCCCTGGTCTCTTTTTTAACTGTATTTCTTTGGCTTTTATTTTCTCCTCAATCTCTTGTCTTTTCTCCTCTTTCTTTTTTCTTGCTCTACCATTTAAGTCCATTAGTATGCCCCTTATAACCGCCTTATAAGCGTCCCAAACTTTGTCAGTTGGTACTTCTTTATTTACGTTGTATTGTATGAAGAACTTTGTCTCTCTTCTCAACATCTCCATATTCTCTCCTTCCTGTAGCAAGTCCTCATTTATTCTCCATGCTTTCCTTTTTCTCCTTTTCCCTAATTTCCACATGATTGGATTATGATCTGAGCCTACCATCGGCATTATTTCTACCTCCTTAGTCCATAACGCTAAGTCTTTTGAGGCCCAGATCATATCAATTCTTGATAGTGTACAGTGCCTTGCAGAATAAAAAGTAAATTGTCTACTTTTAGGATATTCTCTTCTCCATACATCTTCTAAAGTCTCCTGTTGTATCAAGTCAAAAAAGAGCTTTGGTAATAGTCCTCTTTTCTTTTGTGCAGTTGTTGTCTTTTTATCTAATTCCAAGTTCATCACTCCATTGAAGTCTCCGGCAAGAATTATCTGGTCGTATGAAAGATCATCTAGTTGCTTCCTCAAATCCTCAAAGAAGCTTTCCTTTGCACCGTTAGGTGCATAAACTCCGACTACCAACACTCTCTTTAAGTCCCAAATACATTCCACTGCAATAAACCTGGCTTCCACATCTTTCATTACAAATTTTGGCTGTAGCTCCTCTTTTATGTACAACACCACTCCTCTTTTTTTCTTGTTGGAGGCCGCTACAAATTCTTTGCCCAATTTTCCTGATTTTAAATATTTTACATCCTGCTTTCTGATATGGGTCTCTTGCAAACAAACAATGTCACATTTTTGTTTTAATAGCCAGTGGAAAATATTTTTTCTCTTATTCGGTGAGTTTAGTCCATTTACATTCCAAGATAAAACTTTACACTCCATATTCATAGTCTTGTTGGTAAGTCTTTTTCATTGTCCCTTATAAATCGCTCCATCTCTCGCTCAGATCTGATGCGCTTTTTGGCCCCTCCAAACTCAAAGGACACACCTTCTGGTAACTCCCATCTGTACCTGATTTTCATGTCCTTCAAGATCTGAATTAACACTTTGTATTTTTTCCGATCTGATAACACTGACCTGGGTAATTCCTTCATTATGATAATCGTCTTGCCATCAATCTCCAATGGATCTTGAAACTGTTTTGTCACAATCTTCTCTTTCATATTTCGTGTCGTAAACTGCACAATCACGTCTCTTGGTAATTTCCTCTGGGTTGCAATTCTCGAGTTCACACGATATGCCACATCTAGGATAGCCACAACTTCCTCCTCCTCCTTCCCCAGGTATTCAGCTAACACCTCAGTCATCTGTTCTTGCGCTGATTTTCCTTCCACTTCTGGCAAGCCACGAAAACGTAACTGCTTCTCCATGTGTTTAGTTTCTGCAACTGACATTCTCCCCCTCATCAGTCTCATCTCTGTTTGTTGCGTGTCTGCTAAGTTCTCCATCGCGTCTTCTACTGTTTTAACTCTCTGCTGCGTTCCTTGTAGTTCACTTTGTATTGTTTCCATACCTTTTTTCACTTCTGACAGCTCCGATTTTACTGTCTGTGTGACCTCTTTAACCTCTTTAATCAGCTCCAATTTCGTGTCCTTAAGTTCTTTAATCACATCTAAAAGTTTTTTATCCAGGTTTTCTATTGCCGATTGCCACTCTTTTTTTGACATCGTGGGGCTTGCTTTGGCTCGCTCCCACGAGTCCGCTCTCTTCCTTAACTCCGTGGCGTAAAATTTAATGTCCTTTTATTTCAAATGTCCCGGTCTTCTTACAAAAATTAAATTTTAAAGAGTCCAAAATGTCGGGCGTCTTTTCTCTATGGTTTCTCTATGATTTTGCAAACCAAGATGGCCTACTTCCTTTTCCGCTGAGGCCGCGACCCTTCCCCTTTCAAAGATGGCAATTCCCTTCTTCCTGCCCTCCAGCAAGGGCCGCTTCTCTCCAGCAACTCTATTGTTGTTACGCACTTCCTGTCTCCCAACTTCCCACAGTAGGTCTCGCGATGGTGTCTTTTTCTCACAGCTCCATAACCGCAAGTATTCAAAACAATAGTCCAATTCCTTTAATAACTTCTTTAAACTGAGTCTCTTTTCAAATACAACTCTTGCCGAGTCTTCCCCTCTTTATCGTTAGCCTGTTGCAGTTTGAAAATCTACTTTTATTCCTCTCTGCTTTAATCAATCTGTCCCGTAACAGAAGATAGTGATCTTTACCTTCTCATTCACTTTTCTCGGGTTGTAATCGCTGTTTCGATTTTAACTTCTCCTCTCCGTTTCTTCCCCCAATCGAAGCTTGGGTATGTAGGTCTTATGCCAGCCGAATTGGCCCCAGAACTGCTGCAGAGATTGTAGCCGACCCGTCGCAGGGTGGGACCTCAAGGATCGGGAGGGGACCCGTTGTGTAGAGCCCCCCCTCGTCCGAGATCTAGCACACCCTAGGGTCTTGAGCGTTCTTTGCCTGCTCTCCGCCTGAGAGCAGTCGGCCGCGGGCTATTTTTCCCCCGCCGGCCACTTAAAACGGCAGTCCGGTCAGCTCCGCAAATGGAGCTGCGTCAGACCTCCATGAAGCCCAAACCGGAAGTCTGAAGCCCAAACCGGAAGTCGAAGCCCAAACCGGAAGTCGAAGCCCAAACCGGAAGTCATTTTGATGATGTCATCACGCTGCGCACTGGAGGCAGCGCGGGGGGCTGAGAAGTTGCCCGCGCCATTCGCTTCAGAAGCGAATGGCGTGGTCGGCTTTGCAGCCCCCCCCACGCTGTCTTTCGCCTGCCCTATGGGACAGGGGGCGACCACCTTGCCACGCGCCCCCTGTCCTGCGGGGCAAGCAAAAGGCAGCGCGGCTGCCCATGCTGCCGCCTGCACGCTCTGGGAGCTGCTTCCGGCGCCCCCTCCCTGGCGGCACCGGGGGCAGACTACCCCCCTGCCCCCCCTCTAGATCCGGCCCTGGCTTTGACTCACGAAAGCTCATACCTTACCACAAATCTTGTTAATCTTATAGGTGCTACTGGACTCTTGCTTTTTTCTACTGCTATAGATATATATGTTATTTAACTTGACTAATATAATATAACTAATAGAACACAATTTATTACAGCCAGAATTAAAAAGCTTTTTAGGTTATCATATCTTATATATAATCAGTTGGATGAAAGATAAGTATAGTAACCAACATTGGCATAAAATATTTTAAAATATAATACAAAACAGCTTGTAGTCATCTTAATAACGAGATTTATCCGGAGAGACGAAATATTTTGGAGAATGGTTGTGTTACAATTTGAATGTGATGTATAAATGTTATTGAGTTATTGTATTGTATTTTTAACCGTCCTTGTAAGGTGCATCTTAACTTTCCTTCAATTATAATTGTTATTCCCTTTTCCTTTTTTCTTTCTGGATCCTATTATTAGAAAATAAAATATAATATTAAAAATCACTGTTATTTTTTCAGCTGAGCAATAAAGATCACCCCTGGCTAGGGTTGCCAGCTCCATGTTGGGAAATTCCTGGAGATTTGGTGGTTAGAGCCTGGAGAAAGTAGGGTTTGGGGAGAGGAAGAAAGAAAGGTATAGTTTCATAGAGTCTGCCCTCCAAAGCAGCCATTTTCTCCAGATGAATTGATCTGTTGCCTGAAGATCAGTTGTAATCCCAGGAGTTCTCCAGCCACCACCTGGAGGCTGGCAACCCTATGGGCTCTAGCAAAATGCTATTGTTTCCCAATTGCATCAGAAGTGGCGTCATCAGCCAAGGATGATGTTCGTAGGTAGGTGCCCCCTACCCCCTCCTCCTGCCGGTTGCCAGGAGGAACACAGCAACCCAAATAAGAGCACTGTACGTGCGTTGAAAGTGTATTATCCAACATGTGCCAAAGCAGCCAGTCTTCTCTGCCAAACTGGAAGCAGGTCAGCAGAAGGACGGAGGACGAATTGCGCCAACAATGAGTCCCTTCTGCTCTGATTCTGAGAACCTTCAGAACGAAAAACTCATTTATTAATTTGTCAGGCCCTGTTTTTGTGCGTGTGCTCTACCGGCAAAGATGCATCCAATACATTCAGGCGGATATCATTTCTGAAAGCTGAAGGTGAAATTTCAGAAGCTGAAACCTGAAAGATCCCGTTCCACTGAATGCTGAAGGATGCCCCAAACGGAATACAAGGATGGTGATTTATGAGAGACAGGTATCCCCAGGGCTTTTTTTCAGCTGGAACGCAGTGGGACGGAGTTCCGGCACCTCTTGGAAATGGTCACATGGCTGGTGGCCCCGCCCCCTGATCTCCAGATAGAGGGGAGTTTAGATTGCCTTCTAGAGGGCAATCTAAACTCCCATGTGGAGATCAGGGGGTGGGGCCACCGGTCATGTGACCATTTTTGCCGAGGGCGATTTAAACTTTAAAAACTCCCCCTTTGTTCCAGCTGACTCAAAGTGACATCATTGTGAGGTCCTGAGTTCCACCACCTCTTTTCCTAGAAAAAAACCCCGGGGTATCCCAAAACGGGGAACATCTGGAAATCGAGATTGCAGCAGCGTGTGGAAGTTTACTGCTGTTCTGGAGAGACTGAACAATGAATGGAATGCATTACCTGCTTCAACTCCATCTCTGGCTCAGGTTCAAGGCACAGAAGCTGCGCAGAATGGAGGGGAACGCAGGCCTCCCTTCCGGGGCGGGGGAGAACAGCGTGGTTCCAAGGGTCACGCACTTACTGCGGAAAGAGTACTCCACAAAGGAGTGGTGTCGGATGGCGCTGAATATGTTGTATAGCAAGTAATCGAGGCAGAAAGCCAACAGCAGGAAGATCAACGATGGCAGGCAGCCCAGTAGCTCCGACATCTGGAAAAAAGCGAGATGAAAAAGCTTGGAGCGGCCCTGATATGGAAAAGGCAAGCCGGGGAGGGGAGGGACTGAAACGTGGGCAATACAGAGGGGTTAGGGGAATGCTAGCTGTTGAGTTGAAAAGAGCCTGATGCGAATCATCCCTCCGTTTATTTGGAACAGGGGTCAGCATATCTGCAGGACATGGGCCAGATGCAGCCCACAAGGAGATCCTATCCAGCCAGGCTCGGTCAACACCAGATTAAATCGGGTCTGGGAGAACAAGATTCCCCCCACACCTAGGGTTGCCAGCCTCCAGGTGGTGGATGGAGATCTCCCGGAATTACAACTGGTCTCCAGGCCACAGAGATCAGTTCCCCTGGAGAAAATGTCTGCCTTAGAAGGTGGACTCTATGGAATTATCGCCAGTTGAAGTCCCTCCCCTCCCCAAACCCCGCCCTCTCCAGGCGTCACCCCCAAATCTCCAGGAATTTCCCAACCAGGAGCTGGCAACCCTACCCACACCTGCTCACACACCCTGGGTACCACACAGGTTGGGAAATTCCTGGAGATATCAACCTCCTAGTGGGGCCTGGAATTCTCCTCGGAATTACACCTCATCTCTAGACTATAGAGATCACTTCCCTCGCAGGAAATGGCAGCTTTGGTGGGTGGACTCCAGGGCTCATTTCGAGGGGGAACGCGCAGGGACGGAGTTCTGGCAGTTCCCCAAAGAGGTCACATGTCAGGTGGCCCCGCTCATAGGGTTGCCAGCCTCCAGGTAGTGGCTGGAGATCTCCCGGAATTACAACTGGTGTCCAGGCCACAGAGATCAGTTCCCCTGAAGAAAACGGCTACTTTGGGGGGGTGGACTCTATGGAATTATGCCATGCCAAGGTCTTTTCCCTCCCCAAACCCCACTTTCTCCAGGGTTCTCCAGGTTTCACCTCCAGTTCTCCAGGAATTTTCCAACTTGGAGCTGGCAACCCTACCCGCCCACCTGACTCTCAGCCATTTTGGGCCCGTTTCAGCCTGGATTGGGGCCTCTGACGGGTGGTGGATTACTCCCCCGCTCATCAGCGGCCTGATCCTGACCATTTTGGGCCCCTTTTCAGCCGTTTTCAGCCCCTTTTGGCCATTTTGGGCCCAATTTCGGCCCTGAATGGCCAGGATTGGGTCCAAAACAGCCAGGATAGGTGATATCAGGGGGTGTGGCACACGCAAATCCGTTATGCTAATGACACACTTCCAGTGATGGTGAGGGGCGTGGCATATGCTGATGAGTTATGCTAATGAGTTCCTCCAGCTCTTTTTCTACAAAACGACCCCTGGTTGACTCTATGGCATGAAATGCCTTGCAAGCCCCCTCCCCTTCCCACAGTCCACCATTCCCATGAATCCCATTCAACGTGCTGATTAAAGGCCTCGTCACCCAACCCCAACTTTCCCACCATCTGCGTAGGTCCCTGCCCACACATCTCGCCCATTCACCACATTCTTGGTCTCCGCTGGCTGGAACGTGAGATGGTAGGGATCGATATAACCAGGAAGCTCAGCTCGGCGCAAAGGAAGCAGAGTGCGTTTCTTCTGGAAAATTATGGAGGAAAGAGTTTGGGAAACAGCGATCAGTGGGGGCAATGGGCCTATGTAGGGTTGCCAGGTCCAGGCTGGGAAAATCCTGGAGATTTGGGGGGTGGAGCCTGGAGAGGGTGGGGTTTGGGAGGGGAGGGGCCTCAGAATGGTATAATACCATAGAGTCCACCCTCCAAAGCAGCCATTTTCTCCAGGGGAACTGATCTCTGTCACCTGGAGATCAGTTGGAATTCTGGGAGATCTCCAGCTACCACTTGGAGGATGGCAACCCTAGGCCTATGGGATGTGGCACTTCAAATCTGGCTCAAGTCTCTCTCATGTGGCTCTGTCTGCTCTAGGGTTGCCAGCCTTCAGGTGGTGGCTGGAGATCTCCCAGAATTACAACTGATCTCCAGGTGACAGAGATCACTTCCCCTGCAGAAAATGGCTGCTTTGGAGGGTGGACTGTATGGCATTATACCATTCTGAGGCCCCTCCCCAAACTCTGCCCTATCTAAGCTCCACCTCCGAAATCTCCAGGAATTTCCCAGCCTGGACCTGGCAACCTTAGTCTGCTCTGCTCTGCTCTCTCTAAAATTGGTGGTCCCTTACCATATTTGGCAGCAGTATGCTTTATGGCAGTTTTACAACAGTATTTCAGCATTAGGCCCATTGCTTTTTGGTCAGTAAAAAAGACGCCAGTTATAGAGTTGCCAGCTGCCAGGGGATCACTGGAGATCTCCTAGAATTACAGCTGATCTCCAGGTAGAGTTAGAGTTGCCAGCCTCCAGGTAGTGGCTGGAGATCTCCCGGAATTACAACTGGTCTCCAGGCTACAGAGATCAGTTCACCCGGAGAAAATGGCTGCTTTGGAGGGTGGACTCTATGGAATTATACCATACCAATGTCTTTTCCCTCCTCAAACCCCACTTTCTCCAGGTTTCTCCAGGTTTCACCCCCCAGATCTCCAGGAATTTCCCAACTTGGAGCTGGCAACCCTAGGTAGAGTTCCCAGGTGTCTGCCAGCGGCACAGAGGTAGTGTGTCGTGCATGCGCTCCCTAGGGGCGTGGTGATGTCAGTTCTAGAAGTTATGTCATCACGCTGACTGAAAAGGACAAGCCAGAAAGTCCTAAGTTCTTTTGCCATTTGTTTTGTACAGCTTTGCCTTGGAGTTTCTAGATAAATTCGCAAACACAGAAAAGTTTGGCTGGATTGGTCTCACGGCATAAGAGCCACAAGCTCCGCCTCAGTTTCCCCAGGCAATCCAATGCCTGCCACCCAAAAGAATAGGGCCTCTAGCTTCTTGCTTCCTCTCTCTGAACATCCGCTGACCAGAGTCACCTGTAACAGGAATCCTCCCAGCCCTGGCTGTAACTCCGCCATCCCTGAACGCTCTCACCTGCTTCCGCCGCCGGGCATCAATCTGCCGAAAATAGCGGGTGATGTAAATATTGTCGAAGCGGACATCTTGGTTGTAACTATTGGTGTAGGAATATGCCCTTGGAAAGAGATGAGAGAGGTGAGAACAGGTCGGCTCTCGGCAGTGCTGAGGGTGGGAAATCACTCCAGCCCTGTCTGTCGGAATTCCCCTTACTGATCCCACCAAGCCCCTCCCATTAACTCCACCTGCCGCCTGCCACCTGAGACCCAGGTTGCATTTACAAACAAAAAAGCAAGCCTCTAGCCCTCATGGTTTGGGACCAAGACCCAGGGGACTCTCTTTGCCAAAGATTGCAAAGGTACTGAGCAAGGCTTCTGCGAATCAGGGACCTGTGCCTCTCCACCACTCAATGGGTACTATTTCTTATCCCCCCTCACTCCCCGCTTACTGGCACACCTGTTGTGTGCCCAGCTCCCAAGTCATACGGGACACCTGGAAATTCCATTGTGCAAGATGCGTCAAGGTGAATTGGAGCAGCACAGAATTCCCTGATGATCTCATGAAGTAGATTTAGACTATGTTGGATGATGGATGGATCTAATTCAGGCCTAGGGTTGCCAGGTCCCCTTACCCTCCTGGTGGGAGGGGGGAGACCCAGCACTCACCTTTTCAGAGTACCTGGCACGATGACGGCTGAGAGTGACGTCATTACACAGGCCCGGGAATACTGCTAGGCTTCAGGCTAGACTGATTTGGGCCCCTAAACAGGCCTAACTGGCCCGGCACCAATCCCAGGTAGGGTTGCCAGCCTCCAGGTGGTGGCTGGAGATCTCCCGGAATTACAACTGATCTCCAGGTGTCAGAGCTCAGTTCCCCTGGAGAAAATGGCTGCTTTGGAGGGTGGACTCTATGGCATTGTACCATTCTGAGGCCCCTCCCCTCCCCAAAACCCGCTCTCTCCAGGCTCCACGCCCAAAATCTCCAGGAATTTCCCAACCTGGTCCTGGCAACCCTAATCCCAGCACCTACATGATGACATCACCCCGGGAGTGACATCATTGCATTGCTCCGGCAGTGCACCCTGGGAAGCCCGTTCCAGCACCTTTTCCCCCACTGGCCAGGTGAGTGGTGGCGGGGGGAGAAGGCTGGGAGTGGGGAATCCCTTGCTCCCATCGGGGGGGGGGCAGCAACTCTAGATCCGACTACAACAGTCAGATCTTGGGATTTGACCTGAACTTTTAGAGTTCTTCTTAGCCATCTGGAGGAGTAAAATCTCAGGGTGAAGAAGAAGTAACAAGGTAAAATGTGACCGCTTGTCAGGCTCTGCCAGGTAGATCCCCAATTACTTCACTGAAGACACTTCAAGAGTCCAGTAAAAGTTTCTTTGTTAGAGATCCATCAGTATCAGTGCACTTAGACTACAGCATTGGCAGAAGTGACATAAAGGGGAAAAGCAATGTTAGTTATAGGGCAAAGTTCCCACCCTGAGATAAGGACTGTTAGAATTTAGGCGTGCAGGGCTTAGGAGGTTGGAGGGAGCAGGGAAAGGGAAGACAAGGATGAGCTCATTTCATGTCTCCGGGACATACAGTTCCAGCCGGCATTTCAAGGACACTTTCCCATGCCAGTCGAGAAAGTGAAAGCAGCCACCTGCAAGATAAGCGGCTCATGGCTACACAGTCATACAGTTGCACAGATAGTTCTTTACACATTCTCAGAGGCCCAGAGCATAGAGCACAGAGACTAATAGACATACATGGCAGATAAGCAGGGCGCATCTGACACTATTTTTTGCAGAGCTTGATGAGGGCTGTTGCCGTTCACGTTACCCTTTTACCATTAGGCTCTATCCTTGGGCCAGTAGTACGGTTTCCAGCTCCAGGTTTGGAAATTCCTGGAGAAATGGGGGGGTGGAGCCTTGAGAGGGTGGGGTTTGGGGAAGGGAGGGGTTATAAGGCCATAGAGTCCCCCCTCCAAAGTATCTATTTTCTCCAGGGGAATTGACCCCTGTCAGCTGGAGATTGGTTGTAATGCTGAGATTTCCAGCCACCACCTGAAAGCTGGCAACCCTAGTCACTAGGTTCCCCCCAACCCACCCAACACTTCCCTGCTGCAAGGCTCCACCCCAATTCACTAGGCTCCTCCCAATATTTTTTGCACCACCCCTTAGGTCCCAGGATCTTCCCCTCGAATGCCCGAAGATTTGGCCATCCTAGATTGGACCGGCAGCCACTCTCAAAGGCTATTTAAATTGGAGAGCGCTGCACACTGAACCTTGGGCATGCCAAGCACATACCCTGCCACTGCGCCAGGGCCCTTCCCATTAAGGCCCCGCCTTCCCTGCCCCACTTGTACTCACGAGGCGAAAACGACGATGAAAGTACAGGAGAGCAAGACGCGGAGCACAGACATGGAAGTGCTGATGCGGCCGCCTTGCAGAGCCACCTGTTCGTTGACCTCGTCCACGAGGTGTTCGTGGGAGACGTTGGCACCTACCAGCATCGACTGGTGTTCTTCCTGGGATGGACAAAGAGGCAGAAGGAGGGGCTGTCTCCCTAAGCCCCCAGACCCAGGGCATACGCTTTGGCGGCTGGGCTAGCAAAGGGCCCACCCACCTTGATCACTAATTCAGTGCTGAAGTCTTGGTTTAGGCTGTCGACGGAGTCGTTGACGCGGTCATAGGTCTGGCCAAAGTTCCCGTCCACCGGAATCTTGTCACGGCACCAAGCATGCATAACTGGCAAAAAGGAGAGGGGTGGAGGAATGGGTCAGAAGGCCTAGTTCTCGCTGCAGGCGTAGAAACCCGAGCCTTAGAATTGGGCACGGAGGGGGGGCTCCTGTGGCTGAAATACAAAAGAAATCCGAATAGGTAGGAAGCTAGAAACTATTTCCTTACTCAACAAATACTTCTATTGTGGGATTCCCTGCCAGCGGTGCTAGCGATGGCCACGAGCAGACCCGATGTGATCGTTATCATGTTTAAAGGGAAACTTCATATCTAGAGGTAGCGAACCTGTGAAACCCAGTGCAAAGGGGCAATATCAAGGCAAGGCCTCAGCTTCTGTGCCCTGTTTGTTGCCCCCCTGCCAGGCCAACTGGCTGTCCACTGTGAAACTGGATACCGGACTAGATGGATCACAGATCTGATCCAACAGAGCTCTTCTTCTCTTCTTACGTCAGAGAGAAGAGCCTAGTGCAGACGAATACAAAAGAAACCCCTGCAGATAGAAAGCCAGCATGTTAGTGAGGGGGCATTTTGTGCAGATCAAATGCTCCTCCAAACAAAAAACTCCTTACGGACAGAAAGCTAGCCTGTTAAAGGAAACGATTCTAGCAGAGATGGCTGCTCCTCTATTCAAAAGATTGCCTGCAGGCAGAAAACTGACATGTCTAGACTAGCTTTCTCCCAGCTGATTTTTGAAGGGCTAAATTAGGAATCTGGCCTTTGGCACTTACCTGGTCTGTAAATGCATTTTCCTTACACCAAGCTAGCCCATTGGGTTGCCAAGTTCATCCCCATCTCTTTTGCCCGGCATCCATTTCCCAGGGTCTTAAGCAGAGAAAGTCCTTTCCCAATACCTGCAAACTGAGATCAGGTGCTCTGCCCCTGAGTCAATGTTTCACCCCAGCCCAGACAGCTGGCTTACAGCAAGACAGGCTAGATCAGCAGGATCTCTCACATGAACAGACAAGCACCTGAATTTGCCTTATACTGAACCAGAACATCAGTCCATCAAGGTCAGTATTGTCTACTCAAACTGGCAGCCGCTCTCCAGGGTCTCAGGGGGAGGTCTTTCACATCATCTACTCAGTATCGTCTACTCAGACTGGCAGCCGCTCTCCAGGGTCTCAGGGGGAGGTCTTTCACATCATCTACTCTGTATCGTCTACTTAGACTGGCAGCCGCTCTCCAGGGTCTCAGGGGGAGGTCTTTCACATCATCTACTCTGTATTGTCTACTGAGACTGGCAGCCCTCTCCAGGGTCTCAGGGGGAGGTCTTTCACATCATCTACTCAGTATTGTCTACTGAGACTGGCAGCCCTCTCCAGGGTCTCAGGGGGAGGTCTTTCACATCATCTACTCAGTATTGTCTACTGAGACTGGCAGCCCTCTCCAGGGTCTCAGGGGGAGGTCTTTCACATCATCTACTGCCTGGTCCTTTTAACTGGAGGTGCTGGGGATCGAACCGTGCAAGCAGATGCTCTACCCCTGAGCCACAGCCCTTCCCTGTTATGCTCAAGAGATATCAAACAGGCCTTCAGATATAAAATTAGCCTTTAATTCGCTTTTAGACTTAGGTCTTGGGAAAGCTGATCTCTTCTCAGGAAGAGAAAAGCAATCGAGACCTGAGTGTGGCCATTTGTGCTGATTGTCATCCCGTGATGGAGAAATGGATGTTTTTCTACCCTTTCAGGGGCCTCATAAGGCCTGGGCTCGTGGGTGACATGACACGGGTTTGGGGTGCTACACAGCCTGGCGAGAGGCTGGTCCTAACTCAGGAGCAAGGGAGGGAATTGACCTCTCTGAACAAGGGTTTAAAAGATCTGCCATCCTTTGTATGTTGTTGTTCATCTGGGGACTGGAGGGGGTGGTAGGAGAGTGGCTTGTCTCTACTCTGACACTCCAAAAAAATATGCACACATCCAAGTGTTGCCAGCCTCCAGGTGATCGCTGGAGATCTCCTGGGATGACAATTGATTTTCATATGACAGACATCCATTTCCCTGGAGAAAATGGCTAACTTAGGGCCAAACTATAAGTGACGAATGACACAGGTTGGACACTTGTCAGCTTCCCTCAAGTTTTGATGGGAAATGTAGGCAGCTTGGCGGAATGTTGGCCAAGCGACAGTTGAAAAATCCATTGGACAGCAGTCGGAGAGCCAAGCTGCAAGACCAGGATGCCTACATTTCCCATCAAAACTTGAGGGAAGCTGACAAGTGTCCAACCTGTGTCATTCATCACTTGTAGCTTGGCCCTTAGAAGATGGATTCTATGGCATTATACCTTGCTGAACTCCCTCCCCTTCCTAAATCCCGCCCTTCCAAGGCTCCACCAAATCTCCAGGAGTTTCCCAACCTGGAGCTGGCAACCCTATCCCATCCTGAAGGATACTAACTTTAGTAACTCTCAAGTGCTGTAGCCAGACATTAGTAATTTCCTTTCCTTTTCATATTTAGCTACTTCATGGGATACGCCTTCCTGCATATTGTGTGCTCTCTGTCTTTTATATTCTCATGTAATTCAATAAAGATCTTTCTTTGGTTAAGAACAAAGCTGTGACAAAAGGTATACTTGTTCAGCCATCTTCCTAACCGCTCATCCATTTGCTAGTTTTTGTGCACGGCCAGAGGTTCATCAGTTTCCAAACAGCTGGTGAAGACTGGAGCCTATAACGTTTGGTGGTGGAAAAGACTAAAGGGAAATATCACCAGGAGGAAAAAAGGGAAGTCCCCCCTGGGCATAATACCTCCCATGAAGCCACAGCCCTTCTCCAGGGTCTCAGGTGCACCATGGTCATGCCTAGCTATAGATCCTTCTGACTGGTGATACCAAGGACTGGACTTTTTGCTTGAAGAGCAGATGTTCTACCTATGAAAAGCCCAGCCCGACAATATCAGCTGACCTTGGGATGCCCCACTTCTGGATCTGGGCACAGCCCCAGCCCGTCCTCATCCCTGGGTACCCAAACTGTGCCAGCATTGGTTCCGGGGAAGCTGACATCACTCTGTCCAAAGCCCCAGCAAAAAAGGGACCAAACTACACATTACGTTTTGTGGAACGAGTCAAGTCCGTCTTCCTCGAACTTGATTTATTTCCCCTGCAGCCACACATCACTTGCAGGAAACAGCATTTTAAAGATCTACAGGAGCCCAATTCGGTATTGGGCTGCCGCATGGGGCGGGGAGAGGTTCCTGCCTTCCCCCCCCCAAGCCGTTTTTCTGGCCCTCCTGCCCCCTCTGCCTCTCCCTCCCCCCTCCAACCATTCCAGCCTATACTAAATATCTAACAGTTCCTTGCTACTGTAAAGCATTCATGCTCGCACGCCTGAATGCTACCCTACACGGGAGATACTGTAATTTGCCTTATTCGGACAGACACTGCCAATGTGATTTGAAAAAAGGCTGACATTCTTTCCCGTATGATATTGGAATGTCCTCATTATAACTTTCATCACGAATTACGGATTGCCCCTATTTTAACTAAATTACCTCTTACCGTATTAAAAGATAATATAATTCCCTATCTGCTGGTAGATAGAGACCCGAGAATTACGCTGGCCGTGGCCAAGTGTCTCTCCACCATGTTCTCCTTAAAGAAATAAAGACTCCCTACCCACTGCTCGAGATCATCGGATCAAAGGAGCTTGAAAGGAAAAGGAAAGGAGGGGGAGTTATTCGCCCCGTTTTGAAGCTGCACATATTCTCGTATTCCACACCATTAAACTACAAACAAGAGCAGAGACGTTCCTGGCCTCCATGACCCACGGAGCTTCCTTTCTTCCTTTTGCTAAGTAATGAACAGCGCCAATCGCTTGAAATCAGCCATGTGGCCAACCCCTCCTGGAAGGACAACAGCTTCTTTCGTCCTTGGCAGTGACTCACTCTTGGCAAGGTGGCAAAGGAAGCTGAACTTCATGGGAATGCAGAGCAGGTGGTTGATGACGGGTACTGCGATCTTCTTCATGCAGGCCTTGTGCCTGGCGTCGAACCAGGCCTGGCAGCGCTTGATGGACTCGTCTATTATGTCTAGAGGAAAGAAGATTCCTGTCTTTAATAAAGCTCTGAGTCTGGCTCCTGTAGGCTTGGCTTAAAGCAGTTTTCCCCCAAACTTTTTGCCATGGAGGAACCCCTAAATTAATGTTTCAAATCCCGAGGAAGCCCCACCTTTGAAAACATTCAGAAAAAGTTGATGTTTTGTGGGTGTGAATATGTATATACGTCAGCTTACGTAACCTTAGTAACTGAGATATTTTGAGGGGTATTTGGGATTTTTCATGGCATTTTCAATTTTTTAAAATTTATTTATTCCACAATTTCTTGCTGAACCCTCAGTAATATCCTGAGGAACCACAGGGTTCCACAAATCCTGGTTGGGTAACACTGGCCTATAACGGGAGCCCGGAGCCTATGGAATTTTCACATTTCCCAACTGTCTCCTCAACAGGCCCTAGTTGTTAGGAAAATGCTGTATAGAAGAACCTATCAAGGCTCGGAGGTTACCCCTCAGCAGTTGGGAGGGCACAATTTTGTGTGTGTATGTGTAAATAAAAGACTCTGGATGATTTTGGTTATCTTCTTACCAGAAGTAACTGCCTTTCAGGCATTCCATTCAGATTCAGCAACGGAGGGAAGGGGGGGGTCACACCCAGCCTGGATTGTGCACTCCACCTCTTTCATGACTTTTGCAACTGATTTGCATTTACGTGGCCCTCACTCCCTGCACCCTCTCCACCTTCCCCTCACCACCTATATATCTCTGGCTACTTCCTTCATACCCTCCAAGCATCTGACGAGGAGAGCTGTGGTTCTCGGAAGCTTATGCTACAATAAAGTTGGTTAGTCTTAAAGGTGCTACTGGACTCTTTTCTATTTAGTTAAAAGCGATGCTCCTTGGCTGAAGCTCTCTTTCTCTGATGTGGCATAACAGATTTGCTACCCTGTAGAAGTGTCTCTTTGTCTCCCCCTTCTGGTTCTCTACAAAGCCCTGGCCAGATTTTCTGGAGCACAGTCCAGGCAGCCACCCATCAAAAGACAGACACGTTATCTCTGTCCTACCGCTTTGCTTATTGGAAGTCTTTGCTGCAGCTGCTTGAACTGGTTTTTATATTTTGTAATCTGCCTTGAGAGTCAGTGAGAATGGTGGACTATAAATGAAGTAAAGGAAAATAAATAGTTGCAGGGTTTAGGAAGTGCAGCCAAGATAACAGCTTCTTTCACACTGGGCCCTCATGACTGATGGTCTGCCCCACTTCCCCAGAGGGAAATCTTCTTGGTGTTGTGGTTAAGAACGGCAGGACTCTAATCTGGAGAACCAGGTTTGATTCCCCACTCTTCCGCTTGTAGCCTCCTGGGTGACCTTGGGCTAGTCACAGCTCTCTCAGAGCTCTCTCAGCCCCACCCTCCTCACAGGGCGTTTTGTTGTGGGAATAACCACTCTGAGTGGGCGTTAAGTTGTCCTGAAGGGCAGTATATAAATCAAATGTTATTATTATATTATTATTATTCTATACCTACTCACATGAGCAGCGCATTCGGGTTTTCATCTCGTAGAGCTCCTGAGTGGAAGCCTTGCGTTTCTCACCCTCCTCCCTCACCGAGCGCACGTTGTAACCCGACTTGCTGGCCACTTGCTCATTCAGGGCGGAGAAGGAACGTGAGACTTCTTGGGTTTCTTTTCTCAAGGTCTTCCCGTTCCTCTGCCACAGAAACAATGTCAGAATGAGGAGAACAAAGGGTACCTCAGGACATGATCGTACAAGGACAGTGTGATGTAGTGGTGTGTGACAGAAGCCCCGATACATTCAACAGAATTGGCACGTCAGTTTGGCATCTATCTGCTGCTCGAACCCATTCCCCTCCACATGGCACTCTGTCCGTGACTTCTACCTCCTCCAGACTCACCACTATGTCTGTGAGCACCTTGCGCAGCGGGGCCGTCGACACCTTCCAGGTGCGCTTGGCGTTTTCAATCTGCAGCTCCACTGTGCAACTGATGGATCGCACCACTTCGCCCAGATTGTGTCGGACGTTGGCCACGGGGCCTGGAGGGAGTGGAGAGTTCAGCGGTTTCCACTCAAGAGGAAATGGTCCCTGCTTCTGCACACACACACCCTCTGTGGCTGCAGCCCCAGAGTTGCCACATGGAGATTTGGGGGTGGAGCTTGGGCCTCAGTGAGGGAAGGGTTTGGGGAGGGGAGGGACCTCAGCAGGGTATAAGGTTGCTAGTCCCCCGCTAGGGGACAGGGGATCCCCCTCTCCCACCTTCCACCCCCCCGCCCCTGCTTACCTGGCTGACGGGGGGAGCACGCTCAATTGCAGAACCGGTTTACCTGGCTGATGTGGGGGGAGCATGCTCAATTCAGCCTGAATTAGGCCACTGTGGAGCACAGCGCTCCCACGCTCCTCAGTGGCCCAATTCAGACCCTGCGGAGCCCCAGAGTACTCCCAGGGCAGCACATCCCCTGCACGATGACGTCACTTCCTGGAAGTGATGTCATCGCGCAGGCCAGGAGCACATGCAGAGTGCACACAGAAGAAGGTCAACAAAGAGGGAGGTGCCAGGCCTCCAACCTCCCACTGGCGGTTAGGGGGACCTGGCAACCCTAACAGGGTATAACAACAACAACAACATTTGATTTATATGCCGCTCTTCAGGACAACTTAAGGCCCACTCAAAGTGGTTTACAAAGTGTGCTATTATTATCCTCACAACAATCACCCTGTGAGGTGGGCGGGGCTGAGAGAGCTCTGAGAGAGCTGTGACTGACCCAAGGTCACCCAGCTGGCTTCAAGCAGAGAAGTGGGGAATCAAACCCAGCTCTCTAGATTAGAGTCCTGCCACTCTCAATCACTACACCAGACTGGCTCCCATAATGCCATAGTCCACCCTTCAGAGCAGGCCTTTTCTTCAGGAGAACTGATCTCTGTAGAGTGGAGATCAGCTGTAATTCTGGGAGATTTCTAGCCCTCCCAACCCAGAGATGGGCCACTCTAAGTTCCGGGGCTTGGTAAACCTGCCACAGGTTCTGCAAGGAGACCACTGGCCAAGCCAGAGATCAAAACATACCCTGAAGCCTGAATTACTGTATCGGCCAAGATGGGTAGCTGTGTTAGTCTGGGTAGTTAGTGTTAGCAGTAGAAAAGAGAAAGAGTCCGGTAGCACCTATACAACTAACAAAATTTGTGGCAGGGTATGAGCTTTTGTGAGTCACAACTTCCTTCTTCATATCACTTCTGAAGAAGGGAGCTGTGGCTCACGAAAGCCAGAGAGATGAGCAGCTAATATAATTTTAAAAGGATTCGTGGCCCATACAGTAGAAAAGAGCAAGGGAAGACATGGAGCTGAATCAGCATTCCTGCTATGCATGCCTACCATGGCTACTCAGAAGTAAGTCCCACCACGTTCAATGGGATTTACTTCCAGATACGCAAACTTAAGATTGCACAGCCTTTAGAACGAGCCAGTTAACGTTTCATTATAAGTTGGAAGTCATAGTTTGCCCAAAGCAGCAAAAATCCTTGGCCTAGCCCTGCTCAAGAACAAGATAGGGCAGTTTTGAAGGGATTAAGAAGAATACAGACAGGCCTTGCTTCAATTCCACCCCAGAACAGAATTTGGAAGGCAGTTTCCTGGGAATCTCAAGGGATATTTCAAACCACAAGTTTCTAGTCCTGGTGGCGTCGAGGTTTTACTTAGAAGCGTTTTGGTAACGCCTGCAGAAATAACACATGCCAAGGCAGCTGCTGTGCCATCGAAAAATCCTAGCGGCTGAGACCTTCTGTGTCTTCTACAGACCTTCCTCAAAATCAACAGTGTGCCATCAGGACATTTGCAACCTTGGCGCAGGTTGCTGAGATTACACTTTTTGCAGTCTTATTTTAGGAGCGAATGTGGACATGCGACCAGGGTGGCAAAGTGAGAGGGGCTCACCCCGAGGGTCAAAATGGGAGCTGTAAAAATCAGGGAGGGGAGGTCTTCCTCAACAATGGGTGTTTCTCGTACCATCGTAGATGCTCGCCAGCACGTAGGTGAGCACGTAGAGCCGTCCCTCTTTGCCCAGAAATTTGGGTACCACAAGGAGGCTGGCGCAGCGGAAATGCGGGGAGGTGCCCCATCCCAGAGCGCCCACACCTAGAAAGATGGAGGAGGCAGTCAGAATTGAGGGTGGGCTGCCGGACCTCTGAGCCCTTCTTCCTCCAGCCTCCTTTCACAGTTTGGTCCCATGCCAAACTCCTCCAGGACAGCCTCCCTCATCCCCACCTCCCGGCTTGACCCTGTTCTCACCCGCCATGCTGTACATCAGCTGGATCTTGTGGTCTTCGGTGATGCTCATTGGGAAAATCAGGATCTGAGAGAGGACTAGAAACCAAAATCAGCACTTATGTGTGTGCGTGCTGTCTGCAGTTTTACTGTTATACCTATAAACAGGGGTCATTTCGTAGAAAAAGAGCTACACGGACTCATTAGCATAACTCATTAGCATATGCCACGCCCCTTGCCATCACCGGAAGTGTGTCATTAGCATAACTGATTTGCATATGTCACACCCCCTGACCTCACCTAGCCTGGCTGTTTTGGACCCAATCCTGGCCACATGGCTGGTGGCCCCGCCCCCTGATCTCCAGACAGAAGGGAGTTTAGATTGCCCTCTGCGCCGCTCAGTGCAATCTCAACTCCCCTCTGTCTGGAGATCAGGGGGCGGGGCCACCACCCATGTGACCATTTTCAAGAGGTTCCGGAACTCCATTCCACTGCATTCCTGCTGAAAAAAAGCCCTGAATAATAGTCATATGAACACTCGAAGCTGCCTTATAACGAATCAGACCTTGAGTCCATCAAGGTCAGTATCGTCTATTCAGACTGGCAGCTGCTCTCCAGGGTCTCAGGTGGAGGTCTTTCACATCACCTACCACCTGGTCCTTTTAACGAGAGGTGCTGGGGATTGAACCTGGGACCTTCTGCATGCCAACAGGATGTTTTAACACTGAGCTATGGCCCCTCCCTCAGGATTGAAAAGCTTAGTATCCCATACCCTTCATACATGGGCTCCTGAGACTGATTTTGATCATTAAATGAGAAAGCATCAAACACCTGGCGGCAAAATCAGTAGGAAAACAGAAGCAAAATCAGCAATTAAGACAATCGGCAAAATTGGCAATAAAAACAATCAGCAATAAACTCAAGCAAACTCATCAATAAAGGCAAGGAATGACAGAGGGGAAATGATTGTATTTCGAGACTTATTGACAGTCACAACAGCTCCTGACGTGGTTTTAAAACAACAAAACAAATCAAAACAATTCACAGTTGAAACAACTCATATCGAAAAATATTCTCTCTTTTCCTTCCCTTGGTCTTTTCAGACTTCAGTCAAGGGTTTTGCTTCTCTAATGCCCAAGCACCATTGGCACTTCTGTTATTTTATTTTTTATTTTTTATTTATTTTATCGTATTTATATTCCGCCCTCCCCGCAAGCAGGCTCAGGGCAGATATTATTATTTTTATACAGGGCAGCTCAGGTGAGCCTGATCTAGTCAAAGCTGAGAAGCTAAGCAGGGTTGGCCTTGGTCAGTAATTGGATGGGAGACCTCCAACGAAGACCAGCGTTGCAGAGGCAGGCAAAGTACCTCTCTTAGTCTCTTGCCATGAAAACCCTGCTAGGGGGTGCCATACATCAACTGTGGCTTGAGGGCACTCTCAACCTTCCAAACAGAAACAGAGATCCCCCCCCCCGTGGACTCCATTCTAATCCTGCTGTGGACTCCATTCCAATGCAGGCTCCCAGCTTCCCAACAGCACCCAGATTTGACACACATTCTCCTCCCCACCACTCTGGCATCCAGCCGACTCACCCAGAGCAAATAAGCTTCCAATTCCAGCCCCCAGAAAAAACTTGGTGAGTCTGAATTCCTCCGGTTGGCTCCACAGGAACCGGGTGCAGAAGCGAGGCAGCAGGACGCCCAGGAAGTGTTTGAGAGCTGTGAAAGGATAAAATGTTGAACAACATTTGTATATCCCGTAAGAACAGAAGAAGACTCCGTCTCTCTCACCATCCTGTTTCACACAGTGGTCAGACAGTCACCTTGGAGGGCCAATAAACTGGGCACAGAGACCGAGGCCTTCCCCTGAGGCTATCTCCTATTGCTGGCTTTCAAAGGTTGACTGCCTCTGGCTGTGGAGGCTCTCTTTAGTCGCCACGGCAAATAGCCACGGACCTCTCCTCTGTGCATTATTCTAATTCTCTCTTCAAGCAATCTATGCTTGTTGTGGCCACCACTACATCCACTGGCAATGAGTAATTACTCACTGAGCAAAGAAGTAAGGCCCTCCCTTATGTCGGCCTGTTCTCCTCCACACAGAGTTTGATCATAGAATCATAGAATCCAAGAGCTGGAAGGAGCCTTATAGACCATCTAGTCCAACCCCTGTCCAATGCAGGAACAGCCTAAAGCATCCCCGACAAGCAGGGCTCATTTCGAGGGGGAACACGCAGGAATGCAGTTCCAGCAGTTCCCCAAAGAGGTCACATGACAGGTGGCCCCACCCACCTGGCTCTCAGCCATGTTGGGCCCATTTCGGCCTGGATTGGGGCCAAAATGGCTTGGATCAGGCCTCTGACGGGTGCTGGGTCACTCCCGCTCAGCAGCAGCCCGATCCTGACCATTTGGGGTCCTTTTCCAGCCATTTTCAGCCCCTTTTTGCAATTTTGGGCCCAATTTCAGCCCTGAATGGCCAGGATTGGGTCCAAAACTGCCAGGATTGGCGATGTCAGGGGGTGTGGCATATGCAAATCAGCTATGCTAATGACACACTTCCAGTGCTGGCAAGGGGCATGGCATATGCTAATGAGTTATGCTAATGAGTTCCTCCTGCTCTTTTTCTACAAAATGACCCTTGCTGACAAGTGTTTGTCCAGCCGCTCCTTGAAGACTGCCAATGAGGGGGGACCCACCACACCCCTCGGCAGCCGATTCCACAGCTGAATTACTCTTAACGTGAAGAAGTTTTTCCTAATGTCCAGCTGTTACCTTCCCTTCTGTAGTTTTAACCCATTGTTTCGAGTCCTATCTTCTGTTATTATTTTATTATTAGATTTTTTTATCTGCTCTCTGTCAGGGTCGTAGCCCCTGCCGTACTCTGGGGGCTTGGGGTTCACTGACGGGCTGCAGACCTGATCTTCTGTGATATACTTTGAGGTGCTATTAGGATCTTCTGTGACATACTTTGAGAGTGCTTTTTCTCTGTCCCTTGGGACAGAGAGTGCTTTTTCTCTGTGTATTCAATTTGCTGAGGAAGCGGCTTGAGGAAGCTGTGTGAAGCTGAGAAGGAGTGCGGTTATCAGCGTTGCCAAGGAGACGTGGCAGGATGGCTTGAGAAGGACGGGATTCCTAGTCATAACAATCCTACTTTCTTTCACTTTACTTTCTGTTGCTGCAAAGGTGGGAACAGAGCTTTTTTCTGGGAAAAGAGGTGGTGGAACTCAGTGGGTTGCTCGCACAGAGGGCAACTCCTGGAGGGAGGTGGTGCCCCTGGTACCACATGTGCACGCACAAAGTGTGCGCACGCTCCCAGGACCACACAATGATGTCACTTTGGGTCAGCTGGAACAAGAGAGGGAGTTTTTTAAAGTTTAAATCGCCCTTGGCGAAAATGGTCACATGGCCGGTGGCCCCGCCCCCTGATCTCCAGACAGAGGGGAGTTTAGATTGCCCATGTCGCTGGGGCAGAGGACAATCTAAAGTCCCCTTTGTCTGGAGATCAGGGGGCGGGGCCTCCGGCCATGTGACCATTTTCAAGAGGTTCCGGACCTCCATTCCACCGCGTTCCAGCTGAAAAAAAGCCCTGGGTGGGAACCTAGCTAAAGGGGGGTGGGGTTAAAGTAGAGTAGGTTGTGCTTGAAGGGTTTAATATGCCTAGTAGGGGGAGGGAAAAGTTATTCCTGACAAGAAATGTCTGTATCGCTGTACTATTAGATTCTCAATAAAGCTTTAACTCGTGTCTCCGTGGACTCGTGCAGTGAAGTTACCGAGATCTAAATTGGCAGTCCCTGACACTCTCCCCGTAAATGCGCTCAGAGGGGATTACAACATAAATAAATAAATTACAATAAAAACAGCATTAAAATTGTGAGATACAATGCCTGTGCGGGGAGGGTGGAACCAAAATCAAAATCAAAATCAATCAATAACAATACATTTGGGCAGCACCCAAATAGCTCAACCCCAACCAAAAACATTCCATGAGATGGGAATGGGCAGAATATATTAACATTTCAGTGGAAATTGGGGTGAGGTTTTTTTCTGATCCCCTCCCAACAGGAACAGCTCCCTTCCCTCCCCTAAGTGACAGCCTTTTAAATACGTCAAGAGAGCAATCCTGTCTCCCCTCAGCCTCCTCTTCTCCACATTGAATGTTCCCAGGTCCCTCAGTCTTTCCTCACAGGGCTTGGTCTCCAGGCCCCTGATCGTACTGGTTGCACCCATTCCAATTTGCCCACATCCTTTTTGAAGTGAGGCCTCCAGAACTGCACATGATACTCCAGGTGGGGCCTGATCTCCATCAGAAAACAAAGGTGAGACTCACACGTATTGGGGGGCTTTTTCCAGGGGCCCTTTCCAACCCTTTGGTACTTCCCTTTGGAGATGCGACGCCCCATTTCTCCCTGCAGCTTCTAACATCAGGACAAGGCCTCTTTCAGAACCTGGCCTCATTGGCCTCGTTCTCATTGAGGCAGTAAGCCTGTGGCAAGGCCGTACCACCTCAGACTGCAGGTGGCAGCTCACCCTATTGCTTGGGCCTCCTTACCAACCGTTTCCCTGTACATAGAAAACAATTTCCTTAGGGAGGATTGTAACTTAGCATGGGCGCTAACGTGCTAGTTTTCTACATGGGAGGGTTTTCTTGTGTCAGAGATTTTTTTAAACCCTCATGGGCTCCCGCCTGCGATCTGAAGTGGTGCAGCCTCCACACAGCATTACCACCTCTCAGAGAACTAGGTCTCTGTGACATCATAATCCAGTTTCTATAGGGTCTGACAGCCAGTGTGGTAAAGAGTAGCGGTTAGGGTATCAGACTAAGGTCTGGGTTCCAATCCCCACTTTGGTATGAAACATTCTGGCGAGGGTTGCCAGGTTCCCTTACCCTCCTTGAGGAAGAGGGGATGACTTGGCACTCACCTTTAGTGACTCCGCCCCTGGCGCCTATGTGATGATGTCACTTCCAGGAGTGACATCATTCTGCAGGCCACAGGAATGTTCTAGTGCTTTGTGCTGGGCTGATTTTTAAAGAATCGGCCCACTTGGGGCCCACAGGAGGACTGGCTACCCTAATTCTGGGTGACTTTGGACAAGTTTCTCTCCTCCAGCCTAACCTACCTTACAAGCAGGGCTCATTTTGAGGGGGAACACGCAGGAACGCAGTTCCGGCAGTTCCCCAAAGAGGTCACATGTCAGGTGGCCCCGCCCACCTGACTCTCGACCATTTTGGGCCCGTTTCAGCCTGGATTGGAGCCAAAATGGCCTGGATTGGGCCTCTGATGGGTGCTGGGTCACTCTCCCGCTCAGCAGCGGCCCGGTCCTGACCATTTGGGGCCCCTTTTCAGCCATTTTCAGCCCCTTTTTGCCATTTTGGGCCCAATTTCAGCCCTGAATGGCCAGGATTGGGTCCAAAACAGCCAGGATAGGTGATGTCAGGGGGCGTAGCATATGCTAATGAGTTATGCTATGAGTTATGCTAATGAGTTATGCTAACGAGTTCCTCCAGCTCTTTTTCTACGAAATGACCCCTGCTTACAGGGTTCTTTGGGAGAACGCAGACTGCTCCTTGGAAGAACAGTGTGATAAAATGTACTGGATAGATAAGATGGTTACCATCTCATTCTGCAAAGGATGCTATGGGGGATGTTGTGGCTTCTCTCTCA
This sequence comes from Eublepharis macularius, assembly GCF_028583425.1. Classification (NCBI taxonomy): domain Eukaryota; kingdom Metazoa; phylum Chordata; class Lepidosauria; order Squamata; family Eublepharidae; genus Eublepharis; species Eublepharis macularius. The sequence continues at coordinate 238,830,478 of NC_072790.1, forward strand.
GACTTCGTTCTTTTCTAGGTTGGCTCAGGGATTAAGAGAATGCATTCTTGGTTAAGTTTGAGTTGAAGCTGAAAAGAGATCTCTCCTCTTTTTGCCATGTCAAATATCAAAACACACTTTAAAAATTAAATACATTCCGACAGGTCAAGAGAAATTCCTCGTCCATGCTGCTAACTTTCAATTTTAAAAAATCAGCGTGCCACGTATTGTTGGAATTATCGAATCATAAGGTTGGAAGGGATCTCTAGGGTCATCTAGCCCAACCCCCTGCACAATGCAGGAAATTCACAACTACCTGCCCCAGTGATGCCTTCTCCGTGCTCAGAAGATGGAAAAACACCTCCATGAGTGAGAACCAGAAAGATTCTTGTAGGTCAGAGGCGGAGCCAGGATAGAATCTGGGTGTGGTTAATGGTGAGGCATGATAGAATATGGGCGGGGCTTAGCAAAAACTGGAATTTACCGGCTTTTGAGGTCCACAGTATTGATAGAACATGGCGTTTGCATGAGGAAGCACAGGCTGACTAAAACTCTTTTCTGCCCCTCATAACTGCTCCATACCGTGTGGTCTTTCCCTCCCTCTCTCTCTAGCCATCACTGCAAACCATCCTCATTTCAGGAGCCACGATCCCTCCTTGATTTTGAGCACCCTCTCTTTCATACAGCCCCTGCCCTGCTTTCTGGGGCAGAGGCAACGAAGCCCATTCAAAGCTGCTGTAGCGGCCATGGGTTTCCTGTCCAATTTCTCCATGCAACAGGCCAAGGAGGTGTTGCAGAAACATCTGGGGAGAAAAAGAAGAAAAAAGAAACTGCAGGCCCCTCGGCTGTCCGAAGATACCATGGGACGTATGGTGGTGCGCAGCATGGGCGGGTTCGCCTTGGGGATGACCATTGCCGCGATCTACGGCGCATTGGTCATTTTTGTCCAGGGTTACAACATCTGGTATTGCCTCGTATCAACGATCAGTCTGGCAGCCGGCCTCGGCTTCGGCATGGCCTTCTCGTACAAAGTGAGGGTGACGGTCTTGCTCGTACTGCCCCAGATGTTCTCGAGTAAGTGCTACCCAAGATCGCCGGCTTCGGGTGTCAAAAATCAATGCCAGGAGAGGCCAAGTCAGGTGGATTCTGACAGATCGGGCTGGGCTATCGCAGGATTTTTTTTAATCCACTGGCTTTTGAGGCCCCCAGAACGGGATCTCTCAGCAGATCACAACTTTACAAAGCTTTGTTTGTTTCTCTTCTCCAGTCTAAAACTGTGTGGGATCGCAACAGGGGGACAGCAAGGAATGGAAATGGGCTGGAGCTGCCTTCCAGAGCCAGGCTTGGACCTGGAGAGGTTATAATGGGCTGAAGTTTCCCTTCTGGCATTTCACAGCCCCTCCACACAGCTCCAGTGTATAGCAAAGCATTTTGCCCTGCCGCTGGCTCTATCTTCTTAAACTACTCTTCCTGGCTAACATTGCAGCTCCTGACACGTGTTCTTCCCATGTAGAGAGAGACTCAGTTTTGTCATTTTCACGTGCCATCCCAGGCACTGCAGGACCTGGGACAGCTCCTAGGGAGAGTAACAAACCAACCCAGTCCAAAGTCCAAGCAGGGTCTGGTGACTGCTAGAATTTGGGCCCTCAAGGGAGGGTAAAAGAGATTTAAAGGAACGGCAACCCTCTGGCTTGGAGAAACGTTCTGGAGTGCCATCAAATGGCCTGGAACATGGCTGCTCCAACAGGGGCGCTTCGGAGAGATGAATTCTTTGAAGCTCAGTCTACTCAGGCAGAACTAAGTGATAGCAGTTTTGTAGCGATAGAGCGAACTATCCCACTGCCGCCTGAAAGAATGGTATAATACATATTGCCTTCATTCTGGCTAAGTGGCACTTTTGTTTAGAAAAAGCAGACAGGGACTGTTCCTTGGGGAGCTGATTTTCAGTACAGGCACCTATCTGAAAATAATTCCTGCAAGGAGGGTGGGAGATCTAGAACATCAGGGCTAGGTTAACACATTCCCTGGGGTGATAGCTTTCTGCCTGTGGGGAATTTTTCAAAGGGAGCATTAAGGAAAAAATGGCTGTAGTCTGAAATCAAAAGTCCTTCCCGGGGACTGTGCCCCATTGTTCTGCTGTAGGCGTGAAGCAGAACTTCACCGGCTCCCAGTTTGTTTCTGGGCCCCATTCAAGGTATTGGGTACTCTTGACCTTTAAAGCCCCATCCAGCTTGGTGCCAGCTGCCTTCGGGGCTACCTTTTCCCATATGAACCTACCCACCACCTCCAGTCATCGTTGGAGGCTCTGCTTCGAGTGCCCCTTCCAGCTGATGTTAGACAGGTGGCAACCCAAAAAAGGGCCTTGCCCCCAAACTTTGAAACTCCCTCCCCAGGGGAGATTCGTCTTTATCCCTCTATCTTTGTCTTCTGCCAGTGAGTGAAGCCTTTTTCGTTTTGCTTGGCATACCCCCAGTAAACCCGTATTGACCCTTCTCCTGGATGTGTGCATATGTATGTCTAAATGTTCTTATTGTATTTATATGTACATTTTAAATGTTATCTTGATGTCTGTTGTTCACAGCCTTGGGGATCCTATTTGGGTGGAAAGGCAGTATAGGTTGGTTTAAAATAAATAAATAAATAAATGGTGACCCTCCATCTGAAAAGCCTGCATTGTTCCCTGTGGATTGGAGAGTGCCATCAAGTCATAGCTGACTTATGGCGACCCCCTGGTGGGGTTTTCATGGCAAGAGACGGACAGAGGAGGTTTGCCATTGCCTACCTTATACATAAAGCTGCCTTATACAGAATCTGACCTTCAGTCCATCAAGTTCTGTATTGTCTACTCAGACGGGCAGCAGCTTTCCAGGGTCTCTTTCACACCACCCACGACCTGAACCTTATATCTGAAGATACCAGAGATGGAGTCGGGTATCTTCTACATGCCAAGCAGAGGCTCTTCCACCGAGCCATGGTCCCTCCCCCCAAACACATGTAGACCAAATCAGATGTTTGGTTCATTCAGGTCAATGAACCAAACATCTGATTTGGGCTACATGTGTTTGGGGGAGGGACCATGGGATCAGAGGTGGCTTGCCATTGCCTGCCTCTGCAACCTTGGTCTTCTTTGGAGGTCTCCCATCCAATTACTATCCAAGGCTGACCCTGTTTAGCTTCTGAGATCTGACAAGATCAGGCTTGCCTGGGCTATCCAGGTCAGGGCATTAGTCCATGCAGCGGACTTTAATGTGCTTGGAGGGGGTATGTGAAACATGCCTCTATGCAACCAGAGAGAGCATTCTGGTGCCAAGCAGCTATCTGAGTGGTCACCATCAGCAGGGGTGGAGGTAGGGTTGCCAAACCTCCAGGTAGTAGCTGGAGATCTCCCAGAATCGCAACTGATCTCCAGGGGACAGAGAACAATTTCCCTGGAGAAAAACAGCTGCCTTGGAAGGTAGACTCTACGGCATTATACTCCACTGAGGCCCCTTCCTGCCCCAAACGCCACCGTCCCCAGGCTCCACCCCCAAAATTTCCAGGAATTTTCCTATTCTGGCAACCCTAGGTGGAGAGGCTAATGGCAAAGGGTGGGAACTTGGCTAAAGTCTTGGCTAAAGACCTTTCCAAGCACAGCCTACCCGTTTCCACCCTAGGCCTTAGGCACATACCTTTCTCTATCCCTTACAGGAGAAAGCAAAACCATGCTGCTACTCCTCGCGTTCGGCCTGGCCATGCAAGGACCCTTTGCAAACATCGTGCGGAACTTCACGCGGGCTGCAGAGACCGTGTCGTGTGGCGCCGAGCTCGCTCTGAACCAGACTGCGGAAATGCTGCAGAGAGCCCGCCAGCCCCTGCTCAGTGAGACATACGAAGCTTTATCACTGCCGACTTTTCGCAATTGCCTTCTAATGTTAGAGTCCTGGCTGGGTTAAAATTGGACCCTGTGGGCTTTTTAATTGCCTTTGACTGTTCATCAGTAGCTTGGTACCCGCAGGGAGCTTGGGGCTGTTTAAAGAGTCTACGGGTTTTGCAGTTTGATTATCACAATCAAACCAGCAGAGCTGAAAGACGGAATGAAACCTGGCAGAGCCGTCCTAGGTTGGAAGTGAGGGGTTGCGCCTAGCTCTCCCCTGTCCGGGTGTGACACTCTAGCCCCTACATCAAATTGGCTCTCTTGTTCTGGTTTATGGGTTAGATCCAGTGGAAGAGATTTCCACCAGCAGAATGGGAGTTTCTCACTTCCCCCTTCTTACTGCAGGCCAGAAGACTCCCCCAAACACTGTTCCGGGGGGGACAGGGGAGAGACACACACACCCCCAACAGCATGTGGGTTAAATCTGCAGTGGACTGAAGGCTTCGCTAAACAATCTGTTAGTGGCGATCAACTGCTGGATCTAACCCTATGACAATATTTCTGATTTTAGCTGCCCTGATTGGGAAGGCAGGAATACAGGAGCTGCTAATACAAAATAAGAAGAGGGAAAGAAGAGGGAAAGGAAGTGATCGCTGTCTTAGAAGACACGCTGAAAGGTCCATGAATGGATCTCGAGCACATTTTGAAATTGTTAAACAGCAGCCATTTTAAAAAGTCTCCCACATGCCACAGCACCGAAAACAGACCTCCTGCGACTTCTGTTTAACCACGAAACCCCTTCCATGGATCCGGTGCTGGGGCCCACACCAGACAGGAAGCCTAAGCCCCTGAATTCTAGATGTGAGCCTGCAGACATGTGATTACTCCATGGGGATCGACAAATACTCTGTATGTGCTCGGTGGCCCCTTGTAAAATTACTATCACTTCCTGTATTCTTAAGTTGGGCTGCGGTACTGAAAACAAGTGCCTAGTCTCTATTAAAACTCTGGTTCCCTTTACCATCTTCCCCATGTTCTGCCCAGCTGCATTACAGAAAATCAAGGCTATCGCCAAGAAGGCCAAAGTGGTTGGTGACCGCGTCCGAAAGCTTTTCCGGGCCGTCATGGACTCGGTGCGGCATGTTGGTAAGCGCTGGGGGTTGGAGGGGTAGAGGAGGGGAGAATGGCGCGATCCAAAGAAATGCCCTCCAAATTGTTGTTGAGTGTATAAAATATAAGCCGCCTGAATTTTTTTCTATTTGTATGTCACGAATCTTTCCTTCCTACAGTTATTCGTATGTCACGAATCTTTCCTTCCTACAGTTATTCGTATGTCACGAATCTTCCTAGTTATTCGTATGTCACAAATCTTTCATTCCTACAGTTATCTTTCTTTTTGCAAAATATTTTGAGGGTGAGAATTCATTTGCTAAATCCAGAGATTTCAGGAACAGCCCCCCCCCCCCGAGGGAACAAAACGGTTCAGGCAGAAATAAAAGCAATGTGGGGAATCCAACCACTTCCAAGTAGCCTTCCTCCAGTAGGGACGGGCTTAGCTGATGGGCTACAGGGGCAGTAACTCTGGGCTCTCTTGCCCACAGCATCGCCCCTCTAGGAGGGGAGGGAGAAGAAGAGCAGTTCCGGCTGCCACTCATGCCTGGCCTGTGTGGGGATTGGCCAGTGGGATTGTAGCTTGTTTGGCCCCAGCTGGCAGTGATTCTGGGGCCCCGTGTTAGATTTTTTCTTGGGGCCTGAGAATCACTAAGACCTCCCCTGTCCACCAGCCTAAAGAGGCTTCCTCCAACCTTAGTAGCACTTCCTCTAGCAGAAGAGCCACTGAAGTTGGAGGGGAAGCTTGTTTTGCTGGAGGAAGGCTTCCTACTTGGCTAGGAAGAGTGGGACGATAGGGGTTGAATCCACCCCAATGGGTTGGATCTCATAGCTCTGCTTTACTCACAGGGACACTTTTCCCTGCTTGCATCAGGGGAAGGCTCCTTGTGCTAGGGAAGATGGTGTCTTTAGCAGAACAGGTCCATGAGATCCAACACATAGTTCGGGTTAAATCGGCGGTGGTGGGATGTGCGTCCCATCTTGGACCAATGCAAGTTGTCGGCTGAGGACATAACAGGGATACGCTCCAAATACTCCATATGCATGTGTCTGTGTGTGTGTGTGTTGCCAAGTTGCCACCAACTTATGGCAACCCCAGCATGGATCTTTCCAAAGAAGTGAAGAGCAGAGGTGGGTTGCCATTGCCTTCCTCCGCAAAGTCTTCCTTGGAGGTCTCCCATCCAAGTACTGACCCTGCTCAGCTTCCGAGATCTATCGAGATCGGGCTATACTATGCTGTTCCATCATGCAGAAGTGGAACCACTGAGATAAATTGCTCCAGCAGAAGTCTAGAAGTCTTCATTTCATTTTAGCATGCACCTCTTACATTGTTAGGAAGAGCCCAGCAGGAATAGACCAAAAGTCCAGAATCCTGTTTCCCCCTGTGACCATATGATTCAAAATAGGCTTAGAAGGATCCATCACATTTTAAGCACTTTGAAGGCGTGGTTAGGGGTGCCATTCCCCTGCCCAGGGCGGGGAATCCTCTGCTCCCACCCTTCCCTCCCCACGTCCACTTACTTGGCTGGTGGTGGGGTGCACTCCCTGGGGCACCCCCGGGCAGCACAACGCACCCCCAGGTGACACAGTATGCTCCCGCACCCACAGTGGCCCAAATTGCACCCTGCAGTGCTCTGCAGCGCAATGGTTTTGGGCTGAATTGTGCCCGTCGGTGAGTGCAGGGAGCACCCTTTGACCTGCGGGGCCACCCTTTGACCCATGTGATGATGTCACCTCCCAGAAGTGATGTCATCACACAAGCCAGGAGGGTATGCATGCACACGCACAGAATGCACAGACACAACAAGGTAAGTGCCGGGCCCCCAATGTCCCACCAGGGGAGACCTAGCAACCCTACGTGGGATCCCTCCCCACACCTCTCCTGCCTCTCCATCCTCCCCAAACCCCCCTTGCCCTTCCTACCTGCCATCCCTCCCCAGACCCCTCCTGCCTCTCAGCCTTCCCCAGACCCTCTTTGCTCCCCTACCTGCCAGCCGTCTCCAGACCCCTTCTGCCTCGCAGCTCTCCCCAGATCCCTCCTGCATCTCCGCCCTCCCCAGACCCCCCTTACCCTCCCTACCCCCCCTCCCCCCAGCCCCTCCCCAGACCCCCTTGCCCCCCTACCTGCCAACTCTCCCCACACCCCTCCTGCCTCTCAGCCCTTCCTAGACTGCCCCCCCCCCGGCCAGCCCTCCCCAGCCCCAGCTCTCTAGAGCTCATTGTATTTATTTGCACAACGGGCTTTGTTTCTAGTGCTACCATAAAGTTGGTTAGTCTTAAAGGTGCTACTGGACTCTTTACTATTTTACTCGTCTGGGACATTCAAGGTGATTGCTTCTGACCTGGCGCTGTGCCTCCTTCCTCTTCCTGCCCTGCAGCCCACTGCCTCCGGAACGTATGGTACTGGCTGGTAAACCTGGGTGAGGTCTGCAACCAGGAGCTGGGCACCCCCTACCGCAAGTGCGTCCGCCTCTTCGACAACGCCAAGGATGAATGCGAACGGGCCATCCCCTTCCTTTACTTGCTCTGCTACATTGTGGTTCTCTTCAAGCCCCTCTGTGGCCTGGCAAACAGTGAGAATGACCCTTGACCCCTCTTTGATGGCTATGTGTGACCTCTGACCTCTGCTGTTGGCCATGACCCTAACCATAACCCTAACTATGACCCTCTGACCCATCAATTACTGGGGGGGAGGTTTAAATCATTGCCCCTTCCCACAATTCCTCCCAGTTTGATAATATTATCCTTACCTGCAGCGAAAAATGGGGCTCTTGGTAGCTCTGTAGTCCACAGAGGCCACAGGGTGTACCTGGGACAGGAAGGGGTGTTGCCCTTTTAATTGTCTTTTTTTCCTTCCCGCAGTCCTTCTCGTCTTCTGTATCATCCCCCAGTATATCGTGCCATTCTTGCGCCGCAACGTTGGAGCTCGTGAGTGCTCTGGGATCCTTTCGGCCCTTGCCCTTGAGTCGGAGAATCTTGGTGTGGTTTGGGAGGGAATGCGGAGGCTCAATCATATCTAGGCAGGGGTCATTTCGTAGAAAAATGCTGGAGGAACTCATTAGCATAACTCATTAGCATAACTCATTAGCATATGTCACGCCTCATGCCATCACCGGGCATGTGTCATTAGTATAACTGATTTGCCTATGCCACACCCCCTGACATCACCTATTCTGGCTGTTTTGGACCCAATCCTGGCCATTCAGGGCGGAAATTGGGCCCAAAATGTCAAAAAGGGGCTGAAACTGGCCCCAAAGGGGCCCAAAATGGTCAGGATTGGGCCACTGCTGAGCGGGAGAGTGATCCACCACCCATCAGAGGCCCGATCCAGGCCGTTTTGGCCCCAATCCAGGATGAAACAGGCCCAAAATGGCCGAAAGTCAGGTGGGCAGAGCCTGACATGTGACCTCTTTGAGGAACTGCTGGAACTGCGTTCCTGTGCGTTCCCCCTCAAAATGAGCCCTGAATCTAGGAATGAGCAAACAAGAAAAATAATCCTGGCTTCCTCTAAATGGAAATGAGGACACAGCCCATTCCCTTGCTGGACCAGACCAAAATCTGTCAAATCTCTGGATCCTGTTTCCAGTTGCAGCCACCCAAATGGTTGAGGGAAACCCACAAGTTGGTGTGCAAGCAAGAGCCCTCCCAGTTTATATATCTCAGGCATCTGGTACTTGGAAGTACACTGTCTCTGAAAATAATACTAACAGCAACAACAACAACAACTGCGGCTATATACCACTCTTCTAGACAGATTAGTGCCTCACCCAGAGCGGTGAACAAGTTAGTGTTATTTATTATCCCCACAATACAGCTGGGGGCTGAGAGGAGCAGCTGACCCAAGGCCACCTACTGAGCTCATAGCAGGTTCTATTGGGTTTTCACGGCAAATAGGATCAATAGGATTATCCTCCATGAATGGGTTTATTTTCATGGGTCCGTTGAGCCCAGAATTCAGTTTTCAAATGCCAATGAGAGGTATGCCTTTCGAAAGCTCACCAGGTTGGTCCCCAGCATCCAGTGTCCACAGGTAAACTGCCTCTGTACATGGAGTTTCCATCTTACTCTAAAAACGCCTGGCCAAATGAATGCTCTAATCTTTTTTCAAGGGCATCGCCCATCTTGTAGTCCCAACACTTCGACACTCTGAAACACAAAGACTGAGAGCCAGGCTACAAGTGACGAATTACCCTTTCCTGGCAAGTGAACAGACTCATGTGTATTCCTCCACTTGATCAAGTGGCGTGCAAGTGAATGGCAAGTGAACAGGGAGGAATACACATGAGTCTGTTCCCTTGCCAGGCAAGTGTCATTCATCACTTGTAGCTTGGCTCTATGTTGGGAGCACTGCCCCACTGCCACCTTGATTTTCATGCTCTCCTCCAACCCCAGCCATCTCCAATGTGCTCAACCGCATCCGGCAAGAGTTCGAATTCAACATCACCACTGTACACCATTACGATGTCACTATCAACGCCAGCAAGAGCCTCTCCCAGGTTGCCTTCGACATCATGGAAGATGTGTCAATGCGGCTGCAGCCGGTGCAGGAGGCCGTGGGGCTTTTTGGCTACATGTCCACCTTGGTCATTCTTTATATCTATGTCAAGTAAGTCAACGGGCAAGGGGAGTAAAGTGCCAAGGCCCGTTTCTTTCGGCAGCATCTGTTCACTGGGGGACCATCCCGACCTTTCATTATGTTTCGCAGAAGTCAGGGAGTATCTCAATCCACTTTGTTCGGTCATTAGGGAATTTTTGTGCCAGAAATGTATAACAGAAAGCATTAAACAACCAACCCGGGTAAAACTAGGCCAATCTGTGATAAAATTACGGACAAAAATTGGGATGGCGGTGAACCTGCAGTCCACGCACAAACCAAGCCAAATCAAAAAAGATTGAAGAGCAAACACAGAAATAAAAATCAAATCCACTCTTCAAAATCAATACTCTCTAAACAAGTTAAACATCCTTTAGTAAACAAACAACCGATCTATAATCTGCAGAACGTTCCCTTTGCAAGCCGTAAAAGACCAGTTAACTGTCAAAGACCAAACATGATTATTTGGACTTCAACCTTTTCTGGTTTTGGCCCAGCCTGCAATAAAACCTTTTTAATCCGGCAATAGGTTTGCATTTTTTTAAAAAAAATGGCATTGAGCAACTGAAAAAGCAAAACAAAAACCTATGCAGAACAGGTGGGATACAGGCCATGGAATCAAAACAAAGATATTTAAACAGCCAACGAAAAGGTGAGTTGAAACTCAGTTCAAAACCGGGGCAAAACTAGAGCATTTTCATCTGGCGTCCAAAGGCATAACAACACATTACTTTTTTCCTGGGTCCATCGACTGGACATGTGAGTTCTGGGCCCTGACCTTACTTTCTGGCACATGTGGGTCTGATTTGGGTTGGGACCATGGCGCGTAAGGACAGGGGGATTAAACCTTCCCTCTAGCACCATTTTCCTGACCTGAAATGGTTCTGGGGAGACACTATTTACCAGGGCTTTTTTTCTGGGAAAAGAGGTGGTGGAACTCAGTGGGTTGCCAGCACAGGGGGCAACTCTTGGCAGGAAGTGGTGCCCCTGGTACCACATGTGCACGTGCAAAGTGTGCGCACGCTCCCAGGACTGCACAATGATGTCACTTTGGGTCAGCTGGAACAAGAGGGGGAGTTTTTAAAAGTTTAAATCACCCTCAGTGAAAGCGGTCACATGGCTGGTGGCCCCGCCCCCTGATCTCCAGACAGAGGGGAGTTTAGATTGCCCTCCGCACGGTGTGGAGGGCAATCTAAACTCTCCTCTGTCTGGAGATCAGGGGGCGGGGCCACCAGCCATGTGATCATTTTCAATAGGTGCTGGAACTCCGTTCCACCACGTTCCAGCTGAAAAAAGCCCTGCTATTTACCCTTTTAGGTGTTCTGTATGTACAGATTGGCGTATCCCCCAGGGGCCATTTCAGATCACAAAAAATGGCTCAGAGCAGGGGGAATCATTAGGCCCCATCTCCTCACATCCCATAATTAGGGCTGCCAGCCTCCAGGTAGCAGCTGGAGATCTCCCGGAATTCCAACTGATCTCCTGGCCCTAGAGATCAGTTTCTCTGGAGAAAATGGCTGCTTTGGAGGGTGGACTCTATGGCATTATACCCCACTAAGGCCCCTCCCCTCCCCAAACCCCGCCTTCTCCAGGCTCCACCCACTCCACGCCCAAATTCTCCAGGAATTTCCCAAACAGGAGCTGGCAACCATAGCCCTGACACATATTGAGCGTGTACTAGGATTCAGTCCCTATCGTGGAACTCACAATATCTGAGACCAACACAAATCTTGCTCAATCCGCCTGAAAAAGTTTTGAAACGTGGTTTGCTACGTGGTTCTTGCAACTGGCGAATGCTCAAAATATCGAAATAATGCTATTTGGTCTTAGTAATTTTTTTTTAAAGAAGTATTACAAGACTTCTTTTTTTAAAATCCTGCCTTAGTTGCAATGAGCAGGCCTCATTAACTGGAATTGTACTTACATGTAAGACCCGATGAATTGCAACAGCAATTACTTGTGAGTAAGCATCGTTGGCTGCAATAGCACTTACTTAAAAGACCGATGGATTGCAATTGCAATTACTTGTGAATAAAGGTAAAGGTAGTCTCCTGGGCAAGCACCGAGTTATTGCTGACGTTTTCTTGGCAGATTTTTGTCAGGGGGTGGTTTGCTATTGCCTTCCTCAGTCAGCTACACTTTACCCCTTGCAAGTAAGCACGGTGAAATATGATGATAAATAAAGCAGTTGGAATAGTGTAAGTTAGGCAAGCAATATATGTTTGATCACGCCGATCCAGGGAAGACCAGGGGAAAACATAATGTGCTGGTCTGATTGTGGCCTAACTCTGATCACCTCCCTCCCAAAGGATCTTGGGAATTGTGTCACTCTGAATTTCCTCCTCTGGAACGGCTTTTACTCTTCTGCTCCCAGTTCACCATGGACAGATCCCAAATTCAGCTGTGTCGAGTAGCATCTTAAAGGTCTAAACAAAAATTATGTCCGCACCAGGTGTCGTGCATTAGGACTTTACTTCCTTGGAAGTAGGGCTTTTTTTCAGCAGGAACGCAGTGGAACGGAGTTCCGGAACCTCTTGAAAATGGTCACTTGGCGCAGAGGGCAATCTAAACTCCCCTCTGTCTGGAGAGCAGGGGGCGGGGCCACCGGCCATGTGACCATTTTCGCCACGGGCAATTTAAAAAACTCCCCCCTTGTTCCAGCTGACCCAAAGTGACATCATTGTGCGGTCCTGAGTTCCACCACCTCTTTCCCCAGAAAAAAAGCCCTGCTTAGAAGTGTACATCAATAGGCTCGGCTAAATATCCAGCAGGAAAAACACTGCCAAGAAAGACTGGTTTAAAACGAAATCCGGTCAAAAGAGAAATCTGACCCTGCCAACCAGCAAGAGCTGAGCAGAATAAACAGCTGATGTAATGCATATCCGATTTAACACATATATCAAAATATTTCGCTCTTTGTCTCTTGCAGTTTGTTGCCCCAGATTTTGAAGGCAATAAAATATGTTGGAGGGGAGGGAATTAACCTTTTTCATTTGAGTTACCGGAGCAGCCATTCTACAGCAGGGATGAGTTAAGGGTTTTTGATGCCCTAGGAAAATGGCTTGGTTCTCCCCCCCCCCCGCATGCTGCAGAGAAGCCCCCCAATTCCTTTTGCCTGCACTTGTCCCATGTATGCAGTTTGCCTTGGCAACTCCACCTCCGATCCCACACCTGGTGGATGGGAAAGGCTTCATCCACTGCATGGGTGCCTCAGCATGGCACTGCCCGATGCTGCTGCTTGCTGCAGCCCTGGCCAATTGCACAATGCTGCAGGTGGACTGGCTTGACGCCCCCCTTCAGCCAGGGGGCAGAGCAGCACCCTAGATGGTTGCATGGGTACACCTGGTTGACAGGCCAGCTCTGTTCTAATGTCTCTAGACATTAAATCTCTGATTGGAGAATGGATGCATTTTCCTTCTAGCGTGCGTTCATGTCACTGTGCGCACATGAGCACTAAGTCGCCCTTTGGTGCGCAGCCATTTGTATTGCACCCTGCAGCTGCCAAACATGTCATGAAGACAATTCCGTTTCTTTCTAGTTGCTCTTTAACCTGAATAACTTAAACCCTCTTGGCTTTTAAATCAATGGTGGAGAGGCTATTGTACTGCAATCATTCCAATCTTCCAAGAATGTTTTCATTTAGCCCCGCTTTCCCCCTGCATCGTGTTGTCAGGAACGTGCCACTTTTGATACTTTGATACGGCGTTGACAGGCTGCGCTCTGCAGTGCCCGTCGCGTTTGAAAAGATTTTCATTTGAAAGCCGCCCAAACTGTCATGAGCCGCCCCGAAGATGCAATGAATCAAAAGGCAGGATAAAAATCTTTTCAGGAAATAAATGCACCAAGAAAGCATGCAGCCGAGAGAGCGGAGCCTTCCGCAATATACAACAGCAGGCAAAATGGAGGGGGGTGGTCCTTGAGATGAGTGTTGAAGAGTTACTCAAAAAAACACCCTTGTTCTCGGGTCATTTCGTAGAAAAAGAGCTGGAGGAACGCATTAGCATAACTCATTAGCATATGCCACGCCCCTTGCCAGAACTGGAAGTGTGTCATTAGCATAACTGATGTGCACATGCCACACCCCCGGACATCACCTATCCTGGCTGTTTTGGACCCAATCCTGGCCATTCAGGGCCGAAATTGGGCCCAAAATGGCAAAAAGGTGCTGAAAATGGCCAAAAAGGGGCCCAAAATGTTCAGGATCAGGCCGCTGCTGAGTGGGAGAGTAATTCACCACCCGTCAGAGGCCCGATCTGGGCCATTTCGGCCCCAATCCAGTATGAAACAGGCCCAAAATGGCCGAGAGTCAGGTGGGCGGGGCCACCTGTCATGTGACCTCTTTGGGGAACTGCCGGAACTGTGTTCCGGCGCGTTCCCCCTCAAAATGAGCCCTGCTTGTTCTCAATCTTGGCTCCTGAAAATTCAGTGGGCTCATCTGTCTCCAACAGAGCTCTGCTCTACCGGAAGTGTTACTTGCACGAAGACAGCTTTGACAACATCTACATCACAGAACAGTTCCTGGAAATGGATGCCATGCGGAGACAGCACCACAGACCCACTGTCCTGCCGTTATCTGCGAAGGAGAGCGCAAAATACATCCGTCCAGGTAGGACAGGTTGGGGCAGTGGATCCTGGCCTCTTTCGAAATCCATAGTGAAGTAGCGATTCGTGTTTTGGACCTGGAGAGCCAGGTTCAAATCCCCACCCTGGTATGAAAGCTCGGGGCGGGGGCGCTGTAGCTCACTCCTAGGCATGGGTAGGTAAAGGATCACAAATGTGCACCTGACACCCTGGGCAGCAGCTGCCAGTCAAAGGAGACAATTCTGAGCTAAAAATGGCCCAATGGGATAAGGCAGCTAACTATGTTGTGGTTATTTCCTGAAATGGGAGGTGCTGGGATAAAAGACACGTGCTGGAAACACGACATCTAACATTAGACCTGCTGCCTTCCGCCCCAACCTCAGAAAGGGGAGACTGACGGTGAGGAAGGAGTCCTGAGTAGAAGCACTTTATACTGGAGAGGCTCTTTTATTGAGTTCTCCATAATGGAAACCCCTCCCCAAATCGAAAAGAGTCCTGTAGCACCTTTAAGACTAAGCAACTTTACTGTAGCATAAGCTTTCGAGAACCACAGCTCTCTTCGTCAAATGCATCTGACAAAGAGAGCTGTGGTTCTCAAAAGCTTATGCTACATTCAAGCTGGTTAGTCTTAAAGGTGCAACTGGACTCTTTTCGATTTTGCTACTACAGACTAACATGGCTAACTCCTCTGGATCCCTCCCCAAATGTGTTTGATGCTTTTAATGTTATTTCCAACTTTCTGTATGATGCATTTTTTTAAAGACAGTATATATCAGAATAACCAGGCCTGGATAGCCCAGGCAAGCCCAGTCTGGTCAGATCTTGATCAGATCTTGAAAGCTAAGCAGGGTCGGCCTTGGTCAGTAATTGGATGGGAGACCTCCAATGAAGGCCAGGGTTACAGAGGCAGGCGATGGCAAAACACCTCTGTTGGTCTCTTGCTTTGAAAACTCCAGCAGGAATATGCATCTACGGCCAAGCTAACAGACCAACACTGCAATTTCAGGAAAAATGGAGAAATTTCTTTGAATATGTCCTTGGAATTTAAGAAAAATTAAGAAAATATGGACATAGACTAATTATAAAGCTAAGGTTTTCAAAACCTTTCTAAATATAATTTTAAAAGAAAAAAGAAAACCCCAGCAGGGGTCGCCATAAGTCAGCCATGACTTGAAGGCATTTCCCCCCCATACATCAGACGCATAATGTCTTTGGGACCACTTTGGGTCAAAAATCAAAGCTATTTCAAAAGAGGAAAGCGTACTGCACATGCTCAAAAGCATTGCGTCCAAAGGGCTTTTTTGTACTTTGGAAAGGTGCATTAGACATATGCCCAGAAGCACGCCGCCTCAAAGAGCTTTTTTAAAACCAGTTAGCTAACCTATCCCTAGACTGCCGGAGCCCGTACCCGTTCCTACTTCGCTGCTAGCAGGCAAAACATTCGGCGATCCAGTTAAACCAGTTCTGCCAAGTCTCGAAAAACTAGTTCTTTCTTAATCTCACCAGATTAAGCATCCCTCTTTATGGGAAAAATTCACTGCAGTTTGAAAGCTAGCATGTCAGGGAGAAGACTGGAACAGACCCCTGGCATGCTAGTTTTCAATAGGCAGGGAGGAATGTTCAATCATGAGCGCTCCCTCCCCTCTGCAGAAGCAATACCCCACCGCAGATGGACAACATCAAGGAGAACTACTCCAGAGAGTCAGATGCGGGAGTGGATTCAGCGATTCTGGGGCCTAGGCCAAAGTCCAGGATGAGGCCACAGAATCACAGCCACCCCACCATCAGCTCCCCCTGCAAGGAGCAAGCAAAAGGGGCCCCTCACCTAAGATGAGGTGGGCGGCTGCCCTCTCTGCAGCTGGAAACCAGTTGCCCAAACCTGAGATGGGGTAAGCGCCAGTGACGGCAACAGCCTGTTCTTCTTCTTTTCTTCTCTCCTTCGGAGGTGGAGCCGTGAGCAGTTGGGCACCTCCAAAGTGGGGGGCCCAGGGCTGCTGCCCTTGTTGCTACAAGCACCTCTGCTCTGACACCCTGCGTCTTCATTCTAACGCAGCCTCGCTCGTACTACCCCGCCACGAACGGCTGCGCTACGCCCTGGCCTTGTCCTCCATCTTCCGCCAACTCATCATCGTGACCCTGCTGATCGTCTCCGATTACTCGGTCTTCTGGCTCTTTGACCTGGTGCGGTATCAGCTGCACGGCGAAATAGTGGCAAGGGGTAAGTCCGACTGGGGGATGGGGAGAGGTGCCCTGCCAGAGAATCCCCCATCCAACTGCTCCACCTTCTTGTATTCTGCAAGCCAGCCCCTTTCCCTTGAGGACCAGAGGGAGCTTTTTCTTCCTCCGCTATAGTACGAGAACTCGGGGCGCACCCAATGAAGTTGTCGGGAAATAGGTGCAGGAGGGGCAAAAGGAAGTACTTCTTTACTCAACAAATAATTAAATTGTGGGGTTCCGTGCCAGGGGAGGTCGTGATGGCCAGGAATGTAGGTGACTTTAAAGGGGAGTTAGGCAGATGCGTGGAGGCCGATCACGTCTGCTTATCCACAGTGACTAAAGTGAACCTCCATATTCAGTGGTAGTCAACCTCTGAATGCCAGTACCTGAAGGTAGCGTCCAGGGAAGGCCTGGGATCCAGAGGAGTTAGCCGTGTTAGTCTGCGGTTGCAAAATAGCAAAGAGTCCAGTAGCACCTTTAAGACTAACCAGCTTTATTGTAGCATAAGCTTTTGAGAAACACAGATCTCTTCATCAGATGCAACTTTATTGTAGCATAAGCTTTCGAGAAACACAGATCTCTTCGTCAGATGCAACTTTATTGTAGCATAAGCTTTCGAGAATCACAGCTCTCTTCGTCAGATGCATGGGGGAAGTCCTTGGCCTTTTTGCCCTGTTTGTTGGCCCTCTAAGGCAACTGGTTGGCTACTCTCAGAGCAATCCTAAGCAGAGTTACTCCGGTCTAAGCCCACTGAAGTCAACAGGTTTAGACTGGAGTAACTCTGTTTAGGATCGCCCTGTGTGTGAAACAGGATGCTGGACTCGATGGATGACTGGCCTGACCCAACAGGCCCTACTTAGATTCTTACGATAGCAATTTGATACCGCTAAGAAAATCAGCCAACTGGTAAAGAGCTCAACCAATCCGTCTAATTGGTACATCAGGACAGAGGAAATGATACGAAAAATTAGTTACCCCATGCACAATAACTCACAGCAGAGTGAAACATGAAGTATGACATGTAGAAATGTCCACCCGTATGTATTTCCGTAAAGCGATCAGATACCAGCCATGGCTTGACCTAGGCAGATCATGAGAGGGAGGGCAGGAAGGGTTACATCAGTGCTTAGTTCTCGTGGCCCTTTCTTACATGCCCAGGGTAAGGCCGATCACCACCTTGGGGTCAGAAAGCAATTTTCCCCAGGCCAGTTTGGCTAGGGATCCTGATGGTGTTTTGCCATCTTCTGGGCATGGAGTAAGGGTCACTGGGGGTGGGGAGGAGGCATTAGTGAATTTCCTGCATTGTGCAGGGGGTTGGACTAGATGACCCTGGAGAGCCCTTCCAACTCTATGATTTCTAAAGAATCATGGGACTTCTTGTTTTACAAAGATGCTGTCAATTCTCTCCCCCCAGCTTCCCTCTCCCATGCCCCCCTCCCAAAGAGCAACTCTCACTATTTCCCGGAGAAGGGAAAGATTATGACACCAGTGGGATTCTGTACTAAAGTTTTGCCCAAAGAGAGGCCAGCTTGGTGTCCTTGGAAAGCAGGGCAGGGCATTGTGGGAAGCAGATGGCACCACATTGGATAACAACCCTATCAAAATAGTAAAGAGTCCAGTAGCACCTTTAAGACTAACCCACTTTATTGTAGCATAAGCTTTTGAGAACCACAGCTCTCTTCGTCAGATCTGATGAAGAGAGCTGTGGTTCTCGAAAGCTTCTGCTACAGTAAAGTGGGTTAGTCTTAAAGGTGCTACTGGACTCTTTCCTATTTTGCAACTACAGATTAACATGGCTAACTCCTCTGGAGCCAACCCTATCCAAAAGGGCTTTTCCATGCTGATGGATGGAACGATTCTTCTCCCTCGTAGCCCCCGTGACAATGACTGTCAGCGTGAAGGGTGAAGGCTACTCGGGTGAAATGTACCGGGACATGGTCTCGGCGTTCGACGTGCTGCAGCGAGGGAACATCAGCGTGCTGTCACGGAAATGCCGCTTGCACCCCTCTGAGCCTGATTATGGCGGCTACCTAATTATCGGTAAGCTCCAGCATGTCGACAGGCACAATTCAAATGGTATACTGATCAAGTCCTCTGCGAGACTTCGCGCGGCATGGTGGATAGAGTGTTGGACTAGGGTCCGAGGTGACCCAGGTTCGAATCCCCGCTTCTGCCTTGGAAGCTGGCTGGGTGGCCTTGGGCCACTCACATTCTCGCAGTCCAACCTACCTTACAGGGTTGTTGTTGCGAGAAAATGGAGGCGGGGAGAATGACGTTCAAGCTGCTGTGAATCCCAACTCAAGAGAAAAGTGAGATAAAAATTAATAAATGCAAAATGCTCTTTAAGATCACCTTCAGAGGTCCCTTTTCTGGATCCTGCTGCCTTTGGGAGTTAAGCAAGCAGCCACCAGAGGCATGGTCTTTTCTGTAGTGGCACCTAATTTGAGAAAAACCTTTCCAAGAGATACCCGCCTGGCACTTACTTGTGCATCCTGGACCTGGATAGCCCATGCAAGACCCATCTCTTCAGATCTCAGAAGCCCTCAAGTCATAATTGACTTATGGCGACCCCTGGTGGAGTTTTCATGGCAAGAACTAACAGAGGTGGTTTGCCATTGCCTGCCTCTGCAACCCTGGGCTTCGTTGGAGGTCTCTCATCCAATGACTAACCAAGGCCGACCCTGCTTAGCTTCTGAGATCTGATGTGGTCAGGCTCACCTGGGCTATCCAAGTCAGGGCTTGGGGGTGGGAAGCCATGTCAATTTAATTTCTAATTTTTTCCCCCCACTGGCCCTCTTCTCTGAACTCTGGTGAAACTGACAGGGCTTTTCCCCTGACCTTATTAGTTTCGTTGGTGGGTGAAGGAAACGGCAGTGGAAGAGAATAGGATACCTATGGGATTGCAGCTGAGTCCAGTTGTGGAACGGTAGGAACCAGTGTTTGCACATGTGGAAGTGCAAGATCCGAGTCCAGTGGCGCCTTAAAGACCAATGAGATTTCCAGAGAGTCAACGCTTCCTTTGTCAGAGGTTTGACTCTTGAAAGCTCATACTCCGGTCTTTAAGGTGCCACTGGACTTGAATCTTGCTCTTCTACTGCAGACCAACACGGCTACGCACCTGAAACTATCTACATGGGGAAGTGGAAGATTTGGGTCCAGTTCCAGTAGCACCTTAAAGACCAAGTAGATTTCTAGGATATGAGCTTTCATGAGTCAAAGCTGCCTTTGTCGGATATGGGGAAGTGTGTCTCTGGTGCTAGCAGAAGTGGTGATCCTTAAAACAGCAAAGGTAGGACTTGTAAATGGTGGGAGTGCACATCAGCCGAAGAGGGCACCATGAAAGTGCTTTAAAATGCACCGTGCAATTTCAGACTACAAGTTCTACCATGCTCACAAATGTACAACGTTCTGCAGTGGCCCCTTGTGGCCACAGGTGGAATAGCAAAGTGCATGAAAAAATCTTTTGCATCCAAGAGTCTCTCTACACAAGACATCTTACAAGGACACTCAAGTGTAGGGAGATGCAATGTTAGCCAGGAAGCATTGTTTTAAAAAGACAGATCTGGCAGAGATCACTCCTCAGAGGGTTTGTTAATTTCACCTCCCCTTCCAGGAGGTGAAGATGAAATTAAAAAACCCTTTGAGGAGCGACCTCTGCCGGCTCTGTCTTTTTAAACTACACTTCCTGGCTAACATTGCATTTCCCTACACTTGAGGGTCCGCATGTAAGATGTCTTGTGTAGAGAGACTCCAAGAAGCAGTGGGAATGGTAGGGGGTGGATAGGGTTCCCAGATGCCCACTGGTGGCAGGCAAACTCCCGGGGATTTGCTCTCTCGTACACTGATTGCCCAGCGATCAGTGGGAGGGGGAAAGCTCTGAGAGCTTGCCTGCCACTTGCAGGCACCTTCTGGGAGTGACATTGTTGCGCCGCCCGCGGGAGCTTTCCTGCACTTTGTTTGGGGCAGGAAAGTGATGCCATCACGCCGGCTCCAGACCTCCTGCCCGATACAAGGTAAGTGCCAGGGATTCGGAGTGCACATGTTCGGGGAAGCCCTACACAACAACATATGTGTACGCATGAACTCCTGCTTTGGGCCGGTTCACCCACACTGAACAGGTGGCCAGTAGCTTTAGTTACTTGATCTGCTCTGCAAATGAAGAAAAAATTGCAAATTCCAATACTGAATGTGAAGAGCTCAACAAGAATCAGAACATAGAAAGCTGCCTTATACAGCCTGTGGTCCCTCTAGATCAGCATTGTCTACTCTGACCGGCAGCAGCCATCTAAGGACCCAGGAGGAGAAAGGTCTTTTCTAGCACCAGCTACTACCCAGGTCTGTGCAAAACATGTCCTCTGTTGAGGAGCTACAGGCAGGGTGGATTTTGCCAATGGACAACAGGGGTGGCTGTAATGACTACTGAGGAATTACGTAATTTTAAAGTTGACAATGAGGAAACTGAAATTGCTCATGATTTGCTATTCCTTGGTTCAATCATCAACCA
Source organism: Eublepharis macularius (assembly GCF_028583425.1). Classification (NCBI taxonomy): domain Eukaryota; kingdom Metazoa; phylum Chordata; class Lepidosauria; order Squamata; family Eublepharidae; genus Eublepharis; species Eublepharis macularius. The sequence goes on from NC_072790.1 coordinate 238,851,316, forward strand.
AAAGGGAGACTGCAATGAAGAAATCAGAAGAAGATTGAGACTTGGAAGAGCAGCCGTGAGGGAGCTAGAAAAGATCCTTGAAGATAAAGATGTCTCTCTGGAAACCAAGATCAAGATAATCCAAACTATGGTATTCCCCGTTACGATGTATGGATGTGAAAGGTGGACAGTGAAGAAAGCTGACGGGAAGAAAATTGGTTCATTTGAAATGTGGTGCTGGAGAAGAGTTTTGCAGATAACATGGACAACCAAAAAGACAAATAAGTGGATACTAGATCAAATCAAGCCTGAATTCTCCCTAGAAGCTAAAATGACAAAACTGAGGCTATCGTACTTTGGTCACATCATGAGAAGACAAGATTCTCTGGAAAAGTCAATAATGCTAGGAAAAGCGGAAGGCAGTAGGAAAAGAGGAAGACCTAAAACGAGATGGCTTGACTCAATAAAAGAAGCCGCGTCCTCCAGTTTGCAGGATCTGAGCAAGTCTGTTAATAATAGGACATTCTGGAGGTCTTTCGTTCATAGGTTCGCCAGAGGTCAGAGATGACTTGACGTTGGCACATAACACACAACAGGGGCAGTTGCCCCAGGCCCCATGCTGTGGGGGGACCAACCTCCCAAGCCCCCCACCCCCATGAAGGGGAAAGGAGGAGAAAAACAGCTGGCCGGCAGCTGCATCACACGGAGCAAGGGCTGCCCTTGCTTGAAACCAGCAGGGAAGGGAGGGAGGAAGCCCCTGTGGGGAGCAGCAGCTATTCTGGGGGCCCATCCCGGAATTTTGCCCAGGCCCCGAGAATCACTAAAACCATCCCTGGCTATGGCACTTCCTCACAAAAGGCTGGAAAAGGGTTTCACAAAGAAAAACTGCTGTTTTTTTGGCAATGTTTTTTTAAACAAACATTTGTGCAATTTTTTCCAAGCATCGCAATCCGAGATGTTGTTCAATTGAAGGTTTTTTTGTAAAAAAAAAAATAATAAATAGAAAAGCTCAAGGAGTGGAAACAGACAAGGAAGCCAGCTGGTCCTCCACATTTGTTTCAAAAAATTTGCCAACACGTTTTCCAAAAAAGCATCCCTCAGTTTTCTGGCTGTGCCCGACACAACTTACGATTTAATTGCCGCTTGGGTATTCATGGATGGAAGCATCTCCAGAAAAAGGCTCAAATTTTCACGTTCGAACGTTTTAAATATTGGCAACTTTTAAAAGGTGCGGAATCTCATCTTGCCGGAAGCTGATCTTGAGGCAGTGTGGTGTAGTGGTTAGAGCATCCGATCAGGATTTGGGAGACCCAGGTTCAAATCCGCACTCCTCCATGGAAGCTCACAGGGCCAGTCGCACACTCTTGTGAGGGTTGTGGGGAGGACAAAACAGTGACGGGGAGAATGTTGTAAATCAATTTGGGTTCCCGTTGGGGAGAAAAGCGAGATATAAAGGAAGTAAATAAATATGGACTGAATATGGGGGAGAGGACAGGGCGGCTAAGCCAGGCATTGCCCCCTTTGCAGAGGCGAGATCAGGGGAGGGGGAGGGCAAGGTGGCCCAGCTGGGCATTGGACCCTCCCCCATGCCTCGTCTGGGCGGAGGGAGTGCAGGGCGGCCAGGTCGGGCTTTCCCCCCCTCCCCTGCATCCTGATTTGGGCAGGGGGGGGCAGCTCTGCCCCCAGCTCAGCCTGATTATAGCCTGGGAGGGCTCTGTGGGCAGCTCACCCATCCCGCCCCTTCCTCAGCCGATCGCGGCTGGGGAGGACTGCGCCTGCGCCATCATAAATAGTGAGTCGTCACCAATACGGCTCAGCTTTTATGGAGTAAGAAAACTCAGCACCCATTTGAGACTTCTCTTTCTCCCAGAGCAAAAATGCAACCCCCTCCTCAAAGAATCCTAAAGCTGGAACATCTCGGACAGATGCCCATCTAGGCTCTGCTTGAAAACCTCCAGTGAAAGAGAGCGGAAGAGAATGCTGCTGTTTTACCCCCTCCCCAGGTCTCATGTATGGAACCTGCTTATTCATTGCCGCCTGTGGCAGCTATGTGCAGCGTCTGCGACGGGTTGTGTGCGCCTGGTACTACCCTTCCCGTGAGCAGGTGAGAGGACCCCCCTCCCCCATCCAGCAGCTCTGGAAATGGAATGAAGTTTTCCCCAGGTGAGACTGAATGAAGTTTTCCCCAGGTGAGATTGGCTAGTGACCGTACAGTGGCTTACTCCTCCTCCCCCCCTTTGCCTGCAGTCAAGAGCAGACTGGCCATCATAGCCACTGATGAGAGGGTCGTCAGCTCCTGGTTTGGAAATTCATGGAGATTTGTGGGTGGAGCCTAGGGAGGGTGGGGTTTGGGAAGGGAAGGCAGCTCAGCAGGGTATAATGCCGTAAACTCCACCCTCCAAAGCAGCCATTTTCTCCAGGGGAACTGATCTCTGTCAGGCGGAGATCAGTTGTAATTCTGGGTGATCTGCAAGCCCCACCTGGAAGGTGGCCGTCCTAACCGTGGAATTCCCCAGTGTCCTGACGGCCTGCCCCTCTACTTGGTCCAGTCCAGGGTAGGAGGGCTGTGCACATCCCAGGGAAGGCAGCTCCTGGCCTGGGTAAGTTGCGCCCATCCTTGGGGAAGCCAGCTCTGGGCTTATGTGTGCCCCACCCAGCCTGGGAAAGGCAGCTCTTCCTCCCTCCCTCCTTTGTGGACAGGACAGGGGCGGGGCCCTTTTCCCTGGACATCTTTCTTCCCAGTTTACTCCTGCCTGCTGTATGCAGTTTGGCTTACTGACCTAAGCCATTTATTGCGCTCTTAAAATCCTCTGCTAAACATTTGTGTAGCATTGGGCTACAGTTGAGACCATGTGCCCCTGCTCCCTGCCTACCTCACAAGGCTGTTGTAAGGACAAAATAGAGACTGTGTCCACTTCCAGGATCTCCTTGGGAGGGAAGGTGGGATACAGATGCTCTCGCTAGCCAGATGAGGATGACAGTAAGTGTGAAAAACTGACCCTCCAACGTGCTGGTAGCTCCATCAGCATGGCTTAAGAATAGGGTTGCCAGCTGCAGGTTGAGAAATTCCTGGAGATTTGGGGCTGAAGCCTCTAAAAGGCAGAGTTTGGGACTGGAGGAAGTTCAGTGCTGTATAAGGACATTGTCCGCCCTCCAAAGCAGCCGTTTTCTTCTGGGGAACTGATCCCTGTTGGCTGGAGATCAGTTGTAATTCCAGGAGATCTCCAGCCACCACCTGGAGGCTGGCAACCCTACTTATCAGCATAAGAAGAGCCTTGCTGGATCAGACCAGCTGCCCATCTACATTCAATCTCACTCGATGACTAACCCGTTGCTCTCAGAGTTACCAGTTGCACTTAGGGTTACTAACTTCCACGTGGTGGCTGGAGATCTCCCAGAATTACAACTGATCTCCAGGTGACAGAGATCAGTTCCCCTGGAGAAAATGGCTGCTTTGAAGGGTGATCACTATGGCGTTATACCCCACTGAGGCCCCTCTCCTCCCCAAACCCCAACCGTTCCAAGATCCACCCCTAAAATCTCCAGGAATTTCCTAACCGAGACCTGGTAACGCTAGTTGCCCTGGAGGGCTAAGGAACACAAAATGGAGGCCGAGGGCCTCCCCTGATGCCCTTTGGGAAAGGAGAGGTCCCCAGTTGCCACTGTTCTTTTTAAAACTGGATTTTCCCCTCTTCCCAAAACCGAAACCTCATTTTTAAAAAGAAGTTTTTTGTTCAAACAATTCGTAAATATGGAGAATGAGTACTCCAGGCTCCCCGGGCACATTTTGTCTGTCCTGGGTGTTTTCCTCCCCTCACCCAGGATTCCTTGCCCCTAGGAGAGAGTTTGCTACCTCTACAACACCATTCTGACCCGAAGGACGAGTCTAGTCAGTGCGGTGCTGAAGGCCGTGAGGAGGCACTCTGTGGATGGAGGCCACACTAACCTCTTTCTCATCCTGGCTGCCAAGTAAGTCGGACACCTGGAGTTGCAGAAGTGTCTTCGAAAAAGTGTCTTTTGTCAAACTCCACCTGAAATAAGGCCCTTTCCACACGTCCTTAAAGCGACAGCCGCTTGCTGAACCCTGCCAGCTTTCCCCTTTGACTCCAGATGCCTCCATTTTCAAAACGGTGACAGGCTGTTTGGCTTCTGGTTTTTTCTGCGCCTTTTCTGGGACTGCGGGAAAGTGTGTTCTCAGAAAAGGCACCAAAAAACCGGAAGCAAAACAGTTTACCTCCGTTTTTGAAAACAGAGACGTCTGGAGTCAAGGGGAAAAGACAGCAGCGTTTGGTGAGTGGGCCGTCCCTTTAAGGACATTTGGAAAGGGCCTAAGTTTTCCACAACTTACAGATAGGGGCTCCTAAAATATGATGGATCAATGTTGCAATGGTGTGTTTGTTTTAATGTTAGGTTATTGAATTGTCAAGTGGCTGTCACAAAAGCAGTACAACACACACACACATCCAAGCCAAGGCTGGGGGTTTCATTATGTTCAAGGGAATCCCCCTGGTGTGTGGGGAAAATATGACTGAAAATTAACCAATACAAAAGAAAGGGGAGGGGCATTTTAAGAAAGGCCTGTTGAGGACTGAGCATGCGTCAGGAGGCTTGGGGTGCTGAGAGCAGTGGAGAGTGAGTTCCAGGAGAAAGAACTGAGAGAGAGGAGGAAATTGGCCTGATCAGGCAAGTGACCGACAGACTAGGATCTGGGAGACCCGGGTTCGAATCTCCACTCTACCATGGAAACTCGCTGGTTTACCTTGGGCCAGTCACACACACTCAACCTAACAAACCTCACAGGGTTGTTTTGAGGAGAAAACTTAGGAGAGGAGACTGGCTTAAGGCTGCTTTGGGCCCCCTTAAAAAAACCTCTAGGAATTTCCTAACCTGGAGTTGGCAACTCAACCAACAACATATTAATAGGGCTGTAAAATGGGACCGCCCATAGGCAAGGGATGAGTTTCTGCATTTTTAGGTGACTTGTCAGGTATATAGAAAAACTAAATTAATTTGTAAATTAAAAAAGCAGAAACGTGGCCAAATGACTTGGGGAGAACATCAAGCTCCGTGTCCTCTAGGCTGCAGGGGCAATGAAGCATCAGTTAAAAGGGAAGGGGAAGGAAAACTGACTAGAAATCTGGAAATTGAGCTGCTCCAGCAACCTCTTCCCACACATCCTAAGACCTGAAAGGCAGGCACACTCTGCAGGGATAAGAACTGTGTCGTCGGCAACACAGTTTGCCCTTCCTGCTGCCTCCTCAAGGCCTCTGGAGGCCCAAGAAGACCTGACGCAGCAGTGGGAAGACCTGGTGTGGCAGCGGGACGGCCCTGCACAGTGGGGTTGGTCTCTCCCGCTGCCTCGGGGCTTTCAGAGGCCCAGCCCAGCGACAAGAAGGCCCAGCGCATCAGCAGCCCGTTTGAAGCAGAATTGGGCCCGTTTGGGGCCAAAATCGGCCCACTGTGGAGTACAGGAGCACTCCAGGGCCTGCCGTGCCACCCCAACAGCGTTCCTGCGCTATGCAGTGGCCTAATTTCAGCCCCAAACAGGCCCGATTCAGCCCCAAATGGGCCAGAATTGGCCCGCTGTGGAGCTCAGGAGCCGTTTGTAGAGCCTGTTTTTTTCAAACAGGCTTGGTCACTCATATGTAATACATGCTGACATTATTAAATATCCTCCATCCAGGCATTCCAAATTCCATCGTTAGCATAAATTAGGCACAATGAACTTGCATCACAGCATCTTACTGAGCACGATTAACCATCTTAGGCTTATCTGTCTAATTGATTCTGGTTTTGCCCATCTTGAGAGGGGGCAAGGTTGCGGAAAACCCCACCCACTGAAAAATCTCATGTGGCCAACTCTTTGGCTCGTGATACTTTCCAAGAAATCTTCATAGCCATAAGGACTAGGACCATGGCTGATTCAGCAACCCTGTGGTTTATCACATGTCCCTGTCCCCCCCCCCCCACCATCAGTTCTGGCCCCATACTGCTTTGATTTCTCCCCTGATTTCCACATGCATTTTTTTACTTTCCCTTTCCCTTCAGGTTTTTTGATTTCGCTCCATTTTTTGAGACTACTTTTACCCCAATCTTTTCCCTGAAGCAATTCTGAGTTGATTTTCACCTTGTGCATAATGTTTCTTTGGGTTTCGTTTGTCCTCTCCAGTCTAGGGTTGCCAGGTCCCTTGACTCCCCTGGTGGGAGATTGGGAGCCTGGCACTTACCCTGCCTTGTCCTGAGTCTTTTTATAACAACAACAACAACATTAGATTTATATACTGCCCTTCAGGACCACTTAACACCCACTCAGAGCGGTTTACAAAGTATGCCAGTATTATCCCCACAACAAAACACCCTGTGAGGTGGGTGGGGCTGAGAGAGCTCTGAGAGAGCTGTGACTGGCCCAAGGTCACCCAGCTGGCTTCAAGCAGAGGAGTGGGGAATCAAACCTGGCTCTCCAGATTAGAGTCTAGAAAGGCCACTACACCAAACTGGCTCTCCTCACACACGTGCTCCTGGCTTGCATGAGACCCTGGTGGATGTACGGTTATAACGCTATGAAATTATATTTTTTAAAAAATGGCCTGGGTGGGGGTGGCCACTTCTGGTGCCAGAGAAAGCAGTGTGGTTTGAAAATCACCTTGGTGCTGCTCCAAGTTGCATCTCAACAGAGGTCTCGTTGCCCTGCTGGTGCCAGCCTCCATCTCCTGGCTCTGGGGCAGCCCGGGCAGGGGTCTCTGGTTTGGACTGTGGAGAGGGGGGCACTTAGCTACGAGTAGCAGTGTTGCTTCCTTTTTAGGCTTCCCTATGCAGAGATTTCCTCGTGTGTTCATTTCCGGCCTTTTTACAAAATCGGCTCTTATATAAATATAAGTATGCGCAAATTTTTTTTTAAAGGGGATATCAGCAATGAGGATAGCACCTCGCTTGAAAATCCTGATCATTTAAAGCACATGCAAAACAAAATAAACCAACGCCACAACTGGGGGGGAAATTGCAAAGGGAGGGTAGATGGGCAGAAGAACGTTACCCAAACCGATTCCAGTGTTCAGGGATTGAATGCTAAGAAAATCAGGAATTAGTCGAGTGTGCGGAAAAGCCCCCTTGTCTGGCTTCTGAGATTTCCGCTGACATAGTCCAGACCACTGCCCCACCCCCCACAGCATATCTTCACAGAAGACATATTCCCTTGAGCTAAAAAAAATCCTAACAGATTACTCATACGAATGTATTCATAGTTGATTAAATTTGCATCAATTAATATATGTGCATAAAACAGATATATAGAAAATTGCATTATTATTTTTAAACAATGCACTCGTGTGTTGTGTAAAGAACTACCTTATAAGAGGCATTCCCCTCCTTCCCGCTTTCACATAAGGGAGTGCCTCTTCTACTGATAGTTTAGGTATCCCATATCATCCACTACGCAGAAAAGAATGCTTAGTCTGAGAGGGCATCTTGATGAGCGTGTGTTTTCCAGCAAGAATTATCTTAGAAGAGGCATTCCCCTCTTTCCTTCTCTTGTATAAGGGAGTGCCTCTTCTACTGCCAGTTTAGGTATTCCATATCATCCATCATGCAGCAAAGAATGCTTATTCTGAGAGGACATCTTGATGAGCGTGTGTTTTCCAGCAAGAATTATCTTAGAAGAGGCTTCCCCCCTTCCCTCTCTCACATAACGGAATGCCTCTTCTACTGCCAGTTTCGGTATCTCATATCATCCATCACACAACAAGGAATGCCTGTTCTGAGAGAGCATCCTGATGAGCACGTGTGTTCCAACAAGAACCATCTTAGAAGAGATATTCCATTCCATCTAACAAGGAATACCTCTTCTAAGATGATACCAACTGCCTGTAGTTTTGAAAAGTACTTTTATTTTTAAAAATAATGGTTACCTGATTTATCAGGGCCGCTGTTGTCCCTGTATTTATTAACTGATAGACCAACCCAGTCCTTACTAGAGATGGGCACAAACTGGAAAAAAACCGAACCATGTGGTTCGTGGTTCATCAAATTTCACGAACCACGAACTTTCATGAACCTGCTTCCGGTTCGCAAACTGGTTCGTTTGGTTCACGAAAACGGCACACCCAGGTCAGAAAATAGTCACTTCTGGGCCAGCAGAAGGTCTGCAGGAAGTCCATCCCCTGTTGCCTAGGAAACTAATTGATCAGCACCAGACTGTCTGCAGTAACAAAGCAAAAAATGAACCAATTGAACCAGCCTAAAGTTCATGGTGGTTCGTCAGAAATAGGATCTGACCAACCACTGGTTTGCAAACCACAAACCAGCCTGGTTCGTCACAAATTTTGGTTCATATTTTGGTTGGTGCCCATCTCTAGTCCTTACTGCTCTCCCAATCCAGAGGCATTTTAAAAAAAGGAAAACTGAGACCCTCTGACTGAATTCTGCACCCAAAACTATACTCTGTGCTCCTGCAAAATCGGGGCACAGGCTCGGCGCTGTCATATTGCAACATCACCCCTGTTCTCCCTTGCAGGGTTCCTGTGCTTGCCTGGCTGGTCAAGAGGCTTGGCGTTCACCAGTCTTACTGCATGGGCTGTGGGAGCGTCCGCGAAGGCACATCCAGCCAGGATTTTGTCACTTGCATCACACCTGGTTGCCAAGGTTGGAAACTGGGGCAGGGCAGGGTGGGGTGTATGCGGGACAGAGCAGTGTAGATAAAGGGCTGTCTTCTCAAAGGAAAGCCGTAAGGAACTTTAACTGGGTAGCAAGGGTGGAAAGAAACAAACCCTATCCGAATTTCTGTGGGGTGGGTGAGCCGTAGCACTGCTAGCTGGAGGGGCTATAGTCAGAAGAACCCCAGTAGATGATCCGTCCCACCAGAAGCGCTGCTCTGACCTACCTCTTTCTTCAAACATTTGCATTCGGGACATGGGCATTTCCCCATAAAGAACAGGAGCATGTTTTCATGGGTATTTGTTTTTTTTAAAAAGATCCCCTTCGGCTGTGAGTGAGGCAAGGTGTTTATTGGAGGGGGGTGGAGGAGGCTTAAAAGAGGAATGACATCAGCTGCAACTTGATGGCACTTTGCACGTACAGTGCAGTGTAAAGGTTAAGAGTGTCAGACTAGGATCTGGGAGACCCAGGTTCGAATCCCCACACTGTGACCCTCAATGTTGACATTGGGCTAAATCACAATCTCTCCACCTAGCCTACTTCAGAGGGTTGTTGGGAGAATAAAACAGGGGGAAGGGAGAGCTGTGCATGCCGCCCCAAGCACCTTGGCAGAATAGCAAGATTAAATGTGCTGGTCAGCTTTTCCAATCTGTTCTGGGGGTGGATTTTCCAGCGATGATGGCAACACTCCTTAGGGTTGCCAGTCTCCAGGTGGTGGCTGGAGATCTCCCAGAATTACATCTGATCTCCAGGTCACAGAGATCAGTTCACCTGGAGAAAAATGGCTGCTTTGGAGGGTGGGCTCTATGGTATTATACCCCACCGAGGTCCTTCCCCTCTCCAAACCCCACCCCTCTAGGCTCCGCCCCCAAATCTCCAGGAATTTTCCAACCTGGACTTGGCAACCCTAGCACTCCCTCCGCACACATGCACACATGCAAATAGACCCCAGCTGGGAAGGGCATGGCCCCAGCTACCAAGGAAGGTGAGCAGGGTAGCAACAAGAGAGGAGAGTAGGTTTGAATGACCAGTGGTGGCCAGATAGGACGGGAGAGGAGCTTTTAACTGAGGAAGAGCAGGAATGTTTGTGTTCCAGTGGGTGGAAAAGCGCCAGCAGAGACCAGCAGGGGGAAGATTTGGATTATTTTATATTATATTATTATTATGCGGAGGGATTATTTCCAAATGATTTATTCCTCCCTCCTTCCCATCTGTTCCTCACTTGTACTCCTCCTAACAGTAAATTGGAGGGGGGCTGACTGCTAGAGTTGCCAATCTCCAGGTGCATCCTGGAGACCTCCCAGAATTACAACTGAACTCCAGACTCCAGAGATCAGTTCCCCTGGAGAGACTGGCCACTTCAGAGGGTGGACTCCATGCTATTATACCTGAGCTAATTTCCCTCTCCAAAATCTGCCCTCTCCAGGTTCCACCCCCAAATCTCCAGGAATTTCCTAACCTGGAGTGGGGGGGGGAGGGACAGAATTAAAATCAGTAAAGAGTCCAGTGGAGCCTTTAAGACTAACCAACGTGATTGTAGCATAAGCTTTCGAGAATCACAGCTCTCTTCATCAGATGCAGACGCATCTGACGAAGAGAGCTGTGGTTCTCAAAAGCTTATGCTACAATCAAGTGGGTTCATCTTAAAGGTGCTACTGGACTCTTTACTATTTTGCAACTGCAGACTAACACGGCTAACTCCTCCAGAATTAAAACCATTCTTGCAATAGACTGGCAGGTTAAGAGGATGGGTTAAAAACGGGCCAGTGAAGATAGATGAAGGCTCAGCAATGGCTAAAAGACATCACTCCTCTTAACTATGAATGCGACGGTCTCAGAGCTATCAGCAGGATAGAGAAAAGGGGACAGAGAAAAGGATAGAGAAAAGAGGCTCTCGTCCCAGCCAAAGCTGGAATCTTCCCCTCTCCCCGAAAAGAGGCATGATTGCCTTCCATGAGTTGTGAGGGCAGGGAGAGATAAAAAAACGGGCAGGAAGTTACCTTGCTTGAGCCTCTAACAGATTATATTGTCCAGGGGGAAATTAGGCTGTGGGGCGGGATGAGCCCGGTATGGTGGACGTTCCCCAACCCCAATTCTCCCCTCCCCAACTCATGTAGCTGCAGAACCAGGTGGGTAACATTATGCACTGATGTGGGGAGGAGATGTCGCCGTTATTTATTCCCACCCCTTATGGGCCTTCAGTGTGTAATAGCTAAATGGAGCTCCCATGTTCAGAGGCAGTTTACCTCTAAGGACTAGGATTTGGGGACAAAGCCATCATCTCTGTGACGCGCTTGTCAGTTTCCTAGAACATGAGGACAGGGACTGTTGGAGACCAAAGTTCTGGACGGGAGCGGGTTTCAGTGTGGTGTTGATGGTTCTGTGAGACGTTGCTGGCGTACAGCTCTGCGGTTGAAGGTTACAGGGTCAGCTGTGGTGGGGGAACCTGGAGGGTGGATCCCCATCGAGCCAGCATTGGGTCACCTGCGCCCTATCTCCACAGGTATCTACTGCCCCAAATGCTACCAGCTCCTGAACAACATCTGCTCCATCTGTATGGGACCTCTGACCTATCAGGGAGATATGGACGAGGAGATGTGAGTGAACAAAGACTTCTTGGGGCAACACAGAGAGCCGGGGGCGGGGGGGGGGGGATGCTAGGCAAGGGCAATGAGATTGGCATGGAGATGCTGGCAGTGAGAGGGAGGCCTGCATTCCTTGCCCAGCTGGTGCCAGGGTCAAGGGGCATCGAAGGGGAGTGTAATGTCGTCTGCTCTGTGCTTGTCTGCCTAAAGCAAAGAGGGGCATTGAGGCGCATTCCAAACACGGTCGTTTTCACACGTCCTTATCCTCGTGTAAAATCACGCAAAATTCACGGAACGATGGCATCTTCATGGCGCGATATCTGATGCCATCTCGTCATGATTCCATTTCGTGGCACGATGATGTCAGAAATCACACCATGAAGACACCGTCGTTCTGTGAGTTTTGCACAATTTTGCACGAGGATAAGGACATGTGAAAATGACCCTAGAGAGCAAGAAGGGGCTGTTTTGTGCGAACAAGTAGCGAGACTTTGAAGAAAACAGCAGAAACCTCTGATCTATTTGCATACATGTGTGCATGTATGTTCTCTCTCTTTTTCTCACATACGAACGTGCACAAACACACACATTCACTCACACACATTCTCTGAATGCATTCCCAAGAAATAGGTACATTCCAGGCTGGCTACGCTGGAATCCCCCTGCCTTGTGATGAGAGGATTATTTAAATGTACACAGGAGGAAGTTCTACACTTTTACATTCTGACGCAAGTGTAGCCTGCCCTCTTTTCAGAGCACAAGTTCCCACTGGCTGAGCTGGTGTCACGGAATGTTCACAAACATCTCAGCTTCTCAGGGGAAAACCATCAGCCACAAAATGTTGAAAAAAGGCGGGTTGTGTAAGGGAAGTTGAAAAAGTTGGTTAAGGCAGGGGTGGGCAATTGTTTTGGCTCGGGAGCCACTTTGTGGGAGCGGAGGTTAGCGGAGGGCCGCACCTTTTAAAATGATTGCATTCATTAGTTAACTTTGCATTTCAGAAAAGGTATAAATTATATCATAAAAATCAATAAATATAAATTAAATAAAATAGTGGTAGTTTTATTCAATTTATTTATTGTGTGAGGGAGAAAAGCTGCAGAGTATTGCTCTTTCGGTGCCAGGTGCCCAGTAGGTGACTGTCTTGGCGGGCCGCATGTGGCTCTGTAGCGGGCCGCATGTGGCCCGCGGGCCGCAATTTGCCCACCCCTGGGTTAAGGGATAAACCTTGTATGCAGTGGGGAGGGAGGAACAGAAAATGCTACAGGTATTGAGGACTAGAAGATTTAGAGGGTGGGAAGAAATAGGAGGGAAGTCCCATAGGTAAAATAGGATTCGCTGAGATAATCAGTGGAAATGTTTTTTGATACTTTCAACATTTCCAGGAACTGAGGCACAATATGGGGGAAAGGAGAACTGTTTTTGGGAGGAGGCATACAGGCAGCAGAGGAGAAGAAGACCTTGTTAACTGCCTCCCCAGACTTTCCAATTATTGTTGTTATTATTATTATTTATTAGATTTATAATCCGCTCTCATTGCCAGGCAGGCTCAGAGTGGCTAACATGCATAAAAATAATACAATATATAAATATCCACAGTTAAAATAACCTTGTATAGAATATAAAACAGCATCCAAGACAGGTAGCAGTACAATCATCTTCTCTAGCGGCACTATCGTGCAATCCGCACCTTATCATCCTGAGTCCCGGGTGGAAGATGATGACAAAACACTGGAGGGAACAAAGAAGGGGAGAGACTCCCCAGAGGGAGACTAAAGAGGAGGCCCATTCGCCTCGACCACCAAAGGCCTGGTGGAACATCTCTGTCTTACAGGCCCGGCAGAATGATAATAAATCCCGCTGAGCTCGAGTTGTTTCAGACAGAGAGTTCCACCAGGTTGGGGCCAGGCCGAGAAGGCCCGAGCCCTGGTTGAGGCGAGTCAAACCTCCTTGGGGGGACCACCAGTAAATTTTTTCTTGCTGAGCGCAGAGCTCTCTGGGGAACATAGGGTGAGAGGCGGTCCCGCAGGTATGTTGGTCCCAGTCCGCGAGAGGCCTGGTCAGCGGGCAGGTTGCTGACGGATATGCCCGCCTCTTCACCCTCGTTTCCCCCTGCAGTGACTCCAGCGATGAGGAGGCCATGGCCCTGCAGATGGAGGCCGTGAAGGCTCTCCGGGGGGAGCCAGGGGAGGACCGGCAGCAGCAGCGGCGGGAGCTGAAGCGCCGCATCAAGCGGACCATGGAAGGACGGGGTGCCTGCCGCCGCTTGCCCCCCGAGGTGGCCCGGAAAACCCTCGAGCAGCTGAAGGAAGAAGAGAGCAGCTCCAGCGAGGACAGCGAGGCAAGCAGCCCAGAAGAAGGCGGCACCTCCATCTCGGGCTCTCCCTCCAGGTGAGCCTGGGGGACTTGGAGGCAGCCCACAACACCCAGAGCTGCCTCCAACTGGCTCCAGTTGTCTTGACTGTTCTGGGGAGCAGCAACTCTCCAGGGCTTCTGTTCCAGGATCTTTCCCATCACCTACCAGCAGGGTTGCCGGGAACGTCAGTTTCCCACCAGCACTCTTTCCCCCCTTGTGGGGCTCAAAGCTGAAGACGGGAGGTACCGTTTAGACCATTCTTTTATCACTGGTACTCCACTCCAGCTTACTTACAACCCACGGCAAAGCAGCCTGCCCACCAGGCAAACCTAGGCCACCATCTAGGGTGCCAAAGGTGAGGAGGGGGGCTCCAGAAGAGTTAGAAGGCCACAGGCAGGGTAGAAGGAGTCAAACCAGCATTCCTCCTATGAGTATCTCCCATGGTCAGTCAGAAGAAAGTCTATGTTCTGGGGGATTTTCTCCCTGATGTTTAGGATTGCAGCCCTTGGAAGGAGCCAGTTGGCATTTCATTGTGTTTGTTGGAAGGGGGGCACTAGCACCATAGTTTGCCTGTGTGTTATGTGTGTGTGATGTGCCGTCAAGTCGCCTGCGACCTATGGCGACCCTATGAAGGAAAGACCTCCAAAACGTCCTATCATTAACAGATTTGCTCACATCCTGCAAACTGGACATGGCTTCTTTTATTGAGTCAAGCCATCTTGTTTTAGGTCTTCCTCTTTTCCTACTGCCTTCCACCTTTCTTACCATTATTGACTTTTCCAGAGAATCTTGTCTTTTCAAAGTACGATAGCCTCAATTTTGTCATTTTAGCTTCTAGGGAGAATTCAGGCTTGATCTGATCTAGAACCCACTTATTTGTCTTTTTAGCCATCCATGGTATCCACAAAACTCTCCTCCAGCACCACATTTCAAATGAATCCATTTTCTTCCTGTCAGCTTTCTTCACTGTCCAACTTTCACCTCCATACATGGCAATGGGGAATGCCAGAGTTTGGATTATCTTGATCTTGGCGCCCAGAGAGACATCTTTATCTTTAAGGATCTTAACTAGCTCCCTCACAGCTGCTCTAGGGCACCCCAAATCCTTGGGTGGCCCCTGGCCCCTGCCTCACTACCCATTCCTTATTGAAAAACTAGGAGAAGCTGGGGATTAACCACAGATGCTCCAACCCTGAATCATGGCTCTGCCTGCAAGCCACGGCCCCTCCTTACTTTAGGTTGCTGCGATTTCTCCTTATGGAGGCTGGCTGCCCTTAGTAACAAAGGGACTGGGATTGAGTAGTGCTAAACCTGTTGGAAGTCCTGCCTAGCACCTGTTCCTAAAAGGCAGAGGGTGGCACCCATATTGAAGGGTGGGAGAAAAATGTCCTCGACAGACTGGCACGCTCCGATCTTTCTTGAGCCGGGGATTTCTGCCCACAGTGGCTTGGTTGATAGATCAAGATGTGTAGCTGTGTTAGTCTATCTGTAGCAGTAGAAAAGAGCAAGAGTCCAGTAGCCCCTATAAGCCCAACAAAATTCAGGGTAGGGTATGAGCTTTCGAAAGTCACAGCTCACTTCAGGTATCTGAAGAAGCGAGCTGCGACTCACGAAAGCTCATACCCTGCCCCAAATTTTCTCATGGCTCGGTTGTTCTACTTTTAATGGCATGGCAGAAATACCACATTTACTCAAAAGGAGGACGATCCCGAATGTAAGATGACCCCATTTTTTAAAAAAAAAGTTATACAGCAGGAAAAAGTTTTTACTGGGCATAACTAACACGGATGCCAGCGTAAAATGACCCACTCTTTTGCTGATGGTATGCCTGGAGGGAGGGAAACCCTAGCCTTGCGTTAGAGTGAAAACTGCAAATTCTGCCCTTGATATGGAAATTCGAAATTGCGGATTTAAACTTGGAACCGCTTTTCCCGAAAAGGGTAGAGAGATGCATAAGAATCCTATGCACCTTCCCAAATGATAATGCTCACGGGGAGGGGGAAAGCATGACATTTCAATCGTTGAATCGGAAGGGACCTCCAGGGTCATCTAGTCCAACCCCCTGCACAATGCAGGAAATTCACAACTACCTCCCCCCCCCCCACACACACACGTGTGACCCCTGTACCATGCCCAGAAGATGTCAAAAAAACCCTTCCAGGATCCCTGGCCAAACTGGCCTGAAGAAAATTGCTTCCTGCCCCAGAAGTCGTTAACCTGGGTGTGTAAGTAGTAGAATCACACAAGCTCCCCCTTCTCTTAAAGCAGCCTGGATTTCAGCTATCAAGACCAGGCAGAGGACAGCAGCAGTGAGGGATCTCCAGAGGCATCCGAGGAGCTGGAAGAGGTGAAATCTGATGGAAGTCCCTTGAAAGAAGAGGCAAAAACCAATAGAAGCCCCTTGCAAGAAGAGGCAAAATCTGAGGGACACCCCTTGCAGGAGAAAGAGGAGGTGAAATCTGATAGGCGTCCCATGCTGGAGATGGAAGAAGGACGTCTAAGGGGGCCAGTAGGGCTAGCAGAGATGGGGCAATCGAGGGGTCTAATAGGACTGGCCAAGATGGGTGCCCATCCAATACGTCTGCCCCTTCTCCCATTTAAAAAGGATACTTAGCTATTAAATTCTGACACACGGTGTCAAAGGAGCTTGCATAAGGATTCATGCGCGGCAGTCACAACGTGATGCACCTCTTACTGCAGGTGTACACCAAGGGGAACCGCAACGGACCACAGCTTTCAAGTGCCTGACACAGGGAAGTGCTTTTCCGCATTGCACGCTTTCCTTTGCTCCCGTGCAAACATTTGCACGCGTATGCGCGCGCACACACAGCAGTCGTGCCCACTTCCCTCCCACTGCCAGTACAAGCAGTGGGGAGCTGTGATCTGCCACGCCTCTGAAGCACACACCCATACCACCACCGCCCACTCCCTCAACAGTCGCACACCAACCTCCTTGTGCAGTTTCCCGCAACGAAACACACATGGATGCCAGAGAGAGTGCTGTAGGCCACAGGTTCCCTGCTCTCCATTTTATTGTGAAGCAGCTTCCACGGACAACAGTCACCAGGAGAAAGGGCGTGGAGGGGGGAGAGGGATGCCCCTCTCGTCTCCTACAGCATGCATATTATCTAGGGCCCCCCACACTGCTGGTGGGGGGCATACCCAACATGAAAAGTCAGCAGGAAGATTCCTCTCCCCCCCCTCCCCCAAAAGCACATTTTTTCTCAATAACTGAGAAGCAGCAACTGGGGGAAGAGGGAGCTCTAAAGACGATGAGGCAAAGGTGGGGGGAATAAAACAGGAAAGAGCCCAGGCTGGGCCAAACCTGTTAGGGGAAAGAGCTGCCAGCTGAGCCCTACACTGCATTTATGGATTTTCAAGTAGCTAAAAATTCAAGTTCAAACATACAGGCACTTTAAAGCCAAGGAAGACACCCAATGCCACCCCCTCCTTTGCCTCCTCCATGGTGAGAGACCCCCGGGCCACTGCTTCTGGGGCAGAGGGCAGGATTGGAAATAATATATTACATCATCTCTTAAATATAGATAAACTCTGAATTAATACTCGAGGAGGTCTTTCTCCTACCCGTGACTACCTTCCCCCCACAACACAAAAAAGCTACTCTGCCCCCTCCAAAGGGGTGAGGGGGAATCAGAAACCCAAGGAATGTGCAAACAGGCAGGGGGGGGGATAGATACACCTGCCCCCCCCACCTCCCACCAACCCCACAGTATGCCAGTCCAACCCCCAAATTGCAGTCACACCCACTGACTGGCATACCCTAGTGCAACAGAGTGGTAGAAAATAGGATGTGGGGCAATTAACGAATGGGGAAAGGAAGGACACAAAATGTGATTTTTTTTTACTGTGGAGGAATCTTTGGGGCTGGGGGATAACCCCACAAACTGTAACCCCCCTCCCCACAAAGGGTTTCCCCCCCCCCTATGGAAAATCTTCTGGGGACAGGGGATAATTCCAGGTAAATGCATAAAGCTATTATTTAGGAAGAGATGGACCCCCCCCTTTTCCCCATCCATCCAAGTGCTAAATGTCTCTCACTGTAAAGAGGTGTGTGTGTGTGTTGCAACAATATTGGGGCAGAAGACTCGTGAAGATTTATGCCCCCTCCCACCCCCATGGGTGAACGGAGGACAGCAGAGAATCCAGCCAACTGCATTGTGCGGGAGACCCACGAGGGGGCGGCAGGAGCTTGGCATGACACGGAACCCACCTCAGCTGTGCAAAAAGAACAAGGTGCAGCACAGCCGGGCACGGCCTGTTCCTCCAGTCAGAACAGGGACTGCCCTGGGTGGAGAGATCCCCACCCCCACCCCCCCTGCACAAAGCCAAAACAGCTGCCACGTCCAAAAGGGGGAAGGGAGAAAAGATCGCTCAAGACACACACACACACCCCTCTTTTTTTGCCTTAGAAACAAAGTTCTACAGTCCAACAAGAGGAGGGCAATGTGACCCGGAAGTGGGCACGGAAGCCAGGAGTCCTGGCTCTCTCCCAAGCCTCTTGAACAATGTGTAGTTGCCACCTGCTTTTCCAAAGAGTCTGGCTATGTCTCCCCCACCCACCCCCGCCTTCTAAAATTGAAGGGAAGAGCTTAAAAAGAATGGGGTCTGAGGCCCACGTGGTGCCAGCCACTTCCACTCCTTGCCGAATTTTAGTTGTCGTACTTTTTTGTTTTGGTTTTTTCCCTCCCCCCTCAGGAAGTCAGGACCGCCACCCCACCCTGCATTCTACCCCTACATAACTGCTTATTTTGCAATCCTGAGCACACAGACTCTTCACACGTTGTTCCCACCCCACCCCTGTCCCACGTTGGGGACCTCTTTGGTTCAGAACTGCCTCTGCCCCCACCCTCAGAGGCCAATAAAGGCACGGAGGCAGCCCACTGGGAGACAGGGTGGGGCATAGTGCATCCGGTTGCCGTGCCAACAGCCTGGTACCTTGATACGGTCCCCATAACGATGGCATAGCAAGGGATGGGGGAGAATAGTGCATCTAGTCAATGGCGGAGTCCCTACAGAGTTGCCATAGCAACAGTCCAAGCAAGGCAGGGTCAAGGCCTAGGCCCAGGCCTTACGCCATTTCTATTGCTGCCGGCCCATCGGTTTGCATCTTCTCGACGACGCCTTCCTCCTCTTCCTCCTCCTCCTCCTCTTCCTCCTCTTCTTTGGGAACTGGAGACGGGGTGTGACGGGCACGGTCCTGATCCCAGTAGCGGGCAAGGGAGAGCAGCCCCTCGATTTGCCCGTTGGTCAACTCGAGGTCGGTGGAGGGCGGGGGCGTCCCCGCGGTGGGCAAAGCCTCGGACTCGTGTTCGCCCCCGCGACGCCGGCGCCTCGTCCGCACTTCCAGGCAATTCTGGCCCTTGAGGTGGCGCTGCAGGTGATCATCCTTGGCAAAAGCCTTGTGGCAAAGGCAGCACTCGTAGGGGCGAGCGCCCGTGTGCAGGTGGAGATGGTTCTTCAGGTCATAGCTGTGAAGGAAGCGAGCCGGGCAATGCGGGCAGGAGTACGGGCGCTCGCCCGTATGTTTCCGCATGTGGATCTTCAGCTTGTCATTCCTGAAAAAAAAAATATTGGGGAGGGGGGGGAGAAGGAGAGGTTGTCAATCTAAGAAGAAGGGACTAGAGACAGGCCAGTTTTGACAAGTATCGTCTCCCCTCCTTGTTAGAATCTCAAGTTCTAAAATCCACGTTTCTCGCCTTGATGGTGGTGGAGAGGAGTCTGTCTGGCAGCGGGTTTCCAAGGTTTTGGCCAGGAAAGGTCTTTTGCAACACCTGATATTTTTAACCAGAGATGCTGAACTTAAGGTTGGGAAATTCCTGGAGATTTGGGGGCAGTGTCTGCGGAGGGCAAGGTTGTGGATAGGGGAAGGACCTCATCGGGGTCTAATCCTATACACTCCACCCTCCAAAGAAGCCATTTTCTCCAGAGGATCTGATCTCTGTAGCCTGGAGATGAGTTGTAATTCCAGGAGATCTCCAGGTTCCGCCTGGAGGTTGGCTAGCCTACCTCCAGTAATACCGGAGGGACTTTATCTCAAGACAGAGCTTATCCCATACCATCTACTCTGTCCAGCTGCAGTTCTCGAGCATCTCTGGCAGAGAAAACTCACAACCCTTCCAGGAGGTACAAGCAGGGTTGCTAGGTACCTCTAGCCTCCCACTGGGGGCGGGGGGAGACCTGGCGCTTACCTGGTGCCTCCGGCATGCTGCTCCTCGCATGCGCACGCATGATGACATCAGTTTCAGCAGTGATGTTATCGCACCGGCCATTGGCAAGCTCCCGCACTTCACACAGGGCACATTCTGGCCCGTTTGGAGCCAAAATTGGCCCCAGCAAAGCGGCAGCCAATGCAACAATGTCACTTCAGGAAGTAAAATAGAAAAGAGTCCAGTAGCACCTTTAAGACTAACCCACTTTACTGTAGCATAAGCTTTCGAGAAACACAGTTCTCTTCGTCAGATGCATCTGACGAAAAGAACTGTGGTTCTCGAAAGCTTATGCTGCAATAAAGTGGGTTAGTCTTAAAGGTGCTACTGGACTCTTTTCGATTTTGCGACTACAGACTAACACGGCAAACTCCTCTGGATCTATGACTTCAGGAAGTGACGTTACCGCGCCCTCTGGGAGCGCGCACGCTGCATGTGTTCCTGGAATGCCTGCCAGTGGTAGGCAACCTTCGGGGGGCTTGCCCCTAGCTGTCCATCGCTAGCTGATCAGCAGGCAATAGGGTACCCCCCCCCAGGAGTCTGCCCACCACCGGTGGGCTCCTAGGATCCCAAGGTACAAGAGACCACATTCGGGTCATTCTACCTGCACGCCATGTGCTCTGCGCCACTACAGGCCCGCCAAAATTTCAGCAGCCAAAGGATTTGGGGAGAAGGTGAAACGTCAGCAACTTGAGAGAGTTGGCTCTCTTTCTCTTTTAAAAAATAAAACAAAAGTTACTCTCCCTTACGGCTGTGAAGAAAAGCAGTGCCTACACATAGGATACAGAGCAGTCCGGGCCTAAGGTTATCAAAAGCCCTGAAATTCCTCAAATTGGTTGGTGGTGAGGAAAGAAGTAGGAATTACCGTGGGGTCACATTTATGACTCATAAATTTTTTTGTAGTCCTACTTTAATAAAAATTGTAATCATGGCAACAGCCAATCCATCAAAGAATACCTTAATTTAAAAAAGCAACTTTTTTTTTAAAAAGCAGGGCTCATTTCGAGGGGGAACACGCAAGAACGCAGTTCTGGCAGTTCCCCAAAGAGGTCACATGTCAGGTGGCCCCGCCCGGCCATTTTGGGCCTGTTTCAGCCTGCATTGGGGCCGAAACAGCCCGGATAGGGCCTCTAACGGGTGGTGGAGCACTCTCCTGTTCAGCAGCGGCCTGATCCTGACCATTTAGGGGCCCTTTTAGGCCATTTTCAGCCCCTTTTTGCCATTTTTGGGCCCAATTTCGGTCCTGAATGGCCAGGATTGAGTCCAAAACAGGTGATGTCAGGGGGCGTGGCATATGCAAATCAGTTATGCTAATGACACATTTCCGGTGCTGTCAAGGGGCGTGGCATATGCTGATGAGTTATGCTAATGAGTTATGCTAATGAGTTCCTCTGGCTCTTTTTCCACGAAATGACCCTGTTAAAAAGCACCAGCCAATATAATCAAAAATATAACAGGAAAAATTAGAGTATATCTATACAGGCAACAGAATCAGGTGGTCAAGCGAGGAAGGATAGAAAAGTCTACATACATACCTTGTGAACCAAGGAACGAAGTTTTAGCCTAGCCTTTTCCCTAACATGCTAATTTTGAATGAATAAGAACAGTAACGTGTTGATTGCAAAGGGGTAGCTGTGTCAGTCTGCTGTTACAAAATAAAACTAAAATCTAGAGGCACCTTAAAGTCTAGCAATGTGATCTTTTGCGGGTCACAGCCCATTTTGTTAGACAGTTTCCATCAGATACGCAGGCTTCGACCCACAAAAGCTCACACTGAAATAAATGTTAGTCTTTAAGGTGCCACCAGACTTGGGTTTTACTTAGTAACGTGTCATTTCCTATCTCCCCCTCCTCCTCCCCCACCCGAAAGAAATGGTTCGATCCAGGAAAATCTTTTGGGGTTGATTCTTCTATTGTATAGCAAAGGTAGGTATTAAAAGCTTGCTAGAATCGTGACCTTTCTGCCTGCCAACCGCGTGCCAAAAAAGTCCATCTGCTTCTGCAGGCTGAATTTGTTGGGCAAAGGAAGTTGCTTGGGAAAACTACTGCAAACTAACCCACTCAAATGTCTCCACGAAGGGGGACATCCGTAATTAGAAGAAGCCAACACTTTGGGCTAGCTCTGTAGCATCCTTACAATTGCCCCATTTTGGAGCAAGAGGGAGAGAAAAGGGGGGCCGTGTTAAATTTGGCCAGGGCTTTGGCTGCTGGAACTTCGTTGGAAGCCCAGCCATTCTTTCTGTGGATGGAGGAAGGATGCTCTGGGTGTATGCTCACAGGGACACTCAACTCTTCCCATCTTGCACATTTAAGAAAGCAGCAAGTCCTAGTAATTAAAGCCCACAGGATTACAGTCAGGAGCTTGTGTGGAGACATTGCTGCCTTGGAGAAATTACTAGGAGGACTGCCCACATTAAAATTAAATATCAGGCTTCTGTTTAGGTTTTTGCTTTATCATGAGGACGTGCAGCAGATCCTGCAACGGAGGTCCTCAAGCAGTAATATTTCTGTCTACAGGCCTGAATGCCCAAGAGAGGAGACTGCAGCCTAGGGCAGAGTGGTTTCAGAAAGGTGGGGTATGAACCCCTCCCACTGTTTTCCAGGAAACGTAAGAGGTCTCTACTGTCAGGGTAGGCACTGCTACACCCAACATCTTTCTTCTACCCCCACTACGCACAGACTTCCCAAGTTTGGAAATACAATGCAAATAGTAAAGAGTCCAGTAGCACCTTTAAGACTAACCAATTTTTTTTTGTAGCATAAGCTTTCGAGAATCTGACGAAGAGAGCTGTGGCTCTCGAAAGCTTATGCTGCAATAAAGTTGGTTAGTCTTAAAGGTGCTACTTGACTCCTTTCTATTTTGCGACTACAGACGAACAAGGCGAACTCCTCTGGATCTATGACAATGCAAATAAGAGCTAAGCTGCCGCTGGGTTTAATGTGTGACCCGGCTCAAGTCCAGACGCTGTTTCCAGTGCCAGAGCCCTGCCCTGAAACATGCAGTTTCAAAGACAACAGCGGGGGCGGGGGGTGGAAGGGAAAAGTGCGATCCTTGCAAACCATGCTCACAACAACATAAATGCTTCAGGTAGGTAGCCATGTCGGTCTGCCGTAGAACAACAGGATCTGAGTCCAGTGGCACCTTAAAGACCAACAAAATTTTCAGGGTGTAACCTTCCGAGAGTCAAAGCTCCCTTCTTCAGATAACAAAACTGCTTGTAACAGCAGGATTTTCGTCCAGTGGCATGTTTTTCAGACGAAGCTTTTGAGAGTCAGAGCTCCCTTCTTCAGACCTGTGTCTGAAGAAGAGAGCTCTGCTCCTCGAAAGCTTACACTTTGAAAATCATGTCTTTCTCTAAGGTGCCACTGGACCAAAATTCTGCTGTTCTACTGCAGATCAACATGGCTACCGCCCCCTCAAAGCATTTTTTATAATGCTCCCGATTAGGTTTTATCCTCACATTTGTGCAGCAAATTATCTTTAAGCCACCTTGGACTTTGGAGGCTTACAGCTAAGAGGGAACACATCTCTGTGGGAGCATCAGTATTTCCCTAAATCAGAGATAGATGCAACCGGGGTTCTGACACCAAGACCTGGGAGAAGCTCTTTACGTCAGAGCGCATTATGGGCAAGGAAGGTGAGCCAAGCTCGGGAAACTTTAGATGATGTCTAAAATCAGTGTGATCCCAGCCCTCTAGTTTTCTAAAGGAAATACGGGGAGCACAGTGTGGGACAGCCACAAATCAATGGGTGGAAAGTGTTCTCAAGGCAGCACTCACCGAGTGAAGCGGACCCCACAGACTTCACAGGCAAATGGCTTCTCTCCGGTGTGGGTGCGCATGTGGCGCGGTAACTTGCCAGCGCCATGGATCACCTTGTGGCAGACAGGACACTCCTGAGGCATCTGAGAACGGCGTTTGCGCACCAGCTTGTCGGGAGCATCGAGACTCGGAGACAACCCATCCGTGTTCAACGCACGGATGCAGTTCATGACGTTGGGGTCAACCGGCTCTTCATCCGAACCCAGATCCTCAGGCGAGAGGCCACGGGCATAGGGGTAAGGATAGGTGCGAGAGGGTTGGAGTAACTCTTCCTCGTCCTCTCTGGGGAGGCCAAAGGCTGGAGCAGGAGAGGCCTGGCTGGGAGGGCTCGGGCGCTCCTGCGTCCCTGTCGAGGAGGGAGATGGCGAAAGAGAATGCTCCATGATGTGGTTGTTGAGGCGGGAGCCTTTCGTTTGCAGAAACTTGCGGGTTTTCTTGCTGCGGCGGGGAGCCGGGCAAGCTGGTGGCTCGGCCAAGTCCCCTTCAGCATTGGGCAGGGTGGAAAAGGCTTCCAGATAGCGGCGGGCGCGTTCGCGGGCAGCGTCGTCAGGGACGGGGGCCTCTAAACCGTTGCCTTGTAAGATCTCCATACAGGCCGAGATGACGCAAGGGATCTCGAGGAGGCGCGCGGCGCGCAACACCTCACCGAGGCTGCCCGTGCTGATGGTCAATGTGGCGGTGTAGGCAAAGTCCAGGAGGGCTCCCAGAGCCTCGGCGCCCACGAAATCTAGTTCGCACACCCCCATGCCTGGCCCTGCGAAGAGCCGTTGGAAATAGCGGCTCGATGCAGCCAGTACGGCTCGATGGGTCCGGTATTCGGAACCCTGGGTCCGCAGAGTGACGTCACACAATACCCCCCGCCGACGCTGCTCGTTCAGGCGTCCCAAAAGCTCGCTACTGTGCTCCGGGAAAGGGATCCCAATCAAGTCGTCTTCGGGGCTCCCCATGGCTTCACCTGCATGGAACAGAAGAAACGGAGGATATGAACACAGAACCGTACGACAACCAGTAGGGTATAAAGGTCAACGAGCTAAATTAGGCCAGGGGAGACCCAGATTCAAATCCCCACTCTACTACAGCGTTCCCTGGGTGACCTTGGAGCAGTCACTCGCTCTGAGCCAAACTTGCCTGGCAGGAAGCAAGAACCAGCTCCTTGAGAGAAGGGGGGGGGGATATAGACACCGCGAGGATTCCTTTCTTCTATATAAAGCAAGCCGTACATCAAGGTCACATGCCGAGGCCATGCTGTGAACTCGATCTCTGAGAGGCTACATTGGGCAGGGCCTTTTCAGAAGTGGCACCAAGGTTGAGGAAGTTCGTTTCCAGCAAGTCTCGTTTGCTGCCGTTACCCTTTAGATGGCAAGCTAAAAATGATCCCAAAGGCCGTGGGAGGTGCACAGAGAAGGGGCGTCCCGATTGTTAAGCTTGGGTGCGATTAGCTTCTGACATATTCGGCCAGTTTATCAGCTCGTGTCGGCTGCTCGCTATGCGTCTATCCTAGTCGGTGATGGTTTTGCTTTCAGATGGTTTTTGTATGTTGTGTTATAAGGAGGCTTATGCAGGTCAGAACATGGGGTAGAACTGTTTTTAAACAAACAAAACCAAAACTCACAAAGGACACTGAGTACACAAAAGTGTAACACAAATGAATCCTCACAACGGTCTTGTCCGGTGAGCCGATATGATCATCGAGCCCTGATAGATCATCGCACTGGAGCAAAAGAGCTGCTTTCCAGTCACTCCTTAGAACAAAATCTCTCCTCTTTCACAGATTTGCTAGATGGCCTAGGCTTTCCCCCCAGTCTGATTTATGAAGATACTAATCCTGGCCTACATTGCAGGGCCATTGTGCAGAGTACAAACTGCTAGTATGTTTGAAACCCTTTGAAAGTGGCTATTACAAATGCGTAAAGAGTCCAGTAGCACCTTTAAGACTAACCCACTTTATAGCAGCATAAGCTTTCGAGAGCCACAGCTCTCTTCGTCAGATGCCTCTGACAAAGAGAGCTGTGGCTCTCGAAAGCTTATGCTGCTATAAAGTGGGTTAGTCTTAAAGGTGCTACTGGACTCTTTACTATTTTGGTACTACAGACTAACTCCTCTGGATCTATACAAATGCAGTTATCCTAGCTCTGCAGATAAGAGAGAGCTGAAGCATGCCCCATACTCCAGACATGAAGCCAGTTTTATGGCACACGGAAAACCTGAACTTGGGACTCCATCACTCAGAGGTGGACTCGCTCTCTCTGCCCCCTCCAAATCTGAAAAAGCTTCCTTCAGGGAAGAGGAGGAGGTCGGGCAGCTAAGCAGTTAAAAAGGAAATGTAAGCAGATCGACAGAACATGGTGCCTTCATCTCAGCAGCGAGAGGAAGTCCCCTCGCCCCCAGACAACATAAAGCAGATTGGGGGCCCTGATACCAGCCTGGTTGAGGTCTGGCTGCGGCAGATTCCTAGGAAAGATACGGCTGTTCCCTCCTGCCACCCACGGCCTTCGGGCCCCCCACGGGGAGGCTAAAGGTTAAAATTTGCAAGCCTACAGTTTGAACCCACAGCACAACGCTGATCCTAGCAGAAGAAACCAACACCCTTCATTGCTTGATGTAGGGAGCCTCCAAACTTTGCCCTTCCCCTAGAATCGCCAGCAATGCCCCCCCTCCCCGTGCCTTTGAAAGGCAAAAATGCAACAGGTGACGCTTCTGCAGCTAGATTTCAGCTCAGGCGCTGCAAGCTATGATGGCCCACTGCTCTCCCTCCTGAACCGTGCCATTTGAACTGGCGCCGGATCCATTCCGTTGTTCTCTGAAACCCATGGAGTAACCCTGTGGCAGACAGCAGGGCTGCCAGGTGAAACTAGGGACTGTACGTGAGAACCCACGATTAGAGACAAGAATCAGAACACACTGCGACCTGTAATTTAGTGGGACAAAGAGAGAGAAAAGAGACACTCTACGCCTATTAAATGGGGATGGTGACAAAAGGTGCCAAGAATCACACCCCCTCCCCCTGAACCAGGAACGATTGCATTTCCCCTCTTCCAACATGCCTATTTAAGAAACATCTGTACCAAGCATGGGCATGGGTGAAATTGAAGTGCCCCATGGCCAATACTCCTGCGCGGGAGGCTGCCTTTTACCAAGTCCGAGAGCCAAGCTACAAGTGACGCCTGACACAGGTTGGACACTTGTCAGCTTCCCTCAAGTTTTGATGGGAAATGTAGGCGTCCTGGTTTTACAGCTTGGCTCTCCATTACAGCTGCAAGACCAGGATGCCTACATTTCCCATCAAAACTTGAGGGAAGCTGACAAGTGTCCAACCTGTGTCAGGCGTCACTTGTAGCTTGGCTTTGACCGTTGGTCTAACAAGGAAAGCACGGTTTGCTCTGGCTAGCAGTGACTCTCCGGGGTCTCGGGTCACGGTCTTTCACGTCACCCGCTGTATGATCCCTTTAAGCAGAGATGCCAGGGATTGAACCTGGGACCTTCTGTGTGCCAAGCAGATGCTCTGCCGCTGTACAGCTGCTCTCCAGATGATGGAGCCAAGCCCCCCTCACCTGGCTGTCCTCCTACATGGCGTGCGAACAGAGAGGAATTCAGGGTTACCAACTTCCCCACCCTAGTGTAGCTCCTGTGTCGGTGCCCAACAGGCAGAAATTTAATAGGTAAAGCTTTTCCTCGTCAGAGATCAAGCGCCAGGGAAAGGCCTTGCCGGTTAGCTGGTAAACGCACAACAGCCCTGCTAGGTATGAAAGAAAAAGTTGGCAGCATTGGTGGGACAACTACCTCCTTGTGTTGTGCAACCTGAAATGATCCATCTCCGCAAACAATTCTAAGACTCTGTTTCCAGAATTTGCCTACTAATAGGATATTTTTACTCCCTCTCTGCTTCTTCCAAGGAGCTCAAGGGAACAGGTGCTGTTCTCCTTCCCTCATTTCACCCGCACAACAACCCTGTGAAGTAGGTCTGATCTGGAAGCTCTGCCCTCTGTGGCATGGAACACCTTTGCCCCAAATAGTTTTGGTGCCCATGGGTAAGCGTGGGGGGCAGAAAGAATACAATGGCATGCCCCTTCTTGCCCAGGCAAGGAGGATAGCATGGTATGGCCGCTCCCTGCCCGCCTTGGGTGCCCGCCAGCAGAGCTGTTTGCCTTCGCAGGGGCAGGGGGTGGGTGGGAACGGGCTTTGGCAGGGGCAGCCGCGCCCCTCTCTGCCAAGCAGGCCCAACCGGCCGGGCAAGGGGATGGGCAGGCTCCGTGGAAACTGCCAGGCGTGGCTGTACTGGAGCACTCTGACCCGAGAGCTGGGTGCGGCCGCGTCATGACAGCGCCTGGCCAGGATGCCAGCTCAGCCCGAACCCACATGCCGAGGAGCAAAGGGGCATTTCTCAGAGCCGGCTGCCTTCCCGGGGGCAGCATTGGGGCAAGCCAACCGTGGCAGCTCTTTGCTCATTCCAGGACGCCAGCAGCTGCGGCCTACCTTGAGAAACCAGGCAGCCGAGCTCTGTGCCCGCCTTCTGCTCTGCCACACCTGGACACTGAAGCCAAATTCTCACCCCCACCCCTGTGCCACCTTTCCCAGGACAGATTCTCAGGTCTTTTAACAAGGACAGGGCAGGCAGTCTGTTATGGATCCCCAGTGGGCGGTTTTTTAAATTGCAAACAGCAGGGGAGGCACCTGGTTTAGGTGGGAGGCTGTGCTTCAGGGTGGGCTTTCCATTAACCCTTTCGCCTCTGCGCTGGTTCTCCAATCACTCCTCTGGGGTGCTATTTTTTCTACAAGGTAAGGGGGACAGAGATGCAACTTGTGTGTTTGTTTCTAGCGAAGTGAAAAACCACACTGCGGGAGGGGGACCGAGAGCACAAAAGTGCCAGGGGGAGGAAAGGGCTAAAAAAAACCCCTCCCCCGCACAATTGCGCTGCTCCAAATCGGGCATCCTATCCAGTACTATTTACAGTCCAAAATGCCATGGGAGATCGATCCCGGGATCTCCCATTGTCCCTCAAGGAAGAAGCGTGGCTTATCCTGGCACAGAGACCGTGGGGGCTTTACCTGTTGGATTCTGCCTGGGCGCGGCTGCTGTTTGACAACTCAAGGAGGCAGATAATGCAACCAGCAGCCCTGCTTGGAACATTTTAAAAAAATAATAATAATAATACAGCCTGGCTCTCGTCTCCCCTCCCTGAGCTGGGAATAGAATCCAGGAGACCTGAGATTACCCGCAAGACCTCCCCACCTGGCCTCGCGGCCCCAGGTGAGAAGCAGGAAGGCCGGTTTAGCCACAATTAAGCCACCTCCGTCAGGCCCCTCTGTGTTTACCAACTCTGACAAAACCCCAATCAGATTAGGAGAGGATTAGGAGGAAGAGCTGGGGCTGGGATTATGGGAGATTGCTCAGCCACGGGCAAGAGTAGAAGATGGTTTGGCAGGTGGAGGGGGAAGGGAGGGGTAGGTGTTTCAAGGCACGCAGGGGAGGTTAAGACATCATCCACTGAACTCCTGGGCCATTAACAGCTGCCTGCCAAGCGGAAATCCAACAGGTACAGCTGCCTCCAGAGAAGGGAGGGAAAACCAGCCTGCTTAAATTTTTCTGTCCGTTAAGGGGGACGGTGGGAGAGAGGCATGGCTTATTTTGAGCTCATCTTCCACATCTTTGTAGAGAAGAAGAAGAGATTGAACGGGACTGGGTGTCGAGAAGAAAGTCTCTAGCAGCGTATCACCCTCACCCACCCATGGAGAGATCCAGAGCCCTGAATCAGGACGTTCAGGTGCACAGTTATTTCTTACAGCACGGTTGGAGTGGGGTGTGTGTGACCTCACCTGCAACCTGACAAAAATGGAGACGCCAAATCCTCAGACCCGGGAACTATTCTTCCCATACACACACGCACGTGTGTGTGTGTGCGCATACTGCTGAAGGCCCAATTCAAGGTTATTTGTTTCCTTTACATCAGCATCTCCCATGTGGATTTCAATGTCAAGAAGCTGTTTGCTCTTTGGGCCGAAGATATACTACACTCGGACCACGACAGTTCAAAATTCACTTCTACAACAGCAGGGCGTGAAATGGCTGACTGTGCACCGTCCCCACCTCTTGCAGTCATGCGCAGGCATTGCCGTGTGGATGTGTGCTGAGACAACCTGCCCAAGAGATTGAATTGCCTGGGGAGGCAGCTGGACAGTGAAGAATTGCTAAGCCTCGCAAATCAGTTCCCCCTGCAAAGCCCGAAATAGGGATAGCGAACTAGCAAGTATGGACGGCAGAAAACTGGGAGCTGAGCATGATCGAGAGAGACAGTTGCTGTGCGCCACCTACTCCTAGAATTTGAGCAGCATCTGAAGGGAGAACAGGAGTGGATCCTAGAGGCCGCTTCCGACAGCTCTGGCTTGTGTTATCAGGGCACAGAAAAAAGCGCACAGGTCACGTGGGTCTCGAATATAACCAAGAGCCTGTTGGGGAATCTAAACAAGTTGTATGTACCACTGACCCATTCTGGATTTGGGCTGTGACAGCTCCCATTTCTACCATTTGGAAGATTTGGGGATTGGAAAGGATGGGGGAAATGGTAGATTTGTACCCTGACGTTCATTAGCAATTTGTGAGAGTAGGGAAAAAAGAGGGTGGAAAGGAAATTGTTAATAAACCCAGAAGAGACGTCTTTGAGTTTTTAAAAAAGAAAAGAAACTGGCATAAGCCCTCGCAAAATAGTTTTATATTTTAAGATGATAAAACTCTCAGTGCAATCCTAAGAAGAGCTACTCCAATCTAAGCCCATTGACTTCAATGGGATTAGACTGCAGTAACTCTTCTTACGATTGCACTGTCCGTCATGAAATTCAATGAGTGACCCTGGCCAGTCCCCCTCTCTCACCCTAACCTACTTTGCAGGGCTGTTGTAGAGGATTAAATACAGGAGACAGAAACCATCTATGCTTCCCGGAGCTCCTCGGAGAAAGGAGGGGTTGGGAAATCCATTTTGCTTCCAAGAAGCTGGTAAAATAACCTTTGGGCTCCCTTCTCCGTATGTAAATTGACATAGCCTTCCAAGAAAAAGAAGGAATCAACTGCAGTTTATGAAAGAACAAAAGTGTGGGTAGGAACAGACATTTGGAAGTTTCATGGGAAATATATCATGGCTTCAATATTGCCGGCTCTTGATAATTAAATCATTGGTGGGGTTTTGCGGGGAGAACCCACCAATTCAGAGCAGGGGGGAATAATCTCATGTATGACAGAGTCTGCCAGAGGGGTAGAGCGTACCATCTGCAAACAGAAGATTGCCCGTTCCGTTGCTCACGAGATCGGCTTCCACACCATGCTGAATATTTTGCTACTGTTGCGCTATTGACAGTCCAAGTGTTAATTGTTTCTATTGTGCTGTGGCTGTGTGATATCCAAAAATGTTCAGGTGCATCCCAGATAAAGGATCTCAGGTAGCCAGAAGCTCAAAAGACCTGCTTAGACTCATAAGAGACCCCACGGAACTGGACAGAGCCATTTTCTGACGCAGCAGAAGTTAACTTCATGTGCTCTGAGCAGCCCTGTGGTGCGCAGAGGGTTCTAGCTTCAGTCTCACGCAGCAGGGTTGGAAAGGCCTTGCCAGGGAACCATTAGAAGGCGACGGTAGCAGGAAGGTTTGGGCAAGCCAGGGTCTGCTCTACAGCGTGCCAAGGAAGGAAACAGGTACTGGAAAAGACCTTTTCCTTCCTGAGACCCTGGAGAGCTACCGACGGCTAGAGGAGGCAATGCTGAACTCAGTGGACCAGCGGCATAAAGGAACTTGATAAGTTCTTTGCACAAGGCTGTGGTTGAGTGCTAGAGCACCTGCCTGCAGAAGGTTTTGGGTTCAATTCCTGGAATCTCTGTTTCAAGGATCTCAAGCGAGGGGTGTTGGGAAAGAACTTTCTCCACCTGAAACTCCGGAGAGCAGCTGCCAATCAGAGCGGGCAATCCCGAGCCAGGTGAATTGACAGGCTGGATGCTTTAGAGGTTCCCGTGTGCAAGAAAGGGATTGTGGAACAGTTGCAAGTGGAGGAGGGCAAATCGGGCGGATCCGCAGTCCCAGATTAATCTTTGAACAGACAAAGAGGTGTAGGCTTAAAGGAATTTGTTGATGGCCAGCCAGCCTGCCTCACGACTATGCCTATTTCGCAGTTGCCCATTTTAAAGACCGGGGAAATGAGGAAAGGTGGCAATGAATTATCCAGTGCTACTAAGTCAGAATGTTGGAGATCTCTTTCATCTCCACATCCGTGCGCAATGACCAAAGGAAGACATTTTTTTCCTGGATCTACCCATGTGGGTTCTAGCCTACAAAAAATCTGGCCACAATCAAATGAGTCTTTAAGGTGGCAGAAGGGCCCTTTTTCCCAGGCGGTCCCTAGCTCAGCAGGGATTCTTCCATGGTCAAAATTCAGTATTCTAACCCAGCCGCTCAACCGTTTTTTAAAAAACGGTTATGGGGGCGAAGCCAGCAATGCCAGCTCAGGGACAGATGTACTTCTGCAGAGATAAGAGAAGAAATGCTCAGCGCCTGCACAGAGACACTGTCACAGAATCTCTAGGGGACCTCTAGGGTGATCTAGTCCAACCCCCTGCACAATGCAGAAAATTCACAACTACCCCCCCCCCCACACACACACACCCAGTGCCCCCTGCTCCATGCCCAGAAGATGGCAAAACACTGTCACGATCCGTAGCCAAACTGGCCTGGGGAAAATTGCTTCCTGACTCCAAAGTGGTGATCAGCATTACCCTGGGCGTGTATGAAGAGGCCACGATAAAAATTACCCTGGGCATGTCAGAAGGGGCCACAAGAACTAAGCACTGATGTCAGTTTGCTTCTTACTTTCCATGACCTGGGACGCAGTTCAAGTGTTGAGAAACGTATTCTGCCACAACCTAAGCGATCAATTACCCCAATAGTCACCCCCATCACGCTACCCATTATTCTAGGAAGTTTTATTTTGTCCAGCAGAGTATGAGCAAAAGAATCTAGTGGGGGGGGGGGAGCCATTTGGTTGAGTTGCAGTGAACCTGATGTCACCTGTGTGCTTGTTTCTGCACCCCTCTGTGCATTAAAGTACCTCTGCCCTCCCCAGTTGGCGCGAAAGAGCAAACTTGGACCCAAAAGACGGCACAATGGCCTTTGTTATTCAGCTCTGGAGCGACACCAAAGCCACATCTTTGTCGTGCCGCATCTTCCTCCCTCCCCCATCGTTCACCGTGGGTGCTCTGGGTTCAGGTTTCTTTTCCTGTTTTCAGAGAAAGATTTTCGCAGTGGCAACCAGCAGGCCAGCAAGGGGGGCTATGAGAATTGCACGCCCACGCCCCCCCCTCCAACTCCGTCATCTATGAGCACGATTCCGGATCCCAGGTTTGAGAGCATATACCCTCCCAATGCTCGAGAAAAACAACGTGCAGCCGTTTTATGTTTAGCTAAGCAAAGAACGTATGGTGCATGAGGTCCGGTGGCATGCCTCTCCAAAGAGACGGTTAAAAAAAAATCAGAACAATGTTGGTCTTTACAGTTTAGAGGCCACATTGTCACACTACCAAAAGTGGAGCACAACAGCCAACAACGTACGGGGGCCTGGTAAGGAATCATAGAATCATAGGGTTGGAAGGGACCTCCAAGGTCATCTAGTCCAACCCGCTGCACAATGCAGGAAATGCACAACTATCTCCCTCCCACACCCCCAGTGACCCCTGTTCCATGCCCAGAAACCTTATTCTGAAATCTTATTCTTCCATAAGCCCAGAAAATGGGGGAAGGGGTAACCTGGCAGGCAACAATCTATGCCTGGCAAAGAGTCACAACTAATTGGGTAGCTTAAATTTGCCCTAGAGCTTCCCAAGGCTCCGCCTCAGAGCAAAGCTACATAAATGCTGTAAGGTTCGACTGCCTCTGCTTACCAATAGTCCTGCTTTTCTGGTCCCAATTCTTTCTAAGTCAGTATATTTCCGTTGGCTTTGGGGGAATGCCTTCTTGAAACGTGAAGGCAAATTACTCGATTTACCGATAGATGGATTAGACAGAGCAGATAGAAAAGATAGTGGACGCTACTTGTCCTTAACGCACATTTATGCAGGGAAAAGGGTGCACTTTAATTCACGGGCTGAACACCCATGTGCTGTGGAAAGTGCCATCAAGTCACAACTCACTAATGGAAACCCCTCACGAGGTTCTCAAGGAAAGAGATGAGCAGGGGTGGTTTGCCATCGCCTGCCTCGGCGTAGCGACCCTGGAATTCCTTGGTGGTCTCCCATCCAGTTACTAACCAAGGCCGACCCTGCTTAGCTTCTGAAATCTGCTCAGATCCGGCTAGCCAGATCAGGGCAAACTCAACCTGAAAGGCCAATTACAGATTCTAGGGTTTTCGGCCATCTTTTTCACCAAAGAACAAATATCTTTTTGGTTTCAAAAAAAAAGTGGAGAAGCTTTAACAAAGCAATCTCATAGACAAACCCTTCAGCAGCAGATAACTTTGTGTGTGTTGTGGGGCGTGCGTGTGTGCGAATACTCCTTCCTTGGATAAGAGAACTGGGCGCCACAAACGCATTCCGGTTCTCATCTGTGAAATACGGGAGAGTATTTGGAGAAGAACGTGGCCCTCCCTATCAGGCGCATCCTCCGCCAGACTGCGTTTTTATCGGCTTATCTGTTTATTTGTTTAAGTACTTTAGTGACAGTTGGGCGAGAGACGGATGGACTTTCGTGCTGCGGTTGTAATTTTTGAAATTCTGACATTTTAAAATCTATCGTATCCTTTTGTGGTTTTAAATCTTTCTGAAATGTAAGTTTTATTGGGATGTTTATGAAGCGTAATCTGCCCTGACCCTGCTGGTGTGGGGAGGGCGTAATATGAATGGAAGCAAATTAAATAAATAAATAAAATCAAGAAGGTCTCTGAGCACGTGCAGAGGGCCTTTCCCATACTTGTCGATTACAACCTACAGACTCCAAAAAGTGCTTCCCTTATAGGCGGGGGGGGGGGGGGGGGCAACACCCGAGCAAGCTTTCGACCACAGCCCTACCGATTTTAGAAATTTAACACTGGGTAGTAGGCCGGATGCTATAGAAGGCTGAACTATCCCAGCAGGGAGGGGATTTTCCACCCCTACGTTTGTTGGGGGAGATGCTGACATGATAAGATGGGGAGGTGGCATGGTGGGGGGGGGGGAGAAGAGAGACATTTTTAGGTGCCGGTTATGTGCATTTACTGGAAAACCCTGAGTACGAAGGTGACCAGAAGGAGAACGAAACTCCCATCGCTTGCGTCCAGGCTGAGGGGAATTTTCACAGGCAGAGCGTGGCGCACAGAGGAAAGAAGCTGCACTTACGTCCCCCCTTCTCTCTATTACATTTTAATCCTAATCACGCCTCCCCAAAAAAGCTTAAAGCTACACACACAGTTCTCCTGTCTCTATTTTATCCTTGGAACAACCCTGTGAGGTAGTCTAAGAGAGAGACTGTTCCAAAGTCAACCAGCTTCGTGACAAGAGTAGGAGTTCGAACCTGGATCTCCTCGACCGTAGCCCAGCAGTCTAACGCCTATGCTGCCACGGGCTCTCCTTTGGCTCTCACAGCTTCTGCAAAACAGCAAAGGGGACGGGGGGGGGGGGCTGTAAACTCACTCCATGACGGACACCAGTCCCCCAGCCGTGGCCCTATTTCCCCCACCTAACATTCTAGACAGCAGCAGGAGCATCTGGTTCTGGCAATGGTGGGACAGAACCTCGCAGAATTTCACGGGTCAGAGCAAAATCTGGCAGGTGTAAGAAGGGAGTCAGTAGCAAAATCATCATCATAAACAACCTCATGTGTACCCAATCTTTCTCCCCAAGCAGATTATGTTAATTCTCCTCCCCTCCATTTTTTTTTGTTTTATCTGTTTTATCCGTTTTATCTGTGCGGTAGGTTAGGCTGGCGGTGTGTGACTGGCCAAATATCACCCAGCAAACTCCGACTGCGATGTTGGGATTCGCACCTGGGTCTCCTACATCCTAGTCTGGCCCTCTAACCACTACACCACACTGCCAGGCCAGTTCCAAAGTTGACGGGGTTTTCCTGCCCTAATACAAATTCCCTGGTCAGAAAAACGGGGGGGGGGGGACCTACTGTTTGACAACATTCGCCATAGCCACCCAGCCGATCAGCCCTCACTGCCCAAAAGACAAGCACCAGAAACGTAAAAATCCTTGGCAAATTAAATAGTGAACAAACACTTAGCACTAATCCTCCTTTCTTTCGAGTAGAGGCGACCTACTAAAGACATTAAGGGGGACCCGCTCTGAGCAAAGCGACCGCAATTATGGATCCAGAGCTGGTCAAGCATCACGGTGAAGGGATACAAGTAGGAAAGCCTACAAACAAAAGTCACATGGGTTGCAAGGGCATTGAATAACAATAGCAACAACAGCAGCAACAATAGCAGAAGCAACAACCAACAACTATGCTCATATACCCCACTTAAAGCAGTGAACAAAGTCAGTGTTGTTATTATCCCCACAATACAGCTGCAGAGTTCACGGCAGTAGAGGGAGTCGAACCAGCAGAGTGCTGATCCACAGCCCAACCACTATGCTACAGCAGCAGTTTTATAGCACATTTCAACGATGCCTCATCCTTTGAACTGAAAAGCAAGTCTTTCCAGTTTGTCTCCCGGCGGGGAACAGCAAGACGACCTTCCAGGGCTGTTGTCAAGAGGACTGAGAGATGATGTGGACGAACTCTCCAAAGCATTTTAGGATTATTTCGGTTTCAATGAAAACTGCTCATGGCCAGAGGAAGTATGTAAACAGCCACGAGCGTCGATGGTTTTAAGGCAGATTCACAGAGGAGAAGTCCATCAATGGACGCTCGCCATGGTGAGTAAAGGGAACCCTCACAGACAGAGGCAGCAAACCGCTGGGAGAAAGTCAGCATGAGGGGAAGGCCTCGGCCTTTGGGCCCTGTTTGGTTGGCCGCTGTGTGAAACACGATGCTGGACTAGAAAGATCACTGGTTGGATCCCGCAAGGCTCACCTGATGTTCTGATCCAACAATTCCAATTTTAAAGCATGACATAAAGGCTATTAGGGATTGGACTGACAGACTCCAGAAGCTGAAGTGACTGGACTCAGAGGGGAATCAGCCCCAAATGTTATACTAGATGCCACCTAAATCTCATGTGGTAAATCGGTTACGGTTCTGGACCGGGGAGAGCCAACTTCAGAGCATGGACCGGTCCCTCCCTCTCAGAACAGCCTACCTCACAGGGCTGCTGTGTGGAGAAACCAGAGGTGAGAGAAATCACGTTTGCGGCCTTGAGCTTCTCGTAGGAAGAGTGGGATAAACGTGAGATATCTAGAGAGACAGATCGGTGGCGGAATTCACGTTCGCAGACTTTTTTTTCTACCCACACCTTCAATGTTTCACAGATTCAAGCACAAACTCGCTTTCAGCTCCTTTCAAAGAACAACCTGTGAAGTCAACACTTTTAGCACACCGTGATGAAAACTCTTTCCCACCCAGTTCTATTCATTTAATTTGCATTTGTTCCAGGGGTGTTTAAATCCGCAAAGAGCGAAGGTTTAGTGGGCTAAAACTATACCTTGAAAACCTGAACTGTCTTACAGGATGTTACAGCAGTTCAAACTACACCTCGGAAGCTGCAGTGCGTCAAAAGCCTGGCTGTGCACTGCACGGCCCTTCACTGTTCATGCGCAGGTCATGCGCGCTAGCCACCAGATCCCCTGTGCGAGATTTATCTTCTGAAGAACCTAACCAAAGATATTTGTGGCACCGTAAAGACTGCCAAGTTTATTGTGGCAAACGTTGCCATGAACCAGAGAGAAGGAGAGACATCGTTGCTCTTCGTGTTTCAGGGCAGAGTGGCTAGTTTAAGCCATTTTGTCTCTCTAGTTTAAGCCAAAAGGCCTGAACAATTGCAACCCCAGAGGAAAGCCAGGAACTAAAAGAAACAAAGGTACGTGCCGTTTGGCATGAGAACATCATAACATCTTGAAACTGGGGCTTACATGGCAGCCCTCTGGCACCTATCTGTTTAGGCAACTGCGAGGGGAACAGACTGCAAAGGAAGGGCAGAAGGCACAGCCTGGGCACTGGCATGGGAGGCAGACCTGGCATCAGCCGTACTGCTTTGCTCAATGCCCATAAATCCCTCTGTTGCAAGCCAAGCCTGAAGGAAGGGGACTCCAGCAGCTCCCAGAAGGTGCCAGCCAGGCTATGGGTGGGAAAGCTGCATGCTCAGGCAGGCTCGGGAAACAGCCCCTGGTACAGAAGGCCTCTCCCCTGGGTCAGGACGACCCTGGCACAGCGAGAACCCAGCCCGCCAGCTAAGTGGGGCTGGGAGGGAAAGAACGAGGTCTGCAAACCACACCGCCGCCTCACTGGGACTTGGCTGCCAGCGAGTTCCCAGAGGAAGGGAGTGGCCCACCTGGGTGCCGAGTTCCCAGCCCCTTGCAAAAAAAAAAAAAAAAAAAAAACAGGCCGCCGGATTGGCTGGGGACAAAGGCAGCAATAGGCCCGGGGAGGCTAGTCGGGCTAGCTGAAAAGCCAAACACCACGCACAAGTTCAAAATTAACTTTAAAAAAAAACCAGACTGGTCCTTGGTGGTGGAGAACCTGTAAGTGCCCTCTGGGATAAACCTGGCCCGTCATGCCAGGAATCTGGGTGCAGAGTTTGAGGCGTGTGATGTGAGCTGTCAAAAGGAGCCAAGGGAGCCAGTTTGGGTCAGAGCTATGGCAATGAGTGCTTTGCTCTTCACTCTCAGTTCTTTCAAAAAATGGAAGGGTTCCATCCAGCAGATCAAAGGCCCAGCAGTTTAAAGAAACGCGGGGGGGGGGGGGGTGTCAACCAGGAAATAATGAGCTAACCCTCTTATCCTCAGCTCCATTTTGCAGCTCAACTCCACCTCTGGGGATTCGAACCCAGATCCCCCTCCGTCACATATATTTTGGCACTTTTGCACAGGAACAAAGTGTGTTACCCCCATACGCCTAGGGTTGTCTCCAGGTGGTGGAGGATCCACTGCAGGATAATGGGATTATCTTATAGGGCAGGATTACTCTATGCCCTATAAGATCCCCACCTCTCCCTGTTTGATGGCTGCAGAGCCCAGGGTGCCGCATATGCCCAGCGGTGTAGGACCAGCCCTGCATACGACTGATTTCGTATTAAGCCCATCTCAAAACTGAAGATCTTTCTCCTCTGAATTAAATCATATTAAAAGATGCACGGTGAAACTCCAAAAAGGTGTGTTTTTTGTTTGTTTTTTTAAAAAGTGTCAAATCAATTTCTGTTCATGAGACGACTTTTTAAAAAACGAAATCATTTGGCAGGGGAGAAAACTAGATTTTGTTTTTTCTTAGCGAAGGCTTGCTTTGACACTCTGCGCTTCAACGGCTAGTTTCCGGAACGATGGAAACACGGGGTGCTGTGGTTCGGGTCTCCCAGACAGAGACTTTCTACCCTTGCCTAAAGCACACCAGCTGCTTCACATGGGTAAAGGCAAAAAGGTGCGCATCGTGTTATTCGCCACAGGTTGCCATTGGATCTGGAGCCTGATGAGATTAGAGACAGAATCTTGTCCATGCGGCAGCCTGTGAATTGGCATGCATTTTAAAAACCTGCTACCAAATCCTCAGTTAATTAAGCAATTAAAGGGTGTCTCATAAAGGTTCTGACAGCAGAAGCACCTCTTCCTTTTCCCCTCCCTGAATTAAAATAAAGATGCTTGTACTCTCCCAAAAAGTACCCTTCAAAAAGTTATCTTTTGGACCATGAAATACAGTTATGGTCCTCAAAGAAACCAGTTCCTCGGAGTTTCGTGAATTGTCCATGCCGTGACTCAGGACTGAAAGGAGGTCTGGGTAGAGCAGGGACTCACACAGAGGGGCAATGGGAAGCCTCCTCTGAGGGCAGGTGATTGTGCTGTATCTGTGCGTGAACGCTCCAGAGAAGACACGGGGCGGAACTTCTCGTGACTGGCGGAGCTAACTGGCGGGATGCAAAATCAGAGCAGTGGATTCAAGCAGAGTTGCAGTAGGCAGCCTCCTACCTTCTCCCTCTCTTTCTCTCTGGGGAGGCACTGTGAACTCATAGAAGCCTAGAATTATTTCTCATGTTGCATATTAGTGCACTCAGTCACAAAATTTGGAATGAAAGCTCCAACCCTTCTCTGACACAGAGCAGATGACTCAACATATCTTGTCATCAAGGTTGCCTCGCTAGGGCGACTAGAAGCAGAAGCGCAATGGCACCTGGGCTTTTACCATTTGTGCAGAAAACATCCCCCCCCCCCCAGGCAGATCTTCTAAAATGCATTTGCCGTGCCTTCTTGTGTCAAATTTATGGAACTGGTTGTTACCGGCCACTTTAGCTAAATGTAACCTCCATAGACAGTGGCAGTCTACCTTTAAATGCCTGATGATGAGAGAAAACTCAACAGGGGAAGGCCTTCGTACACGTTTCCCAGACAGACCTGATTCGGAAGGCTCCTTGGACTGATGAGATTTCCTTTTCATCTCAACGACACAAAGATCCCATTCATCTTGGTGTGTGTGGGGGGTCACTTTATCTGTTCTGCACATGTATTCTTTGTTTGTGGATACATGGCACACCTTGGGACGAAGCCTGTAGAGAGCGGGCTTGATTAAGCCGTTCACGGGGCACATGCCTGCGAGGTGCAGAGCTAGACTTCGTGGGGTGGTTTTCGTTTCCTTTCCTCCATCATCCCCAAAGCAAACCGGCAATTCCAGTCTGGAACACGGGCTTTGGAAATGCCAGCGATGGTCTTGATAGCTGTTAGCAAGTCGAGTAGGTTTTTACCCCACCTTCCTGTCAAGTGGTTCAAAGGTTCCCCATTTTATCCTCACAAGAACCCTTTGAGGTGGGTTAGGCAGAGAGAGTGAAAAGTCACCCTGCTACCTTCATGGCAGAGTGCGGATTCGAACTCAAGTCTACCAGAACCTAGTTGGACAATCTAGGAATAGGGGCAAAGAGACTGAGCCATGCTCCAGGAAATCCTTGGTCCAAATTTTGTCTTTTCCACAAACTCACTCGGCGGCCTTGGTCATATTACTTGGGTACAGTCTCAGCCCTTCCTCTCCCATCCCTTGGCAATATGGAGGCACTGCCGCTGGTCTGCCTTATAGAATTGCTGCAAAAATTCCAGGATAAAACCAGCTTTTTGAACTCCAACAGTGCCAATCCTAAACTGAGCTGTGCCCTTCTAGATACATCCTGATACTTGACCCAGTAACGTATGTTTTAAAAAAAAACGATTTATGAGATTTTTCTTTTGGGTGGATGCTGGAAAAGGGTGGGTTTGGATAACTGGGGGAATGCATCAGAGCAGAAGGATAAATACTGGGGTTCATGTTGGAGAGAGCTGAAGAACATAAATATGTTGTTTTCCCTGTTTTCTGAACCTTTAGGAAAAATATGACCACAGAACAACAGGTTTGGAGGGTTTTTTCCCTTGCAACATTGTGGACTAGAAACATGTCAGTATTTTTAACTGACGCTGGAAATTTTGAGCAACCGTGCCAGTTCTGTGCCACAAAGCTTGAGATCTGACATTGCCATAGCTGTGACCATTTCTAGATCTGTTGGCTAGTTTTTTCCCCCACTGCCATTCGTGTAAATATGAATCTCTCGATATTGAATTTCAGCACAAAGAGAGGGAGCAGGACTTTGTGTCTGAGCTATTAAAGAATAACGTTTCAAAAGAGAGAAAAGCGGAGAAGGGAAATTGCCAGCGCACCTCATATACTCGCTGGCTCCTCGAGACGGAACCTCGAAGGAAGCAGTGGAGTTTTTAAAAAGAAAAAACTTGATGGAAGCCATATATTGCAAATGGGGGGCGGGGGTCACCAACCAAGATGAGAAAAAGTCAGCCACCTCTAAGCATTCCTGGAAAAGCACAGGGCAAAGCGATTCATCTCGCCTTCACCTGCCCCAATTTTGCCAACGACAGAGAACTAAAAAGGAAATGCACCCGGTTCAGACAACAATGCTACATGTTGGAGCGCAAGATCGCTTCATCAATAGTACCCCACAAGCGCCGAGCCCTGCTACGGGGCAGAAGCGCCTTGCCAAGCTCTCTCGCAGACATGGCCGCACCACGGTGCCTGCAAAGACAATCCCCGGCTGTGTCTTGGCCTCCGAGTTGTAAACAGTTTGGGGGCCCATTTCTGCCCACACCACCTGCGGACTGTCCGTGCCTGAGCTATGGTTCTGAGATGGCCAGACTCCAGGCACCAGGAGCCTGGCGCCTCTTCCTCGGCTGCCTGCCCTTCAAGCGGGCACAAATCCCTGGCACAGGTGAGCTCTGAGAGGCCTAACCTTGCCGGCCGGCATGCCTCTGCCACGGCCTCACGGCAAGCCAGGCATCTTGGCATTGCTCCCCCCCCCAACACAGTTTGCTCCCCCCTTGCTACGAGTGCCCCAAGATTACCTTTCTTCCCCTCCGTCTGTCTCTCCACTGCGAGCAAGGCAGATCTGAAGAAACCGGGCACCCGCTACCTTGCTCTGAGCTCCGATCCCACCTCAGAAGGAGGCAACGCCCACACCCCAGGTCACGCTGCACCCTGCCCTCCTTCCCTCCTTTCTCCCCCTACCATTAACTCTTTGCCGTGCTCTCTGACAGGCCTGAAGCTCCCTATTCCCACCCACCCCACACAAGACATCCTCTGAGGCTTCCTTTTGAAAATGCCAAGGCTAGCTGCCATTTATCTGGAAGTCGCACGCCGCTTTGGAAGGCCTTGCCTCTAATCCGCATACACAAACACTGATGGGGCGGGGAGAGAGAGAACGAAACTGCCTATGCTGGATATGATCGAGCATCCAGGCAGCCCAGCACGGTGAACCTTCCATATGCCTGACTTACTCCGATTAGAGCCCTCCTAAACCGAGCTTCCACACCCAGAGGCAGTATACCTGATGCAGGAGGGGCAAGTGATCAGGGCAGTCACATGACTGTGAGCTCGCAAACAGTTGACACCACTTCTGTCACTTGCCCTCTCAGTGGTTATATTGCCTCTAAATACAGAGGTTCTATGTTTTAGCTGTCATCACTAACAGCCATCACTTGCCCCTGCATTCGTCCCACTGCCTCTGAACATGGAGGTTCCATTTTTAACTATCATCACTATCAACCATCATTTCCCCCTAGCATCTGGTACACTGCCTCTGAATACGGAGGCTCCATGTTTTAGCTGTCATCACTAACAGCCATTACTAGCCCTCTACATCTGGTACACTGCCTCGGAATACAGAGGCTCCATGTTTTAGCTGTCATCACTAACAGCCATCACTTGCCCTCTGCATCTGGTACACTGCCTCTGAATACAGAGGCTCCATGTTTTAGCTGTCATCACTAACAGCCATCACTTGCCCCCTGCATTCGTTACACTGCCTCTGAACATGGAGGTTCCATGTTTTAGCTGTCATCACTAACAGCCATCACTTGCCCTCTGCATCTGGTACACTGCCTCTGAATGTGGAGGTTCTATTTTTTCAACTGTCACCCTAATAGCCATGAGTAAACCTATCCAACCACAAATGCATCTAGTTCTTTCAATTGCTGGTTAAGCTCTGAGGCTCTCCCTTTTAATAACGTATGCAAATTCTGCACCTCAATCCTGCTGCAGAGGAAGCCCAAAGCAATCCACAGTTTTGGAGAGAAAATGCTGATACCCAACACTGCCCCCCTTTGCCAAATATGAGTCAGCACACAGCTTTAAAACAAAGATGCGATCAGACTTTCACCCCCAGCACAACAGGGTTTAGGGGGAGCACCCCCCAACCTCATTCACCTATTTGATGCTGCTACATACACACAAAGACAAAAATACAAAGAGGCGCCTACCAACAAATACAACCGGTTAGAAGGTGGAAAACCACACGTGTGGGAAGGCAAAAATAAATCAAATAAATGAAAAAGCGATGAAGGTCAAAGTGAAGGTATATATTGAATATATTAAGAGTATAGAATTCACATTACCTTCTATCCATACACTTACACTGCACGGGACCATTATAAACCAATAAAAGCAATTCACTGAAAAATCTTCATGTGATCATTAATTATTAACAAGAAAGTTCAACAGGTACAGTAAACAACTCCAACTGGGAAGACATCCAACAGGTAAGCTTCCAATTCAACAGGTGCAGCGAGAAACTCCAACTGGGAAGACATCCAACAGGTACCTGTACACACAGGCAGCTGTCCTTTCAGGGCCCACTCCCCCATGCTAGTTCC
The DNA here is from genome assembly GCF_028583425.1 of Eublepharis macularius. Taxonomy (NCBI): domain Eukaryota; kingdom Metazoa; phylum Chordata; class Lepidosauria; order Squamata; family Eublepharidae; genus Eublepharis; species Eublepharis macularius. The sequence continues at coordinate 238,895,197 of NC_072790.1, forward strand.
CGTGATCAGGATTTTCAGACTCAAAACACCCCCAAATAAACCAAACTTATTCACTTTTTGCTGGAGAACCCAAAATATTTTATCTGTTTCAATTCAGCGCTTTGCTTTGAAGTTTTTATTTCGTTGTTTATTTTATTTACTTCATTTATCCCCCACTTTTCTCCCTTACGGGGACCCAAAGTGGCTTACATTGTTCTCCTCTCAACAACCCTTTAAGGTAGGATAAGCTGAAGGTGTGTTACTGGCCTGAGGACAACCAGTGAACTTCAATGGCAGCACGGGCGTTTGAAACCGGCTCTCCCATATCCAAGTTCGACACGCTAACCATTACACCCCACTGCCTGGTTTCCCCTGTTGTTAGCCAGTTTGGGGATAAGAGAGGTTCCAAGTGGGCTGAACCTCTCATGGAAATTTTTTCTTGAAAGTGTACATTTAAATCAAATTTAATTATGGACAGAGGGCCAACGAGCACGTGCAGAGTGCTCGTACTGGATTCTGGGGAGAAAGGCTCTTTCTAGAGTAAGAGGTGATGACTGCAACAAACCTGAGCCCCGACATGTATTGTATTACACACACACCCTGCCTCCCATCCCTAGAGACACTCCAAAAAAGCAAGGACTCCTTCGCTACTCCAAGAGTCCAACCACCACTGGACACAAAGGCCAAAACTTAGCTAGTTGTGCTTCTTAACAGTGACGGAAAATGCTCTCTGTACATGCTCTGAAGTTCCCTCTCCCCTTTGCCCCTGCCTCACAAACACTGGGGCCAGTCTTGGCAAGAACCTGGCTCAGATATCACCTAGGTGACCCTGTTTTCTTGGCAACCCGGTCCGACCAAGCCAGGAAGCGGCAGAGGAACGAGAGAAACCACCATCTACCCTGAACGGCCGAGAAGAGTGGGCATGACCCTTCCTCCCCACCCTTCTCCTTCTCTTCATGCCCCAATTCTGCAAAGTGGATTGTGTCACCCCATTGGGGCTGGGCCAGCGCTAGCATGCCCTGGCCTGCCTTGCTGAGTGGCCCGGCGAGGTGGGCGCTGTCGGGGCCTCGCCAAGACACACCCCTGTCAAAGTCACTCCCCGAAAGTGCTGGCCTGACTCAACCTGTGAACCAGGCATGCCGAGTTTGGTAGCTCGGCTCCTTGGTGTCCCACCATGCCCTGAAGCGATGAGGGTACAGCCCTGCCAGGGACCTTATTGGCACCCCCGAGCACCAAGCTGAAAAAAACTCATTTGCTAATCCATTCCTTTGGACCGTAAGCCAGGAGATGCCAGCCTTACAGGGCAAACTTCAAGCCTGTCTTTCCCTCCGTCTCCTAAAACTGGCCAAAAATGACACTGGAAGCCACGTGGCTTGGCACAATGCCGTCCCCCCCACCCTTAATTGAATGCAGGCAGCCTGGGGATATTCTCTAGTATGAAGGGGAGAGGCACTCTGCACATGCGCAGAGGCACCGTGGTTGCTTCAGAGCCTCTAGCACTGGAAACAGAGGCCGGACCTCCCATTCAAACTCCCTACAAAGAATACAGCTGCCATCTTAGCCAGCACCCCCTTGTCAGGTTTGGCTGAAGGGAGGGAGGAGAGATCAGCGCACCCCAAGAGATGGGTTACAGCGTGGTACCTGGGGTTTGAAAGTTAGAATTCTGCCCCGTAACAAGTGAACTGATGTCTGCTCTTGGCTGTCAGTTCCTGCACAGGCAGCCCCCCCCCAAATAAAAGATGATAATCCGCACCCCTGAATCCGAACGGAAGCATGTGTTGCCGTCTCTCGGAGCGTGGCCCTTTGCAGGGGACCGAACACTTTGTCCAGTTCAAAGCGTCCTTTTTCTGCACATGAAGCTCTCACCGCTAATGCTAAGTATATCCTTTCCTGGCCCATATGAACCAGGATAAACAATTGGGGGGGTCTTTTCCGCGCCGAATTACACTTTTGGACACCCTAACTCACGATCGTCATTGGGAAGGCATTTCTGGTGAGATACTCCAACCCAAAGTTTTAGTTTAGCCTGCTATACTGCACAGCACAGAACGCACGGGCACATGGATAAGGAACTGGAGGGATCGTATCTTAGACTTCGGGTCATCTCATATCGAACCCAGTTGACAACGGAAAGCTGCGCCCTTTCCACCCTGTCCAGCTCAAAGGCTCATATTGGCACAAGTTGGTCTTTGCGTGATGCCGCCCCGTGCCAATACTTGCCAAAAGAAAGGGCAGCCTAGGCGTTCTTTTGTACTGCAGAAGGAGCTGGGAAAGAGGAATCGGTTCCAGCCCAGAACCGACAATATCGGCAGCATCTTTGAGCATGCACAAAGTGCTGCCCCCCTCCCCGCTGCCGCACACTTGGGATTTTTGGTTCTGCTGTTTGAAAAGGCGGTTTTCCTGCTCTCCCAAAATAATTTCTTTTTTAAAAAAACTGCGGCTGGACGGTAGAGCTCGTTGCGGGGGAGGAGGACAGACCAAAAGGAGAGGGCTGCAGAGAAAACGAGAATCCACAAGGACTCCCTTCATGCGGCACAGCTGGCAAGAAAACGGAAGCCGGGCGGGGGTTGCCCAAGAGCCAGGACAGGCCTGAGAAGGGGGCCGTCTCCCACAGAAAGGGAACACGCCTCGTTGTGCAAGACAGCCACCCATGCCAGCTAGGGGAACGGGTAGCAGCCGGGGGGGGGGTCAGGAGTGGGAGAGGAGACAGAATCCGAGGCACCAAGACACGTTCCAGAGCTGAGCTCCGGAGATGAAAAGGAGGCGCTAGAGCTGAGCCCTTTGGTTCAGCCCCGGCTCAGAATTAAGCCCTGACAATGGAATCTACGTGTTCAGAGCCAAGCTACAAGTGACACCTGACACAGGTTGGACACTTGTCAGCTTACTTCAAGTTTTGATGGGAAATGTAGGCACCCTGGTTTTACAGCTTGGCTCTCCATTACAGCTGCAAGACCAGGATGCCTACATTTCCCATCAAAACTTGAGGGAAACTGACAAGTGTCCAACCTGTGTCAGGCATCACTTGTAGCTTGGCTCTTTAACACAATCAAGCACCCCTTCCCAGGACAATGGCAAAAGCCTTCCCGCTTTCCACTCTCCCACTGTCGTGCTTGCATGCGCAAGATGAGTGCCAGCGCAGCACAGAGGTTAGAATGTCCAACTAACCTCTGACACCTGGGAGACCCGGGTTCGAATCCCCCCGCTCTTCCATGGAAGCTTACTGGGTGACCAAGGGCCAGTCACGGACACTCAGCCCAACCTACCTCAAAGGGCTGTTGTGAGGATAAAATAGAGGAGAGTGTTGTGCTCCACTTTCAGTACCCACTGGGGAGAAAATTGAGGCATAAATGAAGTAAGGTGGAAGTTTGAATTAGGCCCCAAGGTCCCACGAGTTCTCCTCAAAAGGTCTGTCCTAATCTGCCAAGCTACCATTTCTTCCCCCTTTGTGGCCCTATCTCTGTTCTTCTCACACGCGCATGTGTGAGACCCCAAGGCAGAACAGCAGGAACCAAAGCATACGGACACCATACAGGGCTCCTAGGACAGCGGTCTTCACCCTTTGAATTAGGACCCTTGGGGGGGGGGCTGCAGAGTCCATACAGAGACGCTAGCGCGCATGCCTCTGCCTCTCTTTGCACACGTGCGCACTCAGAGGAGCAGTAAAATAGGGAGGCAAGGTCACAGTGGAGGAAAAGATCCCGCTGGGGCTGCAGCCCTTGACTCGTTCCTCACTACGGTACACCTCTTAGGGTTCAGCATCTTGGACCCCTCTGCCACTCGCAGTCCAAGCCTGGACTCCGATGAGGTCATAACTCTGACTCCTCCTCCTGCCAAACGCCTTCCTGTCACGCCCTTGCAGCTAAGTGGGTCTCATCTTCAGCAAGACTGGAAAGGTGGAAAACAATTGCCCAAGAATGGGCACATGGCTTTGCGCCACGGATTAAAGTGAAGCAGCAGGCTTGAGAACATAACTTCCAGATCAGACCAGAGGTATGTAATCCTGCACCTAGTGGTTGGTCTGGGAAACCCCAACCAAAGCAGGAAGGGAACTTTCTTCCAATACTGTTTGTCATTTAGCATCTGTTCTTTAGAGGTAAACCGCCTCTGGACATGGAGGTTCCACTTTCAAGTATCAGGGTGAGCAGGTTTTGCTAGAACTTTCCACCATAAATTAATGTAATTTATAATTGGAACTGCCTTCTGGGTCAGAGCAAAGCACTTAGTCCAGTGTCTAGTGAGCAGAAAAGAGAAAGAGTCCAGCAGCACCTATAAGACTAACAAAATTGGTGGTAAGGTATGAGCTTTCGAGAGTCACAGCTCACTTCTTCAGATAAGCGAGTATCTTCAGAAGTCTTTGAAGAAGTGACTCACAAAAGCTCATACACTACCCCAAGTTTTGTTAGTCTTACAGGTGCTACTGGACTCTTGCTCTTTCCTACTGCTACAGACAGACTAACACGGCTACCCATCTCGATCTGTTTAGTAAGCAGTCTTGGGAAATTCCTCAGGTAGAGCACGAAAGCAGTAGTCCTCCCTGTCTCGCCAACCCTGCAGAGGTAGACAGCCCCAGAACATGGAGGTTCTATACAGCTATCCCACCCCATCACCGCTGACAGCCTTCGCCCCTTCCACGAACTGCTCTGCTCAGCCGTCTCTCAAGATGGAGACGGAACATGCCAACAAACACGAAGGCGTTGCCCTGTGTCCTTTTGCCCAACGCGGCTCCCCCCCCACCACCACCCAGGTCGTTCCACTTCCTGCCGTGCCAGGTGCACCGACGGGGAGATAAGGTGGGCGAGGCAGCCTGGGAGGGGCACGGGCATCTTGTGCGGCAAGAAGGGCTCAAACGGGTGGCATGGGGGCCTGCTGGGAGGGGAGTGACTCATCTGGGCTGGGAGGGGTGCCCACATGTTGCAAGCTGGTTGCATTCTGTTGCAAGCCACAAGTGGTTATTAAAGTTAGGGGGAGGCAGGGGCGACTGAGAGAACACAAACCCACGCTAGTCCCTCCAGCTCAACCAAGTGCCCTGGGGGAGGCACTTGGACGTTACAGAGTGCCCTAGACACACACACACAGACCCAACAATTGCTTTAAAAAACTACAAAAAGGAACTATTTATTTACTTCTTTACTTCATTTACACCCTGTCCTTTTCCCCCAATGGGGATCAAAAACGACATATATTATTCCCTTCTATTTATCCTCACAACAACCCTGAGAGGTAGGTTAAGCTGAGCAGTTCAAGGTCACCCAGCAAGCTTCCCTGGCACAGAGGGGATTCAAACGAAGGTCTCCCAGATCCTAGTCCAACCCTCTAACCACTACACCGCAGAGGCTCATGAGAAGCTTCAGAGCCTTTTCTCAGTTGGCTTGGAACCACCGAGGACAATATGCAAGACTGCTTCTGAGCATGCGCAGAGTGCATCCCCCTGCCCACTACGCAAATGCAGCCAGGGCACACGAAGATGCCTGCTACCGAGTCAGATCCACAGGCCGTCAAGCTCTGACTCACAGCGGCTTTTCAGAGAAGGAAGGCCTTCCCCAATATCTGCTACCTGAGAACCTGGAACGGGTGATGTCTGGGACGGAACCTGAGACCGGCATGCAAAGTGGGTGGCCTCCCTTGAAGCCGCAGCTCGTCCCACATTGAGAGTGAAGGTCTGAAGCTGCATAGCTCAGTCTCCATGGATGGGCAGCAGCTCTTCAGGGTCCTGGGCAGAGAAAGGCCCCCTCTCCACATCTGCTACTTGAAATCTTTTGGCCAGCTGTGCTTGGGATTCAGCATTCCGCATGCCAAACTCCCGATCACCGGGCGACAGTCCCTACCCAAAACACACCATGGATGGCATTTATTTGCTTTTCTTAAACCTTGCAGCGAGGACCCAAAGACCTGGTTCTACTCCCTCACCGCAACCCTATGACACAGGTTAGGCTGTGTGTGTGTGTCCGTGTCCAGCTTAAGCTCACCCGCAAATGTCCTTGGCAGCATGGGGATTCAAACCCGGATCTCCTCTACACTCTAGCCATGATTCAAAGTCTCCGGAGGATGGCTCAAGACCTTCTAGTTTCTGAACCGGACCCTTTTCACAATTCCATAGAAACCAGCACACCCTCTTTCCCCAAATTTTAGACTGTGAACTCCTTGGGGCAGGGACCCACCGCTGCAAAACACCATGCATGCACAGTGATAGTCTAATCAAAATGTGCAGCACTGCACATTTAAAAAAACTGGGTGGTGGGGGGGGGGGTTCACATCTCAACAAACCCTCCCTTGCAGAAGAGAGAGCAGCCCAGAAAACAGATCTACGGGAACATCTACCAACACGGAGCAGCCATCGAGTTCAGCCGGCCATGCCGGGGTCCCCAAAAGATTAGATCAACAGTTCACAGAGTGTATTCCAGGCAACCCTGGGGTTCTGCGGAAGGCTATCAGGATTTCTTCACCGAGATTACTAAGTTTCCCTGAAAGAAAGCTTGCACCCCACCCATTACTCTTCCTCCGCTGTAACACTAGAGCGCTCATCGCATCCTGCACTGCATACTCATTACCCTCAAGGAAACAGCAGCCAACGGAGTGCAGCCTACTTTATGTCCCAGAATCCTCTACGAGGGTTTCGTCGGCAGGCAATTCAACACGGCAAGGGCCCCCAGTTCGATTCGACTGATCGTCCACCCACTCCAAGCTCCTGATCAGCTCTTGTGTATCGAGGTGATCGGCTGCAGAAGGCCACTTGGAGTTGTCATTTCTCGAGAAATTCCTGTATGCAGGGCTTTTTTTCAGCTGGAACGCGGTGGAATGGAGTTCCGGAACCTCTTGAAAATGGTCACATGGCTGGTAGCCCCGCCCCCTGATCTCCAGACAGAGGGGAGTTTAGATTGCCCTCCGAGGAGGGCAATCTAAACTCCCCTCTGTCTGGAGATCAGGAGGCGGGGCCACCAGCCATGTGACCATTTTCACCTAGGGCGATTTAAACTTTTAAAAACTCCTCCCTTGTTCCAGCTGACCCAAAGTGGCGTCATTGGCCCTGGGAGCATGCATGCGCTTTGCACACGCACATGTGGTACCAAGGGCACCACCTCCCGCCAAGAGTTGCCCCCTGTGCTGGCAACCCACCACCTCTTTCCCGGAAAAAAAGCCCTGCCTGTACGGTTCTGGGGCAGAAACTAGAGAAAGCAGGTTTTGTGGAGCGGAAGGAGCCCATGGAGATGTGATTCTATCAACCTTCCAAAGCTGCCGTTTCCTCCAGGGCAACTATTTTGCCCGGAGATTAGTTGTGGTTCGAGAAGTACCTAGAGTTGCCAACCCCACAGCTGCTACACCACAGAAAGGGGCTCGCAGATCCCAAATTCTCCTGGATGGTCCCAAGTGAGCCATTCAAACCACACAGAAGACCTGGATGAGTTGTGACTGCACACACACCTCGGGCAGCAACCACTGGAGGTCACAGCCAAGCTCCACTTGATCAAGAGCCACTTGTGGAGAGCAAGTGAATGGCAAGTGAACAGGGAGGAATACACGTGAGTCTGTTCACTTGCCAAGCAAGTGTAATTCGTCACTTGTAGCTTGGCTCTTAGTGACTCTCCCCCCACATTGGGGCTGCAGTCAGCTTGGGAGATCACAAGTGGTGAATTCTGCTACGGCAGGAAACTGCTCACCCCAAACGACAGGAAGAATTACTTCCGATATTGAATACATCACAGCGGCTTTTTAAATTGCAAGAGCAAGCGTCAGAGAAAGCACGCGCATTCTTTCAGCAAACCATACTAAAGAGGAAGAACATTCTTTCTGTATTTTTAAAAAAGTATTTGCTTTTATTTACACCTCGCCTTTCTCCCCGGCGGGGACCCAAAGCTGCTTACTGTTCTCCTCTCCTCTGTTTTATCCTCACAACAACCCTTTGAGGTAGGTGAGGCTGAGTGTGTGACTGGTCCCAGGTCGCCCAGCGAGCTTCCATGGCACGGCAGGGATTCGAACCCGGTTCTCCCAGACCCGAGTCCAACTGCTACGCCACAATGGCTCCTGTCACTGGCCAGTGGACCTGGAATTTCACCCCTTCTCCCCTCCAGCAGCCTGGCTCCCTTTGGACGGAAATGCTCTCAACGACTCATTCCTATCGTACCTCCCATTTAAGTAGCTTTTCCGTCTGCGACAGTTCTCCCCCTCTCCTTTACACACAGCGTATGCTGCCCATTGAATCCGACTTTGCGTCAGCCACTTTGGGAGGCAATTTTTTTTCAAAAAGCAGGATTTTTTTAAAAAGTCATTATTTCTGAAATGTTCAAAGCGTAAGGGGAAGGAGAGGGCGGACTGCCGCCCAGCCTTCCCCCATGGTGTGGTAGGCAGTGCTGGGCATGGGAGTCCTTTAAAGAAATGATGTGGCTATTAAAGAAGAGTCGGGGCAGGGCGAGTTCCCCCAAGTTAGAGGGCAAAAGCAGAATGCAAAAGACAGGAAGAGGGGAGAAAGGAAGTCGCTGGCAAAACAACGTACAAACAAGGAAACGGGAAGGAAAGATTCAAGCAGCCACAAACCCCTGGGGTGGAGGGGGGCGGACTTGAACTATTGCAAATCTTTCTCCTCCCACCCACTGGCACAAGGAGTTTGACCTGACACTGCCCAAAGGAATCAGAAAACAACACCAAGTTTTACACAATGAGGGGAGAAATTCTGTTCATGCAGTAGGGTTGCCAACCTCCAGGGAGGGCCTGGAGACCCCCCCCCCCAGAATCACAACCGGTCTCCAGATAACAGAGATCAGTTCCCTTCCAGGAAATGGCAGCTTCAAAAGGAGGACTCTGTCCCACTGAAGTGCCTCCTCTCCCCAGCTGACACACCCTAAGCTCCTTCCCCAAATCTCCAGGAATTTCCCATCCTGGAGATGGCAACCCCAAGGCTCATGACGTAGCCGCGTCTCCAGAAGAGAACTTTGACCTTGGAGTAAAGCTAAGCCTGCCAGACGCCGTTGCTGTCTTCTCCCTTTCTTGGAGTTCTGTAGATGGGACGGGGAACTCGCCGGCCAGTTAGCTTCATTAGCAGAGAATCTTTCCACGGATCCTGGGCTGAGCTTCAGGGAGAGATGGCTAAGGCAGAGGCTGAGCCAGAAAATGTGGGGGGGGGGAGAAGGGGGAGGAAGGAGGAGCCGTTTAGAGAACATTGCAGGGTGGGACGCAGCACTGCAGGCCAGGGGAGAGGCAGCCTGGGTGGGGTTCCTTCAGTGGGCGGAAGCCAGGAGCAAAAAGGGGCAAGCTTGGAACACGGGGGCTGGTGGTGAGTGACTAGGCACCCAAAAAGCTTGCAATCAGGCCCCACGCTACACTGCGGCTGCTCAGCCCAGCATGTGCCATCTAAGTTGGCACTGCCCCGAACGAAGAGGTGCGTCGGTAGAGGCTGGAACGGCCCACTTTAAAATGTTGGCTCAGGTCACGGAGAACGTTTGGGTGCTCCAGCCAGGTCAGTTTGAGGCTTCCCGGGCAGCGCCACGGCAAAGGGCAGGTCAACTCAGGCCTCGACGCCCACGTGCCCGTTCTCTTTCCGATCGGGCTGCTGCAGCTTCCCAACAGGCAGATGGTGAACAGAAGAAACTTGACCGATTGTTGCTCCTATACCTGTTGAATTTGCGCCTGGCATGGACATGCTGGAAGCACGAAGCCTCTGATGCCCGACAACCACAGAAGCCTTGAGGGATGCCCAGCTTCGAACGCAATCAGACCCTGACCAGCTCTCCATTTTACACGCCAGGCCTCCCGGCCCACGTGGCGCATCATGCACACAACTAACCATAAGCAGCCTAGGGATTAGGAGACACGACTGCAAGCCACAGGAGACACACGAGTTTACGCCTCAACAGCTGCAATTTTGGAAAATCTCAACGGCCTCTGAAATAGGCAAGCTCTCCTCCCCTCCCTCCCGGTAAAAACCTGTGACTGTGACCCGACATGACCTTGCTCCCCTAAGCCAACCAAGGAGGAGAAAGCAAGGCTAATTCTTGGTGGGCCAGCTAGCTTCAGTCTCGCCCACGGCCTTTGGCTTACACCCGTCCACAATGGCCCTGAACTCCTCCAGGCCCTGCTAGCAGACCCTAGAGAATTCTCTTGTGCACTGGCTGGCACCCAGAGCAAGACCCCTCCCTTCTGCCCACTCACCACGGGACCAAAGGCATCCACAGCATGGACCCAGGGAACAGCAGCGGGGTTCGTGTGCGTCCCAAGGGCATTGGTAGTGGGTATTTCCAAGCTCTGCACCACCGTAGCGTACCACACTGTCTTGCTGGGTGCCCGTTCTTTTCCACACACCCTGAGCACGCAATGGCTACCAGTATATAGGAGGTGGCAATTTTAATGTAAGCTAGTGGCCACAGCCTTCGACAGATATCAAGGGGTCAATATGACCTTGCTTTCTGGCCACAGAGGTCCACCGCCCCAGTTTGAGAGCCGATGCTCAGCATCTTCTGCCTGGCATGTACCCAAGAAATCAGGCCGTGGCACTTCCAATGCCCCACGTCATACCCTGGCACATGGCTAAGAACTGCCACCCATTCCTTCCAAAGCTCCATCAACCCCAAATACAAATCTGTATTCTGGGCAATTTAAAAAAGGGAAGGAGGCAAAGAGTCCATTCCTTTCTCCTCCTGGTTGCAGTTATCAGGTCTACTTAATCCATGTTAAGCAAGCATCTAAGCAGCCCTGAATGCCCAGAAATGGGCTCCCCGCTTCTTACCCCTCCGCCGCCCATGTGGCCAGTGAAGAGCAGCTGTGGCATCGAGAGGATGGTGGCGGCAGTGGTGGCGGCACCCGGCCCTGCCCAGCCCAGGCAAAGCAGCCCAGCCTGACCTACTTCTCCTTCCTTTTCATCACCTGCTATTTCTCTCTCCCCAGGGAGGGGAACTCCACCAAGCCATGCCCACAGTTGCTCAGAGGGGGCACACACATAACGCCTAGCACGTTGGCACAATCGCGTTCCCTTTTGGGTGCCTACCTGTGGAACCCCCCTCCACTAGGGGGGAAAAAGAGAGAGGGACATACGCCACTGTAAAGGGTGGCAACTCTCTTGCTTCTACTCATCTGACAAAGTAGGTCACCGGGCACCAGCGTGCTGGCACAAGCAGGCAATTGATACTCGCCAGTTGCCTTGGCACGATTAGGGGAGCAGCGCCCTCAGGCCTACTGCCACACATCTGACCTTCAATGCCTGCTGCAAAGGTCGGGGGGAGAGCACCTGGCCCGGCAGCGTTGGCCCTCCCTCTTCTCGGCAGTGCCAGGGGCTGGCGTGGGTCCCACCGTAGCCTCGCCTCCCTGCCGTTTCCCCCTGCCAGAGCAGGCTCCTGTTTCAGGCCTCGCCTCTGGCATAGCTGCCAGGACGGTGTTGTGTGCCATGGGGTTGCTATGGAGCATGCTGGAGCTCAGGGGCAGCGTCGCCCCCACCCTGGGGGGGGCACCTGCCGCAAAGAAAAAGGAGCGGCAGGGAAGGAGAGTTTCTCGGCAGTTTCATCAGCCACCCCTGAGGAGCGTTGCTGCTTCTACCTCCCAACAGCCAAAGCTCCCACGGCAACCATGCCATGGGGGCCACAGGACCGGCTAGGCCTCGTTGCGGCCTACTTGGCGCAAAGCGACACACCGTCCTGTGAGCCTTGTTTGTGAGAGCACGCTTGTGAAATGCAGCTGGCGTAGCGTGGGGGCTAGAATACAGCAGCGAATGTGCTGGATGACTAGGTCTGAGGAGAACCAGGTTCGAATCCAGAGTCAGCTGCCAGCCACACGATCCCCCTCTCAGTCTAGTCGACCTCACAGGATTGTCAAGATGAAACAGATGAATGGAAAATAGCCCCCAAAGATGAATAAAAACACTAACAGATGCCCATCCTTCAAAGCGATTATTTCTTTTATTCTGCCCTTCTTTCGAATTGTTCTGAGTGGCATATGTAGTTTCTCCCTCCACCAACAACCTTGTGAGGTAGGCTGAGCAGACAGGGAGTGACTAGTCCAACATCATCCAGTGAGCTTCAAGTTTTTTAGTTTCCTTGTCTGAGACACAGAGCAGAACCACAAGTGACGAATGACACATGTTGGACACTTGTCAGCTTCCCTCAAGTTTTGATGGGAAATGTAGGCAGCTTGGCGGAATGTTGGACAAGTGACAGTTGAAAAGTCCATTGGACAGCAGTCGGAGAGCCAAGCTGCGAGACCAGGATGCCTACATTTCCCATCAAAACTTGAGGGAAGCTGACAAGTGTCCAACCTGTGCCTTTTGTCACTTGTGGTTCTGCTCACAGAGTCAATGTGGTGAGGTGGAAAGAGTGTCAGGCCAGGAAGACCAAGGTTGAAATCTCCACTTCTACCATGGAAGCTCGCTGGGTGAGCTTGGGCTAGGGTTGCCAGCTCCAACTTGGGAAATTCCTGGAGATCTGGGGGGTGAAACCTGGAGAAAGTGAGGTTTGGGGAGGAAAAGGACCTTGGTATGGCTTAATTCCATAGAGACCACCCCCTAAATTAGCCATTTTCTCCAGGTGAACTGATCTCTGTGGCCTGGAGACCGGTTGTAATTCCGGGAGATCTCCAGCCACTACCTGGAGGCTGGCAACCCTAGCTTGGGCCAGTCACATTCTCTCAGCCTAACCTACCTCACAGAGTTGTTGTGAGAAAATGGGGGAGGGGAGAACAACGTTCTAAGCTGCTTTGAGTCCATATTGGGAAGAAAAGCGGGATATCAATAAATGTGTAAAAGCAAATGTACCACAGCGTTCGGGCTGGCACTGGGAATTTCTTAACTCTTTCTCCTCCTCGGGCTGTTCCCCTATTCTCTCTCTTTCACTCTTGCTATCCGCCCACCCAAGGCCTTTCAAATTAGGATGGGCTGGGGAAAGGACATGTTGTTAGCCATGCTGTTGTCTACCAGTTTTGTCCCAGTTCCATCTCTGTGTCTTCATAATACTACCCTCTGCCAACATCTTTACGGTTAGATAAGATCTGTTTGGTGCAATGCTTATATTTTGGTCGCAATATTTCCCTCAGTGCTTTCAACACCTTCTTAACAGGTGGAAGTCAAAAAGTGGAGCTTTTTCTTGGCGTGATCATGCAACAGGAGGAAACTTTGCCTGTTGGATTTTTGCCTGTCACATAGCTTTTCAAGGAAAAGAACTATTGTCTTTCCAAGAGGGAGGATCTAAGTTTCCCAAACCCACATCAACCCAAAAAATTCTGCTGTGGATTAATCAGAACTCTTCCAGTCAAATGCAACCTCAGGACCTCAGAAATGCTTAAAATTAAATTATTTTTTTCTTAAACTGCCGAGAAACTTCTTAAAATTAAATTAAATGTTACCTCAGAGGCAATATTGCTAGACATGACTTTTTCACACCATGCATACTAAAACAGTATCCACCAAGCTCAAGTATGGAGAGGCTGTGGTTACAAAGCAAGAAGTGAAAAGCACTTAGCACATGCTCTGAGGCACTTTGGTTATTTTAAAAGGGATCCACTCCATGTGCATTGCTGTCTCCCACCCAAACCCCATGTGAAAGACAAGTTCATTTTAAATTTGCATTTCTTCAAACGACTTCATACACACATGCAAATGAGCTGGTGGAGTTTCGACCTTCTGGAAGACTTGCAGACCTCAAATGCTACCCACAGTCTGCTCCGTGCCTTTATTTCTGAAGCAAGAAGTATCACTTACACTCGCCGGGTAAAATAAATGAGGTCTACCAGGGAGTGAAAATAAGGGCCAAAGAAAGATACCCCACACATGCTCAGAGGCAATCATATCTTACCAGTCACCATGACACCAAAATTATGTAATTCCCAATAGGAAAGATAAGACTGACGCCTGGCCCCAAGGGTTGATCCCGGGGCTCAGATTAGGTTTCGAGCCAGCTGCGATCCCAGTTCTTACCTTCTCTGATGTACTTACAGCCTGCCTGCTAATTCCTGCCCATCCACACATGTGCCCCCGTGCGCACAAACACCTCCAATCCACTTTGGCTTCCAACAAGCCCCCTTCCCCCACTGCCTACACAACCACAAGGACACCTGGGGACAAGGAGCAGGTGTATTCTTAGGCACACATCCGCCCCCACCCTGCTTACCCTTGCGCTGCAGGTTCAGAGCCCTCGGGGAGGTGGGCCGACGCAAACAAACAGGTGCGGCAGGCAAACCTGTGTCTCAGCCCCACGTGCACAACTCTGGGAACGGCACCCCACCTTTGGCACGCAGGTAGACAAATAGTGGTGCCCAACTGTAGCCCAAGAGCGGCTTTCATCACAACTGGCATGGCAGGGGGGGACAACAGAGCTCCAAGATCTATGCTCTATCAATAAAAAAAAAGACACCGGGGCTCGCTCCAAAGCCACAGGAAAAGTCCAGTCTGTTTCCACATATGCCAAGCTCACCCCCTCATCCCCTGCTTTAATTAATCTGGAGTAATTACTACCTCCGGGTTCCAAGTTTCCCCATTGCTAATTTAGGTCATCAATTGGACTGCACCATCAGCTGCAAGAAGTTACCAACCTGCGCGAAAACTGCTTCTGTGGCATCCGTGCCATCAGCTTCTGTGGCATCCGTGCCATCAACCTACCCTTTCACCCACGACCAAGCCAAAAACACACCATCCCTTGTGCAAAGGTTGCGTACTCCCACGAAGGTGCCATTCCTTACAATTTTCACGTTGCTTTAAAATCTTTTTTTTTTTGCATGTCCCAGCACCGTCATCACCCAGTTTAGACAGCACCATAAGCCTTGAGGAGTGATTTGACTGTATAGGACTTTGGCAAGCACTTCATTTATATTCTGCCCTATACAAACAAAATAACAACTGTCGGGAATCTAGGTCCCCTTTCATCAGTAACCATGCATTAAAAAGAGAGAAACCGTCATCCCTCTTAAACTACAAAGTGGTCGAAGAAAGGTGACAGATTATCTTGCTTCCCCACATGGATGCAAAATGGAGTCTCCATATCCAACAGCAGTCTACCTCTGTAGAGCAGTTGCCAAGGGGGCAACAGCTTAAGAGGGCTGCTGCCGTCATGCCCAGCTTGCAGGCTTCCTGGAAAGATCCGGTTGGCCACTGGTGGAAACAGGATGCAGGACTAAATGGACCTTTGGTCCGATCTTGCAGGGCCTCTTGAGATCTGAACCTAGCACCATGTGAGCTCTTCAACCTGGCATTCAGCATTAGATTGTGGGGCACTTTCTGCCAACCGCAAGAGAAGACTGAAGGAACTCTGTGAGCAAGTCTGGCAAAAGGACAGCTGGCAAATACTCAAGAGGGGCACTGCCAGCCTTGCCAGGACAAATACACATATCCACACCCCCATCAGGGAGGGCAGAGTCATCAATGGGTCTGGGTGTGCCTTGGGGGACAAACTCCAACAGGAAGGTTGTCCCACGGAAAAATAAACCAGGGCCACGAATTAGTTCGTGGGCAACCAGGCAGTCAAGGGCTGTTATTCCAAAAGTTCAACATTTGTGTTTTAATTGTCCCGGTTCTGGGTGCTGTTCATGAACTGGATCTAAATGGAAAGAACAACTGTTTACGAATAATTTTTACCCTATTTGTGGATCCAGGAATGGGGGGGAGACAAAGTCCCTGTTGGACACTCCCACAAAAATTCAACTGCCCCTCCCATCCTCTTTCTCATAAAATGTACTGGGTTCAACTTCCAGTGGAAACTGAAACCCTGTGAGATAGATCACCTTAGGGGGCAAGAGAGTAAACCAATTGTTACGAAGAGGGGGGAAGGCATCAAAGAATATGCCAACTTGGAAGCAAGCGTAAAAGCTGGCAGCCAGAATAATCAAACCCTAAGGGAGACCCTTCGCAGAGATGGCCCGCTCGACCCATCTAAAGACACAACCCTCAGACCCCAAATGCAGCCCACAGCAAGCAGAGGATTTATACTCCAAAAGCCAAACTTTAAGACACAGCTAAACTCTGAACCTTGGTGGCTGTCCAAGTGTGGGAATGATACCTTCAGCGGGCACAGGCCACCCTATTTATTCCTCATCACTGCCACCCTATTTATTCCTCATCGCTGCCACCCTATTTATTCCCCATCGGCTGCTTTGGATAAAGGTCCAGAAAGGGGACTGGGGCCGTCTGAAAAGTACCCCCCAGGGGTTTTTTTTTGCCAGAGGGTTCCATACAGGAAGAGCAAGGGGGGGGGGATCTGTGGACACTTACCTCTGCATGCCATGTAACTGTATTGCTTGCCATGCTCCAAGCTTGGCAGAGAGATCCCGACAGCCCCACGCCATGCCCCCAGCAACGCCACTTCTAACCACCCACTATGTTCCCACACCTAAGGGCTGGATACAACTCCTCTCCTCTTGCCAACCTGGGCACCCCCAGGCCCAGTCCAACCCAATAGCCAATACAGGCTGCAGGGATCTCAGGCAAATTGGTAAATCACTGGGGGGGGGCACATTTGCAAGCTTTCTGAGGCATGGGAGGTCAATTGCATCTCCCCAGGTTTTTTTCTCCTCCCCTCTGTTCTCTATCTGGTACATACGAATGGGCCTTTGGCTCCTTTTACAAATTGCTCCCCTCTACAAGAAGATGGGAGGGGTGCTACAAGAACAGTCCTTTCATTTTCGCCTATATCGTGCCCCCACCAACAAGACCCTGTCGTTTTTGTCCACCTCGCCTGGTGGGGGAAGGAGAGACTGACTCGACCAAGGACAGCCCGATGAGGTTGGGGGCGGAGGGGACAGAAAGGGGAAGAGGGGCCAACCGACAGGCAGAACGGGGAAGGGACAACTTGGGGGAGGGAGTCGTCGCCGGGGCCGGGGGGGGGGGGGGTTGAGTTGGGGAAGTTGCAAGAGAGGGCGGAAGAGCCGAGCCCACCGTCTACGCACCGGATCGGAACTCTACTCCCGTGTAAGATCTCGGAGTCAGCCTGCCGAGATGGAGGGAGGGTAGGGTTGCCAGCCTCCAGGTAGTGGCTGGAGATCTCTTGGAATTACAACTGGTTTCCTGGCCACAGAGATCAGTTCACCTGGAGAAAATGGCTACTTTGGGGGGGGGACTCTATGGAATTATGCTATGCCAGGGTCCTTTCCCTCCCCAACCCCACTTTCTCCAGGTTTCACCCCCCAGATCTCCAGGAATTTCCCAACTTGGAGCTGGCAACCCTAAGGGAGGGAGGTGGGAGAGGTGGAAGGGACGGGGGGAGCTTCCTATCGGGGGGGATCGGGGGGGCGCACACGCACGCCCCGCGGCGCATCGGAGCCCCCCAAGGCGCCCTTACCGCTTCTGGTCTCGGCGCCTCCGGTCCAGGGGACTCCTGCGTGCGTCTCCGAGCCGGTCCCGGTGGCTGTGCGTGCCGGGCGCGATCCCTCCTTCTGCCTGGGTGGCCCGCCTGCGCGCTCGCTCCCCCCGCAACCTGCAGGGGGCCCCCCGCAGCTCACCTGTCCCGGCCACGCCCCCAGCTCACCTGTCCTCTCCCCCCAGCTTAGCAACAGCTGGAACAGGCGATCGCCGCCTCCCCCAATAAGGAAAAGAGGCCAGCCCTCCTCCGCTCCCCCCGCCCCCGACGGGGCCGCCCTCTCCCGCGGGCCCCGCCCCCACCTGGCCTCAAGCCCCGCCCCCAGACTCGGCCTGCCCCTTTTCCACCTGGCCATCCCTCGCCCGCTGCCCTACTTTCCCCAAGAAGCCAAGCAAGGCGCTCCTGACCATTGGCCGAGGGGAGGGTCCTGGGCCTCTCATTGGCCCGCGGGGCTGTCTTGGAAGCCTCTGGTCACGCCTCCTCACGAGGGGCGGGGCTGGGTTCTTGCAGGTTGTAAAATCCGGCTCCTTGCGCCTCCCCAGCATCGTTGGGTTGCTAACCTCCAGGCGGTGGCTGGAGATTTCCCGGAATCACAACACTATGGCATTGTGCTCTTGCTGAGGCCCCTCCCTCCCCAAACCCCGCCCTCTCCAAGCCCCGCCCCCAAATCTCCAGGAATTTCCCAACCTGGAGCTGGCAACCCTCTCAAGGGTTAAAAGTGCCTTTTGCAAGCGGCCTGGCGTGGTCGAGAATCCGGTCAGTTGGGGGAGTCGAGGAAGGACTGAATCATCAAAGACTCCGGAAGGAAAGTTTGCAAGTGGAAAGGATGATTAAATCCCCAGGCCGCGGTGCTGGGACGGGAGGGGGGACTTCCCAAAGGGGAGGAGGGAGGAGAAGCGGGAGGGAGGGCGATGGGCGCCCTCCCGCCTTGCAGCGCTTGGCCACTCGCCAAGGCACCACGTTGGGCCAAGCGCATGACCGCAAGCCCCCTCTGCTGGCCGTTTGGGTGCCAGGCGGCCGGCACTGCCATGCAAGGCCAGGGCACTGCCCACTCATGCCAAGGGCGCTAGGCCAGGCAGCTAGAATTTGGGGGTCTCTGGTCTCCTTTATGTGCAAGATTCGGGTCCAGCAGCACCAAAAAGACCAACGAGTTTTCCAGGGTTTTGAGTTTTGGAGAGTCAAAGCTCCCTTCTTCAGATACCTTGGAAATCTGGTTGGCGCTGCTGGACCCGAAACTTGCTCTTCTCCTACACACAGGGCTACCCCACCTGAAACTGATCTGCCTTATGTGTCCTGAAGGCAGGGGGGGAGCTTTAAAGGAGCAGCGGTAAAGGAAAGGTGACCAGGGCCTCGCCCCAAAGAGCATACACAGAGGACAATGAAACACACGGTGCAATCTTATGCAAAGTTACTCCAGTCTAAGCCTGTTGTAATCAATGGGTTTAGACTGGAGTGACTCTGCATTGGATTGCATTGACAAAGTGGTTGTTTATTTATTGTCAACATTGCTGTACTGCCTTTCCACCCAAATAGCTTCCCCAGGGTGGTGAACATCAAACCATAAAAACATTTCAACATTGAAACAGCATTTAACTGAATTCCATAAAAACATAAGCACACACCAGGGAGGAGAGATAAGAAAAGTTATGGGGAGATGCCCGACAAAACAAAAAAAGTTATTAATTATGACAGGTTTGTGTATTTCATCTCATCAGCACACATGGGGTCTTATCGCATAATATAAATACCTCTGCAGCTGCACAGTGTGAAGCGGCTGGTCGCGTGCTGCGTGCTGTCCTAGCGCTCATGCATGTGCCATGTGCAATGGATATGAGACGCATCCATTCTCTGCTCTGAGTAGGGTTGCCACCTCCTGGTTGGGAAATTCCTGGAGATTTGGGGGGGGTGAAACCTAGAGAAGGCAAGATTTGGGAGGGAGAGGGACCAGTTGGCTATAATGCCATAGAGTCCACCTCCCAAGACAGCCATTTTCTCCAGGGGGACTGATCTCTGTCACCTGGAGTTCAGTTGTAATTCCGGGAGATCTCCAGCCACCACCTGGAGGCTGGCAACCCTAGCTCTGAGATTTGACTCTTGGAGACCCGAGGGAGGCAGCTGAGCTCTTTAAAAAAAAAAAACAATAATGCTAGCAATTCACATTCCCAAAATGTTAACAAGGCATCCCCCCCATTTCCCCCCAAGGCAAAAAAGCAGGTGAGGTTTATTAGGGAGCCATCCCGGGAATCGTTTGTGGCAGAGGCTGTTTTGCCAGGCCTCTTCCCCCTTTTCATTTCCTTGTTCTCATGGGACATGTAAGAGCTGGGCAGCAAAACCACGTGGCTGAGTCCCCGAGGGATGGGAGCGTGACGCATAAAGGAAAAAATACCTGGGAATGTTGAAGTGGAAAGCCAGATTCCCAGATCTAACCTACACTTTGGGAAGAGAGTGGTGCCTAGTGGTTTGCAACAGAGAGAGTGGGGGAGAGAGAGAGGCTGGACATGCTATTTGTGTCCCCCTCCCCCTTAAGCTGGAGTTTGGTTGCTTCCAGGACTTGCTGCAGGAGCTGCTAGGGAAGGCAGGGCGTATGGTTCATTTTCCCCAAGGGCACTGAGTGAAGCTTAGCAGGTGGAAGGGTGGGAAATAATACACAAAATTCCAGGAACTCCAATCCCGATATCCAGAAATAATCTTGAATATTCTCTTCGAGTCACGTGCTCCTTTATGATTCCAGCGCATTCCTGGGATGGGAAGGGAAACGTATGCCTTTCACACACACCCTTCCAGCTCTGATCTCAACCTGTCCGGGAACCAGGAATGGGATGGCTTTCCGGGGTTCACGGAGACAGGAAGGAGCACCACCAGATAATGCGTGTGATGTGTTTTCAACACTGAAAGTGCTACATGCTAAGTAATGCACAGTTTATTATTGATATAATTGTCGTTCCTTCAATTCGTAGAGAGAGGAATTAAGCGCAAGGCCCTTTCTTGGTGGTGCAGAATTTCTGGAAACGGTGCTGGCCGTACCCGGAGACAATGTGCCCCAAATCCCAGAGGTTTGTCAGCGGATTAGTTATGATGCATTCGACACATCATGTCATGTGCAGAAGCGCTCTTGTCATCGAGTGTCTCATGTCCTCCTTTATTTGAGGCTCTGGAAGTCAAACCTAGTGGGAGACTCTCCTCTGTGCCCCGCATGTTGAGGCTGCTGGGATGGGGGGGCGGAATTGGGTGCCAGAGAGGAGACTTGGCTTCGCTGCATGCTGTAAGGAGACGCCCGCCTGTGCCGAGCAGGGTGGGGTTGCCTTCTTTTCCTGCTCCCCCTCACGCAGATGACTGGGTGGGGTCACAGGTACAACCTGTTCAGCTCAAGCCGACGGGTGGGAACAGAGCACGGTGTTCCAGGCTCTGCATTCACCTGGCCTCACCCTCACAGACCCTCCCACCCCACCGAGCTGAACCAGGAGTCCTTGTTTCCCCCCTTATCCTTACTCCTTCCTACCCTCCCTTCCCTGGCCTGACTCAGAGAAGCGACCACAAGGCATTTGTTCAGGTGACCCAGGCAGAAAGGCAAAAGGCGCCCGCTGCCCACTGGCCAAGGTAAACAGGTCCCTGTGCATGTCTCAGGGGCATAGCAACAAGCCAAGGCAGAATCCAGTGCAGCAAGGCTAAAGATCTGCCAAAGCTAAACCTCAGCATGTCGTCCCCCTCCTGACACCATTGCCAGGGCTCAGTCCTAGAAAATATTCGTGCTGTTTTAGGTTTGGAAGGGATCTCCAGGGTCATCTAGTCCACCCCCCTGCACGATGTAGGAAATTCACAACTACCTCCCCCCTCCCACACACACACCCAGTGCCCCCTGCTCCATGCCCAGAAGATGGCAAGACTCTGTCAGGATCCCTAGCCAAACTGGCCTTGGGAAAATTGCTTACTGACCCCAAAGTGGTGATCGGTATTACCCTGGGCATATAAGAAGGGGACATGAAAACTAAGCACTGGTGTAACCCTTCCTCCCCTCCCTCTCATGATCTGCCTAGGTTTTCCAAAATCTCCGAAAGCAAAACAGCTCCCTGCCCCAAGGAGTTTACATTATACATTTGAATTATGGGAGAAGAAGGTAGGAGGTCAACAGGAAGGGAGTGTCCCAGTTATATAATTCTCCGGGGGCTGAGGACCAAGGGATTAGGCCACAAACTGCTCACACAAGCAATGCCCTCTGAGTTGGCTCATGGTGGCAGAGAGTGGTGCCATGTTGCACCATCGGTGTACATGCGGTGGCATAAACAAGAGACAACTCCCTGCCCCAAGGAGCTTGCAAGTTCTCTTTAGACCCAGGGGAAAGACAACAGGGAGGAGAAGAAAGGTTCCTAGAGGAAGAACTGGTGGATAGACACATTAAGGCACAGATGGCGTCAAAAGTGGAAGTGTGAAGTCAAATGCTTTGCCAGAGTTAAGAATGGAGAGAAGTGCTCCTGAGCAGGTGCAGAGTGCATTTTTCCTCATGGCCGGATAAACCTAGAGCATCCTCACACAGAAGAAAGCTCACGGCTGAAGAAACCTAGAGCATCCTCACACATTGTGCCCATCCTCCAAGAAACTCAGGGTCCTCTTTTTCCATTTACCACAACCCTGCGAGGTAGGTGAATCCAGCCTAAGTTCACTCTGTAAACTTCACAGTGTAAGTAGGGAATCGAATGTGAGTCTACTGCAGGCCACGGCCAGATCTTGGAAGCACAACGCCACCCCTGCCGTCGCCACCCCTGAACCCAGGATGGTGCGTCCAGACGAGCCTGAGCTCTGGCACCTTTTTTTCCTTAAGTCATTATTCTTCCATCAATGTGCTTGACGTTTTACAGAGTACAAGAAGACAAGTCCCTGCCCCAAGGTGCTTACAGTCTAAAGTTTGCCATAAAGGACGTGGGGATGGGGATAAGCAGTGCGGGGGTGGGCTTCCATGCTTCATTCCAGTGACGTATGTTTAGACTTCCTTTCGGTAGTAGACATTATTTCCTAGGGCACTAGACTAAATTTCACTTTATCCATTTTTATCTAACATTTTCTCCAGGGAGCTCAGGACATCATACATGCCCCCCCCCATTTTGTCCTCACAACAACCCTATGTGGTAGGGGGGTTGAGAGTATAACTGGCCCAAGGTTACCCATAGCTAAGTGGGAATTTGGACCTGCCTCCCAGGTCCTAATCTAACCACTGCACCACACCACACTACACAGTATCCTATCAGTTTCTCTGCTCAGCCTCTTCCAATTCTCCACCTCGCTACATGGGCCTGCCACCCCGTGTTCTATTTCTTTTATTTATTTATGTCCCATTTTTCTCTCACTTTACGGCTTACATAATTCTCAATTTTATCCTCACAACAACCCTGTAAGGTAGGTTATGCTGAGAGTACGTGACTGGCCCAAGGTTACCCAGTGAGCTTCTGTGGCAGAGTAGGGATTCGAATCTGGTTCTCCTAGCTCCTGCTCTCACACTCTAACTACCATACCACACCAACTTTCAACGCGGCATTTGTTGTCTTCTTCTTCTTCTGCATGAATGTGATGTTATCACAGTACACAAGATGTTTGGGCTGGAATTTTGGTCCCGCACCAACTTGGATTTTATCCTAGAATCTAGGAGTCAGGGAGGTATCACCCTAATATGTGGCACCTTCCAAGGAGCGCAACTGTTTGCAACTCTCCAATTGTTATCCTGTCTATGCTGATATCACCTAGATGTTTAGTTAGTCCTTTTGGAATGGCACCGATCTCTACTGGAATAACCACTGTATGTTAATCCCAGAGATACTGAATTTCAAATCTTGATATTTTCTCTTTTCAACCTCTTTTTCTTCCATTCGACTGTCACCTGGGATTGCCACATCAATTATTTTGACCTTTTTACTTTCCACCACAGAAATATCCGGAGAAGTACATTCTTATCTGTTTGGTTTCAGAAATCCCACAAGATCTTAACTTTCTCATTTTCCAACAACTTTCT
The DNA here is from genome assembly GCF_028583425.1 of Eublepharis macularius. NCBI lineage: Eukaryota > Metazoa > Chordata > Lepidosauria > Squamata > Eublepharidae > Eublepharis > Eublepharis macularius. Next base: position 238,918,429 of record NC_072790.1, read on the forward strand.
CGGGCTTGGGTTCCCAACAGTATTTCGCGGACAGTAGCTAGCTACTACTTTTTGCATAAATCCCAATGCAGCATTGCAGCTACATTATTCTGCTGGTTTTTATAGTCGTCGTCATCATCAATATTATAAAGAGTCCAGTAGCACCTTTAAGACTAACCAACTTTATTGCAGCATAAGCTTTCAAGAACCACAGCTCTCTTCGTCAGATGCAGAGAGCTGTGGTTCTCAAAAGCTTATGTTACAATAAAGTTGGTTAATCTTAAGGGTGCTACTGAACTCTTTTGCAACTACAGACGAATACAACTAACTTCTCGGGATCTATCATCAATATTATCAGGGGGGCGGGTTTCTGGGAAACGAGGTGGTGGAATTCAGTGGGTTGCCCTCAGAGAAAATGGTCACATGGCTGGTGGCCCTACCCCCTGATCTCCAGACAGAGGGGAGTTTAGATTGCCCTCCGCGCTGCCGACCGGCGCGGAGGGCAATCTAAACTCCCCTCTGTCTGGAGATCAGGGGGTGGGGCCACCAGCCATGTGACCATTTTCAAGAGGTTCCAGAACGCCGTTCCACCATGTTCCAGCTGAAAAAAAGCCCTGAATATTATTATTATTATTATGTTCCTTGGCATAACTTTTTTGAAGGGCTCCCTCTGCACTTTCACCAGCTGATGGTGTCTTTCCCCCCCTCTCTCCTAGAGAGCAACACCCAGAATTCCATCCTGGATTTCTGATTCTGATGAGATTAAGTTGTCCTCTGCCACAGGCTCCCTGTGTGGCCTTGGGCACCACCCCCTGCTGATGCTCGGCTTCTGTACAGTGAGTGCTGTGACCTATTTTACAAGGCTGTTTTGACAGTGAGCGCATTTGAGCTTCCCAGGCTTGGATAAAAGGGAGACGCTACGTATCGTGGTAAACTGGAGTCATCACTGTGGGGGCAGTCTTCTTACCCCTCCACTTCACACACCAATTTAGGAAAGCCCCGCCAAGCCTGCGGCACCTGGGGGACAGAGGAGGCTGCCAGGGGGGAAACCCCAGAATAAATCCCCTGTGCTTCAACTCACAGCGCTGTGGTATTGCTGATACAGCTGGGCCATCCCCCCTCCCCCCCGGCTTGCTTTCACTTCTGGGGGACATGCAGCTGCACTTCTAAGAGAGGGGTTTTATTCGCCCAGGGGAGCTCAGAGCTCAGTTTTTGTTTTGTTTTTAAATTGAAAGTTTTATATAATTTTTTAAAAACCCAAGAAAATCTACAATTACACACAGAATCTTAGAATCATAGGGTTGGAAGGGACCTCTAGGGTCATCTAGTCCAACCCCCTGCACAATGCAGGAAATTCACAACTACCTTCCCCCGACTGCCCCAGTGACCCCCCTGCTCCATGCCCAGAAGATGGCGAAATACCTCCAGGATCGCTAGCCAAACCAGCCTGCGGAAAACCGCCACCCGACCCCAACGTGGCGATCGGCAC